>NC_090436.1:935312679-935912679 GCF_031143425.1 Pleurodeles waltl | reverse complement strand
TACCTTAGTGGTGACTTATATGCAGTAATAGGGGAGTTTAAGGCTTGGCAAGGGGTTTTAAATGCCAAGTCGAGTTGGCAGTGTGAGTGCACACACAGGCTCTACAATGGCAGGCCTGAGACAGGTGTGAAAGGCTACTTGTGTGGGTGGCACAGTCACTGCTGCAGGCCCACTAGTAGCATTAAATTACATGCCCCGGGTTTATGGCATACCACTTTACAAGGGACTTTGAAGTAAATGTAAATATGCCAATTGTGGATACAACAAGGTTACCATGTTTAGGGGAGAAGGACATGCACTTTACTACTGCTGACCCATGCTAAAGTGCCCAGTCCTCAGGCCAACAAAAAGATGTGGCAAACACACAGGAGGTAAAAATCTAAAAAGTCTAGGCTGAGACCACCCTAAGGGTGCCGAGTCTAACATTGTCAATCGCTAGGAATAAAGTACAATGTAAAAAATGAGGGCAGTTCTGAAACGCCTTAAAATTGATTGAAGGTCATCACAAATAAATCTGTGTAGAAAGCTTACCAAGGTCCAATTAAACATAGAACGTCAAGGTGATAGGTTGACTTATTCGCTGAGCACTTCAGCTCTGTGTTCTTAGTGATTGCTTATGAACCCAAAAGGCGGTGCAGGTTTGCATAAGGAGGAGTGAAACACTAACTTTCTGCGGCAGCCATGTTAGATGCAAAATTATTACTGTGCCTCAACGTTATGGATTACTTATCTGTGAAATAAGCAATATAAAGCATGTTCTTTAAAAATTATGATAAGCCAGGTGTTGAAATAAACACATTGCTTGGAAAAAAAAGTCTCGGTGGTCATCTTTTTAGTATGATCGAGACATGCATGCTTACTTGGTTTTGAATGAGACCTTATGGAATTAATTGAAAGGGGAAAGTTATGCACTCATTTTCTGTTGCAGCCATGCTTAAAGAAAAAATATAGGCACACATGGAATGAAAAGCTTGCCAGTGGAATTGGGGTTATAAAGTTACATTTTAAACATATAGTGAGATGTTCTGTTCTTAATGGGATATTCAATAAAATAGTTATTGAAATTAAAAGAAATTTAGGCAGTGGCCATTGTTTAAGTATGCCATGTGGACTTAAATATATTATTTCAATGGAATATAAACTCTCGGTATGATACATAAAATTATCAAAACACAAATACAGAGTCAGCATATCCTTGCCTAAAAAGTATTTATAAAAGGTGAAACCAATTATGTATGTGGCAGCCATTTTGAAACATGTTTAATCATAATCACCGCAATAACAATTGTTAGTTGTGTCTGGTTAAAAATGATTAGATATAAACTGAACAATTGTTTCATTGCATTTCAAGTGATGACCATTAAACACACACATTCAAGCCCTTTGCTAACTGTTAATTTTCCATATCCACCTGTATTCATGTAATGAAAAAATTTGATCAATGTTTTTGTTCTTTGTGGTGGCATGGATTATCTCAGTAACCAGACATATTATTTATCTTGCCGAATGTTTAAGCTTTAGGTAATGATTAACTAGGAGTACTTCTCTTGCAGAATGTTTAAGCTTTAGCTAATGATCAACTAGGGCTTGGTGTTCAATGCAACATCTAATGCATGACTTCTGTTGAAGAATGTGTTTATGAATCCCCTATGTGGTTTTGCCAATATAAAGAAATCCACAGTGGCATTGTATGCAGTAAATTACATTTTCGTGTTACAGTCAAAGAAGTGTTTCATTTCAAAATTTGAATCAATGATAAAGGTTTTAAGCAATCCCGGCTTGCGGGTTATAAAGGGGGCAGGGCGGCGCAAGGGGGGAGACTTGGAGAGCATTAATAAAATGTAAAAAAAAAAAAAAACTACCTTCCCGTGCCGCTCTGCTGTCACCACGCTGCTCTTCTCCTGCAGGCCCAAGGCACAGGCTCCCAGCCTGCCCTGCGCCAATCCTGATGCTGCTCAGTGCAGCATCAGAATTGTCTGGTAGTGCCCAGACAGGGCGCTGCCAGGCAGACTGGGAGCCTGTGCAAGCCCTCGCGGGCTGGAGACAGCCTATTGCGCATGTGTGTTTGGCTTGCTCGAGACAGCTGGCCAAACACACATGTGCTTTGAGGGGAGTGCACAGTGCATTCCCCTCGTCCAGGTCACCCCACAAGGCCCTACCCCTTTCCTTGTGAAAGTTTGCAGCAGCTGCTGTTGGTGGGGGGGCACGCTCCTCCGCCCTATTGGAGGAGCTGCCACTGGTTTTAAGAACACTGCAGCTGGCACAAGCTGTGTGATGGCCTCAACAGTAATACCAAATTCCCAGTGGTAGACCTAGGCTTTGTGGTATTGCGGCTTGAATAGGTTCATAATAGTCTTAGACTACTCTGATAAAGTACCAAATGTTGAAACACAAACCAATCTGGTATTTGTTGGTTTCTGTTTCATTTGAAGTAAGGATTCCCAGTGGTTATACCAAGTTCTCATGAGTGATCTTTTTGGTCTCCTGTGAGGGTAACCATGGGTTTTCAGCCTGCTTGAGAGCATCTCAGCTGCTCTAAAATCTGTTTTCTTGCTGAAAAATGTGCAAGACATAAGAATCGTACTAAGCAGTGGTGGTCTTACGTTTTGTGGATGATGACTGTTGTATTTGAATAGTGTTACTTGCAGTGGGATTAGTATACATTGTGCTGTTATCTTCTTCAGTAGTCAGCTCAAGGGATTTGATAGCTGTGGGGTTGTGTTCTACGGAATACACTTGGTTTTGATTCAAGGAATTAGGCCATTCATGAAATTCCAGTACTGTGGCAATGTTTCCATGTCAGATTAGGACATTGTCAATATATGACTCATTTAGAGATATTGTATAGATGTGAAATTGTTTGAAAGTAAACGTTCTCATTCTCAAAGTTTATTATATAGAGGTTTGTAATGTTTATACAAAATCTGCACTCATAGCAACCCATTTATTTTGTTCATAGAATTGTCCTTCAAAGATAAAATAAGTTTGGCTGAGTGCAATTCGGCATAGTTAGTGATAAATGATGTTGGAACCCATTGATGGCAAATTCGTGGATGCCGAGAGCTGCTGATTGTAAGATATTAGTATATAAGCTCTGTAAGTCCATGGTGACTAAGATCAGAGTCTTTATTAAATGGAAAACCTCTTATGATATTAATTACTGAAATGCTGTCTCGTGTATATGAAGGGTTCTAATAGGCAAAAGGCTTAATAAAGAAATAGCTAAATTGGGCTAAACGTTTAGGAATTTAATTACAGTCCAAAACAGTAGGGCAACCTGGTGGAATTTTTATGCATCTTAGGCAGAATATAAAGTGCTGGAATCAGTGTTGCGTTTGTTTACAAAGGAATGTTTTTTCTGACTTGGCCGTGCTTCGTCCCGATCATTCTTGGTGGAAGTAGGATGGCTTGGTAGTCTCTTCTAATGGCTGGTGTTCCTTTACTGTCTTACAACTGTATTGTAATCTGATCTGTTCATTAGCACCATTCCACCACCCTTATCAGCTTGTTTTATGCTGGTATTATATGAAAGTACCCTCTGTTTTGCATTTTACCCCAATTTCTGCCTGATGTCAGTGTGTTTGACGGTGTGTTTACTGGGTTCCTGTTAACCAGGAACCCAGTGTTTATGCTCTATCTCCTCTAAATCTTATCACTGCATACTGGTAACCCAGTATTTCACCCAAAATTGCCATACTGGTGTCCCCTTTGTCCCTAGTATATGGTACCTAGGTACCCAGGGCATTGGGATCCCATTGGATCGTTATGGGCTACAGCATTTCTTTTGCCACCCATAAGGAGCCCATGCAAAGGCTTCTATAGGACTGCCATTGCAGCCTATTTGAAATGGTACATGCACCCTTTCACTGCCATTTACACTGCACCAGGTCACTTATAAGTCACCCATATTGCAAGCCTTCTAGCTCTGAAGGCTGGGTGCAGAGTACCTGTGTGTGAGGGCACCCCTGCACTAGCAGAGGGGCACCCACGACCTCTGGGACCATTTTCCCAGACTTCGTGAGTGCGAGGACGTCATTTTACGCGTGCACTGAACATAGGTTCATAACACTATCTATGTTTAGCTTCACAATGGTAACTCCGAATATGGCCATGTTTGGAATCAAACATGTTGGAATCATACCCCAAAGCTTTTGCACGCATTAGTTGTATGATTTCATGCACTCTGGGGGCTCCTTAGAGGACCCCGCTATTGCCTTTACAGGCTTCTGAGGTTTTCCAGGCAGCCCAACCTCACAGACAGGTTTCTGCCCTCCTGTTGCCCAAGCAGCTTGAGCTCAGGAAGGCAGAACAAAAGATTTCCTTTGGGAGAGGGGGTGTTACTTTTAAGTCACTTTTAGGTCTAACCTTCAGACCCTTAAGGCTAGGTGCAAAGTTACTGTGTGTGAGGGTACCCCTGCACTAGCAGAGATGCCCCCATGTTGTCCTGGACCATTTTCCTGGACTTCGTGTGTGCGGGGATGCCAATATAAGCATGCACTTCATATAGGTCAATACATATATGTAACTTCACAATGGTAATGCCAAATATGGCCATGTGAGGTCAACCAGAAATTGTACCCCCAATCTGATTGTGGTATTGGGGGCCAATTCCATGCACCCTGGGGGCTCCACCATGGACCCCCTCCCCCCAGTACTGCCGTACCTGCCTTCTGAGGTTTTCACTGCAGCCCCAGCTGCTGTCACCTCACAGACAAGCCTCTGCCCTCCTGGGGCTTGAACAGCTCAATCCCAGGAAGGCAGAACAATGCATTTCCTTTAGGAGAGGGGTGTTACACCCTCTCCCTTTGGAAAGAGGTGGTACTCCCAGAGCCTCTGGAAATGCTTTGCAGGGCACAGATGGTGCCGTCCTGCATAAACCAGTCTACACCTGTTAAGTGACCCCAGTCCCTGCTCTGGCGCGAAACTGGACAAACTAAATGGAGTGACCACTCTGCTGTCCATCACCACCCCAGGGGTGGTGCCCAGAGCTCCTCCAGAGGTTCCTGGGTTTTGCCATCTTGGAGTCTAAGGTGGCAGGGAACTCTGGGAGCATCTGAGTGGGCAGAGCCAGCAGGTGACGTCAGAGCCCTCCCCTGATAGGTGCTTACATGTGTAGCTGACCAATCCCCCTTTCATGGCTATTTAGGGTCTGTATGTTGAGTGTTTCTTTCAGATTCGGATTATAAAACTCAAGCAGGAATCCTCTGCATCCTTTACTTCACCTTCTTACCGAAGAAACTGCATCTGAACCCTCTAGGAACTCTACAAACTGCAACAAAGAAGCAAAGATGACTTTGCAACATTGTATCTTCAGCTCCTGACAGCAACTGCAACTGTTTACAGGTCGTGCATCCTCTGAGGACTGCCTGTCTTCAGACTGCACCAGAAGGACAAAGGAATCTCTCTTGAAGTGAAAGTCACTTCCCTGCTTCTGTAGGCACCCTTCTGTAGCGATGATCGGTGGCGTGGGTCCCCTCTCCTGAAGACGTTCGTAGATCCAGCAACATGGGAGGTGGACTGAAGTGATCCCGACGGTCCGGACATCCAACTGTCCAACTTTGGTGGAGGTAAGAGCTTCCCTCCCCATGCATGCCACTTCCCCCATGCACCACTTGTTTTGCAGTCGCCAAGGCTTGTTGGCATTCTTCCATGAAGTTATTCATGCACCTTGTAGATCCATCCCCCAGCACTCCTTGTTGCGACGCCCAGCCTTCTGCGTGGTTCTTTGGTGGTGTGGGATCCATTTGTGTAGTGCTGCATGGACCTCCTGTTGCTCCTTCTTTGTCCAAGTGCTGTGGGACTCCTGTGCATGCTGCCTGGTCGTCTGATGGCTCTCTGAGTTGCTGAGAGCCCTCTCCTGGGTAGAGTCCACCAGGTCCTGGGCAGCGCCATTTTGTGCTAACCGCGTGCTTTTTGTGTGCCAAGGCTTGTTGGAGGAATCCAGCAACGGAAACCAGACTGCAATCATCCATCCTGCTTGGGACATCACCTGCACCAACCAGGAACCTGCATCAATCTTCTTGAGTGCAGTATTGACTGCTGTCCTTCACTGGTGGTTTTTCTTTTGCACCTTCATCCAGGTTAGCAGGGGCTCCTGCTCTCCCTGGACTCTTCAGTGCTTCTTGGACTCGGCCCCCTTCTTCCACAGGTCTTCAGGTTCAGGAATCCATTGTTGGTGTCTTGTAGTCTCTTCTGGTTCTTGCATAATCTTCTTTCTCGTGTTCTTATGTGTTGTAGGAAAGTTACTGCGATTTACTCCTGCTTTCCTGGTCCCTGGGGTGGGTTCTATTACGTACCTTTTGGTATTTTCTAATACTTCCAGCACCCCTCTAAACACTACACTTGCCTAGGTGGGAAAACGACTTTCGCGTTCCACTTTCTCAGAGTATGGTTTGTGTTCCATCAGGCCCATTTCTAACTATTGTGATTTTCACTAATTGCACTGTTTTCTAACTGTTTCAACAGCTATTTCTGCATACTAGTGTATATAATCTGTGTATCACTTACCTCTTAAGGGAGTATAGTCTCTATGGTATTTTTGGCATTTGTGTCACCAAAATAAAGTACATTTATTTTTGTAACACTGAGTATTTTCTTTCATGTGTGTGAGTTCTGTGTGACTACAGTGGTATTGCATGAGCTTTGCATGTGTCCTAGTTAGGCCTTGGCTGCTCATCCACACTACCCCTAGAGAGCCTAGCCTTTAGACACTGTCTACATTTCACTAATAAGGGATAACTGGACCTGGTATGAGGTGTAAGTACATTAGGTACCCACTACAATCCAGGACAGCCCCCTACAGGTATTGGTGAGGGATTTACTTTTTTCAGGGTTTATTTTGATTTAGACTAATTTTCTCACTGCAATTTCCCTCCTTAATGAAGTCAATGTCTCTCAAGACAACATTCTCAAAAGTCAAAGTGTATTTGTAAATCACATCAGTTGGGTTAAAATTAGATAAATTGTGAAGACGTGTAGTGTCAAATATTGGTATGTTGTCATTATAGGCAAAGCATTGTTTTACACTTATTGATCAGAAGAAATTATATGTTTCTCTCCTGGTCTCAAAAAGGCAATTTTTGTGTGTAGGTACAAAAGACAAACCAGCACTTCGTATTAAGGTCTCCATCATTCAGCTGGTGGGGAGACAAATTAAATGGTATATAGAAAGGGCTTTAGTATTCACCACTTCTAATACTGGTTCTTGGTGTCTGTCCTGGGGTTATTGTTTTTTGTACCAACCTCGGGTTCCCCTCCCCTTGCCCATCCCCCTTTCATCATGAACTTTGTAAGAAACCGCTCTGTTAATGATCTAACAAATCTGTAGAGAGGTAGATTGTTGATCACTGTATCTGAATTTGTGGAGGTTTGATCGATCACCATCAGATTCTGAGCTTATGTCTGAAAAATTGACTTTTTGGGAGAGGTTATGGCCCTGTTCTCGGGTAAGTCTTTTCTTCAGAAAGGATATGTTTTAATTAGTCTGCTTTAATGCAGTCTCTATGCTCTGGACCATCCAGGTCCGGGAGCATTTATTAGAAGTGAAGCTGAAGCTTGTTTTAAATTATTTGTATTAAGTGAAAATTACAGGGGCATTCTTGACGTGAAAACATACAGGAATAAAGTTGGAGTTAACGCAATCTCTCAAGAATTTAGCATGCAGTTCGGTTCTTACAAGTTTATTTTTTTAAGACTTTCTACATTCTCTAAGTCAATGTCCTTTATTGTTGATTGGCCCTTAGTTCATGTAAAGAAGGTGCCACTAGATATTTTACAGATATAATCATCGGAGTATGTCAGAGTTTCAGATTCTAGGTAGGAAAAAAAAGAGGTAATGAAAAAAATACAGAAGGCCAAAACAAATTCTGCTGCTTTCCTTTGTATCTGTATTCCAGTCTTTGAGGGAGAATCTGTGACCAGCAGCTGGTAAAGATTCACAATCTAGAGCTGATGCTATAAATTTACCAAAGGAAAATCTGAAAGAATTTCCCCTTATTGTTCAACATTTTCCAGCAAATTATAATCCCATATTTTCCAGCAAGTTATAATCTCTAAAGGTCAGAGACAAGAGAAGGTGCTGATTTTGAGGCTCCATACACTCCAGTTCAGAGAGCAAAATGAGATTCAGCTTACACCCTATGGGCAGCATCTACATTTTACTCTCTTTTCCTTCACAATATTCTCCTCTGTCGTGTAGGCTCTACCAAGTAGGGAGGGGACCACTGAATAAACATGAATGGGATCAGTTAATGTTTCCTTATTTAATCTGATGAGCACAATTTAGCCATGGAACTGGGTAAGTTAATTTTATCTGTGTCTATTCATTAAGAACTACACCCACAACATAATCATGTTGTGAATTCCAATATTAGAGTTACTAAATCATCTTAAAATAGTATCTTTAAAAGAACTACTAGGATCCTCATCTAGGAATCCCAAATCTGTCTTCCTATGGTTCAACATATCTGTCAAAAGGTCCTTCAAAATATGTCTCCTGTTGAGGTTGAGAACAGCCATCTAAGCATTATAAGGGAGGAAAATATAAGCTGCCTTCAGTAAAGTACTAATATTTCCTTTCTTGTGTTTTAAAGAAGCCATTGTGTCAAATAAAATTCTCTTTATTCTTTCCTAATCTTTTTGATCACCCACCTTTGTTTTTTTTAATTTGTTTTTGTTTTTTTAGAGGAGTGGAAGGAGAAATCTGTCAGGGGCAAGTTTCCCATCTTTCTTCATCAGCTTCTATTTGATAGTGTGTCCCCATAATTATATTCCGGTATAGCAAAGCACAGCCAGTAATGAAATCCACAATAGAAGAAAGCCAATACACCACACGAATTGAATAGACCCTAAGCACTCTCTGAGGGAGTAGGAGGAGGGAGAAAAGGGTGCCTTTTTAATAAGAAGTGTTCTCAATGCGCATTCCCGAAGTAAAAGTGCACCAATGCATATTGGATCACCAGATGAAGTCTAATGTGCGTTGGCATCCCAACAATGAGTGTTCCATTTTCATGCAAGCAAGAAAGTTTGTCTAAGTCAGTGTCCACAAACTAATGTGACTCCAGTGCATATGGCAGCCAACAAAGTAAAATTAACAATTTACCCATAACTTTCTATAAAAAAAGGTGGGCAATCAAAATGTACAGCCTAATTTGCTCTCTACTCCCACACTGGTATTAGAGATCCTCCAGAGCCTATCATAGAAGAAATGTCTAAGTCGTAAAATTGAAGCAATATCTCAGCTAAAGCCACAATACTCCATTGCCCTTGTCCCACAAGACAGGCAGCAAAGCAAGAAGTGTTGAGTGCTATATTGTTGTTGGCATCCAGCTGATGGGTAGGCTTAATTAGCGCGTTGCAGTTTTATATCCTGCCTCTGAGAACTGATACAGATCCTCATGACGAATGAGTAGGAAAAGGGATGTTAATGTGATATTGGTTATATCTAAGGAGAGCAGTTACTGCCTGCCTTCTATGTGGCTGGTGCTTCTACTCTGGACTCCATAAAGATTTTACTGGTGTGCACCTGTCTTTGCACTTTCAGTATGAAAGAGTAAAAGTGTAAAATGAAGCTGAGACAACTGCTAGTGGTGCCACTAGTCCATTATAATCAGGTTTTACATGTGGCTACTAGCAGTTGTTTATTCTTGCAAGCACGTTATGTCATAACAAGCAATATTTAATTTTAGAATTTTAAGGATATTGCGAATCACTGAGGAGTTCCATCAAGGGGGTTATCCTTTAAACCTAATGCTGGGGTTTTTAATCTTTATGATATTCCATAAGCAACATCCTTCTACCAGAAGCTTAAATCCTTGGTCTCTTAATCTTTCATTGGAAAAAGTTTGTATGGATACACATACCTAGAATAATTGGAGCTTGTAGCGTAAAATTAAACATGCCACTATACTGCTAATAATTGTCTGCAAAAACATATCATTTTAATATAATCATTTTCAAAAATGGCTCTGTGTCTGAATGTGTGGAGAAACTCTTGCGTTCATGTAGCGAACGCTAGCCATGCAAAGAATAAATATGTTTCTGTAAATGTTTCCTTTTTGCTAATGGTGGGTAATTTCAGACACATTGCTCAGAAAAGCCTCTCCATTTAATTGTTTAAACAGTAGTTGTTCTGCTTAGTGTCCTGCCTTCCACGCTGTGTTGGTTCTGGTAGTAGGCTTTGTGACAACACAACTGAACTGTTATAGGTTATTGCAGTAGAGTAACTATAGGTGACTAGTGATGTTGCAAGTAGATTGTAGTAAAGAAATTATAGAGGCTTTTTTACATATATTACAGGCTTCCATGTAGAATAAGACCATACATGAATGGCTGTTACAGGCACATTACATTTGTGCATGAATGATGAAGTTATTACCAACTCTTCCTCTTTCCACCCTTCAAGTAGAAACACTTTCATTAAAAATCTTATTAATCTGAAAGTGCTAATGCCTGCAAAAATGTTTATAAAGATCCTCTTATTTCCTTATCAAGAAAATGATTAGCAAGCAGCCTTCAACAACAGACTTTATCAGTTTATGCAGGGTAAAAATAAATCTTGCGTTTTTGATATTGGCATAGATCTTCCAAACATATGCTGTTGTAGGCTGTTTGGTTCAGCCTAAAAACATGTATTTCACTCTAAAAATTATAGCATATCTCACTGTCAATAGGTCTTACTAATATGCTAGCACGAAACCTTCATAGGTTCTACCTTGCAAAGATTGGAGCCAGCATTGTGAAAGAAACCATTGGTCTGTGTGAAAGAATCTGTGAATACATGGTTTTAGTCCTGAAGGGGTCATCTGATCAGGCCCAGGGAAAATATAATTTTGTATACTAATCAAGAATACTTTATGCTTTATGTATTCAAAAGTAATTGGGTATCAGTTGTTTCTTAAATAACAAATGGGCATCAATTGCACTTAAGAAAAATGGAATCGGATCAAATTGTCTAACAATTTTATTTCCTTTTGGTCATGAGTTCAATAAGCAAAAACAAAACTAACACAGAAGGTTAATTGACCATTATATAGTTAACATTTATGTTTTAAAATATCCGTGAAAACATTTGAAAGGATTAAGGAAGATGTCTAATAAAGAAACCAATTTTTAGCATGGATATCTATTGTCATTGCCAATTTTCCTTTTGCATGGAATATTCTGAAGAGGGTAGTTTCTGCTAATGTGTCAAAGCTCTTTGGTGGATGCAAAGCTCTTTAATTCCTTGCAGCTGAGCTTGTGGCCTATAATGGAATGGTGTACTACCCTCATATAGAAAAGAGATTGTAAAATGTATTTATAATTCGATGACTTCAGCCCTTTCCATTTATAAGTTGACACTGTTCCTGACCTTGAGCCCGTTGGTTGTTGTCCCATTCATGAGGAGTCCTGGTATGGGCAGGAGAAACTTTTCTATTGTGGATCTGCTAGAGGAAACTCTGTGAATGCTCTTAGGTTTTCAAATATGGTATAACGTCCTGTCCTTTTTTGATGCTTAAGTAGTTGGTTTTCACCCTCTTGTTTTCAGCATGCATTTCAGACCACTGAGATGCTTCACAAATGTGTCAGCTGAAGTATAATTACTGTACACATGTTAAGGAAAATTCAGTTTTTCAAATGTCCCTGAGGCTGACTCAACCAGTCTGCTACATGAATACAACAAAACTATATGAGATTAATTCTTCCTCAGAGAGAATTCATGAGCACAGTACTTAAAAGCTTCTTGACATGTGGCCAACTAACCAACCAACATCCAATGTGCACAACATTGGCATATTTGTATTCCAGAATTCAAATCTGTGGTTTAAGATCATGGTATTATTCAAATTTAAACACCTCATCAATTGTAGTAAGCACTATATATATGCATCTGTCTCTGTGTAGGACTATTTTCAATACTTGTCACCATCCTACACAGCAATGCTGTCCTAAAAAAATACATTTCACCTTTCTATGCTACCGTATTTCTGTATAAAAGTGAATATATAAATATGAATTGTAGTACTTATTACTCTAATTGAAAGTTTGTGATTTTCTCAGGAAGCGTGTCAAAGCTACAACTGTTGTAAAGTTGTTAGCACAGTTCCTTACAGAGCAGATTTCTAGCACTCTTGTATGATTAATTAAAATTACCATTATTGAGAATGAGCAACAGTAAATGAGTGAGAATGAAATGGTAAGCAAGAGAGTGAGAAAAAACTGTGACAGTAACTAGTAATGTAACAGTGGGTTGTACGTATCATTGAGTGAAATGAGGCATGAGTGTGATTGAGAGTAAGCAATTGTGAGAGAAAGTGGAAGTGTCTGAGATGTTGAGCCTGACAAAGTGAACATGTTGAATTAGCATTAATGAACACAAATACTGGAGGACCTGTGGAGAAAATGAGATATGTGAAGGTTTACAAGTGTGGCTTGGATAGAATGAGCAAGGTTACAGGGACAGAGCAAAAGACAACAAGAGTGTATTTAACCCATTCCCTGCCAGGCCTTTCCCCCCTCCTGTGCCAAGCATTTTTTATTTGTTGCTATTTCAGGTCGTTCTCGCTTAGGCCCTCATAACTTCTTGTCCACATAAGCTATCCAGGTCCTTCTTTCCCAGCATTCTGGGTATTCTAAAGGTACCCAGAATTTGTGGGTTTCCCTGGAGGAGACCAAGAAATTAGCCAAAATACAGCTAAAATGTTTGTTTATTTTTTCTTTTTTTAGAAAAATGGGGGGAAAGTGCTGCAGGGTGAAGGAGGCTGGCCTGCTTTGTAGTGTGTCCCTAAGGTACTTGCACCTTATACCAGGTCCGGTTATCCCTTATTTGTGCAATGTAAAAAGTGTCTAGAAGCCAGGCTCTCTAGGAGTAGTGTGGATGAGCAGCCAAGGCATAACTAGGACATATGCAAAGCTAATGCAGTACCACTGTAGTCACACAGTAATCACACACATGAAAGAAAATACTTAGTATTACAAAAATAAAGGTACTTTATTTTGGTGACACAAATGCCAAAAATACCATAGAGACTATACTATCTTAGGAGGTAAGTAATACACAAATTATATACACTTATATGCAGAAATAGCTGTAAAAACAATTAGAAGAAAGCGCAAATAGTGAAAATCACAATAGTTAGAAATGGGCCTGGGGGAACACAAACCATATACTAAGAAAGTGGAATGTAAAAGTCTGTTTCCTACCTACGCAAGTGTAGTGTGTGGAGGGGCGCTGGGAGTATTAGAAAACACCAAAGGTAAGTAATAGAACCCACCCCAGGGACCAGGAAAGCAGGACTAAATCTCAATAACTTTCCTAGAACACAAGAAAAAAGATTATGCAAGAACCAGAAGAGACTGCAAGACACCAGTAATAGATTCCTTGATCTGAAGACCTGTGAAAGAAGGGGACCAAGTCCAAAAAGCACTGAAGAATCCAGGGAGAACATGAGCCCCTGCTAACCCAGATGAAGGTGCAAAATTGGGACCACCGGTCAGTATTTGCACCCAAGAAAGCAGATGCGGGTTCCTGGTTGGTCCAGAAGATGTCCCACACCAGATGGATGAATGCAGTCTGTTTTGCGACGCTGGATTCTGCCAACAAGAGTTGGCACATGCAAAGCACACGGTTAGCAGAAAAATGGCACTGCCTGGGACCAGGAGGGACCTGGTGGACTCTACCCAGGAGAAGGAGACAGAAGGGGCTCTCAGCAAGTAAGACAACCCTTAGAAGACCAGGCAGCGTGCACAGCAGTCCCACAGCATGGGACCCACGCCACCGGTTGTCGCTGCAGAGGGGTGCCTGCTGAAGCAGGGAAGTGACTCCTTCACTTCAAGGGAGATTCCTTTGTTCTTCTAGTGCAGGCTGAAAACAAGCAGTCCTCGGAGGATGCACAACCTGGAAACAGTTGCAGTTGCTGGGAGAAGCTGAAGATACAATGTTGCAGAAGTCATCTTTGCTTCTTTGTTGCAGTTTGTAGAGTTCCTGGAGGGTCCAGATGCAATATCTGTGGAAAGAAGGTGAAGTTAAGGATGCAGAGGATTCCTGCTGGAGTCTTGCAATCTGAATCTGAAGTCGCACCCAAGAGAGAGACCCTAAATAGCCCTGAAAGGGGGATTTGTCAGCTACATAGGTAAGCACCTATCAGGGGAGGGCTCTGACATCACCTGCTGGCCCTGGCCACTTAGATGCTCCCAGAATTCCCTGCCACCTTAGAATCCAAGATGGCAAAAACCCATGGATCCTCTGGAGGATCTCTGCGCACCACTCCTAGGGTGGTGATGGACAGGGAAGTGGTCACTCCCCTTTCCTTTGTCCAGTTTTGTACCAAAGCTGGGACGGGGGGGGGCCCTGAACCAGTGTAGACTGGATTGTGCAAGGAGGGCACTATCTGTGCCCTTCAAAGCATTTCCAGAAGCTCCTGGAGGCTACCCCTCCCATGCCTGTAACACCTATTTCCAAAGGGAGAGGGTGTAAGGTGTTCTTCCTTCCTGGGCTCGAGCTGCTCGAGGAACAGGAGGGCAGAAACCTGTCTGTGAGGTGGCAGCAGCTGGCGCTTCCTGGAAAACCTCAGAAGGCAGTAATGGCGGTACTCAAAGGAGCCCAGAGAGTGTGTAGAATCATACAACCAATGCTTGCAAAAGCCTTGGGGTATGATTCCAACATGTTTGATACCAAACATGGCCATATTTGGAGTTACTGCTGTGAAGCTGGATATAGGAAGTGACCTATGTACAGTGCACGCAGAAAATGGCGTCCCTTCACTCATGAAGTCTGGGAAAATGTTCCTGGAGGTCATGGGGGCACCTCTGCTAGTGCAGGGGTGCCCTCACACACAGGTACTCTGCACCCTGCAATAGGGGTGACTTATAAGTGACATGGTGCAGTGTAAATGGCAGTGAAAGGGTGCATGCACCATTTCACACAGGTTGCAATTGCAGTCCTGTAGAAGCCTTTGCATGGGCTCCCTATAGTTGGCAAAAGAAATGCTGCAGCCCATAGGGATCCCATGGAACCCCAATGCCCTGGTACCTAGGTACCATATACTAGGGACTTATAACGTGGGGTCCATATGCCAATTGTAAGGGAAATACTGGGTTACCAGTATGCAGTGACACAATTTAGAGGAGAGACAGCATAATCACTGGGGTCCTGGTTTGCAGGATCCCAGTGAACCCAGTCAAACACACTGACATCAGGCAGAAATTGGGGGTAACATGCTAAAAAGAGGGTTTCTTTCCTACACAGGGGAACTCTTGGTGGTAGGAAATTTGTGCCGGTGCAGTGATCCTACAAAGAAAAATGAAGAAAACTAGAGTTTTTAAGCAAATTTTATAGTTTGCAGAGGAGTCTGGGCAAGAAAATGTTGCTCCCCTTGCGAAAACAAGTAGATAATTTTGATGTGTCCACATTGTGTTTTGGCCCCTTCCCTGTCGTGGACACGTGGCCCACCCAAACAAGTGAACTAATTTTTTTATCAGGAGACCGGGGGTGGGTGGGGACGGTATTTGGTAGGAACTTTCTAGTTCAGAAAGAATATTGCATAGAAATGCAAGAGAAATGTGTGATTGTAATCACATTTTGAAGTTTACAGGGCATTGTGGCTAAAAACATTTTGTGATCTACAAGAGGCACACCACCCTGTACTTTACTGGGCATCTAATTTTCAAACTTTTAAGTTGGTGTATTTCCGTAGAGAATAAGCGAGGCCGCTACCAAGACTCTTACTTCTGCGATGTTCGAAACACAAAAATTGTGAAAAGAAACACCCTTGGGTTTTGTTAAAGACTCTTCACCCACCAACCTAGTTGGTGGCATGTTTCATCATTGGGGTCCCACTCGAGACACCTAGTATGTCACAGGTGTGTTCGATGCCTGATAAAAGCAGAGCAGTTTTTTTTATTTTTTATTTTACCACACGTACTTGCAGGATTTCGCACGAGGGTGAGTGATGGTTTAATAGATAAAATTTTATTTATAGGAGATTTCACAAAAATGAAATGCACTGTAAATAACTAAACTACTGAAAAAACTGAACCAATGTCTCACAGCTCGTAAGCTGTAAAGCCACGACAAGGCACCAACCGCTTTATAGTCCATTCACACACCTTTCACACGTGACATGCACAAGACCATTCACGCTGTCAGCCACGGGCCCAGCACATTACTACACTCACTTCAACAGACCGCGCCATTCAAGGGCCCAACACTTTCATATGCCCACATGCCTGACACAACAATCACACCAGCTGATGGAGTCTGTGGACTAGTGTTTGGCTAGCATTGTGTTGTAGTGTCCAGCATCAAGTCACTATTTACACCACCAGCCAAGTGCCGGGTCATACACACTGCCAGCCAAGCGCCACTCCACGCACACTGCCAGCCAAGCGCCACTCCACGCACACTGCCAGCCAAGCGCCACTCCACGCACACTGCCAGCCAAGCGCCACTCCACGCACACTGGCAGCCAAGCGCCACTCCACGCACACTGCCAGCCAAGCGCCACTCCACGCACACTACCAGCCAAGCGCCACTCCACGCACACTACCAGCCAAGCGCCACTCCACGCACACTGCCAGCCAAGCGCCACTCCACGCACACTGCCAGCCAAGCGCCACTCCACGCACACTGCCAGCCAAGCGCCACTCCACGCACACTGCCAGCCAAGCGCCACTCCACGCACACTGCCAGCCAAGCGCCACTCCACGCCCACCGCCAACCAAGCGCCACTCCACGCACACCCCCAACCAAGCGCCACTCCATGAACACCATCACATTATTTTTAACAAAAAGAAAACTCTAAATATAAGTAAGTACAAAACTACAAACACAAAAGCTCTAATTAAATACATGATAGTAATGCCAACCATGAAACTAAAAAAAATATAAAACAATACAGAACAGGCACTTTACTCTTACGCTTACAGTAGTTCCCAAAAGTTATTTTGGGTGTGGTAATGACTGAAACAGCTGGCCACACACAGCCCAGGCTTGGGACAACTGGGGTAGTACATACAAGTCTCCTTCCAGATACCTATTCGGGCACCGACTCTGTATTTCTTAGCGTGGGAGGAATGTGATCTTGAAAGTGGCAATCTTTCAATGTAGCCACATCCTCCACCACCCCTTCTCTAGGAACTTTAGCCTGTTCCACCACAACAAGGCTCTCTATCATAGACTACTGAAACTTAACAAATGCCATCTTTGACTCAGGGGAACAATCCTTGAAAACAATAAAAACATAAAAAGTTGCTAAATGGAAGAGATCTATTGCCAACTTTTCAAACCAAACGTAAGCCTTACAAACAGCAGTGTAAGGTTCTAACCTCTGATCTACTCTACCTACACCACCCATATACTTAATATAGCCTAAAATGCACACAGGTTTGTGCACTTAAGCAACCTGACCCCCAACAGTCACAAGGGAAGTGCGCTCATCATGGATGGTAGTCAGCATGTAGACATCCCTCCTGGCTGCGAATTTCACAGCTAACAGCTCATCATTACGCAAGGCACTGCCCTGTTCCCTCAAGTTTTTTTTTAAATATAAGCTCCCTTGGATAGCCTTTGCGGTTAGAGCGGATTGTGTCACAAGAAACAGTATCCTCCAAAATGTGGACAGACAGCCGTAGGGTGTCAGTACTGGAATCCCTACCAGTGTATATACCATACCAGAAATACCTTTATCTTATCAAGGACATAATAATTGGCTTGATGGCGCCCTACCCCACACAATTTTACCTGTTAGGTCCTCTAAGTAATTATGGTCCTACCTGGCCTTTATTGTCCACTTATACATCCTACCCTGCTATAGCAAACCTACCGGTAGCTGAAGTCCGTCAGTTATATATTGATTTGACAGCAATATACAGACGATTAGTACAGTTTTTAATGCAAGCATTAAATAGAAACCCAGTATGTGCTGCTCCAGCCAACCACATGCAGTGATGCCAGACATTAATCTCGATTTGATCATGGGTTAAATGATTCGATCATTCGATCATGGGTAAAATACACGCCACACAAGAAGAAATTCAGTTCTGGTTAGCTCAAAAAATAAATGCACTGGAAGCAGTATTTCCCCATACAGGTCCTCAGGACAAACAAGGAATACTAACGATGTGCTTGCCATTTGGGATGGCTCTCCCAATAGATAACTGTAATACATGGAGCACGGTATTTGCCGCGCTCTATACTACCGTAGACGGTACACAGATACTTGCCAATTTACCGTAAGTGTTAAAACAGATTCAAGATGAATATGGGGCTGCCCCGGCCCTAGATTTAATCGATGCAATTAATGGACAATATTGCCACAGTGTCCTCAATCATTTTAGGTAACCTTAAAGGGGAAGTGGTCGCACTAGCAGTGTGCATGCGGCTCTGGGACATTCCTCAACAGGATCAAGAACGTGAGCTGCCAAAGATTATCGCGGAGACCTACTCTAGTATAGGTTGAGATAGGCTAGGGGCCAGACCAACAAAACCACAACTTCAGGGTAAATCGAATAAAGATTTTACTATGCAGGCTACTGAGGGTAACAAGAAACGCTAGGATAAAAAAAACAAAAAAAACTCCTACAAAAGAAAGGGGAGAATCTCCGTGCACGGAGACCCCACAGAATAGATATAATCTCAGAAATTGAGATAATATAAAAACGCCTGACTGATATCAATTTACTGATATACGCCAATCTCGTTCCTTTTAGGACTCATCGGAAAAATGCAGTGAGAGGTGGGTGGTCAGAACAAAGAACAGAGTATGTGAAATCGAGACAGGAATCACAACGCTCAACAGAGGTTTCTGATAAAAAGGAAGAGAAACCTCCCCAACAAAAATCCCAATTTAAGAGGAAAAAATTGGCAGCAGTAGCAGTCCGACATGCCACTCAAGAAGAGGGTTCTATTGAAGAACAAGACGTGGGCATTAGCTCTATTAGACAGCGCGGCAGAGGTCACAATAGTTCGCCGGAATCTTCTATAGCATCTGGAGATTAAAACAACTGATGACTTTCTACAAGTAGAAACTGCGGACATGTGTGTCTCCACGCCTGATAGGGTGTACAAGGTAACACTACAATTAGAAGGAGACATTGAACGCACAATAGACGCAATCTTTTGGGATCGCGTGGTAAATATATATGATATTTTGTTGGTCGAGCAAGACTGGTAACCTGAATTTGTCCTTACCTGCCCATATGAGGAAGATGTTATCAAACCTTTCTTCTCGCCTCTTGTTCCTGAAGAGCTTGCAGAATCCTACGCCATTCATTGGGTGCAGGTACCCGTGTTATATCACACATGTAGGATGGGACAAAGATTCCCCCTCCATGTAATTCCTATTAAAAATGAACCCCAACCTCCACCCCAGTATCCAATAAAACATGACCCTAAAGCACCTGTGAGAGAGATTCTCACACAACTGGAGTACCAGGGCGTAATTGAACCCTGTGTCTCCCAAATTATTAATCCTTTATTCCCAGTAGCTAAACCGGATCATTCATATAGAATAGTCTTAGACTACAGACATTTAAACAGTCATAGACTGTACAAAACTCACATAGTACAGCAATCATGGACAACATAGTGCGCAAAAAATACAAAACAACACTGGACATTTCCAAGGGTTTCTTCTGCAAAATATAGCACCTGAGACTTAACAAGTTTCAGTGCACTATGCTCCCAGAAAACATTCTGTTGTTTACCCCAGGGGTACAAGAACAGTCCAGGACTGTTCGCAGGACTGTTCGCAGCTCGTGTGACTTCAATATTGCACGACATTGACCCTGAAGCATTGTCCTATGTAAATGATATCTATCTCACGGATGATCAATTGCTGCAACATTTAAAATGGATAGCCCGCATTGTTGTGGGATTTGCTGAATTTGGCTACAAATTCAATTAAAAAAAACCAAAAAGAGTCCCGTTACTGGGATATGAGCCATTGAGTGAAGGAAAGAGTCTAGCGCCACAATTCTTAGAAACATGCGCACAATTACAACATCTGAATACCATTCAAAAACTCTGATTTCCATTGCGTTTCCTAAATTTTGTCAGAACTTACATTCCTGATTATGCAACACGCATAAAACCTTTAGATGACTTAATTCATCCTGACTTTTCAAGTAAATTTTGGGCAGTCGAACACACACGCATTCTCAGAGACCTGCAGACAGACATGCTCGCAGCACAACATTTACACACAAGGGACAACAAAACACATTTGTTCATCAGAGTAATTGCTGGTGCCATTGGTGTCACCTATGTAACTTTCAATGAGGGTGAGACAGTCCTGATTGCATACAAATCACATTTGTCCTCAGCAACAAAACAACACTTTGCTCCCACTGAGAAAATTATCACTGATGTTCAGATGGTTGTCATTAAAGAGAGACCTCTAGCCTAAGGCAAATACATTTTTGTGATTTCCCCAGTTCCAGCCCTTGCGGCTGTTACCAAAGCCAGTGTTCCTAATTCAAAAGCATTACATCAACGTTGGATACCATGCGCCACGTCTTTAACAGCCACTAATGGAGACTATGGGGGTTATTCCAACTTTGGAGGAGGTGGTAATCCGTCCCAAATGTGACGGATTTACCACCAGCCGTATTACGAGTTCCATAGGATATAATGGACTCGTAATACGGCTGGTGGTATATCCGTCACTTTACCGTCACTTTTGGGACGGATTACCACTTCCTCCAAAGTTGGAATAACCCCTTATATTTGTTACCCAAAACTACAAACTCAAGAATGTTTGCAATATGAACTAGAATACCCAGTTCTTGGAAACACACTGCCTATTGATCAGTATCAAAGAGTCATGTATACCGATGGCTCAGCACAACCTGCAATAGGTACAAAGCATCAATACTCCGCTGCTTGCGCAGTAATAAGTGGCTACATGGAGGATAACAAATTTTGTCCCCCAACAAACATACACGCAAACCCTAGGGGATGGCATAACACAGCACAGCTAGAGGAGCTAAAGGCTCTGGTGATGGCACTGGAACATATGGATCCTGCACAGCTGACACTGATTGACTGTGATTCGTACTACTGTGACCAGTCCTTCAATGAATACCTACATTATTGGCACTAGAATGGGTTCAGAGATTCTAAAGGCAACACCATTAAACACAGACTTCTGTGGGGGAAAGTAGCGGATCGGAAGGAAACACTACCAAATGTCCAGGTTGTACATACACTTGGACACCAGCGCGTTGTAATACACGTTGCTGGGTATACACTGGCTGATGAAGCAGCAAAGTCAGCAGTAGCTACGGCCACTGTTGCTGCAGTAACCTGCTTAGGTGCAAAACTGGACAAAGACATATGGGCTGCTGTGAAAGCTACGGCTGAAGGTGCGCCCTATCCAAACGCATTTCCTGCTGAAAATTTCCACCAAATGAGAGGCTGCCTAAATGCTGAGGTTAAGATACCAGGCTTAGGGGTTTGAGATATTCCCAAAAAAGGTATAAGACCGGAGTTGATTAAAGCAGTGCATGAGGGGGCAGCATCTGCCCATGCTGCTGTGGCGGCTACAATATCATTGTTGCAAGCCCGTTATTGGTGGCCAGGCCTATGCAAGGAGCCCAAGCAGTATGTCCTTTGTTGTGACATCTGCCAAGAAATTAAAGTTTCCACTTCTAAGCGCCCACCTCAAGACACCCCTTCTAATTTCCAACAAACCTTTACAATGTGTGTATTTGGACCATTGTGGTCCCCTATCACCGGATAGTTCATACAAATACATCTTTAGTTGCTGTTGACTCCTGCTCCAGATTTCTATGGGTGTGGCCACAACGCTTGGCTGATGCTCGGACTGTTATAAAAGATTTTCAAGTCTTTATCAGTACATATGCAGTTGCCACTTTCCACTCGGACCAGGGCCATGCTTTCACCTCAAAGGCATTCAGGGACGCCATGGCTTCGTTGGGGGTCCAACTCCAGTACTCGTCTTCATTTCATCCAGAGGGAAATAGTGTAGTGTAGTGAAGCAACTAAACCATGATTTAAAGCAGAAGTTAACAGCCATAATACTAGGCATGGGTCGTAGTTGGCTTACTCACCTGTATGGAGTCCAGAGAGCACTTAACAATCTGCCTAGAAGGTCCCTGGGGGTCGTACTTCATATGAGTGCCTGTTTGGAACTCAAATGTATGTTCCAGATCTTGATGGTCCTGGTGTGGGGGCCGCAGAAATACCTTTTGACATAAATGAACATTTCACTGTCTTATAGGAATTGCAACTCACTGTCTTACAGGAATTGCAACAGTTCTGTGATGACAACGCTTCTGCCAGTGCTGCCTCCAGAGGAATTAAGGATGTACCTGTAACGCCTACAGGCTGGATTCCTAAAGTTGAGGATCTAGTACATGAAAAGGTTGCTGTAAAAAAGGAATTTGGTCCTTCTTATCGTGCACCAGTCCCAGTCTTGGGAATACACGGTACCAGAACTGTTATTCTACCACCGTTGGCAGGTGCCAATGAAAACCGCTTTGTATCTATCGACAATGTCAAGTTACTCCATGTAGCCAATCCTGCACAGCAGACCAAAAGAAACAGCCAGTAGTTCCCGAATCCCTCTCACTACTAGTCAAGAAGTTCCTTTACAAGTTGTAAGAAGCAACACTTATCTCTCCGAGCTTGGGGAGGGTGGAAAATGATCTTGCATTGGTTCCACTGACATCGAACAATACAGAAATAATTGATCGATTTGACACAACTTCAACACAGACGTATGGCGTCATTTATTCTGAGCCACAGCGGGAAACACTCACTCCACCTACAAACATGGCTTCAGTCTCTGCACAAACTGCTTCTGGTTACTTTGCCGACATCAATGACAACGTTTCGGACTCATTTGCCTCTTCGACACCTGAACTGTCAAAAACACGTAAGCTGATAAATTGGCTTAAAACAACTTACTTTATTTTTCCATGGAACTATCTGTGGTTTTTGTTGACTGTACTGGCTTTCCTACTTTGGATTGGGTTTGTTATAACATTCTTTTTGTTAATACATGGACATTTTCTTCCTGAAAAATCAACTGTTGAACTAGTGGATGAGGTCCTAAAACCAAATTTCTCTTCTCACAAGGTCCGTAGAGACTTGTCTTTTTTTTTAAATATTTCCGCTATACCAATTCCTAATGGGATTGTTTGGGATAAAGTAATATTTGATATATATGGCCCCACAGAGGTCATTCAAATACCATATGTGTTTTAAACTTTCAATAAACGATATAATAATATCCTGAGTTGTTTCTGATGATTCGGATGTGAAAACAGTTGATTATATGATCACTGAATTCCAGTATTACACTGTATTTGAAAATAAGGATGTTAATCACTCTAAAGAGAATTATGGTGGTATATTTTGCTATAATTATTATGGGCACCATTTCATCCACACAGCAAGTACTCCAAAGACTGTTTTTAATTATACACAATGGGAACATTGTCCAACTCCACAGCAGTGGAGCTCTAAAACATATTCTGAAAAGTTTACATTTTTCTGGTCACAATGTTAAAAATGCTGAGTCATAATATTTTAAATTACCACCGGCAGAAAATGTACCTATATTATTGACAAATACGAAATGTATTTATTTGGATTCCTGTGTTTCCCGGTTGACTATAGAAGGCTATGAATATTGTCTGAAGTCGATTGACTTTAAAAGTGTGTGGGGAACTAGACATTGGCAAATACGGGGGAAGGAAGCTTTTAGTGCATGCCTGATACCTGTTCATATCATTTTTTTAAATGCAACTGTACAACAAACAAGTTGTTTAGGCTTAACAAAGATTAAGGAATTGAACACGCCCAGTATTCCTGCACCTGCAAAATTTCATAAATGGCAAAATTATATAAACGCAACTGAAGATCAGCTCGATGAATGGGTCCCGAATGGCACATTTAATGCTTCACTGTCGCGATCTGGTGGGTGGTTATTTTGGCCAATAGATACCAATGGGTGTCATAAACGTTTTATAAACTCCATGGGGTTTTTAGGACTAGTAGGCCGGACTCTCGCTATATATCATCCGAACATGCGGGTATTGTAACAACATACAGTGTAGGGAAACTATGCCAGCAATGGTTAAAGAGTTCCTCACTAGATGCAGTTAGAGAATTCCTCAGTCTCCTGTCTAATAATACTGATTTACAGGACTTTCTGTTAGGCCCCAGAAAACAGCACAGAAAGCGATTCTTATATGAAGTATATAATTAAATTTGGAAGCTTTCCCAACAAGAAACCACTGCCTGGTTAAGGCAAATAGGCCAAGAAAATTCACAGAAGGCATTAGCTGTTGTAGATAATGGGATTAATACCCTGTCCGACCGGATATACATCTTAAATAACATTATCTCTTCTTCTATAGAAATCATACAAACAGATATGTCTTCCTTACACTGTGGACAGAGTAAACTAAGGTTCATTATGCAGTTGAGTTGGACACTTCAGATACTGAAGGTAGGTTGCGTTCCCTGGCAACACATTAGCGCAAGGGACCTATTTTCTACATTTAATTTAACGCTACAACAACAACTAATGGTTAAGAAAGAAGCGACTTATGTCATGCTAAACATCGACAAGTTATAAAAGATGCCTTTTACTGTGGCTAAAATATAATCTGCTGAGTGGTTAATACACAGGGTCATTAATCTGCCTATTTCCACACTACAGTTCACGTCCTGTTTAAAACCCATTCCGGAAGGCAGATACGAAAGGCTGGGACAAAATTACATGAGGTGTGGGAGCTACTCTTCTCGTACAAGTGTCTGTGGCATTAAAGAAGCCTTTCTTAGTGGTAGTGAATGCGAGACTTCTGTCAGCCATTCGATGGTTTGTAAATAGCTGTCTTTGCATGGGGCGTGTAACTTGTCTGCAGCAAACTTGGTTTGTTGTCTGAAGGGAGTTCCGGTCCCCTTGATTAGAACTAAGTTCCAGGTGCTTTCAAATGGCAGCTATGTTCTCCTCAATGGTGAAGACTGTTGTGGGATGCGAGCCGGAATCGTTTGTTTCTGTCTCTAAGATTGTTACCTGCTGCGGGAACTTACTTTTTCCTCCTACTAGAATAAAAGAGGTAGCTGACATTTGGCCCCATATTGCTACTTCTAATGTGAATTTTGACAAGTTGAGCCGACTCCAGGCTTTACTGTTTCAAAAACATGTGGCTCTCACATCTGCACGCGAGACCTACGCTCTTCAGGTGGCAAGGTCATCAGCAGAGATAAACTCCCTTTTAAGTACCAACTTTCCGAGACACTCTGGTGAACTCATTGGACGAATATTTAATGCCTTCAGTACTACTGGAATCTCAAATTTCTTTAAGGCTGTTGGTTCTGGTTGCGTTCACACCTTCTCCTCCATATTTGATTTAATACCATCAGCCATCCACTCAATATTCTCCAGTATTTTTGGGCATTTCCAATAACTTTGGCTATAATAGTTGGCATTTTGCTGTTGCTACTTTTCATGCGCAGTGGCTGTCCCACCGCAACAAGGAGGAATGAAAGCGCCCCGACCAGCGCAGCTGTGTTGTGAACGCATGATGCAGTACTTTGGAGCAACTCTCCTGGAGCAATTGGAGTGTGACTGGTCTCTGTCCTTCAAGTCGGTTTTGCATTGTGTGCAGCCTGTGTTTCGGTGCTTTTGGTGCTCGTTCGAACATGCACTGAAAGTTTGTTGTCGTTCTACGTAGTGCTTACTTTCATTGGACTCTGACCTGTTGATGTTCTGACTAGGGATTCATTATCAGACATGCGCGTTGAGGGTGCGTTTGCTATGGGAAGCTGCTTATGAGTTGCCCTTCCTGGAGGATGCAGCTCTTAACTCATTATTGGGGACACCACGGACCATTGCTGCCTTGGCTGAGGCTCAAGCTATGGAGCACAACTGCTCCTTGGTCCTTCTCGGCGATGCCTTCCCAACTTTAACACCTGCCGAAGTGAAAGATTTCCTTTCCTGCCTTGTCCCCGATTCAATTGGCACCTTTCAAAATGACTCTTACTCTTGAAATCCGGTCCTTTTTTCGCTGCATGTTAATATTTTAAATTGTCCTTTTAAATATGCGCATGTGTCCTTTTAACTTGTCATTATTGCATTTTTTTTACATATATATCTTAGGTTGAGTTTTAGTAGCTTTTATATATTTAGGCTTTGAAGCACCTTCAACCGACAAGGGGAGGGTGTTGTGTAGCCATTTTAGTTATATCTCCATGTACGTTATTTTAGCATACTAAGCCTGCCGCTGTGCATCCTAACCTAGATGTATTTTATTCAGCTTTGTTTTATTATTCTTACCATAGCCACTTTTGCTGTCTTGTTTTATTTATTTCTATCTAGCTGTTTTTGCTTAGGCCAGCACTATGTTCATAAACAAGACATTCTTGTTCACTCTGTGCTTCTTTCAAGACTGCAATAAGATAGGTTGCCGATGAACGTGGTACAAGTTTTGTCTCTGACATTCATATAAAAACACACATACTTACGTAGGGACATTTTCTCTGAACATCAGCTGGTTTACTATAAAAACACATCCTTGTCCCTTACACATTAGAGGGAGATTCCAGGCAGAGAACCACAACTGTATGCTGATTGCTGAATGCTTCGCTACAGCTGCTAATGCAGACTTCAGGCCTTTGCTCAGGTATGGGGGATGATGTCTTCCCAGGGGAACCTGAAGGGTAGAATTAGAGCTTAACATGCTGTGCTGTATTAGAAGCCTAAGTAGGAATTATTCTATTGACTCTAGTGACAAAATGGTAGCATTATTTCTATGCTCTACTCTCGTCACAATTTTAATCTTGTCATTCTGTATCGTCCTGGTTATTGCGCTACATGCTTTGCTATCTAAGATGCAGTTGCTTCATTAAAACCTTATTGAAACATAAACTTCCTCTGTTTGTCATTGTGTATGTGAGACTAATGTAACTGAAAGAAATGGATGAGACCTGGGTGACCATGATTTCCCTTAAAAATCAATTATATCACGCTCTCGGCTGCCCAATCATCCCTGCTCTTGGGTGGAGATGAGGCACTGCTAGTTATAAACCCGTATTAGGGCATCAGGTGTCACTTGCAGTGGGTCAGACTCAGTCTTCCACACCACAGACGATTCTGCCGCTCAAAATCCAGTAGTCTCATTAAAATAATAAGAGCCTATGCAACACTTCTAATGATGGTAGTTCGCACTGACGTCATTAGCTGCCCAGGCAGTGGGGGGGATCAGGGGTGACAGAGGAAGCACTTACGCTGCCATTCCTGCCGTGGTTCAGTGCCAGGACGTAATTGTTACGTCCTTCCCACAGCGCCATCGTGTCTGAGGACGTAACCATTAAGGAATAAAGTTGATGGCATTCAAGATGTCGGTAGACTCACTAGCTATTATTCTAACAAGTGTGAAAACCTTGTCCTGAAAAAAAAAAACGGAAATGCAATAGTGTGTGTACTTAAAAAACAGTTAGAAAGCTCACTCAGCCTATCCACATAGAAAGATATATAAAAACATTATCTTATTGTTGGGCATTAAACAGGATTGTAGCTGACAAGTAAACCGCACCCTTCATGCAAAACTGTCACTTGCTCGGTGTAGCTTAAAATGTACAAGGTGTGTAGCGCACGTGTGTTTAGGCCCTGTTAGTTAGGTTTAAGTGAGCATCTATTTACTTACCACATTGGGAGGGAACAATGTCAGTCTGTAAGGAAATGTAAGTCAACATTAATTCCTGAAAATTGATATGTTTGGAATGCAGTGTGAGCTCCTATAAGTAGGGGAGACAGTAATCCTACTTGTAGGAACTGACACGCTTGCCTGACAAAAAACACGGCCGTGAAGATACATTGTATCATGTTAATAGTAACAATACACATGTGTTACATTGTTAACAAAACTGGGTCTTAGTCTTTATGTAAGAAGTGAGCACAGTTAACTCACTGAGTACTGGAAACACTGTCTGCTGAACATTTTATTAAGGAGAACTGTAAGATAAAATATAATCTCCTAAAATATTGCTGATAAGTACAGTGCGAGGTACTTGAGAAGGTCTGCCACCCTCAGCCGATATAGATCGAGGGTGTGATTGTGCAGATACATAGTGTCCCGTTATGATACTTACTGTCAAAGATCACGAGCAAAATTGACATTCAAATCAGCTAGTTATTGGCGTGTATGCAAAAAGTGAGCACAGTTAACTCATTCAATATTGAAAACACTGTGTGCTGATCGGTGTAGGTACAACGAAATGTAAGTCAACAAATTACCATGAGCTTGTTGCTGAAAAGTGCAGCTAAAACTAACAAGGGGGGCGTAAATGGCCATTGGTAATATGCCCCCCCTTAGGGGAGCATCCCTTGCCCAAGGGACCGCTCTCCTACACTGAAATTGACAAAGAAAAATCCCTGGTGTCTAGTGGGCATTCCTGCTGCCCGATCTCATAGCAGACACCTATTTGAGGTTCAAAACACTCGGCCAACAACAAAGCAAGGCCATGAGCGTGCCAATGCGGTGTCTCTTTCTTAAGTGAGGGAGGCGTCCTCATAAGGACATGCACTTGGAGAGAAGGATGCATGGAGGTGCAGGATTATCCTGCTTATTCGTAAAAAAAAAAAAAATCCTAGTTCCAATATAATTGGCTAAACACTAATCTCCATATTTAAAATATGAAGAGAGTCACTGGATATTTATTACAAAGCATAGAAAATAGAAAAAAGTCCTATATTTGGAGAAATTATTAATGTTATAAATCATATGTATGATGACCACCATGTCTGATCTTGTATTTATAGGTAGCGGGCTAGCTGTTAAATATATATTTATAAAAATCAATATCTGATAGAATAGGAAGAAATTAGTATTGCATGCAACAGCTATAAAGTAAACTAACATCATGGAAATAAAAGGAATCCTTCAGCGAGGACAAAGAGACACTGAACATTATAAGGTTAACATATTACTTGTCGTTCATATATAGAGCCCCATGGGGAATAACAAATGAATACTGTACACATAGTATCAGGTTAATGGAACAGTTTCTTATACAAAAGTCCTTATACATAGTCTCTCTGAATAATACTGATGGTATCACTTCACTCAAATTCAAATGAAAGCTGCCTGTGTCCAGTCATCTACTGTGTTAAGGCCATCTGTAATCTATCCAAGTTTGTCCATCCATTGTAGCTCCTTTCGTGATAGAAGGTTTGGTTTGTCTCCATCACATGGGCCAAGTGAAATATGCTCTACCACCTGACATCGTGTGTCTTCACTTGTATGCCAGTGTCCTAGGAAATATTCCACCAGTGGCGTCCTGTGATTCCACATTTGATTCTGCTCCTGTGTTGAAGAATTCTGCTAGTGACTTCTGTGAAATCTGGCCTATGTATATTAAATCACAAGGGCATCATATTGCATACATAACATCTCAAGTATTGCAATTGAAAAGACCAGTTAGTGAAAATTTTAAATTTTTATGCAAAAAAAACCTTGTATTTATGCAAACATTACATGCTGCACAGAGGCCACATTTATAATGGCCTACTCTACTGCTGGTAATCCCCACTGGGTATTAAGGGTGATTTTTGTTTCAGGTGGTGAAGTTGCCCATACAAGAGCATCTTTAAGATTGCTCCCTCACTTGGAATAGAAAAGGGATTAATGAAGTGATAGAGGACTAGTTCCCTGTGTTTTCTCACAATTTTGTTAACCTCATTGCTTGCAGGATTGAATGTAGTAACGATGATCTGTTTCCCCACACTCTCCCTCATTAGTGGTTCCAGCAAATCCTGCTATGATTCTGTCATGCTGTCTTTCTAGCCTGTCTCACCAGATGTCTGGGGTAACCCCTTTCATTTAGCTTTTTGATAGGATTGGCAGAATCATTAAAATAAATATATCTTTTTGTACAATTCCTATGTATACATAATAATTGCCCAAAGGGCAGTTTATCCCTGAGACTCCTGGGACAGATCCTGGAATAGTGAAGTAGAGTTTCTATCAACTTGTTCTTGTTCAACTTTAACCCATAAATCTAGGAAAGAAATGGCTGTTGGGCTCTGTTCCATGTTGAATTGGATGTCCGTACATGAGGTGTTGAGCCATATATGGAATATGTGTGGGTCATGTAGGGAACCACTCCAAATAAGAAAAACATCATCATCAATTTAGCATTTAAGTATGTTATACTTAAATGGGTACTGGGATGGGAAGATTTCATGTTCTTCATAGTCAGTCATGTAGGGGTTTGCCAGGTCTGGAGAAAAGCCTGCACCCATGGCCACACCCTTGGTTTGAAAATAAAAGCAATTATCAAACTGAAAATAATTCTTAGTCATAGCCAGTTTCATAAGTTTTGTTGCTCGAATGTGAATTAACTTTAAAAAAAACAAAAGACAAGAGATGTTTGGCAAAGCAGGTAGAGTTTATTTAATGAAACATCACAGCCAGGAGAACAGTTACAGAACCGAGGTCTGAGGACTGTCTCCAGCACAGTTGGTCAAAGCTGTGTTTTATACATTTTTCTGAATACCATAAAACAATTACAGCATTCCTTTTAGGGTAAAGAATGTGAACAGTTGTCTTGGAGTCGTAAATAAGGTCCTGATAACAAATGCAGGTGGGCCTTGACCTTGCGTGGACACAGTGATGGCCAGTGTATAACATGTCCAGGTTTCTGGCCTGAGGGACATGTGAGTGTGGTGTTACTGTGCGGATTGTGTTCTGATTGGCTCAGTGTTCCTAACTGCACGTGGCATATGACTTTATGGTGTTTCAGAATGTGCTCACCCCTCTGGCTGGGTTGCTTTATTGGGGCCAATCTCCTGGGACCATTGTGGTGTCGCTGTGCCTATCTGCGGGACCAATCTTGAGTTTCCTGTTCACACATTTGTTTGATGCCTACGTGCTGCCCTATCTGTGACCAGTCAGTCAGTAACCTCAGGCCTAGGTCTCAGAGCCTGCCTTACCACATACTTTGGAGTCGGGTTGATCAAGAGTTAGTGACGTTGTTATATGTGAAGGTACCACTGTACATATCAACTTTGACTTTTTCTTACTGACAGTTCCACAATGAACCAGCTGGGTACTGGCATAGGTTGCTCCTGTGTGTCCATAAAAACCAAAATTATCTTAAGTGCTTCAGCTTGGTGAATGTTCATGTAGAATGAGTAAATATCCAGTGTAACTAGTAGATCTGTGCTTTCATTGAAAGCATTGCCTTTGGTCATTTTTATGAAGTGCATGATGTGACTTATGTATGATCTGGTCAGGGCTACCCATGGTTTTAGCAAGAAATTGATATACTGATATAGCAGTTCCAGAGTTGAATGGGCCTTCTAGGTGAATTATCTAACCTCTTGTGGATTTTGGGCAGGGTGCACTGGTATTCTGGATTGATTTGTGCAGGAATTCAGGTTTGTTTTTACTTAGCAAGCCCTGTTACAAGCCTTTCTGAGTAGTCTTGGCTATCATTGTTTTGAATCACAAGTGGGATCCATTGATTTTGTGATAGCAGGTGGTGCCACTCAGTTGGCTGAGGATTTCATCATGGTAATCTAAGGTGTACTGGATGGCTTCCAACTCTACCCCACCCCTTTTATCAGCAGATTGTATAAGCATTTCAGTGTTCTTCTTGAGGTTACTGATAGGCAATTTCTCATTGTATGTTATGTTAAATTGGACATATCTTCTTTTTTTTTTTTTTACTCAGTCTATATCCTTCATGACCATTTTTTTCAAAAGCCAGTATCTCACCATCATGTGTGATGGGGGCATGAAAAGTAGAGCGGGCCCCCGGTTTTTGTCATGTTCTGTGAAGGTTATGAGCTACCTTCAAAGACCTGGTTGAATCTAATCTTCGTGACTAAACATTGCATGTCCAGTTTTATCTAAAAAATGTTGGGCCTAGATGTGGGTATGAAGGACATGCCACTGGTCAATACAAAGATCTTATCAGGTGAGAGTGTGTATTTGGATACTCTTAAAATGGGCGCCATGTTGTCTGGGAAGCTGGGGTAGTGTCTGAGATGGTGTCTGGGGTGGCGTTATCTATAAGGAGTACTGCTGACCTCTGTTCTGGCATTCCCTGTGCGTCTCCTGGTAGGAAACTCCTCCGTCCTTCCTCTCCCTCTGCCCCTCTGGGGCCCTCTCTCCACATGTCTGCTGTCGAAAAATCTTTTTTTGAGTCAGAATTGCTTGATCCAGCCTGGATTATTGCTGAACTGGACCTGGTATTTCAGTATCTGAACCTTTAGAAATACAGTTATCTGAAAAGGTTATGTATCTTCTATAGCCTCCACAGCCTCTATTGATGTACATGATCGATTTGTCCTTCTTGTAGTTATCTTTCTTAAGGTAAGGATATGTCTGGTGTTTGTCATATTTTACAACGTTTTTGGACTGTTTGTCCAATTTACGTTATTGCCTAATTAAATTAAATTCTACTATGGTCTTTGCACAGGCCTTTAATGCCTCTTTTGCATTGTTCAAAGCTATAGCGTCCAGCAATTCTTTCCTTAGATCAGCAATTTATTTTCCAGACTGTTTGTGTTCTAGGACTGGATCAATCCCTAATATCATCCACTGTTGAGAACCTTGCTTGGCAATGAAACTGAAATGGTTGTGAAACTTGGGGTCTTCTACATTCTACAACTATTGTGGACTCATTTCTGACCTGGAGACCTACTGGGATTATATTGAATTTTAAATACTCTTTCATTTATGTGATCGTGCAATTGGGTTCTTATGAGCTTCTTCTTTGTTCTTTAAAGTTTTGTAATCTTTTCTTGTAAGGAATCAGCAAACTTGGCGGTGTCTTGCCAATGAAAGAATGACCCTTCAATATTTTGGCTATGTAGCCTTCAGTGTAAGGCAAAGTATCCTTATCTGACACATTCAATAATGATGTATCATATAAAGTATTTTAACCCCTTCGCTGCCAGGCCTTTTCCCCCTCCCGTGCTGAGCCTTTTTTTGGCTATTTGGTGCAGTTTGCGCTTAGGCCCTCATAACTTTTCGTTCACATAAGCTACCCACGCCAAATTTGTGTACTTTTTTTCCAACATCCTAGGGATTCTAGAGGTACCCAGACTTTGTGGGTTCCCCTGAAGGAGACCAAGAAATTAGCCAAAATACAGTGAATTTTTTTTTTTTTTTTAAATGGGGAAAAAGGGCTGCAGAAGGCAGCTCGTGTTTTTTTTCCCTGAAAATGGCACCAAAAAAGGGTTTGCGGTAGCAAGATCACCATCTTCCCAGCTTTCAGGAACAGGCAGACTTGAATTGGAAAACCCAATTTTTCAATACAATTTTGACATTTTACTGGGACATACCCCATTTAAAAAAAAAAAGTGTGCTTTCAGCCTCCTTCCAGTTAGTGACCAAAATGGGTGAGAAACCAATGCTGGATCCCAGAAAGCTAACCATTTCTGAAAAGTAGACACAATTCTGAATTCAGCAAGGGGTCATTTGTGTAGATCCTACAAGTGTTTCCTACAGAAAATAACAGCTGAAATAAAATAAATATTGAAATCGAGGTGGAAAAAAACAGCCATTTTTCTCCACATTTTACTCTGTAACTTTTTCCTGCAATGTCAGATTTTTTAAAGCAATATACCGTTACGTCAGCTGGACTCTTCTGATTGCGGGGATATATATAGGGCTTGTAGGTTCATCAAGAACTCTAGGCACCCAGAGCCAATAAATGAGCTGCACCTTGCAATGGGTTTTTATTCTATACCCGGGTATACAGCAATTAATTTGCTGAAATATAAAAAGTGAAAAATAGGTATCAAGAAAACCTTTGTATTTCCAAAATGGACACAAAATAAGGTGTTGAGAAGCAGTGGTTATTTGCACATCTCTGAATTCCGGGGTGCCCATACTAGCATGTGAATTACAGGGCATTTCTCAAATAGACGTCTTTTTTACACACTGCCTTACATTTGGAAGGAAAAAATGTAGAGAAAGACAAGGGGCAATAACACTTGTTTTGCTATTTTGTGTTCCCCCAAGTATCCCGATAAAAATGGTACCTCACTTGTGTGGGTAGGCCTAGCGCCCACGAAAAGAATAGGCTCAAAACACAACGCAGACACATCACATTTTTTCACAGAAAACAGAGGTGTTTTTTGCAAAGTGCCTACTTGTGGATTTTGGCCTCTAGCTCAGCCGGCCCCAGGGGGGGCAGAAATGGCCTAAAATAAATTTGTCCCCTTGCCCCCCAACCCTCCCCGGGGAGCGACCCTTGCCTACGGGGTCGCTCCCCTTGCGTGACACTGGCTCATAAAAAAAATCCCCGGTGCCTAGTTGTTTCTGCCGCCCCTTGGGGGCAGATTGACCTAAAATCGGCCGATCTGACTCCAAAGCGGCCAGAAATGGCCTAAATACAATTTGCCCCTCCCGGGGAGCGACCCTTGCCTAAGGGGGTCGCTCCCCATCTGTAAAACAACAACAACAAAAATCCCCGGTGCCTAGTGGTTTCTGCCCTCCCTTGGGGCAGATCAGCCTAATTAAAATAGGCTGATCTGTCCCCCAAGGGGGAAGAAATGGCCTAAAATAAATTTGCTCCCCAGGGGAACGACCCTTGCCTAAGGGGTCGCTCCCCTTACGTGAAATTCACGTAAAAAAAAAAAAAAACTCCCTGGTGTCTAGTGGTTTCTGTCCCCCTTGGGGGCAGATTGGCCTCATAAAAATAGGCCAAAGGGGGCAGAAATGGCCTAAATATAATTTGTCCCCTATGGGAGCGACCCTTGCCTAAGGGGTCGCTCCCCACCTCTAAAATAAAAAACAAAACAAAAATTATCCCTGGTGCCCAGAGGTTTCTGCCCCCCCCCCGGGGCAGATCGGCTTAGTAATCGAAAGGCCTTAAAAAAAAATGCCCCCCCCTGGGAGCGACCCTTGCCCAAGGAGTCGCTCCCTCATGCCTGTTTCATTTTCTAAAATAAATCCCTGATGTCTAGTGGGCGTTTCAAAAGCCGGATTGCTTTGCAATCCGGCTTTTGAAACGCTCAGAAAGACTTCAATGGGAAGAAAATTCCTTTCCTTCCCTTTAAAGCCTCTCTGGGCCTCCCCCACGTGATCAGAAGAGAAATGCTTTGCATTTCTCTTCTGATCGCTCTGGAAGCTGAGCTTCTAGCGTGATGGGAGGAGGCCCTGTGACAATCGGCGCGCAATAGCGCGCTGACGTCACAGGGGGTGGGGGGTGTAAGGGGAAGGGCTTCCCCTTCCATCCCTGCCTTGGGGGGGTTGGGAGGGAACCCCACAGAGGGAGTGCTCGCGTAATGGTTACGTCCTGGGCACAGGAGCGCACTGTGCCTCAGGACGTAACCATTACATCCTGGGCACAGAAGGGGTTAAAGCAATAAAGCCCTTGCAGTCCAGCAACTGTCAACTTAATTCTCAAAGAAAAAAGGGTCCACCCAGTGACCTTGAAACTAGGGTAAGAAAGTTAGTAGAAAAATAAAGGGGTGTACCTATACTTTTTGGTGCAAAACTGCAGTAGCACAGTTTTGCACAAAAAGTTTTTCACCGGCTTGCACCATTTCTGAGCACCAGCCGGTCATCATATTTATGGAATGGTGCAAACCGGTGCAAAGGGGAGGCTAGCGTAAAAAATGGATGTTAGCCGGGTGGGGCTGGCGGTATGGGAGAAGGGGGTTTTGCACCAAAAAATGACGTTAGGCAGGGTAGAGAAACAAAATTACTCCAACCAGCCTAGCGTCATTTTCTGACGCAAAACCATCCATACCATGACACCTGTCTCAGAAAAGACAGGAGTCATGCCCATTACACCAGTGGCCAGCAGAGGGGACGAGGGTCCCCTGGGCATTGCCATTGTACCAACTGCCATGTAGGGGGCCCCATTTCAGGGCCCCCAGTGGCACTTAAAAAAAAATTACTTACCTGTACTTACCTATACATATAAAGGTATTTGTCATTTAAAGAGTCAGATTACCTTTAAGTATGAGCTTTAAACATTTGTAGTAAAAAAAATTAAAAAAAGAGGGGAACGAGTCCGGCTGTGACCTTAACATAGAGCTATTCATTTGTTTGTTTTTTTTATTTTTATTTTATTTTATTTTTTTACATCCAAGACCAAAAGAACTCGACACTACCGTGATCAAGGCTGTGAACCTGAAACGCATCAGGTTTTTTTGGTCTTTGATATAATAAATAGTGCACCAGAGCACCACCTTGAGTGAGTTCCATGTGGTTCTTTTCAATGACAGGAAGGAAAGGCTGAAGAATATTTACGCCGTTTGCCCAGCCGAAGCAGTATGCACCACCGCATCCAAAGAGAAAGGTGATTGGGGCTTCTAACGATTGAGATATATATATACAAGTGACTGATAAGGATAGATAGATGTACAATACTCTGTGTAGGACTGGGGTTACCTAAAATCAGTTACAAATAGGCCACTGAAAAAATTGTCAGTGTTCCGACCCCACAAAGAAATTATTTAGACCAGTGTCATCATCAAGGCGAGAAAGTATGATGGAAGCACCTGAAAGTGAAAAAGTCAAATTTCAGTCCTCCGTGTGTAACCTGAGGGCTAAACAATAACTGCATACCAAGGGCCCTCTTCTTCACTTCCCTTTCATGAAGCCAGTCACACCTCCTTGCAGGGCTCCAGAAGGCTGCAGAGTGACAGTTGGAAAATAACACTGAAAAGGCTACTAAAGGATTTAAACAAGAATATGCCAACTCTCTAAAAGTAGCATTTTCAAAATGGTGATTTAAAATCAGACTTGGACACTAGATTGGAAATAATTTGAGTCCTTGAACGCTGTAGCTATTCCCAAACTGATGTTATGCATTATAAGATGTTACAATGTAACCCATTGCTTTGCGATAGATGAGCCAAGAAGAGTTAGTCTTTTTTCCAATTCCATGGGGTAATGGTATGAAATCATTTTGCCAAACTCTGTGGCGGGAGTGGCATGCTGTACTGAGGCGGAATATATGATCTAACATGTAGGCTGTCTGGGACATGCAGCCCCAGGAGTCCGTAAGTGATTGATGTTGCACCAGTCCTCTATCTGGCATTGTGAACTGGTAGCAGTTGAGGCAGGGCAAATGTGATCTATCCCACACTATACTGAGAACACCCCTCTACGTTCCAGAAACCATGCTTGCCCTGCCTATTGCTATAGTTTATTTGACACTCTTGGGAGGATAAATACTTCTGATTCAAATGTGAGACTGTCTAAATTCCCGTTAATTACGGGATCTCTTCCTTCTGGGTCAAGCTAGGTGATATTCAGTATGAATTGCACTCCAGACCTAATCAACACTGCCGCACCCATAGCATATGCTGAATAAGTGGTAGCCAACACCTGCCTTCTCCATCTATGTTGTAACCTGATGCAGTCCTCATCAATGAGAGGCATCAACTGCAAGAATGCAATTTGCACAGGCCCTCTTTGAGGATGAGAGTGTACTGTGTGTTCTTTACCAATATTGCCCATTCCCTGGATATTCCAGGATTATGTGTGTCTTTATTGAACACATATATGTAGTGAGTGCCTCAAGCACTCCTTTCTGTGAGGCCAGTAACTTGTTTGGTTAGTTCTGTGGTTGCGGAAAGAGTTACAAGAGCTCTCCTTCAGCTGCTGCTGATCCTCTTTGAGTAACCTGAGGTGTAGAGCCACTGCATCAATGTTTGCTTCTATTGTGGACCTTGTGTCTACTGTAGAAATTAGAATCTTATCAAGCATGGCCAATATTGTCCTCACTGGTGCCATCATCCCTTTCTTGAGGAGTGATCCCATCACCATCTTGGCATTGCAGAAAGGCCGCAGACTGAGCAGGACAGGAGCAGGGGTCAGCTAGGCTTTGGTTGTGTGGTCAGTTTCCACCAAACCCCAGTGGAAGCCCTCCTACTTGTCTAAACATCAATTGGATACTAACTAAACGGCAATCTAAGGCTGGTCTTTTGCTGGCTACTCCAAGCAGGTGGCAGTCCAGCAACTTACCCCCAGTCATCCTCCCAAGTCATTGGAATGCAAACCAAGGTATCAAAAGCATTAATTTCCCTGACGTAACAACTCCTCTAGGGTTCACTCCTTTGACATCGCCCATGGAATCATGGCAGATGATGGACAGCTCATGGTCACTTTAGATCTCTATCTCGAACAGTATGGACCTATTACAGGCACTGGAAGTTAGGACGATTACATTAGATAACAGCTTCAGCCCATAACCTGTGCCTAGTGCAACAAACAATAACAGCACAGCACACAATAACAGCGCAACACAGCTGAGGATGGAAAATAAAGTTAGAGGCACCAGCACAGAACAAACACTAAGTGTAATAAACAAAAACAAAATAAATACATATATTGCAACTAAAAATGCTGGTCAAGAGACACTAGAGAAAGCGCTTCCAAACACAAGAACAAAGGATTACATGCCCCAGGAATGCCCCTAAAAATGCTGGTCAAGAGACACTAGAGAAAGCGCTTCCAAACACAAGAACAAAGGATTACATGCCCCAGGAATGCCCAGAAGGCAAGAAAATAATTCCCCCCAATAGAAGGCTAAACAACAGACCAGCCCCTACCATTCCATTGATAATGGGATGCATACCTCCAGCAAACCTGGGCATATAAACAGACAACGTTGCAGGCTTGTAGGAATCACTCTTAACAAGATTACAAACTGCAATAGAAGCCATCAATTTTGAGTCAGACAAATTAGATGTCTAGGTAGACCTCATCAACCTAATGGTCGCACACATCTCTGCTATAAACTCTAAATTGGAAAATTCAACTGCCTTAATAAGCAGGGTTCAGACTGTTTACTCACCAGTGCTGACAAAGTGTACCTACGAACCAATAATAGATAAACTGACCCACTTCCTTTCTGGACATCTTATCAAGCATTCTCAAAATAAAGCAAGTATGTCTACCAAGCAAGCCAGTCACGGGCACCTGAATGAGAGTCCTAAACAAGTAATAATAAGAGTGAAAAACTGAACCTCTTGAACGTTTACAGATAAGCACCGTTCAAGTTGACGACACAAAAACCACTAATAAACAAGAGCCTGGAAGAGTCCAACACCAGTCTTTACATTTGGTGAAATCCTGCCCAGTGAGTGGGTTAAGGACTCCTCTCCTAAACCAACCAAAAGGCTTAGAAAACATGCCAAAAAGGTAAGAAACAATGCACAGCAGTCAAAGAAAGCTGACCGAAGGGTATCTATCCAATATCTGGGGCAGGCTAAGCTACCATCAACTCACCCATTATGTGATGTCAACCATGGATCTTGTCACAGAAGATACAGCAGACATATCATCCATGACGAAAGAAGTCATTAAAAGCCCTGGAAATAAAAGGCAAGAATGCCAATTAATGGAAACAAATAATTGCTGTTAAAAAAAAAACATGAGCAAAAGAAGCACTCTCCATCCGTAGTCCAGTAAGATTACAATACAGAATGGGTAAGCACTGTGAAGTTTGTATAAGCAGAGGGACCCTGAACCATGTTGCTAGACACGAGCAAGTCCTTAAATTATACTAATCTGACATCATACCTAAGCAGGGCTCTATCCCAAACAAGACCCTCGCTCTACTGGACCACCAACCAAAGTCTTACCTAAAATAAGAGGCCACTCTAATCTTGAGCCGCAAGATATTGTGAAGCCACATACTATGATTATTAACAGCAACAGTCACGATCGGAAGATCATGTTAGAACATCAACTCCCTCAAATGGAGGACAGCTCACAGAAGGTTAATCAGGCTATGCAAAACCACAGCAAATGGCTGACAAGACCAAAAGTCAAAGTGGGTCATTTCAGTCACTGGGTATGAACTTTCCGCTGAACCCACCAACAGTACATCATGAATGTGGAGCCTCAATCTGAGCATCCTCCCATGTCAGGAAAGTACATGCAGCAAATTCCTATTAAAACCAGAACACATCTCACAAGAGCCACAGAGCATCCTCAACAGAGAAAACATTTTGAGGCTACTAGCAGAGATCCCTGAGCTGAAAGGCATACCTTTGGGGTGATCTATTAGTGGGATTCCTGAAAAATGATAACCACTTATGACCTGAACTTACTACAACAACTTGGGGCACAGAAAACTATCATCAATCCTAACTTTTGTCAACACTTTCAGGAAATGAGGCCTAACACTAAAAAGATTGTGTCTGGTACCCATTCCCCCTATCACAGAGCGAGAGAGATCTCAGGCTCCCAAAGAAATGGCCATTGTTCATTCAGTTTTGCGAGGCTCAATGAACTACTCAGTGCATAGGACAGAGAGGTTAATACAAGAGGAGCCACCTAGCAACTGAACATGGGATCGGTGCTACATGCTACAAGAATTTCATGACCCCATCACTTGAAAGAAATTGTGCCGGTGCCCATAGCTTTGCACCTTCTATCCTGGAACATTGCTGGGGCCGAAATCTGCTCCTAGATGGCACTCCCCGCAAAACTAGAAAATATTTGAAATTATCGCTTTACAAGAGACCTGGTCATTGGCCGACCTCCCAGTAGAACGTTACACCCATTACCAAATCCTGACAACGATATCACAAGACCCAAAGGGAACATTGTAGAATACATATCGCTTAGTCTAGATATTTCTGTGGAAGATCTATCCTCTGCGGTCTCAGGTCTCCAAACAATCAAACTAAGTAAGTGGGCCAAAGACAATAGACCACAGGTTCTTTTATTCATTGCCTTATCTCACCCTAAAACAGCTAAGAAAGGGTTTTTAGAAACAATAACCTCAATGATAACTGGCCACAAGCAAGCCAACCCAAGGTGGGACTAAATATATTGACGGGGATTTTAACACAATCTTAATCTATACTCCTGATGAAGATGACATGTTGAAAGCTGAGAATTCATATTGGAATATCCCGTCACGATCAAGTCCTGTAGTTAAACAGTAGGACCTAAACAGGGAAAAATGTGTGACAACCCTGAAATTCCTATCTATGAGTGTCCTGAATGGAAGGTTCCCAGACAATGTTCTTCCCTACCCCCAAACTATACTCATTACATGCCAAACTCTAGACCCATCATTGACTACACAATTGCTTCACTGCTGCTAATCCCACTGATTCAGCAATGCAAAATCTAATACTCAACAGACGGCGATCCTTCTCAGATTCTATTGCTAGGGTTAAGCCCCTAAATTCACTTACTGGCTCCAGTGGAAATGGGTACTATAAACTTGACCAATTTAAAGGGTTTGAGATGAAATAACAAATCAATAGCAGAGCTTGCCACCCTGACCAGAGACCTCATGACCAATAGCATCAACACTAGAAATAATCAAATTGATGCATGGACAAATTTCAGCGCCAAACTATTAACACAAGCTGCTCTAGTGAGATCAGGACCATCACCAGCACAAAGAGTGTGAACAAGCCAAATGTTCTAAGAAAAGAGCTAAAGAAAGCCACCAGACTACTGAGAACACAATTTAGCAGTCTCTTCTCTGTGAACTCTTAAACACTAAAGAGTATAAAATATAACCCTAAGAGGACAAGCAAGCCAGTAAAGATCTATTCGGGACAAGGCTGATTCAGCGCCAGGCAGAGTAATTCAAGGAAATTCTGGAAGACAATAACTTGGCTGAACAGACCAGCAAGTGTGGTAGATAGCTCAAATATACCAAGCCTTCGCAATTGACAAATAGCTCTCTGGAGCTGAGCATGGTGAACACATTCAGTACCGTAATAAGCCACCTCTACCGATCCACCCATAACCACGAAATCATGCTCAACGGTCAGTTAAATGTAGGAAAAGACAAGGAGATGGCTCCCCTACATCAATGAAGGTGATTTCTACTCACATCTGAAGTCAGTCTTACTCGCTGGATGTTGAGACGGAGCACCAGGGCCAAATGGCATTCCACAGGCCATCTTTAAAGAAGACCTTCAGTTCTGGTTATACAAAGAGGTTCTGTCAAGTGGTGCCATAAAGCTGGCATGGCTGTATCATAAACCTGGTTATTAAAGGAGGTGATAGGGCCAACCACAGGATTATTGCCTTGACTCCGAAGCTAAGCATTATGCCTCCCTTGTACTAGATAACCTGATTGACTGGTCAAATTTAAACAATATGATCCTGCTAAACTGGTCAGGTTTCAGGAAAGGCCGAGGTACCCCAGCAAACATTCTAGCAGTTTCCTTTACAATTAACCAATGTAAACTGGCAAAGACAAAACTGCACCTTTAATTCACAGCTTTTAATTAAAACAGCTTTTGACTGCATTAACCAGGGAATACTCTGGAACATATTAAGGAAATGGGGACTCCCGCCATAAGTTGCTATGGGCAATAGAACAGCTTTACTCAGAAACGTGGATCCAAGTACAAATCAGAGACAGTACTAATTGTCAATAATAGCTTTATTGCATGACTACTTAAAATCATTGCACTGATAAAACATTAAAAATCAAAAGTAGTGTGAGTGATATTTTTGACCAAAAATGCATTCCCATGTCAAAAATCGTCATCTACCTATATTTAAAACACTATATTGCAAGTAATACAAGAATAAAATCAAACGGAGTGTATAGATACACCACACGGACGGAGGTACATTCTCGCATCATAAATCATCATCAACCTACATATAATGCAATATAGGATGCCCACTCTCTGTACAACTCACCTACTAACAATAGATGGAAAATGTTAAGAAATGTGCTACTATAAAGAGTTAACATACTACAAAGTTAGCAAAAAGTGCTACATTTTGCCATAATGGAATCAGCTACCTCCGTAGAAATGTGTACCTTATTGCAATTCACCCACCACCATGAGATGTAAATGTGTACTATATCAGGCACTATCTTATTGCAACATTAACAAAAGGAGCCTGAGATAGATGAGAAAGTTAAAGTGCATAAATAGTACATGCCATCATTTAAAATCATCCTTCTGGGATAGACAAGTAACGTGCATAAAAAGTGCATACCTTCTTTTCAAATCATCCTCTTAGAATGAAGAGATACAAGGGGGTCTTGATGTAATCTTAAAAATGGGGAAGTGAAAAATAATAATGTTTAAAACTCAAAGCCCCCACACATATCCCCAATATGGGTCATCTACTTAACCAGTGCTCATATATTTTACCTATGTTCCCTATAATCACAACAAAAACCTTAGAGTATTCAGTACAGTCCTAGGTTAAATAGGCATTAGCATGGAAAGAATAGGCACTTTAATAATGAGGTTGTTTTCAGGCCTTACTGCCCCTCCAGTCGCTACCTTTTGCTGATTCTGCACTTCCTGGAGGGCCCTGTCAGCTTCTGCAAAAAATGTCCCGAAGCAGGCCAGCTCCATGGGTACCACTGCTGTAAACATGTACTTTAGAGCCTCTTTATATATCCTCTGCCCATATTTCAAAAATAGAGGCTTTAGTAATAGATGGTATTAGAATATCTAGGAAGATAACTACTAACCAAGGGCTCAAGCAGGGATGCGGGCTGGTGCCTCACCTTTTTAATCTCGTCATTGCAGATTTATCACCAGGCTTGGATAAGGAAAATTCCCATGTGCCACGGCTGGGTCCTTTCTGCTTCTCCCACCTGTCTTATGCAGGTGTCATTGTGCTGTGAAGCTTAACAAAAGTGGGCCTACAGAGTTAGTGAATGTACTGAAACCTTATGTCAGAACCAAGAACCCTGAGGCAAATTCAACAAAAAGAAAAACTGTACCCATTAGCAATGGAGGGTTGTGGGAAGCCACAGCCCTCCTAAATGACATTGTCTTGCAGGTTGTAAGATTGTACAAATATTTGGGGTTGTACCTTGACTCAACCGGTAATTTCTTCCACCAAAAACAATATAGATAGAAAAAGGGAATGCCTTAATCTGCGCTTTTAGCACTTTGGCAAAAAAAACTGGATGGTCCCTCTTTCCAGTCACTGTTAACAGTCTTCTCTGCCAAACTACTACGAACCATCATATATTGAAGCGTGTCCACGAGAGGACAGGACACAGCTGTACTGGATGAACTACAGGTTAATATCTTAAGAGAAGCACAAATCCGACTCAGGTTTGGTCTTACAAAGCAAGAACTAGGCAGAAGATCTACTACAGTAAAATGCTGGTATAAGATGCAGCAATCACAAGACATCCCTACAAATAGAGCACTATGTGTTTGGCTCTACAAAGTGACCTGCTAGTCAGCTTACCACAAATATTTGAATGAATGCATTTAACTGAGCTGTGGGGCATGAGTGTGCCGTATGATGTCTACAAAAGAGCGACAAACAAATCATTAAAGTTTCAGTCGTGCCTCAAAAACAAAAAAGAGTTCCCGATCACACACCTGGATGGTGATTAAAAATGATGACACCTGGAAACCAGCTCCATAGCTAGGCACCCCTTTCCTACCACATATAAAGCACAGACTAATGACCTTACATTTTGGCAAAAAGAGGACTTTATCCATCTGGTTCGCATTTGTTCTAACCTGCACATTATCTGATCAATATTATAAAAAAAAAAATGAATGACAAGCATTCAAACATGCATAGAAGCAATAAAAAGCCCATTTGACGTATTTGAAATCAGTTTCACCACAACAAGTCTATAGTGCTGTCAGGTGAAGAGTTTGATGCCAGCAGTTCCGACGTCCTAACAGGGCTGTAATCCGGCAGCAGAGTTCTGAATTCTCTGTAATCTACTCATGGGTGATCACAGTAAACTATGCTATAGACATTTGGTGTGATTTAGTTTTGATAGGGCAAGAGAGATTGTCATTTGGACCATATGGGAGAGTCCTTGGAGCAGTAAAATTCATCACTAACGTTTTCATGGATAGATTGTCAACTTGGCCATTCATGGACACCTTGGAGACCATGGTAATTTCCAGGTTTCTTACCTTCTTGGATATTTTTGGTGGTGGTCCCAGATTGTCGGCCAGGCTCAGAGAGGGTCCTATACGTTTTCCAGTCAGCGACCCCCTACCCTCCTAAGACAGTGCCTTATTTGAAGTTATCACAAGTGAGTATTTCAGGTTTAGACATATTCAATTTGTTATCCACTGATCAATGGCCTGGAGGCAAATGGAGATTTTTGGAGCATCCAATGTCTTTGGGACTTTCCAATAAAATAAGTATATGTGTGTTATATGTGTAGTCATATTAGGTGAACTTTAAAAAAGTGACCAGTTGTGATAAACAATTTCTGTAGATGTTGAATAAAAGAGGTGAGAAGATAGAGCCTTGAGAGACACCTGTTTTTACATTGTTGGGATTTGAAGAGAAAGGAGTATGGATACTATTTGTTTTATTGTGTCGGCAGGATGAGATCCAAGTGAAAGCAGAACCTTCTAGGGGCTTCCTAGCATCTTAGAATTAGTGTATCATGGTCAGCTGTGTTGAAAGCAGCTGTAAGCTCCAAGAGAAGTAGGGCAACAACCCCATTTCTGGTGTATTGTAGTTTTGTTACTCTCACTAATTCCCACACCCAAGCATATGTACCTTACGTTCTGCAACCCATCACTTAATAAATCATGTAGTAGCTCCTCAATCTCACACACCTTAGATTAAGTATTTGCACCAAGTGTGGTATCACTGTTGCCTATACCCAATGTTAGAAATGGGGTCTTTGGTTGACAGTCAGGTTACCCCCGTTCAAGCAAGGACCCTCACTCTAGTCAAGGTAAAAGAGAATCACCCTCAGCTAACCCCTGCTTACCCCCTTGGTAGCTTGGCAGCGCAGTAGGCTTAACTTCAGAGTGCTAGGTGCAAAGTATTTGTACCAACACACATAGTAACTTAATGAAAACACTACAAATTGACACAATACCAGTTTAGATAAATAGGAAATATTTATCTAAACAAAACAAGACCAAAACGACAAAAATCCACAATACACAAGTCAAGTTATCAATAACAATGCAAAAAGAGTCTTTAAGTAGTTTTAAACACACGCTAGCGCATCATGTGCGTCGATGTCGCTCACGAGCGAGACCTTGCGTCGTTTCCCCCTTCTGTCGAGTCGGTGTGCATTAGTTCTTCTCTCCGCAGGAGAGCGATGTGTCGATTCGGTCCACACACGGGTCCAGGCAGGTCTTGCGTTGCTTTTGCACGCACACCAATGGTTCATGTCAGAAATTCAGACACACGATGATCCGAAAAGCACGCAGCGCAGGTTGCGATCTCCCAGCCTCCGACAGCGTTGTTGCGCGTTGTTTCTCCTGCTCCTTGCATTGATTCTTCGGTCGTGTTTCCGGCGAGCGTCAATTCTCAGCCGCGGAGCTGGCGGCGTGTCGTTTCTCCAGCCGTAGATCGGAGTCGCTTCAACCTTTTCCCTGCACAGCGCCCTGTGCGTGGATTTCTTCCTCTTAGGCTGCCAGTGTCTCCTTTCAGGGTCCCAGGAACTGGATGGGCACCACAGGGCAGAGTAGTAGTCTCTCCAGAGACTACAGGTGCTGGCAGAGAGAAGTCTTTGCTGTTCCTGAGACTTCAAACAACAGGAGGCAAGCTCTGAATCAAGTCCTTGGAGATTTCTTCTCAAGATGGAAGGCACACAAAGTCCAGTCAATGCCCTCTTACTCTGGCAGAAGCAGCAACTGCAGGATAGCTCCACAAAGCAGAGTCACAGGCAGGGCAGCTCTTCTTCCTCAGCTATTCAGCTCTTCTTAAGGCAGAAGTTCCTCTTGGTCCCATAAGTGTTTCTCCTGTCTGTGGTTTTGGGTGCCCTTCTTATACCCAATTTCTCCTTTGAAGTAGGCCTACTTCAAAGTAAAGTCTCTTTTGAATGTGAGATCCTACCTTGGCCAGGCCAGGCCCCAGACACTCACCAGGGGGTTGGAGACTGCATTGTGTGAGGGCAGGCACAGCCCTTTCAGGTGTGAGTGACCACTCCTCCCCTCCCTCTTATCACAGATGGCTCATCAGGATATGCAGGCTATACCTCAGCTCCCTTTGTGTCACTGTCTAGTGTGAGGTGCAACCAGCCCAACTGTCAAACTGACCCAGACAAGGAATCCACAAGCAGGCAGAGTCACAGAAATGGAATAAGCAAGAAAATGCCCGCTTTCTAAAAGTGGCATTTTTAAACACACAATCATAAAATCAACTTTACTAAAAGATGATTGTGAGCTCAGAGACCCCAAACTCCACATGTCCATCCACTCCCAAAGAGAATCTACACTTTAATCAGATTTAAAGGTAGCCCCCATGTTAACCTATGAGAGGGACAGGCCTTACAACAGTGAAAAACGAATTTAGCAATATTTCACTGTCCGGACATATAAACCCCATTACTACATGTCCTACCTTAACCATACACTGCACCCTGCCCTTGGGGCTACCTAGGGCCCACCTTAGGGGTGTCTGACATATAAGAAAAAGGAAGGTTTAGGCCTGGCAAGTGGGTACATTTGCCAAGTCGAATTTACAGTTAAGACTGCACACACAGACACTGGAGTGGCAGGTCTGAGGCATGATAACAGAGCTACTTATGTGGGTGGCACAACCAGTGCTGCAGGCCCACTAGTAGCATTTGATTTATAGGCCTTGGGCACCTCTAGTGCACTGTACTAGGGACTTACTAATAAATCAAATATGCCAATCATGGATAAGCCAATTACATACACATTTTGTAAAGGAGCACTTGCACTTTAGCACTGGTTAGCAGTGGTAAAGTGCTCAGAGTAACAAAAACAGTAAAATCAGACACATAAACAACCTGGGGAACAGAGGCAAAAAGTTAAGGGAGACCACACCTAGGATGAAAAGTCTAACACCCAACCTTTAAATTATCTTCCTGTTTGCAATGTTCCATGTGCTTGTAATTATCCCAAGGTTTAACTTAAAGGCCTCATGTTTTTGGTCCACACGTTTGTACAAGTCTTGCTTCAATGATAACCTTTTTTCTGTTATTTTAATTATTCATATGCTTGATAATTATCCATGTGCTTGCAGACAGGGACTTTTCAGTCAGGTACATTCCAGAGTGATTCTTAACCCCTTCGCTGCCAGGCCTTTTCCCCATCCTGTGCTGAGCCTTTTTACTTGAATCAGAAAACCCAATTTTTCAACACAATTTTGGCATTTTACTGGGACATACCCCATTTTTACTATTTTTTTGCGCTTTCAGCCTCCTTCCAGTTAGTGACACAAATGGGTGTGAAACCAATGCTGGATCCCAGAAAGCTAAACATTTCTGTAAAGTAGATAAAATTCTAAATTCAGCAAGGGGTCATTTGTGTAGATCCTACAAGGGTTTCCTACAGAAAATAACAGCTGAAATAAAAAAATATTGAAATTGAGGTGAAAAAAAACAGCCATTTTTCTCCACTTTTTACTCTGTAACTTTTTCCTGCGATGTCAGATATTTGAAAGCAATATACTGTTATGTCAGCTGGACTCTTCTGGTTGCGGGGATATATAGGGCTTGTAGGTTCATCAAGAACCCTAGGTATCCAGAGCCAATAAATGAGGTGCACCTTGCAATGGGTTTTCATTCTATACCGGGTATACAGTAATTCATTTGGTGAAATATAAAAAGTGAAAAATAGGTATCAAGAAAACCTTTGTATTTCCAAAATGGCCACAAGAGAAGGTGTTGAGAAGCAGTGGTTATTTGCACATCTCTGAATTCTGGGGTCCCCATACCAGCATGTGAATTACAGGGCATTTCTCAAATAGACGTCTTTTTTACACACTGTCTTACATTTGGAAGGAAAAAATGTAGAGAAAGACAAGGGACAATAACACTTGCTTTGCTATTCTGTGTTCCCCCAAGTCTCCCGATAAAAATGGTACCTCACTTGTGTGGGTAGGCCTAGCGCCCGCGACAGGATATGCCCCAAAATACGACGTGGACACATCACATTTTCAGAAAAAAAACAGCTGTTTTTTGCTAAGTGCCTAGCTGTGGATTTTGGCCTCTAGCTCAGCCGGCACCTGGGGAAACCTAGCAAACCTGCGCCTTTTTGAAAACTAGACACCTAGGGGAATCCAAGATGGGGTGACTTGTGGGGCTCTGACCAGGTTCTGTTACCCAGAATCCTTTGCAAACCTCAAAATTTGGAGAAAAAAAAACCACTTTTTCCTGTCATTTCGGTGACAGAAAGTTCTGGAATCTGAGAGGAGCCACAAATTTCCTTCCACCCAGCGTTTCCCCAAGTCTCCTGATAAAAATGGTACCTCACTTGTGTGGGTAGGCCTAGCGCCCGCGACAGGATATTCCCCAAAACACAACGTGGACACATCACATTTTCAGAAAAAAAACAGCTGTTTTTTGCTAAGTGCCTAGCTGTGGATTTTGGCCTCTAGCTCATCCGGCACCTGGGGAAACCTAGCAAACCTACGCATTTTTGAAAACTAGACACCAAGGGGAATCCAAGATAGGGTGACTTGTAGGTCTCTGACCAGGTTCTGTTACCCAGAATCCTTTGCACACCTCAAAATTTGGCAAAAAAAACACTTTTTCCTGTCATTTCGGTGACAGAAAGTTCTGGAATCTGAGAGGAGCCACAAGTTTCCTTCCACCCAGCGCTCCTCCAAGTCTCCCGATAAAAATGGTACCTCACGTGTGTGGGTAAACTAGAACCTAGGGGAATCTAAGATGGGGTGACTTGTGGGGCTCTGACCAGGTTCTGTTACCCAGAATCCTTTGCAAACCTCAAAATTTGGCAAAAAAAAACACTTTTTCCTGTCATTTCGGTGACAGAAAGTTCTGGAATCTGAGAGGAGCCACAAATTTCCTTCCACCCAGCGTTCCCCCAAGTCTCCCGATAAAAATGGTACCTCACTTGTGTGGGTAGGCCTAGCGCCCGCGACAGGATATGCCCCAAAACACGACTTGGACACATCACATTTTCAGAAACAGAGCTGTTTTTTGCTAAGTGCCTACCCGTGGATTTTGGCCTCTAGCTCAGCCGGCACCTGGGTAAACCTAGCAAACCTGCGCATTTTTGAAAACTAGACACCTAGGGGAATCCAAGATGGGGTGACTTGTGGGGCTCTGACCAGGTTCTGTTACCCAGAATCCTTTGCAAACCTCAATCTGGCACAAAAAAACACTTTTTCCTCACATTTTTGGTGACAGAAAGTTCTGGAATCTGAGACGAGCCACAAATTTCCTTCCACCCAGCGTTCCCCCAAGTCTCCCGGTAAAAATGATACCTCACTTGTGTGGGTGGGCCAGATGCCTGCAACAGAATAAGGCCCAAAACTTGTAGAGATAGAGGGGATAGCACAGCAAGTTTATGAGGACATATTCTTCTTTTATACATCTTTAGGCTGACTCTGCTTTGGGGACCCACATAAGTGAGGTGTCATTTTACTTGGGAGACTGAGGGGAACACTGGGGAGTAGGAATTTTGTGCTGGAGTGGTGATCGTACAAACGAAAGTCAGGAAAATATGCTTTTTTAAGCAAATTTTGAGGTTTGCAGACGAGTCTGGGTAAGAAAATGTTGGGGGATCCACGCAAGCCAAACCTCCCTGGACTCCTTGGGGTGTCCAGTTTTAAAAAATGTCTGGGTTTGGTAGGTTTCCCTAGATGAAGGCCGCACCTAGGACGAAAAAAATAGGTGCCCCCTACCCCCCCAAACACAGGTAGTTTTGTAATATATAATTTTGATCTGCCCACATACGTCTGTGATGTGCCAAACACTAAAATTGTGAAAAGAAACGCACTTAGGTTATGTGAAAAAGACCCCTCACCCACCAACCAAGCTGGTGGCATGCTTCATCATCGGGGTCCCACCCGAGGCACCTAGCGTGTCACAGGTGTGCTGTGACGCCTGATTACAGCAGAGCAGGTTTTGTCATTTTTACCACACATACTGGTTGGATTTGGCACAAGGGTGAGTGATGGTTAGGTGGATCAAATTTTGTTAACAAGAGATTTCACAAAATGAAATGCACTGTTAATAACTGAAAGGCAAAAAACGGAACCAATGGCTCACAGCTCATGAGCTGTAAAGCCGCTACAAGGCACCAACCGCTTTACAGTCCATTCACACACCTTTCATACATGACACGCACAAGACCATTCACACCGCCAGCCATGGGCCCAGCACATTACAACACTCACATCGACAGACCGTGCCACTTAAGGGCCCATCACTTACATACGCCCACATGCCTGATAGAACAATCGCACCAGCTGATGGGAGTGTAGAAATAATTACAAAACTACAAACACAAGAGCTCTAACTGAGTACATGACAGAAATGCTAACCATGAAACTGAACACATGAAAATACAAAACAGACATGACTTTACACTCATGGTTGTTCCCAGTAATTCTTCTGGGTGTGGTAATTCTTAAAACAACTACCCACACACAGCCCAGGCTTTGAAGGACAATCTGGGGAGTACGTTCGAGTCTCCCCCCGGATACCTCTTCGAAAACACACACTAAATTTCTTAGCTGGAAAGTCTTTTTTGGGTGTGGGAGGAATGTGCTCAGTAAAGTGGCGATCTTTCAATCTAGCCACATCCTCCACCACTGCTTCTCTAGGAACTCTGGCCTGTTCCACCAAAATAAGGCTCTCTATCACTGACTCCTGAAATTTCACAAATGTCATATTTGACTCTGGAGGCCTATACTTAAACACAATAAAAGCATTAAAGGTTGCTAAGTGGAAGAGGTGAATTGCTAACTTCTTATACCAAACGTAAGAATTACGAATAGCAGTATAAGGTTTCAACCTCTGATCAACTCTATCTTCACCTCCCATGTGCTTATTATAATCTAAAATGCACACAGGTTTGCGCACTTCAGTAACCTGACCCCAAACAGTCACGGGGGAATTACTCTCTTTATGGATGGTACTTAGCATGTAGACATCCCTCTTGTCTGAAAATTTCAAAGCTAACAGCTCATCATTCCGCAAGATACAGCACTGTCCCCTCTCAAGTTTTTTACAAACAAGCTCCCTTGGATAGCCTTTCCGGTTACACGAATTGTGCCAGAAGCAACAGTGTCCAATTGTAAACAATTCCTTGAACAACTGCACTCCAGTGTAGAAGTTATCTACATACAAATGGTGACCTTTGTTGAACAGTCGTCTACCAAGATCCCACACAATTTTCTCAGTAACTCCAAAAGTGGGAGGACAACCAGGGGGTGTCAATATTGGAATTCCTACCAGTGTAGACACGGAAACTATACACACATCCTGTACTACTTTCAGACAGCATATACAATTTAATTCCATATCGTGCCCTTTTGCTAGGAATGTACTGCCTAAAAACCAAACGACCCTTGAAGAGGACCAAAGACTCGTCCACACTTATCTCTTTGCCTGGAATATAGACCTCTGAAAACCGATCTACAAAATGATCAAGGAAAGGCCTAATCTTAAAAAGACGGTCAGAATCAGGGTGATCTTGTGGCAAGGCTAATGCATTGTCAACAAAATGCAGCATCCTAAGAAGAAGCAAATACCGATTACGACTCATGGTCGTAGGAAATATAGCTGTTGCCATCAAGGGACTAGTAGACCAATAAGAAGCCAGTGACGGCTTCCTTATCAACCCCATCAAAAAAGTCAAACCCAAAAACTTTTTCATCTCCTCCAAATTTGTGGGAATCCACTGGGCAGCTCTAGAGTGTGGCGTAAGTCTAGCAGCATTGTCCCTCAAATGCTGCTCCGCATACAAATTAGTCTGCTCAACAATCTCTTCCAAAAACACATCATCCATGAATAACTCAATGAAATTGACAGGCAAAAAGTTCTCTGTATTGGCGCTACACCCTGGGAGACCAGTAAAGACAGGCTACTCTGGCTGCTCCATGTTTGGGGCAACCCAGAGATCAGGTTTTATAACGGGAAACCTTTCAGCCACAGGTTGCTGCACTAATGGCACATCAGTGTCCTCCTCTAAAACAGTCCCTTCATCTGCACGGAGTGTGGCTTCCTCATCAGGAGATTCCTCTCCAACAAACATCACTGCCAGAATCTCTCACTTCCTCCTCTGCCTCAGATGCAGAGTCTGTCTCATAAACATGATCAGACAATGACTCAAAAAGCATACCAACCACCTGCTGAGCGGTCATCCTGCGGCTAGCCATGATATTTCCTACTAAAATTAACTGGACAAATGCACCACCAACAACCAACACTGTGTAAGATAAGTAATAAAGTGTAGCTTTATTAGTAAGAGTTATAAACTCAAAAACTATACCGCTCACTTGCCTGAAAAAGCTTGAATCACCAGCAACTACTCTGCACAGACACAGCAAGCCCCAGTGATATCCCACTAAAAAGAAAGAAAGAAAAGCAAATTAGAAATAAGACAAAACAAATATCATTGTGCACAAATCTAAGGACAATTTCACACACAATCCTGCATTTAGTACACCCCCTACAAACATGTCATTCATGCATGACAACAATACTCCTTTGGAGTAAATTGTTTTTACTTACCAAAAACATGCAACTATGCAAACCGCAGGTCAACCACCACCAAAACCGCAAGGAGCCACAGCAAAAAGCAAAAGCTTTGAATTAGAACAAAAAGGAGGAAAACATTTTTTATCACAAATGCAAATACTTCATCAGTTGACAAACACCCGCCATGAAACATTTAGAAATTGGTGCCTAAGTGGATTCTGCCATAGGGGCAGATGGGCCTACTTAAAAATAGGCCTATCTGCCCCAAGGAGGGCAGAAAATACCTTTAGTAGTGTGTCCCCATGGGGAGCGACCCTTGCCCAAGGGGACACCCCCGAAACAAAAAAAACAAAAAAACACACACACACTATCCCTGGTGCCTAAGTGGCTTCTGCCCCCCTTGGGGGCAGATGGGCCTAAAACAATAGGCCCATCTGCCCCCAAGGGGGGCAGAATTGGCCAACAGGTCAATGCCCCCCAGAAAAATAAACATAAAAAAAATCCCTGGCGTTCTAGTGGTTTCTGCCCCCCTTGGGGGCAGATCAGCCTAAAAATAATAGGCCGATCTGTGCCCAAGGGGTGCAGAAATGGCCTTGGTACATGTGCCCCCAAAGGGGGGGGGCGACCCTTGCACAAGGGCCCCCCCCATTCACTAACACACACACACACACACTATCCCTGGTGTCTAAGTGGCTTCTGCCCCCAAGGGGGACAGAAATGGCCAACAGCGCCCCCCACATAAATAAACAAATAAAAAAACATCCCTGGCGTTCCTGTGGTTTCTGCCCCCCCTTGGGGGCAGATCAGCCTAAAAATAATAGGCTGATCTGCCCCCAAGGGGGGCAGAAATGGCCCTAAAAGTCATGCCCCCCAAAGAGGAGCGACCTTTGCCCAAGGGGCCGCCCCCCCCATCCACTAAACACACAATCCCTGGTGCCTAAGTGGCTTCTGCCCCCCTTGGGGGCAGATGGACCTAAAAAAAATAGGCAGATCTGCCCCCTAGAGGGGCAGAAAAGGCCAACAATTCTATGCCCCCTTGGGGGGTGCCCCTTGCCCAAGGGGGCACCCCCCCACATAAATAAACAAAAATAAAAACATCCCCGGTGTTCCAGTGGTTTCTGCCTCCCTTGGGGGCAGATCAGCCTAAAATAATAGGCCTGTCTGCCCCCGAGGGGGGCAGAAATGGCCATGAACAACTTGCCCCCAAAAGGGGAGCGACCCTTGCCCAAGGGACCGCTCCATGACACACAACATGCACAGAAAAATTTAAAAAAAGAAATCCCTGGCGTCTAGTGGGCATTCCTGCTGCCCGATCGCAATGCGATCGGGCAGCAGGAATGCTCAAAGAGACACCGGGGGAAAGGAAAACCCTTTCCTTTCCCTTGGTGCCTCTTTCTTTGAAACCCTCCACCCACCGGGAAGAGAAACTCACCTCTTCCTCCGATCACGTACAGGAAGCAAATGGCTTCCTGCGCGACCGGCACCCTGTAATGATGTCAGCGCGCGATTGCGCGCTGATGTCATTATGGGGGGTGGGGGGGGGGGGGCGGTGGAAGGGGAAGGGCTTCCCCTTCCATCCCTGCCTTTGGGGGGTGGGGGAAGCACACAGAGGGAGCAAGAGCGCTCCCTCTGAGCTGTGTGCCGAGGACGTAATGGTTACGTCCTCGGCACAGCAGCACTGTCCGGCACAGAACGGGTTAATCATCCATATGCCTGTAAATAGGGACTTGTCAGAGTGACTGCAGACAGGGACTTTCCAGTCTGGGGCTTTCCAGAGTGATTTATGTGCCACCAATATGGGGACTTGTCAGGGACTTTCCAGAGTGATTCATGTGCCCTTCTAGAAAGTGCTAGCTACCTATAAATACTCAATCAAAACCCAGTCGGGTGCTTGACTTTCTTTCCCGAAAAAGAACCCTTATCCTCCTTCCCACTCTCCTGGGTCATCACACTCTCTGCTCCCTGATTCAAGTTTCCTAACATGACCTGGTGACATCTGTGCCTCTGCAGACATCTCTATGTGTTGAGACGGGCCACTCACCTGAAAAGCAGGATGTCTGCAGGGGCGATGGTATTGCCCCCGACCTCCTGGAACACCTCTCGACACTTCCTGGTGAAAACAGAAACCCCGGCAGGTGTTCCAAAAGGAAGGGGGAGTGGAAGAGAAAGAGACCAAAAACTGCCACGTCTTGCCAGTCCAGCCAGGCACCCTGTATCTTTGGGGGGCAGGTCGTTGTTGACAGAGTGATAGTAGAGTTAGTGCACTCAACTTCCTTGAAACTAAATCTCTCTTTCTGAAATGGGCACGGGAGCAGTAGAAGAACACCAGGCTGCTCCAGCACTTTTCTTAGATAATAATAACTGTTGGCACAGTTAATAACACTGCATTACCAAAACCCAAACTGAGTACTATAACAATAAGTACTGCAACACTAGGGCCGGCTTCACAGAGATTCACTGATGTACACTACAATTAGAACTATGGTTGCACTTATCATGCACAAGAAAGACAAACAAGGGCATTAATTATATCACATATAACTTTCCTGCATGCATAGGGTTAAACTAAAAGGAACAAAAACAATCCAAGAAATACAAATGTCCACTCTTTGTTCAAACAGGTAGGGTGACACAATTTGGCTTGATTTCACCCTGTGTGTGAAAAACCCTTCAAAAAGAGAATTCCTCAAACCTGCACTTTTTGTAGTACCTGAGCTCCAGCAGATTTCCTGAAGCAGATTTCCTGAAGCACATTTAGGCAAGTAACTACAATAATAATGTAGAATCTTCAGAAATGCATTTGTCTCTTCAAGACAAGCACTCTGCCATAATATGAGGTGTGAAATACACCAGCTGTTCTAGGAAGGCGCGACGCTCAAAGAACAAGCTCCCTGGAGAATACTAGTCACTTACCTGCAGTCTTTTCTGGTGTGCTGGAGGAATGCCTGGTGTCAGCTGGTACAGGAACAAAGAAAGGAATTGCCTCAAAAGTCCTGAATACGAGGATGACAGCAGGGGCTGGACTGCCAAGTCAGATGCTGAGATCAGGAAGCAAAACAAAGCCAAGTAGGGAAGCATGCTTCACTCTGCTATTTATAGCCAATCAGGAAAGCAGTTGAGATGAGTCACCACGCCTAATTAGAAGCACATGTCTACACCTGCTCACATTAGCAAACAAGCATTGGTAAAACAAGCATTGATAAAACCAATTGTGTAACACAGCACATTATGTTTAGTTAGAAACATGAAGGTTTAACCAAGAACAGAGATATGATTTAATCCTAATCCCTGGGGATGCTGACAGATAATGCAGGAGGCACCTTGGGGATTCCTGACACTATGCAGCTCATCGGACTTCTCTGATCCCAGCATTCCAGAAAAGGCATATCCTGAATGACGGTGGAAAATCCTCTTAGCAGCTGCAGCTGTTCAGGAACTGGCCCATTGGTCAGTCTGACATGTGGCTTTGTTCTTCCTTTCCTACAATGAAAGGAAGGACAAAGCAAAAGAAGAGAAAACAAGATTAGTGCACTATTGTTTGTTTCTCGTCCGCAACAACTTTACAAAAATAAAGGGACTCCATGACTTGTGAATAATACAGGCATAAGACTCCCCCCGCTATCTTGTGGAAGTTCAAGCGACAATTTGTGAACTTTTGAAAAGAAAAAGAGAATTCAAAATAAAGAATAGTCACATAACAAAAGGAAATTACATAACATGCTGCCAGGGGAAAAACTGTGACCTGTTATCCGAAGCTCATAAAATGAGTTTGGAATTTCTATCCCACAATAACTAAAGGAGTACATATTTTCTGTGTTATGAGCATCTCTGAGTGTATGTACTTTAATTGCTCCAATGTTACTTGAACTACAGTAATGCATGCTAATATAGTGTGTGTGCTCCTTCCCATTAGTTGACTCTCCTGCACAACCTGAAAGAGGAAGACACTTGGGGCGTTCCCGAACCTAATAGCAAGCTAGACACCACTCCGAGGGTGCGAGTCTTTTTCTCGTATTATTTTGTTTCGATCTTCCTAGGACAGCGCCTTATTTGAGGTTATCATTCCTTGGTCGGGCATTGTGTTGGGAGAGAGTAGGATCCAATATCGTCTCGGAGGACAAGTTTTCGAGGTGAGCGGCCTGACAGGTTTTAAAGCCATCCAAGATGAAGATTAGGGCTGATTCAGTGCTTCAACCTAGACAGAATCCTGTTTAGAAGTAGGAAAGTATGGAGTTTTCTTGAATGAATTGTGACATCTTAGCAAAAGATATTCTTTCTATAAGTTTGGCCAGGAATGGTCTGTTTGCTATAGGTCTGCAATTGTTGAGGCCTTGAGAGCCCACATTTGTTTTATTCACTATCAAGTATATCTATACCTTTACTTCAGTCTTCTAGAAAAACTCCTTTTGCTAAGTAGTTGTTGACCAGGGTCCTGAATGGGATGGCCCCTGAAGTTGTTAGGAGAATGTTTTCGAAAATTTGTGATGGATAAGAAACAGAGGGAGTAACCAGCAGACCTGCTTTCTTTGACAAGATCCAGAAATTCAGTTGGTGCTAATACTATGAGATGGTGCAGAGGCTGTGATTGCCTTCTCTTGGAGGGTATGTTGGAAATTGGTTAGTGCCGTTGTGGTTTTTTGGGCATTAAGAATGCAACATGTCTGCTTTGGCTGTATGATGTTTTGCAAGTTTTAGACTTGTCTTGAGAAATATGATTGGTTCCATTGGTGCATTTTGGAATGTGAAATTCTGTAAGTATTTTGTAAAATTCTCTACTGGGGCTGTGACCGACCCACGGTGGCTGTTCCACAACAATATACTGAGTGGAACAAACTCACTACTGAAAGTATTCCTCTAGAGTTTGACTTATCCAAAGCTAACAAATAAGTCATTGGGTGGTTTGGGGTGATGGGTGGTCTGTTTAGTCTGTTCTCCTCCATTCGCTATTTTGAAAGTTTTTTCTCATTCTTTTATCTCCAGGTGGGGCCACTGTCAGATGCCATCATAGCTCAGTGGAACAGCAAAGGAACAATGAATCAGGTAAGTGTTCCCTAGGTTTTTATTTTAGGGGAAAAAAGGGTAGTGCTTATGAGGGAAAAGGAAAGGGTTCAGCTGTGGTGAAACCTGACTTCTTGGTGCACCCCAGCGTTTTTTTAAATCAAAATTCAGTGTTGTCTTGGGATCCTTGCATGCAACCTCAGTTGGCCCACATCCCTTCCCCCCCCTTTTCCTCTTCTCTTCCACCCCCTAGTAGGATAGCTTTGAATAGCCACTTTCCCCCTGAAACGCGGCTGGGAGCGCGTGTCTATTTTCGCTAGTTTCCTTTTGGATCACTGTAGCCTCTGTTGTGCCACCTTTCCAGATCTCGGTCGTTCCTCTGACGCTCCTAGGCTTTTCACCCTCATTTGCTCTCGCCGCTCCTCCTGTTGCTCTTTCCGTCTTTCCTCCTTTCTCCTCCTCGTGTCATCCCCCGTTGTTCCTCTCCTTGAACTTTTTAACCCTTAAGTCATAGAGACTTCTGGGTGGTGGACCATTCACAGTTCACCTGATGGACTGGGGAAACAGCCTGTCCCAGGCCACAGCTCCCTTGTTGTGTTCCTGGTCCACAACCTCTCCTTCACCGGTACATTTAGAGGTGTGGATTCTACTTGAGTGGTTTTTCGTTTTGCTGTTTTGATTATTTTCTTGTACATTTATATTCTGTTATAACTGTGTAGTTGTGTTTTGTCTTTAAGGTTGTTTGTTTTGAGGCATGTGTGTTTAAGCTTAGCAAATTGTTGTTTTATCTTTAAGACTGCATTTATCCACTGCCTTCTTTTCTTTTGTCATGTTTAGGTGTTTTCTGTGGGATTAATATACTGAAAGGTTCATGGAGCCATCCATAGATTTTCAGCTAAGTTTACTGCATCCAGATCCATGTGGAAAGTCTTGTATTTAGGTCCTCCAAATTAAGCATGTTCAAGGTTGAAGTGTAGTTGGGGGTAAACTGGGTTTAGCTGGGATGAGTCATGGTATATTGTGTTATAAGGCAACCTGATGGTGATCTGACCACGTGACCATAGAAGTCCTTTGAAACATGAGTAGGTCTGGTTGGCTGACAATTACATCTAAGATGTATCTTACAATTTATGTGGGTTTGTGAGTGAGATGTTATAGGTTTAATGTGTCTAGGCCAGTGAGAATTGTTCTGAGGTGGGGCATATTAGATTCATCAAATGGTTTATTCAGAGTACCAAAGATATGAAGGACTGTGATTGTGTCCTGAACTGTGTCTGTGTGTTCTTTTGCGAGGCGGTGGTTTGTAAAGGTGAAAGTTAAATGAAAATGTTATGTTGGGGCAGAGTTGCATTTGACAAGGAGGGCCTCACTACCTTGTAAGGAAATATCCTCCACTTCGGTGAGAGTTGTTGTTTCCTTAACTATGATGGATAAGCCGCCTCCTCTTTTCAAAATGAGATTTTATGTAATTGTTTGATATCCTGGTGGAACAGTTTCATGCAGTATAGGTATCATGTCTTCTCCCAGCCAGGATTCAGTTATGAAGTAACTTTCTGTGTCTGTCAGTGTTTCAAAGATGGGGTACTTGTTTGTGGACAAACAGAAATCGTTTATTAATTGGCAGTTTAAAGGCACTGTTTTGATTTTGTACTACAGGAGTGTAAATATTGTCCGTGGAATGTGGACTGTTTTAGAGAGAAAGATAGTGTGGGTGTTTGGTGTTCTTTTGATGGGTAGTATTGTTTGATATTGATTTAGTGACTTTAAGTGTAAGATTTGAATGTGAAGGATCAGGGTTGTGTGTATGTTTGCATTTCGGTAGAGTTTGGTGGCAGAGGAGAGCCTCTGGGCAGTGTGAGAAAGGATAAACAAGAGTTGAGGGGGTTGGTTGGAGGTGGAGAAACAGAATGTTGAAAGATTGGCCATGGGCTTTGGAGGACAAGAATGAAAGTGGTGTAGGGGACAGTATGACAGAGGGCTGAGAGGGCTGGCATGCACACTATTTGGAGTAGGCAAAGTGCAGAGGAAGAATTTAGGAAAATGGGACCATGCATATGTACTGTGTTGGTTAATGGTATAGTGGAGATATGTATTTTGTAATGGAGTTAGCATAGAGCTCTGGTTTGTGTAGGAGTGAAGGGACTGGTGTATGGATTAAGTGGTAGAAGGGTATGTAGCAACGTTTGTAGAGCTGAATAGTGATTAGTGGGTAAGTGTTAGGTTAAGGAACCTTGTTTGCTGAGAGAGTAGTACGTTTGTGTTTGCTGGAAGAGTGGTACGTGTGTGTTTGCTGAGAGTTTGTGTTAATGTTTGCTGATGTGGATGTCTCCTCCTTAATGTGCAGCAGTACAAACATTGGCAGCATTTCTGTTCTTAGGCTCAAACATGGAAGTCACCTTGTCCTCTCTGCCCTATGCCTTGACTGCCAGGCTGAGAGGGGGATTCTGTGGGCCAGTGGTGGGAGGTCATGTAACCCCCCCCTTGTTGCAGCTTGCTCTGCATAAAGAAAATAGGAAATGCAGAGGTGGATACCTCCACACACAAGTTAATGATTAGCATTCTGTAATGCTAATAGTTGTACTATAAAATGCAGTTTGTGAATAGGTACCATCATATTCGGTTGAATTTCAACTGCATCTTTTTAATTCATGCTTTGTAAGATTATTGGTAATTATCCTCCAAAGTTTCAGCAATTGATTATCGGTAAACATTTGATTAGCTCTCATGTATTAAGGCTTTTGGAGAACATTTGTTTCCATCTGTTGGTTTCAAGTAGACATCAAAAGTATTGACTAAAAAGTAATGTCATGTTATTATACAAACATTGTTATTACCTTTATGATATTATTCGTACTCTTACTGGAATGCTTAAGACTACATGTGTGTCTTTCCAGTCGATGAGGCAACTCTTGTGACTCATATTTGCCTGCCTTTTCTAGATCCCTATCACTGAAAATAATCACTTTAATATCCTTTCTCACACCCACTCAACCCTTCTACATTCTAAATGCTCCCAACGTCTAATGACAGTGTTGACTTATACACTGTGCTGCCTCTTCCGATCACGCCATTCTGTACTATCCTTTCCAATTCTTTAGCCTATTCTCACCAACCCATCTCATTTCAGCCAAACTGACACACTTCAACCCCTGCTACTTTTTTTTTATCTTAGATTTCATTGACAGTGATAGAATGCAAAGTCAGCATTTAAATCTGTGCCCTTATCAGTAACTATCGTCATACAGTGTGGCAATGTCTTCATTTACTTTAACATTTCTCCTGAACATTCAGGACTAGGTTGTCAATTTCTTTGCCTGCCTGTCAGTTTTAAGCATGCAAGGTTTTATGACAATATTTAATTCAACTGGTTTTGGAACTTAGACTTGCAAAATGACATATACTGATGCATCAAGTGCATTTCTCTTTTTTTTTGCATAGCCACTCTGCCTCCTATTCTTCCCTTAGGCAACCCTTCAAATGTCTATGTTCTTACCTTCCTTCCCTGCCCTTCCAAGTAATGTCTCATGTTTTCTTGCTTCTCATCTACTTGTCACACTCCTGTAATTCCTTTGTCCCCTAACCACATCTACTATGCCCTTTGTAATTGAGAGCTTTTTTTTCCCACTGCTCCTCATAAATGGTTGAGCCTTAAGCGCCTAATTGAGGCGTTTGAAACTGGGCATTGCTGCTGATAACCGCTATGCTTCTAGGCACTCTTTGTTCCCCTCATTAGGACCTTACACCCTCAAAAAGAAAGTGGATCAGGTACCTGGTGTATTGTCCCCCATATTGCTCCTACAACTGAAAAGTACCATAAACAGGAATATCATTGGCTGTTGCTCTTTTGGCATTTTAAATTAAATTACAGGAACACGAAATGCTTCTTATCAGAGGCCCAAAGCACACTTCAAGCATATTTCCACATTGCCCATGCTATAGCCAGGAAATCAGGAATAGACTGGTTTGCAGGAGGTTGCTGAATTTCCTCTGCATTTTCTTAGTCCTTTTTCTTTGCCCTACTTGTTCATGTCACTGGCTTGTTCTTTTGATTCCTTTGCACATTGTCCCTCTTCCATTCAGGTGCACTGCTTCAGACTCCTTATGACACTACCACTGATCCAGCTGTTTATGCTATTCCAAGCCTGGTTGGGTCTGCATTTCAAGTGATTCTGATCAATATTTCATGTAGAAATACTATACACCTTGGCTACCCTGTTCAATTAATTCTGTATCAAAACTCCTGCCTCAAGCCAATACTAACTAGTGCTGCCCAATAGCGGTTTCCTAAATTGTCTGTAGTTGTCTCCTCAACACCACCTGTTGTGCTGTACACACTGGATGTGTGTGTGTGTGAATACAGTTGTATCAGTCGGGCTCTATGCTCAAGCTCCAATAACTTTGATCCTACTGATTACAAATAACAATAATGTCATCACAAGCAATCAAATCAGAACTCATACATAGTGTTTTTAACACCTTGCAAACTGGGCTTCATTGACAAAATGATGCAAAATTACATCCTACAGGTGTTAAACGGTTTCGTCTAATCAAGATGTTCTTTCCCTTATGAGAACTATCAACCTCTTTCCACCAAGGTGATTCTGACATGTTACATTTGAGGTGAGATCATCTTGCTGCCATAGATACAGTAAGAAGGGCACACAGCAGGATAGGTTGAAGGAACATATTTATTCAAAGAAACAGATATGATATAAATTGAAAGGTGTTTTGTATTAGAATAGACATATGCCTGCTTTTAAAATTTAGGAATATATAGCTGTCTAGTTACCTTATTTTAACTCTTCTCATTTACAGTAAATAAGAGAAAGTATGTAAAAACCATAACAATTTCAGCTCTTAAAAAGTAAATGAGATTCTTCTAAAAGAAGAAAAAAGTTGCTCCACTTTTAAGTATACCAGGGGTTCTCTGGCATGAAAAGGTGGAAGAAAAGATATGCTGTGCTCTGTTCTGTGTCTCTTCCATAAGTATTATGATATTGCAGCAAGATATGAGTTCTCAACCAGGTATCCCCTCTATTCACCAAGGCCACGAAAACCAAGGAGAAATAGGGTGTTTCCTCCTCCAAATTGATTTACCTCTCCAGGAAGGAAGATCTCTGTAGAGCTGTTATCTTTAACACAAAAATAATTTCCAATGGCAAACAATATTATTAATTACCTTACTTTGTGGTAGCCTATATCTTATATCTTATTAATAAATCAACATAGTTAGCTTCTGAAATGGAGCCCTTATTCTGTTTCATCCTTCCAACAATCTAGCTAACTTTGTTTATGAATACTTCCTTGCTGAAATAAGACATTCAGAGATAAACATGGGCATGTGGGAGCTGCATGCTTGGAAACATTAACAAATACTTCAGAAGGTAATGTTTAAGAAAAGATTCACCTTTTGCATTAGACATAATTAATATGTAGCATACAAAATAGCATTCAGAGTGCCCATTTGGTGAAAAACGCATAGATGTTTTGTACCCTTGATTTCATTTCTGTAACTACTACAGGCATTCACAGAAAACTGTTCCACGGAATAATGAAATTAGATGACAGAGACACTTGTAGTATTGTCCTCATAGACATCTCAGGAGCCTTCTATGCAGATGATCACAGTAGGTTTCTAACTAATTGTTATCAAGTGTTAAATTTGGGGATCACATCCCCGGGACAGCCCTATATGCCTTGGTGTTGCCAGGGTCCTTTATTAGCTCCTATCCTTTTCAACTTGTTTCTTGAGGTAAATGGTCTTGGTACTAGACATTACATGTCAGACAGAAGTGCTGGAAAATGAAGCTGATTTCATAGTCCTGTTACAATTTGTAGTATATTTGTATCTTATGTCCAGGGTGCTCTTTGTTTAGTTTGCTTACCTAATGGAAGCTGTACTGTTCCCATGATGAGACCGCTATCTAAATCGATGAGACAATGGAGTAATGTTACAATATTTCCAGCTACAGATATGATGATCTGATAAGTGTGCGTGTTCCTAGAGTGCAGACAGAGATCTTTCTTAGACCCTTTTCAGACTCTCTGCAGAACCCTTTGCGGAAGCTTCTCAGATTTGTTCTGAGAGGTCCTTTTATTTTCCTTGCCTGAACTAGATGCTACCTATGAATTTCTTTAATCTCTCTTTATGGGATGTTCTGCTTATAATTCACAAAAAGACTAATGCTTTTACATCTTAACTAAGAGATGTTAATGAGTTCTAATTGATATTTCGACGCCACTCTCCTTAGCCTCGAATTAGGGATTCACTTATGGGGAATGCACTTTATGCTTTGTTCTGTATTCTGTTGATATTTTATTGACTAACTGATGATTTTGCAATAAAGAAATAAATACTAAAAGATTTCAATAAAGGTTTGAAACTCACAACAAAATCTCATTGACTCCCACAAAATGCAAATCATACTCATAATGATAGGTTGTTGATTTGCAGCTCCTGATTAATTCCACACTCACATCAAAGGACTGTTCCTCTTGGGTTCAAAAGGTGCAGGAACTTTGTGTTTCTGAACAGAGTGATTATTAATGATTGAAGTTCCCGATAGGCCCCTTAGTAATATTCATATTAATCAGGCGGCACTGTATGAATTAATAAACCTTAGGTAGCTGTATATATTTTAGTAAGAGCCACACATATATTCAAAATGTAATCACAACTTATATTTTTATGTCAATTTAACTGTTTGGAAACAGTGCTTTTTAACAACTATTTCAAATTTATTGGAGACCTCTACCAGATTAAGGGGACCAGTATGGGGGCTTTGTGTGCCCCAAGAATTGTGAATACATACATGGGAGAATATGAACGAAAACAAATATACAACAAAGTGGCGCCCTTTTTTGAGAGTGTCAAATACTGGTTGCAGTTCATAGACAACATTTTCTTTGTCTGGAATAGAGAAGAGGAAGGTCTAAAAGAGTTTCTCTTGCTTTACTCCAGTAATATAAATTAGAAATTTACTGCTAAGTCCAGTAGCCAAAATGTGGAGTTCTTAGATATTTGTATTTCAGGAGAATGAGGCCGTTTGCGGGTGAGTTTTTACAGGAAGCCTAATATTCAAAATACTGTACTACATCATACTAGTTTTCATTCGAACTGTCAGAAGGACTCAATTCCTTTTTGTGAGTTTTTAAGGATCAGACATAATTTCTCAACCATAGAATACTTTATGTGATATGGGGATGATTTGAAAGACGGACTTCTGCAGAGAGGATACCCTAAACGCCTAGTTAGACATGCATTCAAAACAGCTGGATATTATAACAAGGATGCACTTCTGCACAGCAGAGATATAAGAAAAAAAGAGAAATTGTGTGTATTATAAATCATTCCGGTATAAACTACAGTTAAGGAATTCCTTTGAGAAAAACTGGAAGATACTGAATACGAACGAGGAAGATGCCAACCTGGAAAAGCTTATTTTTGCATTCAGATGCAATGCCAACCTTAGGGATAAATTGTTGCACACAAGACTGAGACATAACACAGCAGAGCAACAAAGATCTGTAGATGGAAAAACCCAGATTAAAGCCAACCACCATTGTGGCATGCCTCTGATACAGCTCTGGTGTCAGAGCAATGGAAGTACAGAGGACACAGAGTCCCCTTAAAGATATGACCAACTGCAGAAGCCAAAATATCATATACCTTATTGTATGTCTGTGTGGCCTAGGGTATATCTGCGAAACGGGCAGAGAGTTTAGGATTTGCTACAGTGAGAATAAGTCAGCAATCAGGATGAAGAGGACACATGCACCCTTGGTTCAACAATGTTTACATGAAAAACACACAGAAAAAGACATGAAGTGGCTCATATTGGAGAAAGTAAAGTAACAACATGGGGGCCAAATGATGGAAATCAGAAAAGAGAGGGAAACGTATTGGATATTTTCCTTGAACACAGTGAAGGAGGGCTTAAATGAAGAAATTATATGGACAGTAACGGCATGACCAAAAAGGTAGGATCCACTAGGAGAGGGGTAACCACCACACTCTCCTCCTCGGTCAGAGCACATCTTTTTCATGTGTATTTACCCGCTCTAGGCCTCTGGAATACAGAGGACTGTCTGTTAGGCCACCTACAAACAAAAGAGAACAGTGAGGTTCCGATACGAGAGACTAGGTCATCCACATATAAGTAACACAGAGAATGACTCCTTAGGGTTTTTTCACATTTTGACCTGCCCGTCGGAATGCTTAAAGAAATTTTTTCTTGTCTTTCATACAATAGGGAGTATTCACATGGAACCTTGCGATGCATCTTTAGGCCAATATATGCCTATATATAGCCCCACAATAGAGAGGGAAAGCAGGTTGGTCATAACTAGTGACATGCAGGATAATCTACTATTAAGGTGCAGCTTCCTTGACACATGACCTTAGGTATATACATAAGTGTCCTTTTCTTAATTGTCAAAATAGGATTGATCTTTTGTTGGCAATAGGATACAATCATATGGATATTTGTGATGTATCCTTATTTAAATGCACTCAAAAATGCATTCCTAATTTTTACTACCACAGCCTTTTTCCACACATGTGGAGCGTGACTCTTCTTGTGGTGAGTCCCTTTTGACTTGTGGCAGTGGGTGTTTTTTTTTCCAGATATTGCTTAGTTCAGGAATGTTCCTCCCTGTATGATGCAATACTCGCACAGGGATGTCTGTGATATATTCTTGCACACTCCAAGATGGTGGCAAACTTTTTTGACTATGCTTTGTTTTTACCCACATTAGGCGACCAGCAATGTGTTTCAGGTTAGGTGTGGCATACTGCGAACATAAGCAAAATAGGCAGAGTGCTAAATCTATCTTGGGCTCCAGACATTCTGCAGGTGCCGCTGACTGTGTTCTAACCTCTCCTGGGGCTTAAAGAATATATCAGGTAAGGGATACCCTGCAATGTTACACTTCAAGAATTTGCGGTGTGTCATAGCTTAGCTTTCTTTACTGCACTGCGACTCTCTTAGGCCATGTGTAGATTTGTATTCTTTCAAATGTGGAGACAACTCGGAATATCCGTAGAAGTAGAGGTGGTGGTTAAAGCAATTCTGCATGGCTCTGGGAGAATGTTTGTTATTAATGCACTGGTGGCTAGGAGTTAGCAGCCAAGTGTCTAAAGCCGGTGTGGGGCGGGGATGGGTCTTTCTCGATTACTCCTTTTCCGGGTATGTAGGGCATGCACCATTGGTAGGGCTGTCAATTGTGAGTATCACTGATAGTGTTTGTTGCTAATACACAGGAGACTCTCCTTTGAGGAATAGAGTGCTGTTGGCGGATAGGTTTTTTTCATCACGTTTCTGAATATTCTCTGTAGCCGATTTATATGCGCAGGTTTCTCCCCCTGATATTAGGAAACGATGTTAGTTTTTCTGTCCCTCTCCATATCATCTGGCTTTAGAGTATCCATTTTAGCGATTTTGTATAGTGGTATACCTATAGGAGCCATGTTTTAATTTGCTCCTTAACGTATGCTGTATGTAACAGCAGCATTTTGGTTCCAAGTAGAAGACTGAGGTATTTCTTCTTCTACTAAGGGATCTGCCCAACAATATTGACATGTGACGGGCCCACGATGCAAAATAAAGGATCAATATGACTGTAGGCATGCCATATGATTGTAGTATAAAAATGTTAAAATGTGCCCCTTTAGCATTGTTTTTGAGTCTTTCCTCTTTGTTATAGGTGGCATTACTGCTGTTTTGGAAGACAAAGTTCCAGGTCGCTAGTAGGGACTAAGAGACGAGCATACCAAGAATTACTGAACTTCAAGTTTAATCACAAGTATTGGATAGACCAGCACATAGTATATATCAGACTCTAGTGTTGATTCTAATAGTAAGTTGACATCTCATTTATCATGCTTTTCTAGGACACCCACACTTAGTGGATACACAATTGTATAATTCCTATAAGCACACGTGAAGAGTGGGAAGGGGCGCTGATATGTGAGACAGGTTTGCTACTTAGAGAAATGACAGTGTAGGTAGTGTAACACACATGGGTAAATACACACCTATATAGGGAACGCATGGTCTTCATGCCTCTTTCTAGGGCTATAGCCATCATTGCTTTTGCTTCCTGTTCACATTTATCTCACATTCTATCATGTGGTCTGATGCTTGCAAGAAGACAAGTCCATTGAATATAGTGTACCATCTCACTAAAGGGGATTTAAGGTACTCCTATATAGAATTGCACTTTTTACAATGTCATAGCCCCGGGACTAGCTGGTTCTGTGTGGGATTGGTTTGAAAATTGTTCAAACAATGGAACACCTCTGACGTAGTTGGATTCTCGCTCCTGAGCAAGACTGCTGGTTTAGGGATGACAGCACTTTTGTTTGTAGGCAACTGAGTCACTTCTTCAACAAGTCGTAACTCTTGGCCCGACCCTTCCAGCTCACAAGCAGTACCTCAGCAAAGCTCAGAAAGCAAAGGTGATTTCTGGCAGCCTTGCTCATGGACTCTAGATTAGAGCTCTCAGGGAAATTGTGGTGGAACAGAAGTTACCCTTTTCTGTTGTTAGCAACGAGTCTCATACACACATAGGCAATGAAGAAGATGCAGGAGAGTTTTCAATATATTTATTGAAAATACTGCAATCTCTGATAAACTGCATGGGCTGCAATGATTAGAATAATGAACAGTAATAGAAGAAGAATTGTAAAGATGAAAGTTGTGAATATAAAACTCCCCACCATCTTACAATAAACATGAGAATTTAAATTCCTGGCATGGAAAGCCTAATCACTATCCTAATAAGTGCTAGGTGTGATAAACCTAATCTGCCAGTACCATGCCCATAAGAAGTGCCCCCCAACACTCATTACCTTGGAACAAGGTCTCTACGTTAGACTCCATGGGGACACAGGCTGAGTTCTGCAACAAGGTGACGTGCAGCATGGATGGCATCTGGAAGGAACCTTTCTAATGACCTTGTCCGTGTGAGGTGTATTTATACAGATCATGTAGGATCCCTAACACAAGTATGTTCCTAAACAACTGATAATGTGGCAGACTTGTCGGCAATTGCATTAATAATCCCTAACAAGTGCTCATGATGTTTCTATCACACGCAAGTGGGAAAAGGACATGATGACAATAACTATATGTATCACTGATAGTGACGCTGATAATGACGCATTTTTCAGAATGGCACTGATAGTGAAAATCAAAATATTTCTTATAAAATGTAGCACAGGGCGAAAGCTAAAAGAAGTAATAAAATAAATGATATAAAACAGAGCGAGGTAAGTAGGTAAAAGGTCACTAGGTGACCAGAGAACAGGCCTGCAAGCCAAAGGCTAATCTGACTCCTGTGTCCCAAGGGGAAACCAGCGTGAATTCGCCACAGCTCGTGCAATGCCTCCAAAAATGTGCAATCTCTTTTCCATTGTAATCTTGAAGTGTATGTTACATATGGCTGGGAAGGGGATAAGTGGTAGATGTGAGAGGATTTGTGTGTTGTATGTTTGAATGAGAGAGTGGTATATATGAGAGGTGGGAAAATAGTGATTTATGTTAATAAAATTGATATGTACACAGTAAAATGTTCTTATGTGAAATATATATTTAATGTACTAAAAGGTTTTTCATTTGTTTTTGTAACAATTTAACTTTGATGAACTAAATAAATTAACATGTGGAAAATAAGTGTAAATAATGTTTAGAGTATAATATTGGAAATCCGAGTAAGGTTTACCTACTATGTTGAAAAAATAAAAAAAGTTGAAATAATAAAAAATAAATAAACATTTACATGTTTTGAATATTGTCTCTTGGTCAGGTCCTGAGCACTTACAGCCTTTATAGAAGACCTTCAGGTCATGTGGGATTTTGTATATTGTTTGTGTCTGTTTGGAATTCGTGCAACGATAAATTAGCTTAACCTGTAACCATCTTGAGTAACATGAATTTTATTTTATTAAATGTCTTGCCAGGGACTTGTTTTTTTCCCTCCCCTGCCTGTGTCTTACTGTATGCCTCGTTATAGGCTTATTGTTTATTATATTAAACTAGTAGGCAGCTGAACTTTATTTATGAGGCCAATGTCAAATTAAAGAGTGAGACAGTGAGAGAGATCTTCAAGTGCCAGGTAGATCTGACAGATGTTACATCCAAGGTCGACCATATGATTGGCTCTTTGTTGAAAGCTGGAAAATTAGGGATTAAACCTTTTTTTAAATCTTCTTTCATGATTTAATTGTGTGATGTTTAGGACAGTTGAGCAGACTGTGTCTTGACGTCCCCGGGAAAAGACTTCTTCTCGACTTCTCAACTTCCCCTGCCCAGTGTTGAGCTTCATGCTTTAGCACTCATACTTTCCCATCAAAACTTAAACTGGTTTATCTGAAGTTGACACCTTCCTCATAGAATTTCCACTTACCACTTTCGATGCCTGTTGGGTGTCTAGTTGGCAGAGGTTTGCACTCAGTCCAATCAGAGACCACAATCCTAGTCCAGATAACTAAGATACACTGCAAAGATTACTTGTGCTCTCCATCTGGTAGCTTGACACAGCGCAGTCAGGCTAACTGAAAGAGGCAATGTGTAAAGTATTTGTGCACATACAGTAACACCTTGAAAACACCACAATTTTACTTCACAACAGTTCAGAAAAATAGCCAGTATTTATCTGAGTCAAACAAGGTGAAAACTACATAAACCCAGCATGCATAAGTCCACTTATGAATTTTTAAAGATTAAATCAAAATGCAGTGCTTAGAAGTCAGTAGCTCCAAGTGGGCCTATCTGCTTATGCTGGACAGGGGCAAATCCAAAAGTTCACTCCGACCGTGAGGGAGCGTAGGCCGGGTACAGGAGTCCTGCAGTCCCGCTGACACTACCTTTGTTGCTTCAATGCTCGGTGGTGATGCATTGATCCAAAGGAGGGGATGCGTCATTTCCTGATTGGGCAATGCCGTTGATGTGTTGCTGTCCAGAAGGGATGAGAACCAGTTCCAATGTGTCTGTGCTCCGTCGACCAAGTCAGGGCTGTTTTGAAAGTATGGGTCATTGAATTGTGCAGGCAGCGGCAAGGTGCAGTTTCTGCAGTGGTATGTGTCGGTTCCAAGTGTAAAGTGCTGCTGTTGATGCGTCTGTTTCCTGTGTTGCAGCACCACACTCACCTCCAAGGACTGGATTTGGCACCACTTGGCAGAGCTGGACTCACAGCTGAGGAGCCCATGTGCTGGTAGCAAGATGCAGGTGAAGTCTTTGAACTAGCCTTCTGTTTCTGAAGTATCAGGGACATCAGTCAGGCCCTGGGAGAAACTTTAAACTGCAGTATGCAGAGAGTTAAGTCCAGTCCTCTCACTCCCAGGCAAGCAGCAGGCCAGCACAGCAAAGCAAACAGCAAAGTGGCAGTCCCTCCTGACAGCACAGCAGTCCTTCTTCCTGGTAGAATGTCCTCAGTCCAAAAGTGTTCTGAGTGTATGGAATCAGAGGCCCAGTACTCATACCCAAAAAAGCTTTTGATGTAGGGGTAGCTTTAAAGGAATTATCTGAAGTGCACAAAGTTCCTTTTCAACCCAGCTCTGGCTCCTGAATATTAGTAGGAGGTAATCCGCCCTTTGTGTGAGGGCAGAATGTAACTTATTCAGATGTAAGTGTGAACTACCTCTCCCTGCTCAGGGCAACTATCAGTATGCAGATGTATCCCCTGTTACACCCAACTCTTCCTGTTTGTGGCTGGCTAGAGAGAATGCACAAATGTAGCTGACACCTAAACCCAGAAGTGTATTCAGAGACAAACTAAGCCACAGCATGGTTAAAGTAAGAAAATGCCAACTTTCTAACAGTGGCATTTTCAGACCTGCGATTTAAAAACAACCTTTACCAAACTATATATATTTTTAAATTGTGAGTCCAGAGATACCAACCTCCATATTTCTATCTTTACCCTATTGAAAGTTACACTTAAGAGATGTTTTAAGGCACCCCCATATGTTGGCTTATTGGAGAGATAGTCCTTGTAGTAGTGAAAGTAAATGTAAGAGTTTTTCACTCTCTGCACATGTTAAACTTAAAAGTAATTGTCCAACTTTTTAAATACACTGTGCCCGGCACCTACAGTCTAGCTTAAGGTGACCTACATATAATAAAAAGGAAGGTTTTGGCTTGGCAAGTGGGTACACTTACCAGGTTGAGATGGCAGTTTGAAACTGTTCACACAAGCTTTGCAATGACAGGCCTGAGACAGGTCTGATTTATTCAACCTATAACCTTAACTAAACCTGTCGTAAAAACCATAAGGATTGGACAGCGTCCTCTGTTGTTCTAGTGGAGCCAAATTGGTTTCTCTGTATAAATGTATTGCCGATGTTAGCTCCTTTCTTACACTTCAAGTCAACAATTAAAGGTCCATATGACCAGTGGGGGATTTTCTTTGCTGATTTAACTAAGAGGTTGAGAAACCCCATTCTATTGCGCCCTTACCTAATCAACTCTAAACTCCTCTTGAGACCAAAGATGTTTAGAGAGTAATATCCCACTCCCCTTTGAAATGCTCAAAGAAAAACCCTTACAGTTGAACCATTCACTATCTTGCACTGCAGCATACTGCCCAACTATTAAGTTTTATCTTGTATCTGCAGTGTGTCACTCTTTTGTTGCTCCACCTGTTATCCTGTTCATGATTTTGTTGTATTCTTATCATCTGGCAAACTCCCAACAGTGTCCAGCTTTAGGTAGAGAGTGTAAGAAGTGTGGCAGAGTAGGAAATGTTGCCAGGGTGTGTAAGGAGGTTAACAGGAGCAACAGTAAGGGAAAAGTTTCATATGTGAATGATGATGGGGGAAAAGGGGTTGTATTATCTCTTAAAAACAATGGGGACTGCAGTGGTTCTGTGAGACAACCTAAGTGTTTGGTACTTATTGAGGGTCAGGAGCTTGAGGTTTTGGCTGACTCAGGGTCACCCTGGACCAATATTACTTCTGATTATTTTAAACAGAATTTCAAAGATGTGTGGAGGATGACAGATATGTTTTTTCCTGATATCATTGCAGAAGGTTTTGATGGAACAGCTATTGATATCAAGGGTTATGTGGATACTGATGAGTTTAAGGGGAGGTTGGCTAACATTAAATTGTATGTAGCTGAAAAAGGGGTTAATGCCCTAGGTTGGAGAGACCAAGCCAAGTTGGGCATTATTCTAAATCCCAGAGCTTGTGAGCCAGTGCTGATGATTGAAGAAAGTAATGAGATGGATGGTATTGTGTCAACATTTCCACAAGTATTTACAGATGTGTTGGGCAAATTGAAGAATTTTTGTCTCAAGATCAAACTTAAGAGTGGTGCAAGGCCGGTTGTACAAAGGTTGAGGAATGTTCCAATTGGTATGCGTGATGAGTTGGAGACACTTTTTACAGAAATGGTCAAGGTTGATGTTATTGAGGAAATGGTCTTCTGAGTGGGTTTCTCCCATTGTCTTAGCTCGTAAATCTGACAAGTCTTTAACATTGTGTGTTGACTTCAGTGCACTTAATGCGAACATCATTGTAAATTGTCAGCCATTGTCTAATATTAATGAAGTCGTTAGTATGTTGGACGGTGCAAAAATCTTCTCTACATTGGATTTGAGGTCTGCGTACCATCAGATTGAACTTACTGAGGATTTCAGGCATCTCACTGCTTTCATCACACCACAGGGGCTGTTCCAGTGCAAACGTATATAACCACTAAATGTGTGGGATAGTTGGGGTTGAGGGTGGAGTCGGACCAGTGTTCCCCCAATTGTCAGTACCGATTAGGTCGCGTTTCGTGAGAAAAGAAGAAGAGCATATGTGGAGAGTGTCTCTGGAACGGATGGCTGTGTTGAATAAGGGGGAGGGGAAGTCCCCTTACGGACTAGGTGGTCTCACACACATAATAGTGTCTTGCTTCATCATTTGACCACCTAGCCCCACCCAGGTAAGATGATACTACTTGGCCCGACTCAACCTCTTAGTTAAAAGAACAAGAGGGAGTGCTGAAATTAAACTGGCTGGATAAATCACAGGGATCCAGATAGGGTGGAAATAAAATTACCATACATGTCACCTATATCAATTAGTTAAACTTTAATGGAGGTGCATGTTGGTAAGGTTAAGATCGGGGAAGAAGGCTCACTAGAGAATGATGTCTCTTGGAGTCTTAAAAAGGTATATGTATGACCAACATGTTTCTGCCCTCTCGAAGTGCTGGTAGGTCAGGGGCATTTGTCAGGGTCTAGGATCCCGGAGCACTATTACTAAGCACTGAGCACTTCACTTAATTTTGAAGATGAGGTTGGGTATGGGAGTGTAGAGAATGTATGGCGAGAGGACTCCATTGCATCCTGGGTCAAATCTGAGGCCCAGCCAAGGTATCTTCCCTCAAAGTTGAAGGGATTTGTGTAGTTTTATAGTTTATTTTCTGTGTTTGATAGTTTATTTTACTGTTAATGCTATGACATTGTACTTATAATCACTGTATATATTGTCTATATTGTCTCGTGTTTAAGGGGAAAAATATGTTGTATTCTTATCTCTAGAATTTTGGGGTTGCCTAGGGGATGTTGCTGGACTATGGAATGTGGGGAACTTTAGAATGTGGGAAGCGGCAGTCGTTGCTGAGGAAGCTTTGTGGCTGGTAGCTTTGCGCTGTCTCTAATAAAGACTTCAGTTATTTTCCAGTACTCTTCAATTCAACTGATTTCTTTAGTTTTTTGTTATACTGTAAAGCCCCCTAATGATAGAGCACAACAACTACAAAATGTCTATGAAGCAGCAGCACTATGTGCCAGGGTCCGGAAAGCCATCAAGATAACACTTGAAAAGCACCTCCTTCCCTTTCTCTCCACTTTTCATGCCATTGTTTGGATCCCTAATCACGTAAGGCCTACAAAGTCCAAAATGTTTAACCTATTTTTTATGCAATTTGTGAAATTTAAAAAAATATATGGAATTCAAAATATTGCTCCCACACCCAAAGTCATATGAGTGGGCTGTACACAGTAAAAGCAAATTTAAACATGAGGCATTATGTACAAAGCTATTTTGCAGTATTTCAAAATACCTTTTATGTATGTAAAAAACCCAAACTGCAATATGGTAACATGTTAACAAATCCCAAAATAGGTTTCCAATCCTATACCTAATACCAGATTGGAAGGGGTGTGTTTAGTGTGTTCCTTCTAGCTTTTGACTCCTTAAGATATCTATTAGTGGTATGTGACCGCAAAAAAATGATAGGTTAGCAACACCTCTAAAGAAGTGATAATCCATTCATGAACATGAAGTGGTCCACAGGAGTCCCTTTCCCATTTTTTGAATTTTGACAAAAACAATAGGCAGTTTATTTAAAAGTAATCACAGGCATGGCTGTCTGATGATCTTAGCAGGCCTCATCCCTGTGAATTGTAGTGGGCCACAGTTTGTGTGACCTACCTGATTAATGTCCATGAGTTTAGTCGAATTTTACATTTAAGTTACACAGTTGTCAACCTGATTACATGGGTATAAAAGTGCCAGCAAGAGAAAAGGTGCCACACCCATTTGTTTTGTTACATAATATGTGACTATGCAAACTTAAAATGTTGACAGTACTATGCTAATCAAGCTTACATTAAAGGTGAGCTAACACACCTGGGTCAACATGAGTAGAGACCCAACCAAAGTACCTGCTTTGTTTTTAAACAAATAGAAAAAGACAAAAGACTCAAACTGTCTTAACCAGTGTCATCTGGATGCCATAATCAAATTAGGTATGAGAAAAGTGGGGGACGGTCACAAGTTTGGGTTCTACTGAATCTTCAGGAAAGGCCATGTTACGATAAGTCCAACAACTGTTTTTGAATGTTAGTTACATTTAAGCAATAGTTGCACATGGAATGCATGTTTTTGAGCACTTCTGGGGACTACACCTGCAATGCCTCTACAATGTGCAACAGCGGTACTGGGGCATTTTGACACCCAGTACATTCTGGGAAAGATCAAAGATCACACAGTGGCGTCAACAACTTGACTGAGTAGAGAAACCACTCATTAAGCAGCACAGTTATGCAGGGCACCCATAACACGGAGCATAGCTCTTAAATTAATTTCAGTAGAGTGCATTACATTTCAGTTGACCAGTTATACATTGTTTGTGATGGATCCAGTTACTAGCTCAAGCCAATTTGGACAGCTGTTTTTGTTTAATATTTTTTTTAGTTTCACCATGCCCATATTTAATTTTAACTAGAATAATTGACTTCGCTTTTTCTGATTGACATATTTTTAGGCTTAGTGCAGAAGCCAATATGGTGCAATTGAGTCCAATAGATACGTTTTTTTACTGGTGAACTGAAATAAGTACCAGGGATACTAATACAAGTAATAACTTGAACAATTTATCGTAGAAATATCCAGATATGGAGACGTGGATTATTTCAATTTGCAATTTACTACAGACCTTCATAACTTAAAGCTGCAAAACAAATACCACACCTCATCACCGAGAAATGCTTGCCCTGTTTTATTTTTTATTTTTCAACAATCACGTCAAAAGTGCATCATTTCTGCTGCAGATGTAACCAAATTCTTAAGATGCAAGCCACAACACATGTTCACAAGGGAAATGGCTACCGAAGGCCACACTCAGATGCCTATTCTCAGTTCACATTTGTTTTAATGTCTGGTTATTTAACTGCTGTGATGAGTCAGCCGGATAGGGGATTAACGAAAAGAAAAAAAACATGCATGGCTGAAAAAATGCTTTAATGTTGAGCTACAATAAAGGAACGAGTTGGATCAAGTCACGCTAGGTATTCCGGCGTTCCGGCATCATTTAAATGTGGATGGCTGCATGGCTTGGCTTGGCTTGTGCTCATGACTTCAGATTTACAGTAGATACTGAAAGTGTGAGTCAGATTTTATCCTAGTTATGTGCATGGATTGCCTGCCACCAGACACTAACAGAAGCTGGCACCCAGCTATTACCTCCCCTGCAAAGACTGTCTAAATATTCTCCTGCTGTCTGCAGACACGATTCGCCAGTCTGAATCCACCGAGCCACGATATAATCACACGGCGCTCTTCCTGAATAAGCCGCACAATCAAAACACCTCTTACAGTTCAATTTTCAGACAAACAACCACCTACCTAATTGTACACTGCTTGCACGTATGTTTAAAAATGCCAATAATAGCGGCGGGCAATACAGGCCGGGTGTTACCTTCATGGCTTCTGGTTTGGTCCAAAGGTATTTGCTGTAATGAACGTAGACAGTTACAGCATACCACCTATCGGTTAATCCGAGGAAAATTCCTGATCAAATCAATATGGGCAAACCACAATCTCCAGCATTGTTTATAAACCTGTTACTTCGCGCACTTTGTGAATTTTCAAAAGTTTGGACAGAAGTCCACAACCTTTTGAAAAGCTCCTGTAGCTGCAGTCTGGGGAAACAGTAGGGAGCACTGATGCTGTTCAACAGATTTGTATCACGTTGTAGTGTAGCTGCAGTCCTATAGCTCTTCGTACCATTGACGAGGTGCTAAGGTGCATTAGAAGAGGAGTACTACACTACACCAGCGGGGAGTAATAGGTTGCACAAGTATTGAAATTGAAGGGTGGCCATTGTTGGAATCATTTTGGTATTCTGTGATGAACGTAGTGCTCTGATCTTGTCTCAAGTTGCTGCTACAAAGCGTCCTGTAAAAAGAGGAGGTGTGAGAGTGCTTTAACTTTACATGGATTTTTTTCTTGAGTCTGCCAGTGTGACATTCTATAAATTCACTCTCGAGCCACAATAGTGGAGTCCCCAGCATTCACTGTATATGGTCCTAGTAGGATTCTACTTATTCCCACAAGGGGTGAGGAAGTTAAATCAAAAAGGTAGGAAGAATTTAGCCAGTCATGGTAGGTGATTTCTGGCAGTCCGCAGCTTGCACTGTAGACACTGTCATAGTATAGGATCCTTAGCTGGAGGCTAGCGATCTGCAGATGTTGACAGTATAAGTCAACTGTAGTAAATTATCTCCTGTGCATCCAGTAACTAGGGGAAGGCCCCCTCCCCTCTGCCCCCCTCGTCCAGTCCAGTCCAGAACAATCAACCACCCTGCCCTCACACCAGGGGCAGACGCAACCATAGTGAGTGTTAAGGACTACTTCTATATTGTAGAGGAGTGATGCCTAGCAGTGCATTTGACTACAGGCAGCTTAAGTAAGTTTCTATAGTCACACCGGAGACCCAGGGGCACAATTTGAGAGGGACCTGTGGGCATGCAATCATTGTAGCATGTTAGGATAGTGGAGTTTCGTTTTTTCTTTTTCTTTTTCCCCCTGCTGCTGCTGCCCCTGGGGCCCCTCCCCCTTCTAGCGCCATTTTCTTGCCTCCCAGCAAAGCGACCTCTCCCTCCCCATCTAAATGGCAGCCTCTGCCCGGTGAAGGGGTAACTCCACTGACCTCTGGTCAGCGTTTCCATCATTTTTCCGCGCAGCCCTGCCTGTTGCTACTGTTGCTCTGCGTCTAGTGAGCAGGCCAGGCTCGCAATGTTCGAAGCCCTCCTCCACCTGTAGGCACCAGCCTGTACCTCATACCTGGTGGACAGTGGTGGCCTTTCTGTGTTCTCTGCGCTGCCTTTATGCTCCCTTTTTCTGCATTTTGCTTTTTCACTTCCCTGTCGTTTCTGCCTCCTTCTTTCATTTTTTCTACCCTTTTTCTGGCATTTCCCCCCTGCTGCTGCTGCCCCTGTGGCCCCGGCCCCCTTCTAGCACCTTGTTTGCCACCCTCCCAGCTGAGTGACCCTTCCCTGCTCCCCGACCTTCTTAATGGCGGTCACTGCGTGGCTGCACTGCTGGCGCACCAAAGTCAAACCCATCGGCTTCCAGACTGCGCCCACCGCCCGGTCCTCTGGTTCCCGCACCATCAAACCATACGACACCAGCACACTGCGTGCCCTCAACACTGGGGGCTCCACCGAATGCCACCATGCTTCCCCGAAGGACACTCCTGGCCCATTCTACTGCCGCAATTGCACCTTCACCTGCCATTGCACACCAAACCTCCCCTCCGCTAGACCACCTGAACATCTCAGATGCTTACTACCTAACACTCGCTCCCTCGTCAAACACGTAATAAAAGAATGGGATCTACTTGACTCCATCACCCTGAAGTCTCCTTCTTCATGGAGACCTGGATTACCACCACCTCACTGCCAAACATCCCCACTGCTATTCCTGACAGATACAAGATTATACATAAAGATCATGCCAACCGACCAGGAGGAAGCGTCGCCAACGTCCACAAAAACTCACTTCACTTTACGACCAGCATTGATGCCCATACCTCGTTGCCGAACACCACCCTCCGCGGCACCCTCATTTACAGAACCCCCCAGAGCCTGCCTGCCTCCTCAGCAAAGCCCTGACTGACTTCATTGCTCCCAATGGACAATATCCTCCGCGGCGACCTCAGTTTTCACCTCGACAACCTCAGCGACCCGAACACATCAACCCTCATGGAGAACCTTTCCACCATCTGGCTCAAACAACTTGTCAACCTCCTCACACACTCAGCAGGACACACCCTCAACCCTGCCTTCTCTGCCGGAAACCACATCTCCTTCTCACAAACCTCCGAACTCCACTGGACTGACCACCACTGCAACCATTTCTCCTTCACCAAGACCACTGAACGGCATCACGCTCACTGCCTCCTTTCCCCGGCAGAAACTGGACCAAGGTTACTGAAGTCTAGTTTACAGCAGTGCTCCGCTGCTCTCCACCACCACACACCACAGACGACGACTCCTCAGCCCACAACTTCCTCCAATAGATTGCTAACTGCGCCAACACTCTAGCCCCCCTAAGGAAACCTGATGGCAATCAACACCACAGGAGGCCTATCTGGTTCTCCTCCGACCACCAAGAATCCAAGAACACGTGCAGACTACTCGAGAGAAAATGGAGAAGCAGTAAGAGCAAGATAGACTACAAAGTCTTCAAAGACGCCGTCACATCGCACCACTGGCTCATCAGATCAGCCATAAAATCAGCTATTCAGGGGCGCATCAATGCCAATGCAGTCAACAGCAAGCAACACTTCACCATAGTCAAAGAATTTCTGAAACCCGGCACAAACATCACAGACATCCCCACTCCCAGGACCTTTGCGACAACCTTGCAACCACCTTTCACCAAAAAATCCAGGACCTCTGTGAAGGATTCACAAGCAAATTCATGTCCCCTCTGCACACCAGCACCACTGCTGCGGACCCCAACTCCTCGCAGACCATGGACCACTGGACCCTCCTCACCCCAGAAGTCACCCAGAAGCTCATGCGTACCATCCACTCTGGGGCACCCTCAGGCCCATAACCCCACCATATCTTTTACCCAAGCCGACGCCACTATTGCACCAGAACTATGACGTACCATCAACCGTTCCATCAAGACTGCCACCTTCCCAGATGAATGGAAACACACGGAGATAAGCCCTCTACTGAAGAAGCCCTACGTAGTCCCAGCGGAGCTGAAGAACTACAGACCAATCTCGCTGCTCCTTTTTCCAGACAAGGTAATCTAAAAAGCAATCAACACACAGCTCACTGAGTTCATCAAGAAAAACCACATCCTAGATCCTTCCCAATACGGATTCAGGAGCAACCACAGCACTGAAACTGCACTCCTAGCAGTTATAAGACATCCGTGCCCTACTGGACCATGGTGAAACAGCTGCCCTCAGCCTCCTTGACCTCTATGCTGCTTTCGATACTGTCTCCCACACCACCTTGTGCACCAGACTACACAACGCCGGCATCCACGACAAAGCCCTCGACTAGCTCCGCTCCTTCCTCACCAACCGAATCCAAAAAGTCAGACTCCCACCTTTCACTGCAAAACCGACGGAAACCAGCTGCGCAGTACCGCAGGGCTCCTCTCTGAGTTCCACCCTCTTTAATGTCTGCATGACCCTGCTCACCAAGATCATCAGACACCATGGGCTCAACATAATTTCCTACGCCGACGACACACGGCTAATTCTCTCTCTCTTACCGACCAACCATCGGCACCCAAAAGCAACTTTCACAAAAGAATGAAGGCAGTTGCCGGCTGGATGAAAGACAGCTGCCTCAAGCTCAACATGGGCAAGACGGAGTTCCTCTTCCTGGACCCCACCCACACCACCTGGGACGAATCCTGATGACTCACTGCCCTTGGACCCGCCCCATCTCCCCCTGACCAAGCACGCAACCTCAGCATCATTCTCAACTCCTCGCTCTCTATGGCCTGCCAAGTTAATGCAGGCTCATCCTCTTGCTTCCACACACTCAGCCTGTACTGGAAGATTTTCAAGTGGATCCCCATCGATGCGAGAAGAACAGTCAGTCATTCACTCGTCACTAGTAAACTCTGCTACTGCAGCGCACTGTATGCTGGCATCAGCCAGAAACTCCAAACGAGACTCCAGAGAACCCAGAACATCACGGCCAGACTCATCCTGGACGTCCCCTGCTGCCTACCACATCTCCTCCAACCTGAGAGACCTACACTGGCTACCCATCAACACGCGCATCACTTTAAAACTCCTGACACGCTTACAAGGCCCTTCAAAATATCAGACCTGCCTACCTCAAACACCGCCTCTCCTTCTACGCAGCCCTCAGGCAACTCTGTCCTGCTCAACTGGCCCTCACCACCATCCCTAGGATCCAGAAGAACGCAGCTGGAGGAAGATTCTTCTACCTCCCTGCGCAGACCTGGAACACGCTGCCACTTCACCTCATGCAGACACCCTCGCTGGCTCAGTTGAGGAAGGACCTCAAGACCTGGCTCCTGGACTGACCCGCATCGACCTTCAGCGCCTTGCGACCCCTTAGTGATAAGTTCCGCTCTCCGAATTTCTGATTGATTGACAATACCAGGGATGATGTTGGAGTGGCCATGCACTGCATACAGGTCATTGAAGGGAATTAATGTGCCTCATTTAATAGGCAGTAGGCATACATATGAGATGCAGTCACAGCAGGTGTTTTTTTAGCCTTTACCCATCACTGCTAGAAGTTAATCCCCCAGCATGTGCTGGTTACAAGCAGCCAGGTTCTCTTAGTCACAAACAAAGACTGTGCACAAATAGGACAATACATTTCCCTGAAGATTTTGCATTACCAATTTGACTTTGCTTGGTATATTCTCAGAGGAGAAGTTGAGGAACAGCCCTAGCTGTAGGGAGTCTGTGTAAGTGCTAAATAGTGCATGCAAGAGAGAACAGATGTAAGGTGTGCGCTGTTTTAGACAGTAGCTATACATGGCCTACAGTGTTTCTTCTCTTATGAGTATGAGAGATGAGTTTGAGCATTAGGTTGTCTGTGACAGACATCTATGAAGGATCTGGTCTTCTCTTTTGTGTTGATCTTGGTTTGTTGGTAACACACTGAGCAGGGAGATAGGGATGTCAAAGTGATCACTTCAGCACAACGGCAAGGCTGATTTGCTTTGGATTGTTGGTGAGATAAGGTCAGGGGTATGGACTTTGTAGTGTGTTGGTTTGTAACATCCTGTACCATGTTAAGTGTATCAATGAGGTTGAAGAGTTGTGTTTTTTTGTTGTTGTGTTTTTTTTCTTAAGCTTTCCTTGTCTGGGAGGTTAAAGTCACTCAAAAGGGTGGTGGGGGCATGGCAGAGGTGATGAGATCATCTGGGAATTAATCAGTGAAAGCCTTGTTCTGCCTGAGAGCCCTGTAGATGAGATGGAAAGTGGCTATCTGAGTTGTGGAGATGGAATGGCATATCAGCAGCCTCATGGAGTTGCCTAATATTGCTTGCCTAATGTGCGGATCCAAGACAGTCTATAATGACAGAAAGGCCTCCTTCTTCTTAAGTGTGCAGTCCATGTAATGTTTGTTGTAGTGTGTGGGAAGGAGGACGCCTAGAAAGTGCAAAGATTTGAAATTGAACAAAGTTTCTGTGTTAACGATGGGGTTAGACTTGTGGTCAGGATTGTGATTGTGATAGGGATGAGGTCTGTGCTGTCTGTTTGTTCCGTGCAAGCCACTCATCTGAATTCCAGGCCTTCTGGTGGGGTGATGACAATTTCCCAATCCTGTTGAGGACTAACGTGACTGCGATGAAGAGTACATTGCCCTCTCGCAAGTCCTCAAGGGGAAGGGGGTCTTGGGAAGAGAAAAAGAGAAAATACCTGCTTCTTGGACTGCAGAAATGGACTGCTGGACCCTGCACTGCATATCGTGTTGGGTGTCAGGACTTCTGATTTCTCAAAATACTGGGTTCTTGGTTTTTAGGATTCTGGCTGCAACAGAATCACTTCATTAATACATTGAACTCGCGTAAACTATTGCAAACTTATACATTGGCAGTTATTGTTGACACATTGTGCATACGTTTCCATAGGGCTGAGCAAGTTTTTTACCCTTTTTACAATACTTTCAGAGTCTTTAAAGCAATGTCCAAACTCAAAAACAAAGTAAAGGGCTTCCTTGCGTTCCGGCGTAATCTCTTGTCAAGAATAGTTTTGATAAACGTGCTCTATTTCCAATGTCCTAATTCTCAAGAGAGCACGTGTTCCAGGAAATACATCTTTCATTAATGTCTGCTAAGCAGTATCTTGGATTCACACCTGAACAATAAATCACGCGTAGTTCTTATTGTTATAAATTATTTAAAAGACAGAGCTCTGTTTTGTTTCATTTAAGCGATTAATCTTTTTGAGAAGAGCCCAATCTGTTGTTTTTTTACCTTTCTTATTTTCTGTCTTTTACATTAAATACTTGATCATCAGCAGAAGATATAAGAGGAGAGTTGGGACTCTGCAGCAAGCAGACAGGAGGGCAAGGATCACCCGAATTCGACTAGAGGCTGTCGGGAGGACGAGAAATACTGGAACTGGTCTGGAGGCAGACTGGAGAACAAGGAACTTGACTTACACTGGAACTAGACTGGAGGCAGGCTGGAGAACAAGGAACTTGACATGCACTGGAACTAGACTGGAGGCAGGCTCAAGAACAAGGAACTTGACTTACACTTGAACTCGACTCAAGGCAGGCTCAAGGACAAGGAGCTTGACTTGACTGGAAACCGGTGATCAGAGCAATAAGTACGAAGCCAAGCAAGGCCTCAGACTCACAAGCATCCTTAAATAATCAAATGTGCACATGTTCCTTTTGCCAGTTGATTGCTTGTTAAGGAAATAAGCAAGTATCCTCCCGATTATCGTACATATTCAATACAGATCACATTGCGAAGAGCACATATTTTGGCAGTTACAGTTGCAGCAGGTAGATTGCTTGTTAAGGAAATAAGCAATTATCCTCCTGATTGTGGCTCATGTTCAGTACAGATCTCATTGTGAAGAGCACATGTTTTGCCAGTTAGTTGGCACAAGTTTAGCAGGTGGGATACAGTGTGCATAATCAACAAGCATTAGTTATAATAAATGAGACACCTAACAAGTATTGGTTATTGCAAACTTGATATTCAGGAATGTAATGAATATACCCAAATAATTCTCAATGTTGCTAGCAAAAGCATCTTACTGTAATTGAGCTCTTGGATGTGCTAGTGCACCTACAACACTAGTGCATGGTGTACTGCAGAACCTCCACTAATGAGTGTTAGCTGGAAGTGTGTTCTGTGGTTCGATGGTGTGTGGTAGTTAGTGGAATGTGTATTATGTTGAGGTCTGTGTTATGCAAATGCTGGAAGTACCTGGGTTGGCTACATCTAACTGTGGTCATGGGGATTGACAGTATGTGGTGCTGGGTGAGACACATAATTATACATAGAGCTTTAGGTTCTATGCTATTTATTTATTTTCCTTTCCATTTGTATTTATCCATATTTTTTTTTTTTTCTCATTTCATGTATAGTTATCCATATTTATTTTGCGCTTAGTTTTGAAAATAAAGCTGCAATTGGTATAGTTCCAATCAACAAATGTTTACTCATGTCTTAATGGCCAATGATTTTTAGCCATTGACAGTACAATACACTCCTCTGAAATCATTTGCATTGTAGAACCGCTTAAACAGCTTTACTGCTACAGCTATTTAAGCTTCATTAGGAAATCTTTTTTCTATTTTTTAACTCCTCTGTCTGTCTGCACAGCTATTGACCTAGCACAGATGATTGACAGTAAAAGCAGAAAACTGGGAGCCCTTATTAAAATCTTTCCTTGTAGGATCCATTGGAACAGGTTCTGGCCTGGGCAATGCCCTTGTCTTTGTCCACCCTTAACAGGCTCAAACAGGCAATACCGCATCTGACCTTGGCTGGAGACAGCCGGCCAATGAGACGCCCTAAAGAGTTAATTGAAATAGGGAGAAGGCGGGAAGTGGTGTAATTTCACATGAAGATGGATGGGAAATGCAGTGATCTCACCCCCTGTGGAGGTGGATGATGGCACTGAAAAAGAACAAAGGGGGTGGGGAGACAGCGAGTTTTCAAGCTTGACTCCAGATTTCATTTTTATTTTAAGATTTTATACATTGTTTATGCTTGGCTGAGACTATATACAAGACTTCTATTGCACCTTGTATATTTAAGTGGATTTTTTTTCTTTAAAAGCTTTTCAAAATGTGCCAATAACTGATCAGTCACCTCAGATATGTAAATGAAGACAACTGATATGCAATGTTTTTTTCATGCTCCTTTTTCAACATTCTGCAAGTGTTAAGATTTCTAAATGCCCCTTATGTTTATGAAATCTTTTTGATTTATTATTAAAGTTGACAAACCATGTCAATCAATGAGAGAGCCTCTTCAAAAGCAGCTTAATGAAAGCAGTACCAATGGTAGTTAGCCACCTGTTATTTAAGTTATTAAGTTCATTGATGGGGATGAATTTTGAACTGTTCTTTTTGATGCCGCCAGTAACCCCATTTCTAACCAAGTGGAGTAGAATTTAAGCACTAACGTAGGTTCTTTTTGTGTAAACTGACCTTTTTCAGTTTGACGTTCACAACACTCAACAATTCACACTGCGTCCATACTGAGGGCCTTTGCGATGCTTTGTTTTAATTAAACAGTCAGAGGCCTTTTGTCTGCCCCAGTTTTAAATCAGCACCTACATGCTGGCTCACGCAGTGTGCCAGCCTGACACTAGTGAGAGGCATACACCACTGCAAACACAAAGCACATGAAAGGTTAGACTTTTTAGTAAGTCTGAGAAAATGTATATATGTGTTATTTTATGTACGACAGCCCCATTTGTAAGGCAGTGGAGCTATGTACAGTGTTAAGTGCAAAAGCATTTGAACTTGTGATAATAATAGCACCAATTAGCTACCACTTCTTATATTGGGGTAACTAGGTTGCATGTGACCATTCAGAAATAGCGTCCTCTCCCACTTCACTTCCGTTACTATGGCCCTCAAATGCACCACCTTCCAATGGACAATGTTGTACCTGTGGTATTTTAATTACCTAAATGCTTTGTGGTGAAATACACAATGTGCATGAAGCAGGTGTGGATCAAAACGTTGAACAGTCAAAGCACAGAGGGGTATACTGTGCTTTGGTTATCGATGGTTGCTACCAGGGACATGCTATTCCTCAAAACAATATAGTTTTTGATGTAAAGTGTTCCCACAGTTAAATATGGTTACCACGATTGGGAAGAGCATTAGGAATGTAAAGTCCATGGTTAGGTCACTTGCTTTTGATCCTTAGGATTTTTTGGAAAAAACCTTTGGTAAAATTATAGTCCCAAGGCCTATGCTGGCCTCCACATCTGAGGAGAGAGAGAGAGAGAGTGCCTGACATTAGAGATTGTGTTGTAGCCAAATGGTTATGCTTTTGAACTTTTGTAAAAAGTTCAATCACAAGTACTGTGTAATGGCACTTCCCTCAAGCCTGAGACTGCTTTTCCAACCCCTTAGCTGCCTGTTTCAAGAAGGAACTTAGGGCCTGATTATGAGTTTGGCGGTGGGGATTACTCTGTCCCACATGTGACAGATATCCTGCCCACCGTATTACGAGTTCCATTATATCCTATGGAACTCATAATACAGCGGGTGGGATATCTGTCACATTTGGGACGGAGTAATCCCCTCCGTCAAAGTTGTAATCAGGCCCCTAATATTTCAAAGTCAGCACATTAATCCAGGTAGTGATTGCTCTCAAAATAGAATGCCAGCAGTCAGAAATCTATCAGGTGTACCCACAACAGTGTAAATCCTGACTGTCAGACCTGGCCATAGAAGCTCCTTTTCTTAATTATTGCTGTCTGTCAGTTGTGTGATGAGATGAGGGCTACCTTACTTCTCTTTGCTCTGGATCTTCGCAATTGCTGATGTCCCAGTGGGCTAGGACTATTTATGAATTAGGCAAAACCTTTCAGGATTTGATGGTATGAAGCCCAACAGGGTATAGTATGTTTTTTCTCTGGACAGTTCGTGGGCATAGAGTGTGGATTTCAGATATTTGGAGAGCATAGTAGAAGCAATAGAAGGTGTTAGCATATTTTCAAGAACAGGGGTCTGCAAACTGGGGGGCGCTCCCAGCCTCCCCCGGGGGCCTCAAGTAATCTAGGGGGAGTGAGGGGGGCATCAGGCCCTGGCCTAAAGAAGCATTATGCATAACAGTAATTTGTTTTAAACAACAACAATATTGCATTTTTAAAAAGGTAACATAACGTAACTGCATGTTTAAATATGTCCAGACATGTTGAAACTTTGCCAACTTAATAGTATAATTGTGAAATATTCTGAGGGGAGGCACAGTTTCTTTTCCACTGGGGTGGGTGGGGGGTGTGGTGAGGCATTAAAAAGTTTGTAGACCATTGATCTAGGAGCTGATCTGTTTTTTAAGGCAGATGTACATACCACCGAATAAACAAGGAAACGGGATTACTGATTCTGAGCTCCTTTTTTGAGGAACCCTTCCTGACCAGTCAATAGGCACTGTTTGTTTTCACTAAATTAATTGAAGGATCGAAAACAATTACCCTATTTACCACTCATTGACATACTTATTTCAGAAAACTAAATGTTCACCTCTTTGACCCCATGCTAACCGAAATCTGTTGGCTTGCATTTTAATGCATGTTGTGTTAGAGAAGCTAAGCATTCTCTGAGAATTCACATGCAGCATTATGTAAAAACATAAGTATGAATGAATTCTAGGGCGCTAGGAAAAGTCATTACTCCTTTAGTACCGCTACATACATAAAGAAATCCATTCCATTGTTCCAAAACACCTTAATTTGCATTTCTTATTTCTTCTATATTTTCTCCTCTTTTTAGTTGTCCCTGGATAAATCACAGCAGATATATCATAATACCCAATTATGATTTCTTTTCTTTCACTTCTGACAGGACAAATCAGGTCTGGGGTCCCCCTGAGCAGCCTAGGTGCTTTGTTAGTGTAAATTGTACTTCTGAGAAATAGGTCAAGGTTATTAACAAATGAGCTTGTCCATGCAGTTATGCTGGACTGTATTGGTGGGATTTCCTGCAAATTTCCCAGTGCCCCAGAAGTTTCCACTTGAGTCTCCTGGGAGAGTGGAGTTACCATGAATGAACTGAGGTGTTGCTTATCTTGCGTTCAACGCCAGCCCCCTTCATGACACTTACCTCCCCCCCCACCCACACACACACACACACACACACACACACCACTCAGTTTGTTTACTGGTGCTTCAAAGCTTACTCACTACATTTTGCACTGGATGATTTTGAATAAAATAGTACCTTCGGTGATTGTCTAATCCACTTTGCTGCTGTATGGGAGCTGGTCCAATGGGAGCCGTACACATGCGGTTCTAATGAAGGTTACTTGAATTTGAGTTTTGTTGTAAAATTCACCGACTTGACTGTATGGCGACTATTCAAAGCTATATAACCTGAATTAATATGCTCTTTTGTCCCACTATCGCCTTGTTATTAGTGACTCCTTAAATTGGCAGACCCACTTTGTTAAAATGCCTCTGGTATTTAAGTAGAGCTTCAATACTCATGCACCCCAGCCCCTGCAGACTTACCCTCTTTGTTAAACGGTTCATTGAAAGGGACAGAGGCTTTTGCTCCAAGGCCATTCCCACCGTTGCTGGGGTGCGAATACCCTCATGATAGTTCTCTGCTACCTTGCATTCCTTTCATTCATTTTGCATTACTGTCTTGTGGAGGAATTGCAGAAGGCTGCACCAATATCTTCTGGAGGGCTTAGACCATGTGATTGAGCAGCCTTTCTGAACTTATTAAAGAACTGTAGTTATGAAGCACCTTTGGTTGTACCCACTTTCCCAGAGCCCTGGACTCAGGGTGTTTTGGTGTTCAGGAGTACAACTGTGAAGGTACAAGGATATAAGAAAATGAACTTGAGGTTCATGCTCATCTTCTCAAAGGCTTCAGCTCCTGTGACTGCTTGGGGCAACAATATATTGCTGGTAGATCAAATAAACTGCACAGCTGGAAGTAAAAGATGCTAGTTAGTCTATGTTCCTTGATTATGAAGATAACCTGGTAGTTCTTTTAAATTAAATTTTCTCCATTACTTTTGCAGATTAGTGCATCTTTGAACTAGGCTGCCAGAAGGAGGTAAATGAGTATCTGAACTTTTAGCTGGTAAAAGATGGAGTTAAAATAAGAGGTATATTGTTATAACTACCTGTGATATTTATGTTCCCCCATGTGTGGTGATTGCCTTACCCAACTCCCACAAATAATTACTTTACCTTTGAGAGCTACTCCACTTCACCATTCTAAAAGACGCAAGTCAACATTATGAACTTGTGCTTATTTAACAAATAGCAGTTACACTTTCTATGAAATTATTAACAAAAGGCTGTCTAAAGCACCCGGTAAAACTGCAAGAATAACAGGGTGATGTGCCTCTAGTGGCTAAGACCAATTAGGCAGCAAATGTATTGCTTACTTTAACTGACTGCTCGTCTGAGCGAAGTTTAGTATCAAACATTGGCCGCATATTTAAGAAAGTTGTTGCCCCCCCCCCCCATGCCACCATGTGAGGTGCACCATGGCAGTAGCTAGGAGACTAGCATCTGAATTTTTTATGCTAGTCCGGCGCTTTGCAGGATTAACGTCAAATTCTGATGCTAATCCTGCAAAGCACCCAGAGGCCCATTGTAAGCAATGGAAGACTACTTTTAATACCTGCTCTGAGCAGGTGTTAAAAGTGCCAAAAAAATAGTGCAAGGAAATCTCTTAGCTTTTCTTGCACCATTTTTTTTAACCCCCCCCTCCCAAACGGGGAACGCCCCCTTTGCATACATTATGCCTGGTCAGTTATAATGTAGCGCAAAGGGTTACAAAGTGGCACAATGCATGCATTGTGCCACTTTGTAAACATGGTATGGTGTTTTTGGCCTTCTAACCCCACTTTAGCGTAAAAATAATTGCGCTAATGTGGCGTTGGAATGGCGCTAGGGGCTGGTAAATATGCCCCCTTGTGTCATAAAACTGCTTCCTTTTAGACCCTCACATTCAAGCACTGTCACACCATCCAGAATATTTTAAAAAATCGATAGAGCCAGACCCTCAAAACAGTTAACTAGTCTTAGTAACGTTTCAATCTCGCATATTTTCTTTTACTTAAAACAGCTTTGTGTGCTAATGAGCAATCTACAGTTTCTCTTTTAAAATGACCTGAAATCATGCAGAGATTCAGGCATCACAGGTAGGACTATAACTGTATGCACATGAGTTCAGTATTTTGATTGCTGCTCTATATTGGAATCTCTAAAAGACCGCCATCCCCGCCAGCTTCAAACTCAGCATAATGACGTATTTGAATTAAAGCAGAGAGGACCTGACCACAACATGGAATGTGCACTCCCCGGCTGGCGACTGTTTGTGAATGCTAACTCCTGATACCAGAGGTATAAGCATCCATTGCAAAGAAGCATTTTGTGTGACGGGCTGGTAGTGATGAAGCAGAAAATGAAGGTTTTGATTTATTAACGCATAAACGTAGTGCTGACATAATCATGTGTGACATTAACCGAATTAATGAAGATTGTACGGGGACAAAATGTGCCCTCAGAGTAGTTTGCCATCATTTATACGCGTGCTTTATATAACGTGGTGTATTAGAATTGCACTAATCCGACATAATCATAAACCTGTGCTACAATTTGCTTATCTGAAATGTTTTAGCTTAGCATTACTTTAGCGGAGGCTTTGGCCTAGTCGCCTGGTCTCACGGTTTAAATATTTGTATTTTTCCACTGTGCTATTAAACGTGTATTTCTGCTTGAAGCTGTACTTTTCCACAGAGACTGTTCACATGCTTATCTTAAAGTTAGTGCCAGCATGGCATATTTTCTCTTTAATTCAAGGTCGACTTGCAGGTGCGGACAATGGAGGCTCTGAGAGTAAGCTAATCGAGAGACAATGTTGCAACTTGCGTACCCATCTCCAAGGATAATGTATGCTTAAGTAAAAGCTTGAGAACTGTCGTTTTTGATTGGTCAATTTGAAGCTAACCTATGAATCCTCCAATGGAGACCCTACTGGACTTGAACTGTTGTCTATAAAACCCAGGTGCACGAGAGGAAAGCTCTCTCTATCTTCGGACATCCCGCCATTTTGACTTCGTAGCTACTATGACCCATTTTGCTGCGACGCCATTTTGAGAGACTTTGATGCTTTCTCTAATCGAGAGAAAGAGACCTTAATGATTCTTGCCCTAGAGACTTTAACTTTGATTTGCCCCTTTGCATGAAGTAGTAATCTTATCTTGCCGCCGTGAGGCAATTGCCCCGTTCACCTTTGCCCCTTTTGTCCCGGCCCTATGCTGATCGAGAAACGGTACCTGTGAGACGAAGACTTCATTGATTGCTGATTGGAATTGGTAATTATGAAAGGAAATTGTAAAATTGCATTGTGTTCCTTTTAGGTAACCAACTGCTGATTTTGATAAAGACCCTAGCTAGGAGTTTTCTAAATTGATGTTGCTAAATTGTTTTTGCATGAAGTCCCACATGCTGATGCTAATTTGAGGTTAGACGAGGATTCCATATGTCGCACGATGCAATTTGAGATCTTGTTATGCTGACTAAATGTACGCAATTAGCCCATTGCAGATTATTGTATTAGTGCTTTGCATTGCCACTATCGAATGCCTTGTGATTCAAATGCTACATAGATTACACTTGTTCCGACGATATGGACAGCTATTAATGTTCATTTATGTTTATCATTTGGTGTTGAGACACATCTACATCGTGCTAGCTTTGTTAATATAGGGAAATAAACTCACTAACTTTGCAATAAACTGGTGTGGTTATTCCTGGCTGAAAGGTCAGGGTTCGCCGAAATGTATTCTGGATTAATTGTTAAGTGTTATGTTGTTCAAGGTGTTGCTTATGTTCGTTATTGATTATCGATTAGATGAGGCTGTTCGATTAATAGTACAGAGAGTTCCCACTAAGTCAAAAGATTCATCGACCTAAAGAGCGTCTAAACGTAGGTAAATTTGTTACCACGTTCCGCTCTATCAGTAGATGGTAGCAGAGGACGGTTACGTCTTTTGGGACCCTGTACCATTAGAGTACATGGTGTTGGATTAACGGTTACGCATTTGAGGCCTCATTCGAAAGGTTGAATTAGATTTTCTTGGATGAAAATAATTGACAAGATGATGATGGGCTAGGTCCACCGCGACTTTCCCGGGATCTCGGAGCTTGCGAATGGAGAGAACGGAGATGTGGAATCAGCGTTGGCGGTACTAGTGATGGTATGAGTGAAGTTAGGGTTTTGCGCTTGCACAGCTTATTGCCGCAGAGTGTGTGAAAAGGTTGTGAGGATTTTTCTTTAAGGATAGCGGAGGCGCGACTCCGGGTGTAGAAGTAGAGAAGTCGTCGAACTTCATGGAGATAGCGGAGGTGCGGCTCCGAGTACGAGAGTAGGGAAGTCGTCGAACTTCATGTGCGTCTGGCGCTTTGTGCATAAAAAGGTCCACGTGGTTGTTGTTGTTGAGACGGGCCCTGCGAGGTCAAGAGACTCCGGAGTATGTTGATCCATGTTGTGGTCTGGGCGGTTTAGTAGGTTGATCGGGCGTGGTCAACGAGTGGGTACGTGTGTTAGGGAGTGATAGAAACTTCGACTTCGGGCTTTGACAAGATTCTAAGTGCACTAGAACAGATCATTGACAAGTTGAGAGTAGGTCTGCGGGTCAGATTTGCTTGCGAATGCGGGGACTGAGAAAGACCGAATAGCGCCCGAGGCTGGTGAAAGAGATCGAATAGTGGCCGAGGTTAGTGAAAAGTCCCTAAGGTCCTGAAGCGATTATGTTACCCTTCCTGTAGTAAACCGACAGATCTGTTTTTGCATGTATCGCGAGCTACCAAAAAAACTAAAAGTTGTTACGGGAGGAACTGAGTGAAGGAGGACTAGCCGCGAGGCTTTGTCAGCCGCAGTGTGTGTGAGTGTGACGTCACTAGGAGCCGCGCTGGGATAGGTTGGTGGGTGAGACGGGTCGCGCACGGATTGGACGCAGTCCGTGGCACTCGATTGGAAGGGGAAAGGCAGGTGAAGAGTATTCCGGGAATTAAAGTCACCTATTGATTACGAATTTTGTGGAATAAAAGTGACCTATTGATTATAAACTTTGTGAATTAAAAGACGAGAAAATGAAATTCCTTAAACCATTCAGGAGCGCGATGAAGGGAGAGTCTTACATCAAAGCGAGCGTAGGGGAGGAGACGCCGCCTGAGGGCACACCAGCTTACATTGTAATGGAGGAAAAAGGGGTAGCTCCGTGTCTTTGGCTAAAGCAATGGCACAAGTGGACAGAGAAACATGGGAGCGTAGCATTCCCGATACATGGGACATTCAATATAAGGGTCCTAGAGAATTTGAGATTCACGATGTATGACATGAAGGTACCTCCAAGGCCAGCACAGTTTGAGGCTCTAGCAATATGGGAACTCATGGCTAGACAGCAACAGAAGAACAAGTTTGAAACAAGGATGAGGAAGGTAGAAAAGACACTAGCGGATGCTAGGTGGGATAATGCGCAGAAGGTGTGGAGGTCAGATGTATTGCAGGGAATAAAATTGTTCCCCGCAATTACTAAAGATGAAGAGGAGACAGGTAAGAAAGCTACCTGTAAGACAGACAGGAAATGTTCCAAGGATAGAGAGAACGAGGAAAAGTTGAGAAGAGAAGAGGAGTTAGAGGATGAGGAGTTGATAATGCAATTGCTGAACGACCGTCCACCACCTTATGCAGAGAATGGACAAGGTCCAAGTACCAGTTCTGCCCCTCCGGCATCGGTACAGAACAGTGAAACGCAGAGTCCAGGAGCACCATCGGGATCTAAGGATCCGAGTTTACTGCTCACCCCACAGATACCGCAGGTTAGGAGAATGTATCCAGATGTGCCCGTGTTGAAACCAGCAGAACATTATCAGCCGCAGATGCCAGGGTACTACAGCAGTGATAATAGTGGAGGAATGATTCTAGATCCAACCGTAAGGGGCGTACAGAATGGTTACAACCCAACAATGGCACAAGCTGAATCAACTCAGTTTATGATGCCTCAAAAGCAGATGCAGGGAGGAAACGCTCATGCTCAAATGACGAGGAGTCAGATGGGCATGCCGGCAATGATGACCCATAATATGGGGATGAACATGCCTCAGAATATGGGAAATGGACAGAATCCAGATGCAATATCACTGCCCATTACTGTAGGTCCAGTGGTACCTTTGTATAGTCAGCCTAACTTAGGTATGAGCAGTCAGGGACAAATGCTGCAGAATGGGACAGAAAGAAGGTGCATAGAAAACACTCCAGGGATAACCCCGATAGTGGCTCAGCCAACTGGGTCTGGGTCCTTGATGGAGTTTAGTCCCGTATGCGCTCAATCAACACTGGTGAGGTCGAGCCCCCCACTGGTAATACCATTAACATCGAACACTGAAAAGTTGCCGCAACCATCGATGGCAGTCGATGTGAATGCTACACTGATGGGGGTAAATGCGCAACAGCTGACACAGTGGTTCAACAGTCTAAATTCCACACAAAGTTCAGACAGTGGGAAAGGAGACGATTACTTGAGCAGGATGAGGCTGAACATGGAAGCACAAGAATTGGTGGAAGGGAATATGGGTGTGAACAGGTTAGAATCCTACACGGAAGAGGAGTTGAGGTATCTCTGTCCAAAGATCACGAAAGAGGTAAACAAGGTACATAAAGGTTTGCAGGAAGTAGCAGACAGGAACGGGATTGACATAGGCAAGACGAAACACTTGAGCAGGAGCTATAGGTTGGATTTTGGGACCACAGATTTTGAACACATGAGATCAGCAGGCATGAAGGCACACCTTAGAGAATTGTTGCAGAGTGCCCAAGTGTGGAGGTGCTTAGACAAGTGGGAAAGCAGATGGGTAAAGAGGAAGGATAAGAGGAGGGACAGTGCCACAGAGCACAATGAGAAAGGACCGCAGAGTAGTGATACAGTAACTATGTTACCAATGAGGGAGACAGCAGGGGGAAAATTAGTACATGTACCATGGCACAGGAGTGATATTCAGTCTTTTACGAATGATTTTCCCAAACTGAGGGAGAAGCCGATCGAATGGTATCAACAGACTGATAGGTTTGTGAAGCTTGCCAAATGTCTCTGGGAAGACCTGAACACTCTATTCGAGATTGTGGTTCCGGCAGATTTGTGGGAGGATTGCAAAAGAGCTGTAGGTTGGCCGACAAGTGAACCAGAGAGAGACAGAGAGACGGGCGCACCATCACCTATGGTGATGTGTCTGTACTATAAGGTGATTGAGCATTTGAAGACGAAGGTTGCCGCGAAAAATGTGGATTGGCAGAAAATTGATCGAACTGCCCAAGAGGCTAAAGAATCGATTCATAGTTACTATGAGAGGTTGTTGAAGGCGTTCAAGAATTACAGTGGCACGGAAGCAATCGAGGCGAAGGATATGCTTCATTTTGTGTTCAGATTTGTGGAAGGGCTGAGACCAGAGATAAGTCAGATGATAAAATCGCATTTGATCTGCTGGCAGTCGAAACCGATTGATGAAGTCTTGACTTATGCAAAATACTGTAGCGACGAAATTGAGGTGAAACAGAAAAAGCTGAAAGAGAAGGTGATGAAGATGCAGCTTAAGGCGGCTCAGACAGGCTTGCAAGGGTTGCCAGGGATGCAAGGGTTCCAACAGCAGGTACCGCAACAGCAGCCGCAGTTGCAGGGAAACATGGTGTTTCAGCAACAGCAGCCGCAGTTGCAAGGAAACATGGCGTTTCAGCCACAGGGCAGAGGCAGAGGTAGAGGAGGTTTTGTGAATAATGGTCCGGATTTGAACACTGTTGTGACGGGTGTGCAGGCAATGAAGGTGATGCCGTGTCATGCGTGCGGAAACGTAGGTCATTGGAAACGCGAGTGCCCGATGGTGGTGCAGGAAGGCGCAGGTGCAGGTGTAGGTGTTGGTCAGCAAAATAATGATGTCAATGCATTTCAGAGAATGAGAGGACCGAAAATGAGAGGTCTAAACCCAAATTTTCAGACCATAAACCAATTGCAGGGATTACAACCTATGCAGCCGCAGCAGATGCAGATGCCCCGTGTGCAGATGACGCAAATGCAGCCGATGCAACAGCAGTTACCTATGGTACCTAATCAGCAAATGCAAATACCTTTGGCACCAATGAGTCAGCAGCAAATGATGGTTCCTCCACAGGTAACGGGTCAGGTAATGAGCACAAACGGCACAGTACAACAGTTCCCATTACACAGTGAGAGTGGAATAAACAATGTATGGGAGAGTGAAAGCTCAGAAGAGGAAGGAGATTGTGTGCTTGCGGCATCTCTAGAAGTTGATCAAAGGGGTCCGTACGTAGAAGGAAGAGTAATGGGTCATCGCGTCTCATTCCTGGTTGACACGGGAGCCACACGTTCAACTGTTAAGAGCAGCGAGGTACCAAATTTGCCACTCTCAGGGAGGACAGTTCAAGTGGTGGGAGTAGCAAACAGGCATCTGACGAACCCAATAACAGATCCGATACCAGTCAACATTGGTAACTATCAAGGGGTACATCAATTTGTGGTGTGTGACTCAAGCCCGATAGCACTGTTAGGAAGAGACCTATTGTGTAAATTGGGTTGCTCGATCATGTGTTCAAACGAAGGAATAACAATAGAGACGAGCAATGATGGGGAAGACGAGGACAGTGTAGAGGGGGAGGAGATAGAAACAGTTGACGAAGAGTATCCTCTGATTTGTCTTTTACCAATGATAACTGAAGAAGATATCCCAGCAGAATTACGGGAAACAGTCGGAAAGGAAGTGTGGGACATGACAGGGAAAGAGGTGGGATTGATGAAAGGAGTAGAACCAGTAAAAGTGATGGTAAAGCCCAATGCGATCTTTCCCCAGACCCCACAATACCACATGCCACAAGATACCCTCATGAAAGTTGCCCAACTTATTGACGAATTCGTGAAGCAGGGCGTACTGAAAGAAGTATTAAGCAGCCCATGTAATTCACCGATAATGGGACTAATGAAGCCAAGTGGGAAAGTCCGACTTGTACAGGATTTGAGAAAAATAAATGACATCATAATCAAGTGCTGCCCTGTCGTACCGAATCCGGCTGTGATAATGTTTCAGATCCCTTGCGAAGCTGAGTGGTTCTCAGTCATCGATTTGTCACAAGCATTCTTTTCTGTGCCTCTTCATGAGGACAGCCAATTCCTCTTTTGTTTCAAATTCCTAGACAGAGTATACAGTTGGTGTCGAATTCCTCAAGGGTTCTCTGAGTCACCGTCGATATTCAATCAGGTTCTAAAGAAAGACTTGGAAGAGTTAGAGTTGCCATTCGAGTCAACCTTAGTACAGTACATTGACGACTTACTGGTTGCATCAAAGACAGAAAGTGGCTGCACAGCCGATACCATTGCTCTGTTGAACCATTTGGGAGGGAATGGACACAAGGTATCTCCTTCCAAACTGCAGTTCTGTCAGAAGAAAGTGAAATACTTGGGTCACCAGATAGAGAAAGGGTCACGGAAAATAATGAAGGAAAGAATTACCAGTGTACTTCAAATGAGTCCACCAAAGACAAGGAAGGAGGTGAGGAAGTTTTTGGGAATGGCGGGATACTGTCGCCAGTGGATTCCCAACTTCTCGTCTCTAGCAAAGCCTCTACTGAAATTGACCCAGAAGGATGCCTTGGATCAGATCGAACTGAAAGGGGATGAGATGGATGCTTTTGTTGAATTAAAGGAGTGCATGTGCAGGGCTCCAGCTTTAGGTATGCCTGATTACACGAAGCCTTTCACATTGTTTTGCCATGAACGTGATGCATGCTCTTTGTCTGTCTTGACCCAAGCCCATGGTGGCGTAAACAGACCAGTAGCGTATTTTTCAGCTACTCTGGATCCGGTTGCAGCAGCACTCCCAGGGTGTTTGCGCGCCGTAGCAGCAGTTGGTATCAGCCTCACTCAGAGTGAAGGAATAGTGATGGGACACCCAGTAACAGTCATGGTCCCTCACTCAGTTGAGATACTTTTGACCCGCTCCCGAACGCAGCACATGACTGGAGCAAGACTCACAAGGTATGAAACGACTATTCTGGGCTCACCGAATGTGCAGCTGAAAAGGTGCACTACGTTGAATCCAGCTACCTTGCTTCCTGGAGAACATGCTGAAATTGAGAACGCTGAAGACGTCGAGCATGACTGCCTTCAGGTGACTGAATTTTGCACAAAACCCCGACCGGATATCAAGGATACAAAACTTGATGAAAATGACCAAATTCTTTTTGTTGATGGTTCATGTCTAAGAGATGGGGTGGGAATTTTGAAAGCAGGATATGCTGTATGTACTGTGACAGGGGTCTTGGAAGCGGGATGGCTCCAAGGAGTCTATTCTGCACAAGTAGCAGAACTTGTAGCCCTTACTAGAGCATGTCAATTGTCTGCATTGATGAAAGTCACCATTTACACTGATAGCCAATACGGGTTTGGGATTGTGCATGACTTTGGACAACTGTGGTCACAGAGAGGTTTCCTGACTTCTTCAGGATCCCCAGTGAAAAATGGGGAGAGAATAAGGGAGTTGTTACATGCCATTCAAATGCCAGCCGAAGTTGCAGTGGTAAAGTGTAGTGCTCATACGAAAGGACAAGACTATGTTTCTCTGGGAAATGCATATGCGGATCAAGTCGCAAGATTTTGTGCCTTGAATTGTATATTACTCAGAGATGAATGGAATTCGATAAGTGAACCAGAACTCGAACCAGCTGAAGCATTTGCCTTGAAGGTCGTAGATACAATAGATGAACTAAAGGCATTACAGAATAATGTCAGGGAGGATGAAAGAGATTCCTGGATTAAATCACAATGAATAAAAAGACCAGATGAGTTATGGGTTTCAAATGAGGGAAAATTTGTTTTGCCAAATAGTCTCTTATCACAGCTTGCGCGGTTCTATCATGGGCAAGCTCACCTAGGGAGAGATGCCATGATACGATTGTTCAAAACTGATTGGTTTAACCCCAGATTTCGTCAAGCTGCAGAAGCGGTTTGCCATCGATGTGTCACTTGCCAGCAGATGAACCCAGGAAAGGGAACAGTTGTGAGCGCGAGCCACATTGGCAGGGCCAGTGGACCTTTTAGTCGTATGCAGATGGACTTCATTGAGATGCCTGTGCATGGAGGTTTAAGATATGTGTTGGTGATTGTGTGCATTTTTAGTCATTGGATTGAGGCATACCCCACACGTAGAAATGACAGTCTTACAGTTGCCAAGCTATTATTGAGGGAGTTAATACCACGTTTCGGATTCCCGATCTCTTTAGAATCAGATAGGGGAAGTCACTTCAATAACGAGGTGATGAAGTTACTTTGCGAAGCACTGAACATTGAGCAAAAGCTGCACTGTAGCTATCGCCCTGAAGCATCAGGACTGGTGGAGCAGATGAATGGTACGCTGAAGTCGAGAATGGCAAAAATATGTGCATCAACAAATTTGAAGTGGCCTGACGCATTGCCCTTAGTGCTAATGTCAATGAGAAACACTCCGGATAGAAAAACTGGATTGTCTCCGCACGAAATTCTCATGGGCAGGGCTATGAGACTTCCTGCAGTTCCCGCAAACATGCTTTTGAATATTACAGATGATATGGTGTTAGACTACTGCAAAGGTCTGGCTGACATGGTTCGCTCTTTCTCTCACCAGGTGGAAGCGACCACCTTGCCACCGATCCAAGGTCCAGGACACGCACTGAAAGCAGGTGACTGGGTCGTGATAAAGAAGCACGTGAGGAAGTCGTGTCTGGAACCCCGTTGGAAAGGCCCTTTCCAAGTGATCCTGACGACAACTACCGCTGTGAAGTGTGCGGGGGTTCCCAACTGGATTCACGCCAGTCATACAAAGAAGGTGTTGTGTCCCACAGATGAGGAAGTTGAAGCGCTGAAATTACCAGTGCCTGATAAAACAGTGACGAGTGTTGAGACAGAACAAAAGCGAACTGAAAGCGAACAAGCAACAGCAGGAGAAAAGGAGATATTATTGGAGAACGAAGAGTCCGACTCACTTGGGGAAGACCAAGGAGAAAGTTCAGACAGCGACGACGAAGCTGCAGGTGACAAAGAACCTGAGGCAGCTGAGGGTAGCAAAAAGCCTGAAGCAGCTGAAGGTGACAAGGAACCTGAAGCAGCTGAAAGTGATACAGAGCCTGAAGAAAGTAACGGTGACGAAGGGCTCGAAGAGAGTGAGAAGGCAGGAGAGCCTGAGCAGAAGGGGGCTTTCCCAGAAACAGACGATACAGAAAAAGAAAAGGAAAACGTGACTGATTCCCCTGAAGGTGGGAACCAAGAAGAACAGAACGAAAGAGCTCAAACCTCTACAGAAAGGATCGCAGGTCCATCAAACGGACACGGTGCAAAAAGAAGACTAAGTATCTCACCGATAAAAGAAAAGGGTAAAGAAGGTTTGAACGAAGGAGGAAGGCCGAAAGTGAAAGAGAAAAGAAAGGAAGTGACTGTCGTGGAACAATCGTCAAGTGAAGAAAAGGACTTGGCGAAGGAGGAGAGTGCCAGCGAAGCAGAATCAAAGAGAGAAGCAAAATTGAAAAGGAAAAGGATACCAAACAAGAGGTATTCCGGTCCTGAATGGGCATATGCGGTAAATGATGATTGGACTGATGAGTTTGTATCTCTAAGCATCGAGAACGAAGAAGAAGAAGAGATACCAATAGAAAAGAAAAGTTTCATAGACTCTGTTGATTGAAACGGTAGTAAACGGTATTGCTTGCTGCAATATAACGTGAGACGAACAACCAGCTGAGACATTGCTAAACAGAATTGAGACAAATGCTGCTAACCGATAAGTGACTGGCCTTTTGAAGAAGACGGTGTGAACATTGTGCTCGTTCAGCTTTGTAACTAAATTGCTAAGTAGTTTCATTTATAAGTGCTTCTAGCTCTCTGATTCTATACAGATCATGCCTGGGTACGCTATGCAAAACAATAGAAAGAAATATTGTAAATACGTGTGTATAGGCTTGGTACTAACATGTGTAATAATAATAATGGCAATTGTGTTTGGAATGCATGGAAAGGGTGAGAATGAGACTATTGCTGCTTCTACTATTGTTCCTGTTACTGTCACTGAACTAACACCATTGAAAAGACTAGCAATGGATGAGAGGCTCTTGCATGATAAGAAAAAGCTTTCGTATAACGTTTTCTATCGCTTACTAACAGAGTATGTTGAGACTATGGATGCGAAAGATTGTTATGTGTGTACCCAGATACCGACATCAGTAAAGGAAGGGGTGACTTATCACCACATGCCTCTTACATATGGGATTACATGTAGTATAGTAATGTCTAGGTTTTATGGTCAATCTAATATACAGTATTTTTTCTCAAATTATGATGTTACCTTTGCTTATGTTCCCATAATAGCGCAGCTAAGCGAGACTGCAAAATATTGGGATTACAAAATTATGAGGGATTTTTTCGAGCCAATGCAACCTTTTGAAACGGCTCATGCTCATAGGGAGAACCTTACTTGCTCCGTCTCTGCGGTAGAAATAAGCTTTTTAGATCGCACAGATGATAGAAGGGCTCAAATGAAAGCGAAATTAGAAAAGGAGCTATACAAGAGGACTTCAGTAGATAATTATGATTTTGCTGCTATAAAGACACAAGGGAAAATTGCTTTAGATGCTTGGCATGTAGGGAAGTTTTGTATATATCGAGGTGAATCTTACTATGACAATATTTTTGTAGGAGCGAGTGAATGCAAACATACGTTTATCTTTAAGGCCAAATGGACATTCATGATGGACGGACTTGACCCTGTCATTCCAGGGGTGTATTACATTTGTGGGCATAATGCCTATTATCGTCTTCCAAAGGGATGGTGGGGAAGATGTTATTTGGGTATAGTGTTTCCAAAGGTTTATCAGCTGGATGACATATCAATGATTGAAAAGACACCTGGATCCCATCGTATCCAGAAAAGAGAGACCGCAGCTGCTGTGGTAGGTGATATATTTGGAGCCATGATTCCTTCATTCGGAGTTGTGCTGAATTCCATCAAAATAAGAAAGTTGTCTACTATAGTGGATAACATGCTGATAAAGTTTTCAGGTGCTATAATCCTGATGGATGCTGAACTTGCAGCGGAAAGAGCTATGACTCTTCAAAATAGGCTTGCTTTAGACATTCTTTTAGCAAAGGATGGAGGCGTTTGCAAAATGATTGGTGCACGTCACTGCTGCACCTATATACCTGATAATAGTGTGAAGATTAAAACTATGCTTGCTAATCTAACAAAAGAAAGTGCAGATTTGAAAGAACTGAAAGAACCAGGAGTGTGGGAAAAGGTTGGAAAGGGACTTGCTTCAGTGGGACATTGGATTGGGGGAATTTGGAATGGAATATTATTGAAAATAATAGAAGGAATATTAATAGTAATAATTTGTGTATTTGGAATTTGGGGAATAAAAAGGGGAATAATAATGATTATGGAGAGAATTAAAAGAAGAAAGGAGGAGAAAATAATGAAAAGAATGGCAGAAGAATACAAAGCGCAAACTAGGGGAACTAAAAGGAAAAGGGAGCTGACAGAATTTTAATGGGATAAAATTTGTGGGCTAAATTTGTGTGATGACAAGTAGTCATCAGAGGAGGGATTGATGAAGCAGAAAATGAAGGTTTTGATTTATTAACGCATAAACGTAGTGCTGACATAATCATGTGTGACATTAACCGAATTAATGAAGATTGTACGGGGACAAAATGTGCCCTCAGAGTAGTTTGCCATCATTTATACGCGTGCTTTATATAACGTGGTGTATTAGAATTGCACTAATCCGACATAATCATAAACATGTGCTACAATTTGCTTATTTGAAATGTTTTAGCTTAGCATTACTTTAGCGGAGGCTTTGGCTTAGTCGCCTGGTCTCACGGTTTAAATATTTGTATTTTTCCACTGTGCTATTAAACGTGTATTTCTGCTTGAAGCTGTACTTTTCCACAGAGACTGTTCACATGCTTATCTTAAAGTTAGTGCCAGCATGGCATATTTTCTCTTTAATTCAAGGTCGACTTGCAGGTGCGGACAATGGAGGCTCTGAGAGTAAGCTAATCGAGAGACAATGTTGCAACTTGCGTACCCATCTCCAAGGATAATGTATGCTTAAGTAAAAGCTTGAGAACTGTCGTTTTTGATTGGTCAATTTGAAGCTAACCTATGAATCCTCCAATGGAGACCCTACTGGACTTGAACTGTTGTCTATAAAACCCAGGTGCACGAGAGGAAAGCTCTCTCTATCTTCGGACATCCCGCCATTTTGACTTCGTAACTACTATGACCCATTTTGCTGCGACGCCATTTTGAGAGACTTTGATGCTTTCTCTAATCGAGAGAAAGAGACCTTAATGATTCTTGCCCTAGAGACTTTAACTTTGATTTGCCCCTTTGCATGAAGTAGTAATCTTATCTTGCCGCCGTGAGGCAATTGCCCCGTTCACCTTTGCCCCTTTTGTCCCGGCCCTATGCTGATCGAGAAACGGTACCTGTGAGACGAAGACTTCATTGATTGCTGATTGGAATTGGTAATTATGAAAGGAAATTGTAAAATTGCATTGTGTTCCTTTTAGGTAACCAACTGCTGATTTTGATAAAGACCCTAGCTAGGAGTTTTCTAAATTGATGTTGCTAAATTGTTTTTGCATGAAGTCCCACATGCTGATGCTAATTTGAGGTTAGACGAGGATTCCATATGTCGCACGATGCAATTTGAGATCTTGTTATGCTGACTAAATGTACGCAATTAGCCCATTGCAGATTATTGTATTAGTGCTTTGCATTGCCACTATCGAATGCCTTGTGATTCAAATGCTACATAGATTACACTTGTTCCGACGATATGGACAGCTATTAATGTTCATTTATGTTTATCATTTGGTGTTGAGACACATCTACATCGTGCTAGCTTTGTTAATATAGGGAAATAAACTCACTAACTTTGCAATAAACTGGTGTGGTTATTCCTGGCTGAAAGGTCAGGGTTCGCCGAAATGTATTCTGGATTAATTGTTAAGTGTTATGTTGTTCAAGGTGTTGCTTATGTTCGTTATTGATTATCGATTAGATGAGGCTGTTCGATTAATAGTACAGAGAGTTCCCACTAAGTCAAAAGATTCATCGACCTAAAGAGCGTCTAAACGTAGGTAAATTTGTTACCACGTTCCGCTCTATCAGTAGCGTCTCCAGGACTGGTGCCTCAGATGTTCTGTTTTATTACAGATGGGGCAAGGCACATCAATGTCCACATCCACACCTATTATTTAGAATGGCTGTGGAAAGTCAGAAGAATGTTTTCCCAGAACTTCCGTTTAGCTCTGAATCATATAATTTATCAACCCTTAGCCTCCAGTACATATTGAGCTCTGTGCCCCCAAGAGAAGGCTAAATATCGAGTACTATACCAAGGCCTCAGATAATGGAGCCTACAGGGATTTCAACTCTCGCCTATTTATTGCACCAATGAAATGAGCCTTTGCTACAACAGTGTGCACCCATCCACTAAACCTTTCTAATCTTGAGTGGAGGATGACTGCCTTTGGGTTAATCTTTGCACATAATCCACCAGCCTCAACCCCAAAGATGACACCGAGGAAGGCAGTCTCCTCCCAACACTGCAGGTTTAGCAGGAGCAGAATAGAGGACCAAATCGTTGGTGAGTGTCATATCTGTTAGGAGCCTACAGACTAGTTTACCGGATATCTGCTTAGACCACTGGAGCACCTTATGGCTGCCCTTTCTAAATGCATGGTGGTGGTCCAGGAACTCAAGTTGAGAGAAAGATTTGTTTGTAATAGCAAACTAGTTTATATTTTTAGAAAAGCAGGACAGGGTTATTCAGGAACGTATATTTCAAGAACGGTTCCTGACTATAGATACCCACTGTCCAGTATTTCCAGGGTTAGTGGAAAGTCAAACTAGTGGATGACTTACTGCAGGCATTCTTGCCATTACATGCAGGGAAAACGCATGAACTGAGTTTGCAGGCAACAATAGCAAATAGGCAGCTTGGCTACTAGCACCATAGGCAGAGACAGATAGCCATTGAGTACTACAATTAATACTGTTGGCATTACAAACACAGCATACAATACATTGCTGTCTGCTCAAAGCCCACCATGGCACATGCACCACTGTACAGCATCAGTCTAGAGATTTGCAGCAATACAAGAACAAGTGTTGAGCTCTGCTTAGGAACAATTCACTGACTCGAGAACAGTAGTTTTAGTGTTTAAACAGCAAGCCGACAGAAAGGAGAATCATCTAGTGCTGAAGTAAGTTTGAAGCAATGCATTGTGTTAATATCAGCTATTGGTGTGTACTGGAAACAAGTTCCATTTCATCATTTTCACTTGCTATGCTGCTGTAGACAGAGACCAGCAGTATGCACGTCCATATTGGTTCTGACCTTATAGCAGCAATTCATTGTGAACTGCCAGGCCACGTTACCTCCATATCAAAATACAGCCAACCCCAAGCTAGTTTTCGATTACTTAGGGTCCTTGTGTACCATGACACACACAGCACTTTGAGAAATTTTACTTTTAGCTAATGAGGAAACAAAAATTTGAACTTCTTAGGTTACTATCCTAAAATATTTTGACAAACCTAAGGCAATAAGACTTTTGGTTTACTTGGTTGAAATGCACCACTGCTATTAGATCTGACACACTTTGTTCTTTGACACAAATCACCCTTTAGGTGTGGAGACTAGAAATAGTAACTAAAAGCTCCACACCTCACCTACAAAAAAATCTACATTTCTACCATGTGTCAGTGCTGTCTGAATGCCCTCCCAATAGCACTCTCTACAAGCCTGTTAGTCTCTGGGAACTAGTCAAGAAGCAGCACAGCATGTTAGCTAATTGTCCCTCAAAAGCCTCTCCATCATTTCACATAGCAATTGAACTCTGTTGTCTGAAATGGGTTCAAGGCCCCCTGTGAATGTAAAGCCAAGACATAAAAAATAAATGGCAGCAGCTGTAGTAGCTGAGCTCACAATCAATCAATCAATCACAATATTTGTAAAGCGCACTACATACCCGTTAGGGTTTCAAGGCGCTGAGGGTGGGGTGGGGGGGGTGCTGCTGCTGGTCGAAGAGCCAGGTCTTAAGAAGTCTCCTGAAGGCGTGTAGGTCCTGGGTCTGTCGCAGGTAGGTAGGGAGGGTGTTCCAGGTCTCGGCGGCGAGGAATGAGAAGGATCTGCCACCGGCGGTCTTACGCTGGATGCGGGGAATGCTGGCGAGGTTGGCGGAGCGGAGTTGGCGGGTGGGAGTGTAGAAGTTGAGTCTGTTGTTCAGGTAGGCTGGACTGGCGTTGTGGAGTGCCTTGTGAGCGTGGGTGAGGAGCTTGAAGGTGATCCTCTTGTTCACAGGGAGCCAGTGGAGGTCTCTTAGGTGATGGGAGATGTGGCAGCGGCGGGGTACGTTGAGGACCAGTCGAGCAGAGGCGTTTTGGATGCGTTGGAGGCGTTGTATGTTTTTTGCTGAGATGCCTGTGTAGAGTGCGTTGCCGTAGTCTAGCCTGCTGCTGACGAGGGCCTGGGTAACCGTTCTTCTTGTTTCTTCTTCTTCTTCTTCTTGTTTCTGTCGGGATCTGCTCACGAACAAATAGTAGACCCAGTTTGAATGGTAGTCTACAAGCAGGCCTGTAGTCAGGAATTTTTGGTTCAGGAGGCAATACCCTAGTAATGACGGCATGAAGAGAAGGTTCATTAGACCACAGGACACAGAGGTTGTTGTATTGCTTTAAAAAGTTTGAAAACATTAATTATTTGTTTTATGATTATACTTTACACTTCCCTGAGGATTATTTGGTGAAAATGTGTAGCAAATGTAAAGCCTGTTAAGTAAAAAAAAAAATAGATAATTTACAGTTAGGAAAGGGTGGATGGGTTATCTATGGAGTGTTTGGGAAAATCAATATGAATAGTGCACATTTAGCAAGAAGGTCAGTAACGCTGGTGAAAAACAATAGTTTTGTCTAAGGCTGTGACAAATGTTGTGTCGCAAGGCATATTGGATAAGTTACATTAGCCAACACTGTAAAGAATGTAAACACTTATATGAGATTTGGGGATACTTAAATGGTCACTGTCAAAAACCTTTCAGAGGGCCTCGGTGCACACAAGGGTTACCGGGTCCAACTATGCAGTTTGAGGTCTTTCACTAATGATGTCCCTGGGTCTGGCATACTATGGATCCTGAGCAAGTGGAAAAGTACCCCCTCTGCACTTTACTCTCAGTGGTAGTGGTGGACGAGCAGTCAAAGGCTCCCTAAGGGGGGAAGTGGGAAGTGGGAAGTGGGGAGGGGAAAGTTTGAACACAACTCAGAGCACACAGTACTATCAATAAATCAATGTCCAGTCAAATACTTATTTTTATACTAAAAAGATCTATTTTAAGGTCGGAGTTCTGGTGTTCTGTTGGCAATTCCCTCTCTCACCCGCTCGTCATACTATGGTAGCGGTTATTCTCAATTCACTGGCAGCCCGCTACAGGGAATTCTTACTAGTGGGCCTTAACTGAAGAGTCCATTCCAACGCATAGAAAAGTAGGCAAAAGTGTATTGGCATTACAGGGTCCTAAGCAGTGAGTCCCCGGGACCTTATAAGTCTGTAACCAGTCTTACCTACTCCAGCTGCAAAGAATCTTGCAGTGACTCAGTGTGTGCCCCAAACTCAGGCCAACTGGCGGGGGTCTCGGTGATACAGGGAAGCACTCACCATGTCCTTCTCAATTCACCAGGCAACTTTGGCTCAATCGCTGAGGCTCTTTGGTGTCCCACGGGTCACGCTATTCACAGTTCTCCGGCAAAGGCTCGATCCTCAGCAACTTATCGGCAGCCCCTCCTGACATATGGGGTTGCCACTAAGCTCCACACAGTACCTGCAGTTATTATCTGGCAATCCCTCTCTCGGTGGCCCCCCTGGGCATATGGGATTGCCGCTAAGCTCCACACAGCTCTGCACAGCGTTGGCTGTTACTACCCTGCAATACATTTCACAGAAGCCCCTCCTGGCATACTACTGTACAGCTACTGCTGCCGCACAGGCTTCACTTACCCCTCATAGCACTCCTCTCACAGCTATCTTCACTGCGGCGCTCTCCTGGTATATAGGGGTCGCTGACTGGAATCTGCACATGGACAACGACCGAATCAGTGCAGCTGCTGTCTCCTCACACTGGAATTCCACTCAGTTTGGCTCCCAACTGGACCTCACTCCCTCCAACACTCCTCTTGCTCACAGGCACACTGGTCTTGTCGAGCACACAGGCACTGGTGCTCTGGAGCAGCTGGTCTTGGTTTCCATGGGTGAAATCCCCATGCCCAGTAGGGAGACTAGCAGGTCTTGGCCCAAGTCCAGGTCACAGGCAGACATCTTGCAGAGCTTCCCCTCCTCACACAGTCTCTCTGGCTCCTTGGTAGATGAAAGATTTTGGGGGGGCTCAACCTCCCCTTCTTATAGTCCATTTTCAGACACCAAATGTGATTTAGCGTCTGAGTCTTTGAAGTTTTATGTTGGGATTCGGCTTCTTTTGAAGGGCACACATCTCTTCTTCCCTTTCCTCTTGAAAGGCCGCCTGTCCCAGCAAGAGAGACTCCAGAGCTGACTGTGCTTGTGTTCTGCTTTCGGGAGGGCCTAACAGTTCGGGCTGTACTGTTACCACTGAAACAGACTCAAGACAGATTTGTATTTGTATTTAATACACAATACTTTTGATGATGATTGCTACACTAGAAACAGTGCTATGTCTGTAACCAGAAAATTTGACAAAACGTTTAAAAAAGAAAAAAAGTCTTATTTGCATATGGCTGAGTCCAAACTGAGATGGCATGGTGTGCAAAATGACAATGGACTGGGATGCAGCTTGAGTAGTTCAAGTATTCCTTCAGTCACTTGTATATATCAGTACAGAATCAAACTGGATAGCACATTAGATTTGAAAAACTGCCCAATTAAATACATATTAATTTGTACAAAAACTAAAAATTACAGGAAGTGTCCACATATGGAGGAAAAACCTTTATTTGAAGATGAATCATTTCTTGATTAAGGAAATCATTACTTCAAAACATTGAAAATACAGCAGTATATTTTGAATTCGGTTAACGTCATGTATTCTTCAAAATAAGGAGCAATTAATAATATTTCTGAAATGGAAATTTCTGATGGACTCACCACATATCTAAGGCTAAGTCTTATGCACACTGGAAACACAGCATTATGTTTTACTGTTCTGTTTTGAGCAATGTGTTCAATTTCAAGAAGTGTAGATGTTTTTTACGTAGATATCAAGGTAGATCCCAAGACACTGTCCACTAGTTGCAGATTGTACCTGTAATAGCAAAAACTCAGTTTTGCCTCATTTACACAATAATCGAAATAACTTCCACAGCTGCTGTGATCACTTAATTATGCAGTGTTAATGCATGTATTCTTAACACGAGAAAAACTCATAACAAGTTTAAAAATCAGAGGCAACCTACAAGAAAGAAAAACTATGACTTTAATGTTTGTAAAAAAAAGAAAAATGCCATTTTACATAGCAAGTAAGATAATTTATGAAAGTATTATTAGTAATTCTATCAAGCAGTTTCCCTCCTAGGATGATTTCTTCAAGTCAGCTAGTAATTGTTCAAAATCGAGCTCTTATTTTATTTCTTTTTAAGATTAAAAAAAAAACCTCAATTGCTCTTTCTTCCATGAGCCTTGCATAATCTAAATGGAAAGCATATCTGCGTAAGGCACACATGTGAGTGTTGCAGAAACTCTTGATTTATCATCATAGTTGGGGTTCGAGATTTACCATTGCTAGGGATATCAACGTCACTGCTTTGCCACTGTCCATATTTTTTTTCTTGAAGGTGTTTAGCTGGTTTTAGAAGAGACAGTAACATTTGTACAAATAAAGTGGAAAAAAAAAATGAATGTTCCTCCTGAACTATTTTAGGAGACCTCCTGCCTGAGTTGTAACAGCTGACTGAAAATTGGCAGATTTTCTGCTGATGGCTCAGCAAGTTTATCTTTGCTGCTGAGAACAACATTAGTGGATCTCAAATGGCCTGTCCATCCATGTCCTAGCAGACAATTAAGTTTGAACCCTTCATAAACGGCTGCCACAATGCCCTTACTAATACAATGATCAAGTGTATAGTCTACATGAAGAATTTTTTTATGCAGGTTTTGTTGTAAAAGTGCCTGGACCACCTTAATGGCCATGGATGACCGATATACCATTGCAACACTGACTAACAAGGTTTTGGGCATCCAAACCAACAACAGTGAGCTGTTCTATAATAATATCGGTAATGAATGAATGAATCAGCATTTTTTCAAGTGCAACTGAAAAAAAATGTTCTTTTGCTTTTCCTTTTTATCAATGGAAAGCGTCTAAATGCCAACTGGATCACAAGTTTTATCACATTTTAGAATAAATCCAGGACAGCAATTTAGGTGACAACGTTGCAAATTACTAAGGATGCCATAATGGATATGATTTAATTCTGTATATCAGGTGAATATATTTTACATTGGGGCAGATACTAGAAGCTATTGAATTCAATGTGGTCTATTAGAAGGGTCTACTGAAATACGTTCAGGGTCAAACCTGCATTTTTCTTGCCTTAAGCTTCATTTGTTCCTTTTAGACCAAGCTAGATTACTGTCACACATTGTATGACATCAACAATGAATTTGGGATAACTGTTTTTCTTCAGTTGTTTGGTATATAACTAGTCTGTGATACCCAGTTTTTTTTTAACTCTTAACTTCTCACTCTTTCCATGATCTCATTGTAAATTATTTTTGCTTTGAAAATGTTTATCAAGGTCATGACCACTTCCAAGTGCAGTTTTTGAATTTCAAGATTCTGGTTGCGTGAAAGTTAAATCAGTGTAATTTTCTTTGGGAAATGTATAAGAAAATGCAGCATTTCCTGAAACATAATATTCAAGTTAATCATTTCTTTTGCACCACTTATCTGAAAGGTTTTAAAAGCAAAATGTTAAATTGGACTACAGACTATTAGGAAGCGTCCCAAATGAGATAACATGAAATATAAATTCATCACTTATTTTGTTTGTTCAGCTGCACCCATAGTTTCAAGATTTATTATTGTCCAACTGCCAGTGGATCTGTGCCAATAGCTCTAGGACACAGAAAAGTGTTATGTTTATCAAAATACTATATTCACTTTCTTTGCTATCCACGTTTCCTTACATCTCCTTGGCAGCAGGTCTCGTGTAGCCCAATCTCAGTAACAGTAGTTATACATATAGTTATACACCCTACATCTTTGAAGTTGGATGTTCTTTTCTCTGAATATAAAGGCGGAGCAGTGATAAATACACAACAAAATTTGTCTTTTGCATTAATCATTGCCTGTCTGCAAGTTAAATACACTACCTTGTTAGACCACATCTCACTGCAGGCTACTGCTTGTGCTATGCAGTCCCCTTATAATTCCACAAATAGCTATTTTACAGGTATTGAAGCAGCCCTAAATAAATTCCATCATATCAGATTTAAATGGTTTCACATAGGAATTCAACACATTTGTCACTCTTTACTCAAACAAATTCTTAGAGTAGTTCAAAGGCAGCATCAAGCTGACTTAGTGAACCCACTTCAACTATGAGCCAAACCTTAAGAGCATCAAGAATGCCTCAATTATTTACCAGTTGACTTTGCCTAGTTTAATTACATTACGTGAGGTTATACGCTGACTTCCAAATTCAAACATGCCAATAAAAGTCCCTCCCAAAGTCCTGTTTTTAGTTGACTCAACCCCCATCATTGCAAGATGGCATGGTTTCTACAGGATGGGTGAAAGGGATGTATAATTATTCTAGACAAAAGCAACACTCTGAGTAAAGCAATTAATGGTATATAATTGAGGCATCACCTCCTCTTGATTGTTTTTGTTATGATTAATTAGACTACAAGACCTAGCCAGCAATATGCAGACCAGGTCAGTGGAAATTCACTGGTGTAAAGAGAAACTTATTTATTAATAACTGTCTCCCTTCATAGATGAGAACCCTGAAACTAAGACAAGAAAGACCATGTCCCCCTGATTGTTAGTTTGCTGTGTTGTCTGTCCTGACCACCACCGTCTCATTCTGAAAAGATGAGAAATGGAAGTGAAAGCCACCCAGATAGTCTCTAACTTTCTCTAATTGGATGACCTGGCCAGATGTCTCAGTAATAAGCGACCTCCAACCTGTTGTGCTGGCATCCTCACAACTACTGGCCAACAGAACACTTGAAGATGTTCAGTGTTAGCATCCACCATGCTAGCTCCTATTTGATTGTGCAGTATGTTGGAATTGTTAGCAATAGATCCTGGCATATGAAAAAAACAATAACTCAGGATGTGCCTTACTAACTGGTTCAAATTAAATCTTACTCAGAGGACTGACGAAATGATTGCTGCAAAGTCCCCGTGGACTTGAAGCTAGGATGCCTGTGTCTGCTTGTCATCTGCCATGGGAACTGTTAAATGGGTATTGATCCTCTCTATTCTCTTTTCCTGGGGCATTACTAGCCCCTGGTCTGTCCTGAATCTGGCACCTGTGAAATAATTCATCCTGATTTCTGAAACTTTGCTAGAAATCCTTGTTCTTTTATGGTTGTGAGAACTGTTACTGTACATTCCTTGGTCGTCTGCCACAAAGGAGATGGTACTGCACAGTCGTCTAGAGAGTAGAATTTAAATTTCCTGTTGATGCAGGGTAGCCGTCAAGAGTTCTAGTATCCTTGTGAAGATGTGTGGCAAAGACTCCAGGCAAAAGGAAAGAACCCTGAAATGAAAAGTAAGAGAAGCCACAGCAAATCTTAGATATTTTTGATGTACTGTTTAAGGATTTGGGTATATTATACGGTATGGCTGTGCGGCCTTACTGTGGAATGCTCGCAAAAAAGGTCTTAGGTCCAGTCAGCCTCATTAGAACAACCTTGAGCTCAACACTGGGCAACAATGGCTTTGAGCCACAAGGCTTGAAGAAAGAAGCTAATGTAAAACATTTAACAATACCAAACAATGAAATAAGAAAGCCACACAAAAGCATTGGCAACCGTAAAGTTTGCACTACCGGTCTCTGTGTACAGCAGACAGTCGTATCCTTTGGTGGAAGCTGGTGTCCCTCTTGGACAACCAATCTGGACTTGGATGACACTCCTGAGTCTGGCTGACTCTGGTGCAACATTTGGCCAGGGTTGATTAATCTCTCAGGGCACCCAGGGGCAGTCAGTGGGGATTCTTTTGAAGTGACTATTGACTTGCAGGTTTGGGCTACTCTAGCTCTCTTACCCTTGGAGCTGGTTCCAGAGGGTCAGCCAGTTGACCCCTGGAGTCGCTTCTTTGGTCTTTGGTTGGGACACAACTTTTTCTCAAGCCAGTAACTACAGGCACGATCCTCTTTGCTAACTGAAGGTACAGTCCAGCAATCGGTACCAGCCACTGTGCAGGAAGAAAATGAAAATAGTGTGTCTACCCATTGAATGAAAGAAACACAAATTTGTTGTCTTGATAAGTTTTTCTTCCATTTATCCTTGGAGATCATATATTTGTATTGTATGCTTTGCATCATATAGTTTTTCAGGAAAGTCCCATTCCATTATATAGTTTCACCAACAGCCGACACGTGTTTCGCCCACTGCATGACTGCATTCCCCAGGGCTTTTTCAAGGCTGAAAGGTTGAAGAGAACGTAAAATTTAGTTTTTAACAATCAAACAGATGTGTCCACCCCCTTACATGAAGAGTTGTCAATTGAAACTGTTATATCCTTACTGCAAAGCATAAGGTTGTGCAAAGTCCACCACCATAGATAAAGGGAGTGCTGTTTATTCTGCCTACATGCATGTCTCTAGATGTGTTTGCAGGGGAAAAAATGTTTTTTTATAAGAATTAGAAAAGTAAGTATCTTCATACAGTCACCCAAAGTGGTTTCAGTGATTAGAGAGTAAGAATTTATTCAATCTAAAGCCCTTTCTTTTATGTCACTGATATGCAATTTTATTATTATCAAACTGTTAGTCTGTGTTGAGATGATATCACCACGACAAAGAAAAAACTAAATGAAAAGCACTAGTGTTAAGTACAATATATGGTGTCGCAAATAAGAATACATGCAATATGGTGCTTACTATGTATTTACGCAATGTCTTCTGTGGGCCCCAGAGAAGTATCCTGTGCCTAGGAAGGGTGTGTATGGCCAACAGCCTTTGTTACCTCATGAGATACTGGTTAAATCCTGCAATGACTTGTACATTACGAAGCAAGTAACAAAAATATTCTCGAATTTCTGTCAAAGTTCTCTGCCTGGAAAAACAATTTAATTTTTCTTACAATATTTAAGCATGTTGAGGTACAATACATTACGTGTTGCACAGTTGTTGATAGTTAGACATTTACCAAACCCTGCATTTATTTGTGGGCAACTAATTTTAAGAAGAATTAATTTCACTACTCCTTTAATTTAGTTAATTTGTTGTTTTACATATGGGTAAAAGAAAGGCTGTGAAGCTTTTGGTTGGGAAAAAGACCAAAAGCTGGAATTTCTTCAGGCCAGATGTAGTTGTCCCAGCCCAAAGTTCCTCAGCACTAAACGATATTTATACTTTGATTGAGGAAGTTGAATCATTATTGGGGAGGGATACATCCGAGACCTCAGCCTCAAGGAAAATGCAATGGTAAGATAGCTGCTTTGTTTAACTCCACATCAAAAGGCTTTGTGGGATGCACTTCAGGTGAAACCTCACACAAAAAGTGTGGTGGGGGAAGTCTTAATCATGCTTTGGCTCATGGTCCTTTACCTCCACTGGCGCTTGTAGTCACTGTGTCTGATAGATTTGTGGCCCTTGCAGACATTACAGAGGATGGTGCCCTAGATGAGGCATCAAAGTGGGGATATCCGGGAGGTGCTTCTTGTATAAGTACTTGCGGGGGGTTGTGAGCATAGTAGAATTACTTTGCAGAGATTAAAAGCCTTCAGGATGAGGTTAGTGGTTTAAAGGCTCAAGTAGTAGATCTAACAAGTGAATTAGGGAAATTGAAGTCACATAAGGGTCTTTCAAGGAGCAATGCGCCTTGCTCTATTCAAAACCACACGTACACAACACTTATTGACAAGCGTAATAAATAAAAAAATGTGCAAGCAAAAGAGGCTCAGAGTTTAGGGTAACGTTAAAAGAACCAACTATATCCAAACACTAATATGCATACTTCTCAGATGGTTAACTCTAGACCCCAAGGAGCTACTGACGTTATGCACATGAGGGTCAGGAAGGAGTTTAAATCTTTGGTGCCTGATGCATCTATATGTGCATGCACCTTACGGGCAATCAAAATTCAAGCTAATGGATGCCATGACCCCGTAATAGCATTACATTGAGCTCAGAGTTAAACATATGTCATTGGTTGAGGGCTTAGTGAGCATAGGTCTGGGCTCATGTATCCAGTATATTTGTATTTGCATTTATAAAGCTTGTTAACCCCAGAGGTATCAAAGTGCTAAACCAGGTATGACAGAAGAAAGGCAACAGCAGAAAGGTGCAACCATGTTTTTACCAGCTGTCGAAAAAGAATTTCAGAGTCCGTTCCTCTGAGCACATCAGGCAACTTATTCCATAGCCTTGGCTGCAGCTACTGTGAAGGATGTTTTCCCCCACCATCTCATTTTTGGAAACCTGGGTGCAATGACCTTCTTCTGGCCAGCAGATCTCAACTACCTGCTGGGGATGTACCAGGCAAAAGTGAACCTAAGGTAGTTTGGGCCTAGCTGATGAAGGGACTTGAACATCAAGCATAAGGCCTTAAAGCTTACATGCTTTCTCACAGGGAGCCAGTGAAGGGGACCTCCCTCAATGAGTTGCTCAATGAGTTGCTTTTAGGTAGTCCCAGGATTGATCGTGCCACTGCATTTTGGGTAACTTGAAGTTTTTTGAGGGAGTGCTACATTACATTTAAACAAAGGACGTTGCAGCAGTACAGGTGAGAAGTGATTAATGCCAGGACCACTGGCACCCTCAGCTCCATCAGTGTAAACAGGAAGATCTTTCTCAGCATCTTGATCATCCAGAAACAAGAGCTCACAGTTTTTTTTACCTGGCGCTCAAAGGGCAGAGTATCATCGAAGACAGAACCCAGATTCCTTGCGGCCTTCAATGGGACTGGCAGTGGTCCACAGGACTCTGGCCACCAACAGTTATTCCACATAGAATTGTTGGCACCGAAAATCACGATTTCCATTTTTTCTCCATTCATTTTTAGTCACTTTTGCTTCAGCAAGATGAAAAAGTCAGCAAGTTCTTGAATTAGGTGTTTCTCTAGTATTTTACCTGGAGCTGGCAACAGCGAAATAGGCCTGAGATTTTTCAAATCATTCACCTCTCCTTTGGGCTTTTTCTTAAAAGATATAAGTAAATGGCTGCCTTCTAACACTGAGGGTATACACCAGAAGTAAGCACATAAGAATAGACTTTCTCCAGTGCCCCTGCAATGACACAAGGGGCTAACTGCAGCACACTTAGCGGACATGGGTCTTCTGGTGACGCCAAAGTAATTTACATTAGCAGGGATATAATCCTATCCTGGGTAAGGGGAGAGAAACTGGCCTCTGTTGGACTGCTCATCCAAGCTCTCACCCACTTGCTGGGTGGTTTGTCGATCTTTAACTTCAGGGAAATCGAAAAATATATTTAAAATCCTATCCCTGAAGTACTTAACCACCTTGTCACGGAATTCCTGAGTTCTCCAACGCTTTTTGCATTGGGAGGATTCCAAGGTGCTTTAATGTATTGAATAATTCTCTTGGAATGTTGATTGCAGATCTGATTTTCTGAGAGAAGAAAACAGACTTGGCCTTATTGATGGCTTTTTTTAAATATAAACTAGTTAATTCTTTGTGTTTATTTTTGTTATCTAGATTAGACTTCATTTCCCTTCTCCATTCTTGTCTTCAGCACTGTTTTTGTAACTTTTCATATCCTCAGAAAACCACTGGGCTGAACCTTTCCTACCACCTCCTTTCTTCTATTGAATCAGGGCTAACTCACCTATCGCAGAGTAGACCCACTTATTGAAATTTACTGCAAGAGAGCTGCGACTATGCATCTTTCTTTTGAGTTATATCCGAATATTTTCACTAACTCACTTCCTGAGATACTGTTCCACTTCCTGACCCCCGATGACAGTCCTGAGTAGACACTCTTACAGTATCTCTAGATATGCAGAACTTAATTGTATAGTGATCTGACCAACTAAGAGGGATGCATCCCTCCACTCTTAGGGCATCACAGTTCATAAGAATTCCATCCAGGGTGTGTCAAGCTAGATGTGTAGCCGTATTCACCCTTTGCAACAACTCTAAAATTGTTCATAGGATCTAAGAAGACTTTCAAGTCTTTGTCACTCTGCACTTCGAGGTGCAGGTTAAAAAAAACAAAAAACAGGTGAAGTTACTGCAGACAATGAATGGGTCTTTTATCTGGTTCCAGCTGCTCAAGAACTGAGCTTTTGAATCTGAGGGTGATATACAAAAAAATCCAGACATTTTCTGAATGCTCTTCTTATAAACTCTTAAAAATCCCACCTCGCAGCCTTCCATGGCTGGGGAGCCTCTAGCTTCGAGTACAGTTCAGCTCTTCTCTAAATATAATGGTGAGACCCCCTACCCTACAATCTACCCTGTCAACCATAGTAATAGCATACCCCAGGTGGGCAGCCATCACCAGGTCTGGACCTGAATCTTCTCTCACCCATGTTTCTGTAATAAAGAGATAATCTAGCTTTTGGAACCAATTAAATCATTGATCTGCAAGCTATGCTTAGTCATTGAACATGCATTAAGCAGAGAGCATTTGAGTATGTTTCTCAGAACATTCCTCCAACTTGTCTACTTTGTTTAATTACAGTACTAGGCTCCTGACACGGTTCCTTACTACTGTTTTTCCATTTACAGACGAAACAACAGTCTATCTAGTAACATGAGTTCCATCCTCTCACTGTCCTCCCTATTAAATTTTGGGCGCAGCTTGAGAAGCATCTGCCTAGAATACTGTATGCATGCCTTACCTGAAGCCAATTGAGCAGCATCCCTGGTGTTGTCCTGGCGCAGTAGGCGCAGACGGGCCTGCCTTAGGCATGCCAGCTGTACACCAGCGACACGCCTGCTGTGCACCTGCATGCTATATCAGTCTGCCCGAGGTCATGTGACCTCAACAGCTAGAGTACTGTCTAGCAGTGCCCAGTAGCGCGTCCAAAATGGCCACCACTAATAGAAACTAGGCTGTTATAGGCCCTATTCCAGCATTTTAGGCCAAGACCCCCACTATCCAATTAATAAGAAATAACACCCCTACAAATAAAAACATAAAAGCACAACTAATGGCAGTTAAAACAAAAACAATATCAGACTGGGTTGCACATTCAACCTGCCGGGTCGGCGTCTGCGCTTTATCAGTCTGCCTGAGGTCATGTGACCTCAAAAATTGGAACGCTGACTAGCAGTGCGCTGTGGCACATCCAAAATAGTCGCCACTGACAAACTGGGCTCGTGCAGGCTCTATTCCAAAAATCTTAGGCTAAGACCCCCACCATTCAATCAAAGAAGAAATAACACAGCTCCCACAAATCAAAACATAAAAGCGCAATTAATGGCAGTTAAAAAGAAAGCACCAGACTGGGTTGCACATTCCCCTTACGATAGCCCTCCATATTGCCATGAACAGGCCACTTTTATTCCTCCCTACACCCCAAGTGAGATCGTTTTGGAGGCCTCTTTAATCGATTGACTCTCCAGTCCCCAAACATCATGCTAGGGGGGATTCTGGGATACTTCTTAGCAATCCAGGCATGGGAGACTGTGAACTGGGCGTACCCTCAACCATTCCCAAGGGAAGAGAGAGGAGGTGGGAGTGGGCATGTGTGGAAAAGCGTTTGACTGTTATTCCGACTCTTGAAGTAGATAACTCTAAATGTATCAAGCTATTAATCTAGAATATTGTATGCCTAAAAAACAAACTGGGTGACCCGGATTTAAGTAAGTTTATAGACCAGTTTGATGTGTGTCTATTTCAGGAGACATTGTGTGTGGAACCAGTCTTTAGGGCTGGTTATTTGAGTTTTAGTAATCTGGCCCAACACAATGGTATTGTCCCCCCCCATGTGGGGGACTACTAATATGGGTCTCGTTCTCAATAAATGTAGATATAAGCCCAACTGAGGTTGGTTCCACCGATATCCAAGGCATATGTGTAACTAGGAAGGAGGGGCGCTCCCTCTAAATATACAATATATTTAATAGAGGAGTTAAAGGGGCCGGAGAATCGCCAACATTGAAGATCTTTGCTGCACACAGGGGAAACCATTGATCCTATTACCCCTTAATTGTTGTGGGGACCTAAACATTACTTTTGAGGCCTTGATCACCCGGGTTGATGACGTAGGCAAAGACAAGGAGTGGGGAATCCCATCTCTGGATATATCTCCTATTAGGAGAAGCACAGAAGTAGCATACCAGATGTCGCTTACATTAACTCATGGCCTGTAGGCCTGTAATTGCCACTCCAAATAAGATCTTCAAGCACATCATACATACGACAGACTGGAACATACCAGTAGGATAGATTACATTCTTATATCTCTGCCTCTGTGGAGATCAGTGGTTGTTATGAAGATTATCCTAATGAAAGATAGTGACCACATCCCCCATCCATTGTACAATGGCCAACACTATGCTACATCACACGCTTACTCCCCTTTCTCTTAAGTCATCAGCCCGCTAAAAACAGACACGCCATGAAATTACCCCAAATTATTGCTCAGCAGAAATACTAGATAGTATAAATGAGGCCCTTCTGTCTGCCTTGGAGGATATAGATAAACTGTCTGTCAAGAATAAGGCTCTGCGCAGTCCAGGTCCCGCCCGAAATTCCGCTGCGCGTATTTGCGGCACTTCATGCGCACCACTTGTCCTCCCTTCCTGGCCATCAGCATCGCCTGCCCTGTGGTAAAGCTCATGTAGCTGCAGGGTCAGGACATTGGTGGACAAGATGCACTTATCAGTGCTCTTCTATGAAGGGACTACAATTCCCTGGTTTTTAGAGGCAGCGGCCATTTGGGGTGGGGCAGGCCTATAACGCCCAGCCACACCCAAGCACATTGCTCACTATTTTGAAGACTTTGATGCAGTCAGACCTCGTGGGGGTTCTTCTGAAGAAGAGCAGATTTCCTGCATGGCAGATTGACAGCAAGTCGGAGTATCCTTGTTTCCATGGTGAATTCAGATACAAGTAGGTCGTACTCGTAGCGGTAAGGTCTTGTCAAAGCCCAGCTCACCTGAGTCCTTGTTCAGTTCTGATGGAGGTTGAAGACAATCCGACCCCACCCTGAAACTGCTTGTTCCAGCACACTAGTTTTTAAAACAGTGCACTAAGAACAGAAGCTCAAGGGAAGGGGGGAAGTGGATAAAATAAAATAAAGAGACAACACCGTTCTTGCGTTTCCACTGTTGAAGTGCTGCACAAATCTGCGGCCCTCTCTGACTTTTGTAGAAACTGGTGCCTAATGAACCATAAACAAAGAACAGATAAGTACAACCTATTCCAACTGGTTCCTGACTATCCCTTTATTTATTAGAAATTTTCTTCTAAAAGTACCTCTTGGATCCTGGTCTCTAGTTTCCAGGTCTGGAATGTGTTAATGCTCTGGGATGTGCTTTCTATTACTCTAAAGCTTCTAAAACATTAAACAAATACTGTTATCAGAATTACCAATATCAAACATTCATCTTAATATAACTAAAGCCTAAATTCCCAATAGCAGACTCACTTTTCCCATATTTCCAGAATCTTTTATAAAACAAATACTGTACTTTTACGTCAAAATACAGCATGTAATTTGTGCAAGTCCTTGATTTACTGTTTGCCTTGCTGTTAATGGTTTCCACGGTTCGATTCTTAAAAGTTCCATAAAAAAAAAAATGTTTGCTTCACAAAGTTCCGCAAAGTATTCTTGTAACAAAGAGTTTGAATCACAATGTTCGTGGAAGGTATCTTGTTTCAAATTGTCTATACACGAATCCAGAAATTGTTGTCAAAGTTCTTTCAGGTAATAAAAGTTTTGCACTTACTTGTTGCTGGCAAGAGATACTGATCAGTCTAACCTTGTCTTCTTTCTCTTTTGCAGGTTGCTTGTAGGAGAGAGACTAAGGCAAGGAGGAACCGGAAACCGGAAGAAGGAAGAGCCAGCAGCTGCGCCCATTGAAGCCAATGAAAGTCTGTAGAGAGCAGGAGTGCCGACGCCGAGGGATCTGTCCTCCGGTAAGCGGGAGGTAGACGAGCACAAGCACTGGGTGAGGCTCGGGGGCTGCCTTTTATAGACAGGGCTAGGTGTGGTCCTCACATGCTGCACATGTTCTTGAAAGGTGTGCAGAGCTGGGTGTGGTTTGAAGAGCTGGGTGTGGTCCTCACATGCTGCACATGTTCTTGAAAGGTGTGCAGAGTTTCAGTTATTATGCAAATGAGTTAAATTAACATATGGCCTAGAGAGGAGTGTTTTAAAGAAGCCTTGGTAAAAGCAAGGCCCAATGTGTAAACAAAACAGCACATTAAACAACATACACAGAAGCCTGGGGGGGGGAAGGTGAGATAACAAGAAAGGCTTTCAATAGTAAGTTTAAAAGGGAGCTATTACAGAACCCACTAGTGCAGTGAGAGGGGACATGCTCTTTGCTGTGCACAAACCCTAACAGGTCTTGATGAGCCCAATCTTGAAGGAAGTTGTTACTTCCAAAAGTACAGCGCCCCTTAGCACAACGAGCAAAGCGTTTCCAGTTCTAAGAGTAAAGGGGCCTCGGCGCGACTATCAAAGTGTTTCGGATCACAGGAGTAAAGCGCCCCTTAGCACAATGAGTAAAGCGCTTCAGGCCACATGTGTAAAGCGCCCTTGGCACGGCAATCAAAGCGTTTCAGTTCACATGAGTAAAGCCCCCTTGGCACGACAATCAAAGCGTTTCAGGCCACATGAGCAAAGCGGTCTTGGCACGAAGATCAAAACGCTTTAGTCCACATGAGTAAAAGCGCCCCTTAGCACAACGAGCAAAGCGCTTCAAGGCACAAGAGTAAAGTGCCTTTGGTACGACAATCAAAGCGTTTCAGGCTACATGAGTAAAGCGATCTGGGCACAAGTATCAAAACGCTTCAGGCCACATGAGTAAAGCACCCCCCGGCATAACGAGCGTAGCGCTTCATAAAAAGCAAGTAAAAGTGCTTTCTTGCATAATGAACAAAGCGCTTCATGTATGAAAGCGCTTCATGAACAACAAACAAGGCTCTTATGCCCAATGAACAAAAACGCTTTAAGTTCAATAAGTAAACTTTCAGGCCTAGGTAGTAAATGTGAAAACGTTTTCAGAGATAAGCAAATTATAGTTTCATTGTTTTTTTGGAAGCATAATATGTAAGATACATATTCAAGTCTTTGAGAATTTCTAGGCTGAGATCAAACGTTTATCTTATGAATGCATAATTGTTACATGATTAATCTTTAGAGTATGACCATAGTCCAAAGCTCTTGCCATCTCTAGGTTTAGGGGTTGCAGTTTGTTCTTGTTCCATGATTCAAAGATGGGGCTTCGCCCAATTCACAAAGGGTCTCAATCTGATATCACGGAGGCGCCTTTATTCAAGAGTCTATTGGTGAGTTATACTGTTATGAATAAATGTATGCATATTTGTTCTAACCGTTTCTTTTCAGATCTCTCTCCCTGCAGTTCCCTACCCTAATTCCCCCTCCCCGCCTGGCTTCATAATAACTCTGTGCTATAATAGCCTTCTGAGTTGGTGATGCCGGGAGGTGGGCCTTTTGTTCAGCAGCGTGCAGATCCCGAGAAAAAGGGCACTGTGACACTTTCTAACCGTACAACAGGAAACCAGGATACCCTTTGTATTCATAAGGACTTGTAATCCTTTATCCGTGACCACTTTCAGAATGTACTTAGGAAAGTTATCCCTAATTGTATTTCTAGCGACTCCTGGTACGGTAAGGACTGTAGAGAAACAAACTGGGATTTATTGGCAGCATTAAGAAGGGGATTGTGAACTGATCAAGGCTAGCCGGAAAAGGTACAAAGAAGTATAGCAGAAGGCCCAGAGGCAATGGGATTCCCTCATTTGGGATCTTATCATGGACACAGCTAAGTCCAAGGACTCCAGGTCATTTTGGAAATTAGAGGCCAATGGCAGGAGACCACAGCAAACCTTCATGGCTAATCACATTCAGCCCCAGATATGTTTGGAACACTTTACAGCACTTAATGACACAGCAGGGAATGTGATGGGCAGCTCTCCAGATGTACCAAACCCAAGAAAGCCTGTCTTCGAACCAGTGCTTAATTTAAAGCTTGAGGTAACTATGAGTACAATCAGGAGGAATTCCTGTGGGACCTCTTCATTACACACAATGACAAATCGGCAATATGCTTGAACAAACCTACCTAAGCAATTCTAGGGGGCACAGAGATACCACACTCCTGGAAGGATGTAGAAATAGTACCCATTCACAAGAAGTGCCCAAAGGATATACTTCTAAATTATAGGCCAATTAGCCTGATAGACACCTAATTTAAAGTATTTGCAAGCCAGATCCTTTCCTGTCTTGAAGCCTAGATCGAGGACACAGGTGCTCAAACTGACTTCATGGCAGATTTCAGGAAGGAGGAAAGCACCACAGACCAGGTCCTTAGAGTTATGTGTACATATTGGAAAACTGTGGTCATCCAGAAGGGACATTTGTGTGTTATTTTTGTGGACCTAAAAATGGTCTTTGACTTGGTCCCTGAGATAGGCAGTGGAAAACGTTAAGGGATAGTGGGAACCCTCAATCCACTTCTTGACATTCTCATGTGCCTGCATTCAGAAACGTTTGTGCAGGCACGATGGGGGCAGCAAGGAGAGCTTACAAATAACATCTGTAGGAAAGTCCTTTTTTTTTGCCTGATCACCCCCACTCTTTCTGGATAGGTACTGGTGGTTACTGATTCTTGGCTGTGCCCTGGGTACTGCTTACCAGTCCCAGGGCCTGTGCTCTGTGTAAAATGGATATGCAAATTAGGCTAATTATAATTGGCTAAGTTAACCTACCTATAAGTCCCTAGTATATGGTAGGGCATGTAGGTTTAGGGACCACAGCATAGGTGGTGCACACCTAGGTGCATTGCTGAGGTGCCCAGTGTCATTTTAAAAGCAAGCCTGCCTTGCTGGCTGCTTTTAAATTAAAGTTATATGCAAATTCGACTTTGGAATTAAAGGTACTTCCAAAGTCTTAAACTACCTTATTTTTAAATATAAGTCACCCCTAAGGTGTGCCCTATGTGCCCCTAGGACTGGGTGCCATGTAACTATAAGCAGGGACTTTATAAACATAGATTTATAAGCCCTGGTGAGGTAAAAACAGCCAAATTCGTTTTTCCCTCATTGAAGTAAATGGCCTTCATAGGCTAGAATGGGCAGACTTTATTTTAAATTTTAAAGTCTCCTTAAATGTTACATACCAAGAATTTGGTATCAAATTGATTGTTGTAATAAATCTCACAACTTCCAGTTGTTGGATTTAATATAACTTGTCCAGGTAAAAAGTTTAGACTTTACCTAAAAAGTTGCCAATTTCAGCTCTGCATTGTTTTTGCTGCTGTGCTCTGATTGGCCAGCCTGCAGCAGCTTCTGCCAGGCTACTTTAATGAGGTGTGAAGTGACCTGGCTTCACACAAAGGAATGTGCTTGGGGGAGAGAATCTCCCCTCAGCAGATGGTGAGGCAGGAAGGGGGAGGGCTGCCAAACTGGTCTTCAAAGGCAGAGAAGGACATCTGGAGCACCCAGCAACACCCCCACATCCTGCAACCCCAGACAGCTAGGTGCCCCCTTGATTAGATTAGGAGAGGGCAGGAGAGGGGTGTGTTTATGATTTTTAGCCACACCAGTGGGTGGGCTCAGCCAGATCTCTCCTCCCAAAATCAGATTCATCCATTTTGGATTTTTAGAGACTGTTGCCTTCTGGGATGGATTTTTGCCACACTTCCCAGGAAGTGGTCATCACAGGGGGACGACCCTGTCCCTGATTGGAGAACCAGGGCCCCCCTCCTTTTCACCCAGGAGCAAGGATAAAACTGGCAGACCTGCACCCACGCCTCAGATCCCCTCCAGAATTCAACAAGAAAGGAACTAAAGAAGAAGAAGGACTGCCCTGCTGGACCCCTGGCCTGCACCTGGACCCTGCACTCAGAAGGACTGCACCAGCTGCACACTTGGGCTTCACCACAAGAAGGACTTTGCCTGGCTTCAACTGGTTCAAGGAGGGACTCCCTGTTTGCTACAGGTGAAAAATTGCTAAACCAGAGTCCCCTGCACCAACTCCTGAAGAAAGCGACCAGCTGACCACTGTCCAGTGGCCAAAAAGGAGTTTGCGCCAGGTGCATTCTGGGAGTTGAAGTCCGCACCCCCCAAGGACCATCACAGAACTTCTGGACCCTTGGGGTGAGCTGTGGACCCCAAAAGAACCTTAAAAGAACATCTGGGTGAAGCCCCAGAAGTTTGGAAAAGATTTGAGAATTTTTGGAAAAAAGCTCCAGAGAGGGACCGACCCGACGCGGAAATTCTAGCCGGCTTGCCTCAACCGCGACCCGGCCTGACTTCGTGGTTCGTCCCGGTAAAGAAAAACATCAAAAAAAGAGACTAAGTCCGAAGGTAAAAAGTTGACCGGGACCTCCCAGCCATCGTATCCGAGAAGGGCTCCACGGACGTCGGATCAAGATCCAGGTTTACCCCGGTCGAAGGATTTTCATCTCGAAAAAACGACTAAGTCTGAAGGTAAAAATCACCACTGAGGAAACCGACTTCGCGTATCCGGACAAGGGCTCCAGGAGGTCGGATTCAACTGGCAGGTTCGTCCCGGGGAAGAAAAACATCAAAAAAGAGACTAAGTCAGAAGGTAACTTTTTAACCGAGGCCTCCCGCGACTTGTAGCCGAGCAGGGCTCCATCGCGGTCGGCCTGAAAGTTTGACTTTGACCCGGTCCTGGTGCAACCAGATGACCCGATTGGCGCTTTTTGTTTCTAAGCGCTAGAAAATAATAATACTTTAAAAATTCATATCTCCGGTTCCCCTGAACCGATTTTAATCGTTTTTGTGTCATTTTAAAGATAAAAATATAAACTATGTTTATAAATTGGTTTTGGATTTTTAAACTGTTTCCTGTGTTTTATTTAATTACTGTTTTGTGATATTTGAATGCTTTACACTTTGTCTCCTAAATTAAGCCTTGACGCTCGTTGCCAAGCTACCAAGGGTTGAGCTGGGATTAATTTACTGAGACCTAACTGTACCTAGGTGGAGGTTAGTGGCTTGTTGCTAGGTGTAGGTACCTACCTGCCCTACCATCAACCCATTTTCCAACAACATCAAAGTTAGGTGTGGGGTACGACAGGAGTGTGTGCTGGCACCAACCCTTTTTGCATTATACTTGAACAAAATGCTGTGGCTGCTATGGGGCAGGGCAGGAGTGATGCACCTGCACTAGCGGTTGTAAAATACCGATCTTGCTATTTGGGGATGATACCTTGTTGGTATCTAGGACACCCCTGGGCATTCAGGCACTGATGAACCGGTTTGTAGGCTTTTGTAGGGATACAGGCTTAGTAGTCAACCTGAGCAAAACCACATTTCGGGTGATTAATCCCCACAGATCGTTTGGAGGGCAGATCACTTTGGAAGGTGCTAGCTTGGAAAGGGTGTCTGAATTTGATTACTTGGGCATTAGGCTCGTCTCCTACCTGCCCTGGCTTCCACACGTTAGGAAGAATGCTTTCAATTTGACCCAGTATGCATCAGGGGTGTCAAGATTATTCAACTCTTCTAAAACTAGACCAGTCACAACAAACTCAAAATCTACCACACAAAAGCAGTAGGGAGCGCCTTATATGGGGCAGAACTATGGGGGACATTTGAGACTTATTGGCATCAGGTGAAAATAACTTTTTGAGATTGCTTTTTAGCCTCCCAATGAGCACCCCCATTTTTCGATTGTTGTGGGACACTGGGGTAAAATCTATCACTAGCACGGCTAGAGTTGGACCAATGCCCTATTGGCTTAGATTGAGGTTATTTCCAGCCTTGGATAGTTACTATCAAGTCTTTAGGGAGATTGTGGTCCTGGATAAGGGCGTTAGAATTAAGTGGCTCTCCTTCGTTAGGCTAATGCTATCCTGGCTAGGCCTAGAAGATGTTTGGGAGTTGGAGGCCAACAGGGCTCAGCTTCCAAAGGCTCAGCTGAAAGAACAGTATTGGACCAACTTATGGGGCGAAGAGGTTAGCGATAGGAGCCCTGGTCGCCTGCTCACCATACAGTTGACTTTATGGATATTCAATTGAACTGTAGGTTTAAAGCATTTCTGGACCTCATCTCTCTACTGATAGCTAGAAAAATGTACCTATTACTATAAATTAAAAATAACAAACTACAGCAAAAAAAATATTATAAAATAGTCAGCCGCTGCAAATGCAATTCCTCATGCCACAAGCTGCCACCATCATAATACCATCAGCAAACAAGATGATTACCAAGTCAAATAAATTCAAATCACACAAACTTAATCAAAGAGTGTTGGAGGCTGGCCTGGCTTATGGGTACCTTGTGGTACTTACACCTTGTACCAGGTCCAGTTATCCCTTATTAGTAGATTAGTAGTGTTCTAGCAGCTTAGGCTGATAGAGGTAGCTATAGCAGAGCAGCTTAGGCTGAGCTAGGAGACATGCAAATCTCTTACTATACCACTTATATCATATAGCACTATACCACAAGAAACACAATACTCAGAGTTACTAAAAATAAAGGTACTTTATTTTAGTGACAATGTGCCAAAATTATCTCAGAGGATATACTCCCTTAGGAGGTAAGTAAAATACAGAAAATATACACACAAACCAAAATCAAGTAAGTAAACAGTTAGAAAAGTAGTGCAAACACTGTAGAACTCAATAGAATGCAATAGGAGACAATAGGCCTAGGGGCAACACAAACCATATACTCCGAAAGTGGAATGCGAACCACAAATGGACCCACGGCCAAGTGTAGTGTGTAGAGGGTCACTGGGAGTGTAAGAAAACACTAAGGGTGTCCAAAATACCCCACCCCAAGACCCTGAAAAGTAGGAGTAAAGTTACCCTACTACCCCAGAAAGACAGTAAAGTCGAGATAGGGGATTCTGCAAGGACAACAACTGACTGCAAAGCACTGAAGGTGGATTCCTGGACCTGAGGACCTGCAAAGGAAGGGGACCAAGTCTAAGAGTCACGCAAGTGTCCAGGGGGGGCAGGAGCCCACTAAACCCCAGATGAAGGTGCAAAAGGGCTACCTCTGGGTGGAAGAAGCTGAAGATTCTGCAACAGCGGAAGGTGCCAGGAACTTCTCCTTTGGTAAAAAGATGTTCCATGATTTGCTGGAGGATGCAGAGTTGTTTCCACGCAGAAAGACTGCAAACAAGCCTTGCTAGCTGCAAGAGTCGCGGTTAAAGATAATGGGTACTGCCCGGGCCCAGGAAGGACCAGGAGGTCATCCTTTGGAGGAGGAGACAGAGGGGGTGCTCAGCAACAGAGAGAGCCCACGCAGAAGCAGGCAGCACCCACAGAAGCACTTGAACAGGCATTCAAAAAATCTGAACATGGCAGTCGTCTCAACACAACAAAAAAGGGTCCGACGAAGTCGGTGGTCAACTCAGCGAGTTGAGCAATGCAGGACGGAGTGCTGGGGAACTGGGCTGTGCTGTGCACAAAGGAATTCTTGCAAAAGTGCACAGAAGCCCTAGCAGCTGCAGATCACGCAGTACACAGGATTGATGTCTGGCGTGGGGAGGTAAGGACTTATCTCCACCTAATTTGGACAGAAGGACCACCGGACTGTCGGGTCACTTGGATCCAGCTTCTGTGTTCCAGGGACCACGCTCGTCAAGATGAGAGGGGACCTAGAGGACCTGTGATGCAGAAGTTTGGTGCCTGCGTTAGCAAGGGGAAGATTCCGTCGACCCACAGGAGATTTCTTTTTGGCTTCAAGTGCAGTGTGAAGGCAGACAGCCCTCAGAACATGCACAACCAGGAAACAGTCGAGAAAGCTGGCAGGATTAGGCGCTACAATGTTGCTGGTAGTCATCTTGCTACTTTGTTGCGGTTTTGCAGGCGTCCTGGAGCAGTCAGCAGTCGATCCTTGGCAGAAGTTGAAGAGTGAGATGCAGAGGAACTCTGGTGAGCTCTTGCATTCGTTATCTCAAGAGGAACCCACAGGAGAGACCCGAAATAGCCCTCAAAGGAGGATTGGCTACCTAACCAGGTAAGAGCCTATCAGGAGGGGTCTCTGACATCACCTACTGGCACTGGCCACTCAGAGGTCTCCATTGTGCCCTCACACCTCTGCATTTGAGATGGCAGAGGTTTGGGACACACTGGAGGAGCTCTGGGCACCACCCCTGGGTTGGTGATGGACCGGTGTAGACTGGCTTATGCAAGGAGGGCACCATCTGTGCCCTTCAAAGCATTTCCAGAGGCTGGGGGAGGCTACTCCTCCCCAGCCCTTAACACCTATTTCCAAAGTGACAGTGTGTAACACCCTCTCTTAGAGGAAATCCTTTGTTCTGCCTTCCTGGGACTAGGCTGCCCAGACCCCGCGAGGGCAGAAACCTGTCTGACGGTTGGCAGCAGCAGTAGCTGCAGAAAAAACCCCGGAGAGCTAGTTTGGCAGTACCTGGGGTCCATGCTGGAGCCAATCAATACAAAAAAGTATGGGGTTCACCAATGATATGGAGCTAAAACCACGGGAGATTATCCACGGGCTCCTAGACCTCGCTGGGTATCAAAACGTGGAGTGGTGATGAGTGAGGGGAGGGGGTATTTCCTTTATGGACTAGGTGGTCTCACACTCTATATAGTGTCATGCTTCATCATTTGACCATCTAGCCCCACCCAGGTAGGACAGTGCCACCTGGGCGGACTCAACCTCACCGTTAAAGGAACGGGAGGGAGTGCGTAAATATATTTTATCTGGAGTTAGTGGGAGCCAGCTAAGGGAAGATATAAAAACACCAAGGCAGTCACCAGTGTGTAATCTACACTTTTAATAGTGGTGTCTGCTGGTGTATTAAAAACAAGGATGGGACACCTCGGTGAGAGTAAGGACTCACTGGGTCGCCTATCTAAAAATTGGCCGACATGTTTCTGCCCTCTACTATGAGCCAAGGAAGGTCTGGGGGCATTCTTCAGGGCCTAGCATCCCTAAACATCATGCAATGTGCAGGTAGACAGACCACCCTCAATAAGAGGGTGGGAAGGACTTTTTAACAATTGAAGGGGCCTACCTGTGGCAAGGAAATACCTTGCGGTGGCCTGGAGGAATAAAAACGTGGATAACGTTATGTGAACATCAACAGCACAACACAGCAAAACACACAATGAGGAATGCCACAGCAAGCCATAGTCATGCAATAAATGCGGTGAAACATATATCTACTGATAAAATAATACATTAGCCCAACATCTAAGGCTACTGGCCTCAGATTCCAGGAGGGGGAGTGTCCCCTTATAGTCACAATCTGGGGGGAAGAGGAAAGTAAAGACATAGGCAGGGATGATAGTTACTATCAGAAAACAGAATCTTAGTCCCTGGGAAATCCCCATGGACAGAGATTACTACTGTAAGAAAATGCCAAGGGGGTAAAAGTTGGTATCCACATAGCTAATGAGGAACTGTAGAAAGGGTCATTCTCAACCAGAGAACGAAAAATCTCAAAATTCTAAACCTGGGGTCAGGGCATGGTGCCTGACGTAAGTTACACTAAAATGAAAGTACTGCAGTAAGGCGTAAAAGATTAAACCAAGTTGCAGGAAAGTACAAAAATGCAGGAAAGTACAAGAAATGCACACACTACTAGTAGCAACACACACTCTGTTTCAGCCAACCAAAAATCTTATCTGTGGCGTGGCAGGAGATCAAGCTCAAGATCACATAAACGAGTGAAGAATAGCCGGAGAGTAGGCTACTACGTCAAAGGAGGCGCTCGCTGTGCGCCTAGCCCAACCCTCGCTGGACGGCTTAAGGTATGAGGTACAGTGTGGGGGTGGTGTGTGTATATATATAGTGAATGTAGAGGAGCTGATCAAACTCCCCTGCGCGTCCTGTGCCGGGCCGGCTGCAGCCGGTTATTCAAAACCGGCAGATAGGGCGCGTGCAAGGGTGACGCGGCTGCGCGCAAAGGATGCTGGGAATTGGAGTTCCCAGTGTCCAATATGGCTGGCGCGAGCGACGCGGCGCCTATTGGGCGCTGAGGAGGCTGGGGAACGTAGTCCCCAGTCTCGAAAAATGGCCTCATGACGCGGATCACGTCAAGAAAAGACGTGGGAGATGAATGCTATAGCCACGGCGGAGGGGGGAAGAGAAAAAGGGGGGGGGGGGAAGGGGGAAGGAAAAAGGAAGGGGGGGGAGGAAAAGAAGGGGAACGGGATTGGCACAAGGGAAAATATAAATGAAAATATAAAATAAGAAAAGATGCAAAAAGACACATAAACATAAAAATATAAATAGAACGATGATAAAAAGATGAACATAAAAATAAAAAATAGATAGAAGAGAACGAGGAAATGAAAAGAAGAAGGAAAGAGACAACATGAAGGAAACAGAGGGGAGAAAGAGGAAAGTAGAAGAGGGGTTTAATGGTGGAGGGGGTTGAAAGAGGGGAAGGGAAAGGAAAGGGGCAGGGAGGAAAAAAAGGAGAGGAAACGAGTGGGGGGAGTTGGGGGGGATTGGGGTTATGTTGGCCCGGGGAAAGGGGAAAGGGGAAAGGAAAAGGCGGAAAAAAGGGAGGGGAGAGAGAAGGGAAAAAAGGGGGGAGGAGAGGAAGGGGGAACCTCAGAGAAGTGCGGAGTTGCAGCCGATATTTAGACAAGGGAAAGAGCTACTAAGCCTGCGACTGGCTGGAGCTGACTTTGTAAATGCTAGTAAGAGTAGTAAGGGTATGGTCATTTATTGAGTGAGGACCAAGGTATGTAGTCATTCAAACCGCTGGTGTCTGTGTAGTCTCCAGACCCAGCGTTGTTCGTAATAGAGTAACCTCTGTGGCATATTCTTGGTTGTAGGTGGCAGCTGTTCTAACACAGTCAATCTTATGTTGTCTGGGGAATGTTTTTTTGCAACATAGTGGGTTGTCAGTTTTGTGGTGTCCCGTTTACACCTTATATTGCTCCTGTGTTCACAAATGCGGATGCTGACCTTTCTTGTTGTCATCCCGATATACTTGAGCTCACAAGGGCACTTAATCATGTAGATTACATTTTTGCTGTTGCAGTTTGTGAGTGCCTTGAGTATCCACTGTGTCTTTAGACCGAGTTCTACAGTGGTGCATTTCTGTGTGAATTTACGCACACTGCAGTTACCACATGAGTGGTGGCCGGCTGGTGGAGGTAGGTGCCAGAGGGTCAGTTATTTGGTAGGGAGTTTATTGGTGGGTCTGGTGTGAACTACCATATCACGTATGTTGGTGGCTCTTTTGAAAGCGTGTAGTGGTTGTTGGAGAGGGAGACCGCCTGATGTCAAAATCTCCCAATCTTCTCTAATGATATTCTGGATCTTATTAGATAGTGGATTGAAAGTAGTTACACACACTATCTGTTTCGACATAGGTTTGCTTATCCGGGGTTGTAATAGCTGGTCTCTGCTGTTATTTGTGCTCTTTTATAAGCTCTCCTGACAAGGTATGCGGGATACTCTCTTTCTTGTAGTTTCGTGGACAAATTACTAGCGTGTTTATTGTAGCCCGAGATATTTGAGCAGTTACATTGTAGACGTAGAAACTGCCCCACGGGTAGATTCTCCCTCAGAGATCTTGGGTGATAGCTCTTAAATTGTAGTAAATTGTTCCGGTCTGTAGATTTGTGGTAGACCTCAGTTACCAGTGAACCATTGCTTTCACGGATTAGGAGATCCAAAAACGGAAGTTGGTCATTGCCTATGGTCATAGTAAATTTCAGAAATGGGTTTGCCGTGTTGAGCCAGGCTACAAATGTGTGCGCTTCTTCTCTAGACCCTGCCCAGATGAGCAGAATATCATCAATGTACCGTTTCCATAGTTTAACCTGCTCCAGGTAGGGATTTTCTTCATGGAGTACCTCGGATTGGATTGTGTCAGAAATGCTGCTTCATGTCTGGTCAACCAGTCATTATCGATTCCTCTATTAACTAAAAGGAAATTTCTTCCTGGATGTCTGGGGTAGGATCTCGAGATAAACGTTTGTAATGATGTGCATTGCCTAATAGGCGCTGGCACTCGTCTTTGTACATTGTCACTGGTAGAATTACCGTTGCCCCACCTTTGTCGGCTGGTTTTATGATAATGGAGGGGTCTGAAGTTAGACGTTTTAATGCTGTCAGTTCGTCTAAACTCATGTTGTGAAAGGTGTCATTCACAGATCCTACGAGCCCGTTGATTTTATGGGACACTGATTTCTCGAAGGCTAATACTTTGGGAGGCATTCGTCCAGTTGTTGGACAAAAGGTGGATTTAGGATGCAGGCCGGTGTTGCGGTCTGGTTCAACAAAATCTCTTTCAAGAAAGAAAAGTTTGAGGCGGATTTTGCAGAATAATTCAGCAATTTCCATTCTGGCCTTGAAGAGGTCTATTTTGGGGGTATGGACAAAGTTGAAGCCTTTGTTTAGTGCCTTAGACTCAAGAAAGTCAATAGTTCTATTGCTTAAATTCACAATATTGTCCCTCCCATTAGTTATCTCAGAGTTTGCTATGTTTTGCTTGTTCCCGGGGTGCTCTCTCGTTGAGACTCGGGTGGTTTGTCTCTTGGTTTCCAATGTACCCCTTTCCTTTTCCCCTTTTCCCCTTTCCCCTCCCTTGGCCTCTGTCTAAAAAAGGGGGAGTCTGATCAGGGAAAGACCATTGTCCTGAGTTTTGAAAAATAGGAGGGGGGTTGAAAGTTAGTAGGGGGTCCATACTGAGCTGGCCAGCCCCATTGTTGGTTCATGGGAGGCGGGTATGGGGGCATCATAGGTGGGTAATTCCATCTCCCCAGTATTGGCTGCGGCGCTGTCGTGTCTGAACTGACGCGTCACTGTCAGTGACAACGTTGGGGCACCTTGTCTAGTGCCAGGGTGCCCTCACACTTAGTAACTGCACCTAACCTTCACCAAGTGAGGGTTAGACATATAGGTGACTTATAAGTTACTTAAGTGCAGTGTAAAATGGCTGTGAAATAACGTGGACGTTATTTCACTCAGTCTGCAGCGGTAGACCTGTGTAAGAATTGTCTGAGCTCCCTATGCGTGGCAAAAGAAATGCTGCAGCCCATAAGGATCTCCTGGAACCCCAATACCCTGGGTACCTAGGTACCATATACTAGGGAATTATAAGGGTGTTCCAGTGTGCCAATTAGAATTGGTCAAAATGGTCACTAGCCTGCAGTGACAATTTTAAAAGCAGAGAGATCATAAACACTGAGATTCTGGTTAGCAGAGTCTCAGTGATACAGATAGGCACCACACAGGGAACACATAGGCCACAAACTATGAGCACTGGGGTCCTGGCTAGCAGGATCAAAGTGGCGAAGGCAAAAACAAACTGACACACAAGTAAAAATTGGGGTAACATGCCAGGCAAGATGGTACTTTCCTACAAAGAGGATAAATGTTCACAACTCTCAAAAAAACACAGAAGGGGATAGCATCAGTAAATTGTGTCCAATTCCTCGAAGGTACTAGGCATACCAAAGTAAACCGGCCATATGTCTTATTGCACAATACAGTAATGGTCACCAACACATATAAAAAATTCTAAAACACTGTGTACTACCTACCAGCAATCCAACCATAAAGGAGGACATTAAATCCTTCTTACAACTCCGCTTCAAAAGACCACACATTATGAGTGAAAAACTATGCCCATCCTTCTACCAAGCGATAAAAGACAAAGGAAGTTTCTTGAGCGAACCAAAAGGCATTTTACACATGCAAGAACTGCTCTATTTGCAAACTAGGAATAACGAAAACCTAGAAACTCACAATAAATGGTTTTCAACACAGAATGAAGGATTTCAACAACTGTGATGTAAGAGGCTGGCCTGGTTTGTAGTGAATAACAAAGGTACTTACACCTTATACCAGGTCCAGTTATCCTTTATTAGTGAAATGTAGTCAGTGTCTAAAAGCCAGGCTGTATAGGGGTATCTGTAGCTGAGCAGCCAAGCCTGAAATAGGAGACATGCAAAGCTCCTGCAATACCACTGTAGTCACAACGTACTCCCACACATGAAAGAAAATACTCAGTGTTACTAAAAATATAGGTACTTTATTTTGGGGACAGAAATGCAAAAAATACCTTAGAGACTATACTCCCATAAGAGGTAAGTAGTATGCACAGTATATACACTAGAATCCAAAAAACAAGTAAGTAAACAGTTACAAAAGATTGCAAATAGTGAAGAACCCCAATAGATTGCAATGGGCTTAGGGGTAATACAAACCATATTCTAAAATAGTGGAATGAGAAAGTCGGTTTCCCTCCTAGGCAAGTGTAGTGTGTAGAGGGGTCCTGGTAGTGCAAGAAAACACCAAAGGTAAATAATAGCTCCCACCCCAGAGCCCAGGGAAACAGGAGTAAATCACAGCAAGTTTCCTGAAAAAACACAAGAAGTAGTGATGGAAGATTATGCAAGAACCAGAATAGACTGCAAGACACCACTGGTGGATTCCTGGACCTGAAGACCTGTGGAAGAAGAGGACGAAGTCCAAGAAGCACTAAAGAGTCCAGGGCGAACAGGAGCCCCTGCTAACCCGGATGAAGGTCCAAAAGAAGAACCACTGGTGAGAATACAAAGTCAGATATGCACCCAAGAAGACAGATACAGATTCCTGGTTTGGTGCAGAATATGTCCCACGCTGGATTGATGATTGCAGTCTGGTTTGCGTTGCTGGATTCTGCCAACAAGCCTTGGCACACGCAAAGCTTGCGGTTAGCGGAAAATGGTGCTGCACGGTACCAGGATGGATCTGGTGGCCTCTACCCAGGAGGGGGAGACAGATGGGGGCTCTCAGCAACTCGGAGAGCCCTCAGAAGCCCAGGCAGCATGCACAGGAGTCCCACAGCACAGGGACAAAGAAGGTGCAAATGTCCAGTGCACATGTAAAATGGTGTCCCCGCACTCATGGAGTTTTGGAAAATGGTCCTGAATGACCTGGGGGCACCTCTGCTAGTGCAGGGGTGCCCTTACACTCAGGTACTTTGCACCCAACCTTCAGGGTTGGAAGGCCTGACATATAGGTGACTTACAAGTGACCTGGTGCAGTGAAAATAGCTGTGAAATGGTGCATGCACCACTTCACACAGGCTGCAGTGGTAGTCCTGTGAAAGCCTTTGCTTGGGCTCCCTATGGGTGGCAAAAGTAATGCTGCAGCCCTTAGGGATCCCCTGGAGCCCCAATGCCCTGGGTACCTAGGTACCATATACCAGGGACTTATAATGTCAATTTGGGATGAAATACTGAGTTACAAGTATGTAGTAACAAATTTGGGAACAGAGAGAGCATAAGCACTGGGATCCTGATTAGCAGGACTCCAGTTACACAGTCAAGCATACTGACAAAACAGTGAAATATACTGACAAGTAGGCCACTAACAATATGCACTGGGTCCTGGCTAGCAAGATCCCAGTGACACAGTCAAACACAATGACAAACAGGCCAAAAATTGGGGTAACCATGCTAGAAAGAGGCTACTTTCTCAGATGTGATCTACAATATAACCTGCCCATGGAATAAAAACTACATTGGCAGTACGATCAGACCTCTAAAACAGAGGATACAAGAACACTACTGCAATATACCCAAGACAGACCAGAAACTAACTGTAGTGGAACACTGTGACAAGCAACACCCACATCAACGAACATTTACCTTCTGTGGATTAGAGAAACTAAAACAACATCCCTGTTGGGGACAACCTGTAATTGAAAATGAAATTAAGGAAGTGTGAAAGTGCACTGATCATCAGATATGACAAGGTGAACCAGGGACTGAACAAGGATGCAAAACTACATAACTAACTTATAAAGAATGAAAATAGCCCTGCAGGTAAACTGAAAAGTTTTATTGTTGTTTCCTGCTGTATAATTAAATAAAGATGCAAATAATTTTTAGGATGTCGAGCCTGGTAATTGTCCCATTCATCCACAGGTAAACAAAAATCAGCCATCGCTAGAGAGCATCATCCAGGGTCTGTGGCTTTTGTCTGCACCAAGAGTCCTTAAGGTCACCTCATCTTGTACTGAGCTTCATGCCTTATTTATGTGGGAAACAGGTATAGGCAAAGAAAGTAAATAAGCAGGATAGGTAATGATTGTACGAAACCAATGCTGTGTCAGTGTTTTACATAATGATAAAAACAAATGGTATTAAGTTACTGACAGTGCACCTATGTCAGTATGCACATTGTCCTAAAAACATTTCAATGCTAAACAGTTCAGAATTGTATTGCATTTGGAATCTTGTTTATCAATCAGTGTTCAACCAAAAACTGTGTATGTTTTCACAGTGAACAAAGGTTTTGGGATCACATGCTTGCGTCACTCCTGACTAGTGAAATGATAAAACTACATGACTTACTCTACTCTAAAATAAAATGTATCAAGGTTCCTTAAAAGAGAAAGACAAAGTAACCCTCAATGCCAAACTCAGGAACACTAAATCGTAAATAGTAAGCCCAGCATGTTTGTTGTTATGCTGTTGTGCCATAAAAAAAATAATAGTTGGAATTATCACTTCAAGAAGAATCACCCCATTTGTATGCCTTAAAAGTGGGTTAATTTCTTCTGAATGTTAATTGGAAGTTGGATCTGGTGTCAGATATCAAGTTGGTGTTTTGGTGTCAGAGGTCACTATGTCAGACATATCAAGGTGTCAATTACGTGCGGGTGTAGACACATGCGTTTGTTCACATCAATGTGTGGTGAATCTGAATCTAATGCTAGTATTTTGGAAGTCAAATTCAGGTGTGATATACTCTTGAGAATGAAGAATGATCAGTGGGTCTGAAGTGCATTTGTGAAGCTCCTAAGAATTTCATTTCAGATCTCCAAACAGTTAATTCACAACAACAAAAATATGCTAAAGTTGGCGCAAGATGTCATACCAAGTAGCAAATTCATGTTGTTATATACATGATTATTCATTCATTCATTGTTAGCTTTATTTCGGTAAAACACAAATACCATAAAAGCACATCACAAAAATCACAATTTTACAAAAATAAGCTGTGGATAAAAGTCCTTGAATGTAAAACATTTTCCCTTTAAGATCATGCCATATAAAAACGTGATAGAAAAAAATGTTAAATTTTCCATAATAAATATCGTAACACAAATATATTCCTAGTTAAAAACGACAGATAGGATAAAATGAAAGTACAAAGCATTCCCATTATGGACTTCTATTAATGGGATGACTTTAACATTTTTGTTCTAACACACCAAATTTAATCTAAGTAGCTTGCTAAGGCAAATGCCACCATGCCCTCGGTATTAGACCTAAAAATTCAAAGGGCAGTAAAATTATTCTGGAAGCCCATGATTCTACAAAGAGGTACAATCCATTTGATTAGTTGTTTATCATAAGCAGGACAATGGAATAGTACGTGTGCACTACATTCAGGAAGGCAGCAGCCCATCGGACAAAGATTGGCATAAGGATCATCTTTAGCCCAAGTACAGGTGAAAGAACGTAGCGGTAGCGAGCCTAGCCTGAATCTGATGTAAAGGGCGCGGGCTCGAGGGAATGTAATCCGATCCATATATGATTCAAACTCGTAGTGACATTTGACTGATGTAAACTTATCTGTCAAACTACGTAGAGGGACCTCTGCTAGATTTCCCACTTTTAGCCACCGCCAGTATACATCCTTTACAACATGTGCCGCATTTTTGGGTAAATCATTAGGGACCATCCAGAAATGGGCCAACCCCAGTTTAGTCAGACTAGCCCTAACATACTTGCACCAAGGGATTTTTTCTGTGTAGTTTCCACTAATCAGAGCTTTCAGCCATGGCCTATACGGGCTAAGTGTATCCAAGGACCATATTCTGATCCAGTATAATATTGGTTTCAGCGTTGCTATAGGTGCAATAGAGTCTAGTTTCACGTCCATGCGGACAGGCAACGTAGGGGAACTAGTGGGTATTCTGAGAATAGACTTTATAAAAGAGTTTTCAGCACTCTCCAAATCCTTTAGGTTACCATGTCCCCATAGCTCCGCTCCATAAAGAACATTCCCTCCTGCTTGTAGCTTGTATATTTCCATTGCTGGAGTGATTGCAAACATAGGGGACATGTTTGCAAATCTCAGTACACCACCCCAGGTTCTGTTTCAGTGACATATGTGCCCTTGCTATCTGAGCCTGCCATCTATACATATCCTCCAGTCTAACCCCCAAATACACAAATTCAGCAACTCTCTCCAGCTCTACCCCTTCCGTAAAGATGCTCTTTCTTACTTTGTGTTTGTTATCACCAAAGATCATATACTTTGTTTTCATAGAATTAACTTCAAGACCGTGGTCTTTACAGAAGGACGTGAATTTTTGGAGTAAGTTTGCTAAACCGGAAGCAGTTTGGGAATACAATAATGTATCATCCGCAAAGAGCAGGCATGGTGTCTTCACCCCCCCCCCCCTAGTTTGGGGGCATCGTTATCACAAGCAAATAGATAAGGAATACAAGCATTTATAAATATTAAGAAGAGGGTTGGGGCCAAAACACACCCTTGTCTCACTCCCCTTTTGATTGAGATCACTCTTGTTACTTCCCCATTTACATGATTATGTTTTGGTATGAGCTGCCCAATCTATAGTCAATAAAAACATGGTATTATGGGCCACTCAGCAGAGAAGAACGTAACCATCTATTTTGGTGATATTGGTGTACTATGCTAAGAGGTAATTGTGGACTACAAACATTCAGGACAAATGGTCAATTTTACTGACACATTTGAGAAGGTCTCACAATATTACATATTATGTAAATAAACTGCTAACACAAAAACAATTCAAAATAGGTTTATGTTCATTGGTGTGTGTACAATGCATAACAATATTGATCAAATATTCATAAGGAAGTGGGTGTATTTAAAGGTGAAAAACTAGACCATTTGAACTCTAAGCAATATTTGACTGTTAATATAAGGGACATGAGTTACAGGATTCTGAACCTCTAACAGGAATGTTAGTTTCGGCAACAGCATTTTATGGCTTAGCATGGATCAACAGGCAGTAGTACTGTCTGATTTAGTGATTGAGTTTAAAAACATACTTCTTATCGGAACTGGAAGACCCCTGAAATTCTGTTTTCTCAAGGGGAAAGTAAATAGAAATCTGTACATCATTGTTTCATATTAACCTGGGTCTGAAATTCCACTCTAACAAATTCCACATCTCACTTATTTTGTGTATCTGTGCATGTTAAATTCAGTTGTTGCATTGCTGCCTAGCAAGGAATATATAAATAACAGTAGTATTTTTTGTTTTTTTACTTTTGGGACCATCAAACGCCAACTTTGAAAAAACATTTCTTTGCCTTTTAGTTAGTGTCTGCCACAGCTTGCACAGTACAAGCAATAACACTGTATTAATTGAAAAGGTATTGGAGTTTGAGATGACTGGCAAGGTTTAGCGCATCAGCTGCTTTGCTGAGATGCTGAAGGGTGATCATTTCACTAATGTAGCATGGTTCTAGCACCAATAAGCTCTCGGAAAAATCAAACCATTTTTTCACATAAGGGGTGTCCCAAAATTTGATTGAGCTTAATTCAGACTCATGGGAAGTGAGAATTCTGTAGCAGCAAGCAACAAAACAGGGATTCCCCCCTCTCCTTTATATTTGCAATGTTTTGAGGATCATGGAACATCATGGGTGCTCATTTCATCCTTCTCAAGCTGCGGTAGAGTTGGTGTTTAAAAAGTGTTAAAATGTTGTGGACAAAGTAATGACAGACTTTGCCTTGAGACATGGTGGCCTCCCCACATCGAAGTCCTAGGAATCCCATACCGCGTTGGGTGTTTTTTCTTGAACAAGAGTAGGGGGCAGGATTTTAGTGCTGCCCAGCACTGCAACAATCACTGCATGGCTGGGAATACGATGGGCCACTGTTAGGTATAACAAATGTCTACTAACAAAATACTTCTTTTACTCTGCTGTTTGCCTAGCTGAAGAAGTGATATGGTTGTATACTTTCATGTAAATGATTCTTCATTCTTAGGAAGGCAATGTAGTGGATCATTTAGTAGTTATGTGGAGGGTGGGCTGGGCAGTTTAAAGGAAGAATGTCTTCATTTGTTTCTTTCAAAAATTGAAATACTGAATGATGTTGCCATAGCTCAGTTGTGTTGTCTCCACACTATGCAGCTACAAGCTTCAGTTTTAATCCATGTTCAGTTCATTTGGTTGGAATCTGCTGTGTGACTGCAGTAGCATTCTCAGCTGCACCGCCATAGAAATAAACATACCAGAACTGAATTGAATGAATCACACTAGAAGTGAAATCAAAGTGCATTGTCAAAAGTGGGTATAGTTGAAGGTTTCCTTTGTTTGATTAATCGCAGCAAACTGAGAAATATACATGTTCTAAATCTTCAAATGTTTGCTGCAAGGATAGAGCTGCAAGCACAATTTGTGTGGTACTGGATAGCTTTGTGTGGTCACAGGGTGCCTTCATTGCAGATAAATGATTTGGGACAGCTTGGATCCTGAGAGCAGTAGGAGATGTGATGCTTGACAATATGGTACACTTGCAACAACTCGGCAGCTGTGAACTAATACAAAAAAGAAATACACAGTTATAAGCAGCACACACAGAGATCTCCAGTGGTGAAGAATAACTAACATTAAGGGTCTTATAGCTGCAATTTCAAATTAGATTAAAGTGTCTGCTGCCAAACGAAAACCAATTAGAATGTGCTCAGATTTCTAATCCACCCATGTACATGCTTCTTGTAACCAAACTGTTCATAAGACATCATTCTATGACAATACACTTAGCTAAAAAAGAAATTGTCAAAGCTCAGAAATGTAACACTTTTTCCACTTGAAACACAGCATGCACAGGACAAGCTTGCCTGAAAATTCATTATTAATCCAAGCTATGCTCATAGCGACACAAAAAAGTTCCTAATACCAGTACCAAGTAAAATCAATGAGATAGAGGTGTGATATTCACACAACCTATGGTTATTAAAAAGTGATGAGCGAGTTTCTACCAAAATCCCCACAGCAACAGAGATGGAGTGCACTTGCGCTTTATCAAATTCTGGAATAATATAATGAGAATAAATAGGTATAATTTCTCCAATATTTTGATCTGTCACTCTCCCCATGCCTTTGTTGCAGTTAGCATTTTGGTGTTTCACTGGGTCATCACAACACTTACCATACAAGAAGAAGCCAAATGAAAGACCCTTTTTATAAACATTTTTTTCACATACCATTCCCTTTATCTTGATTAAACTTAGCATTAGTATTACTGCTAACATTGCTAAACAGCATAATGTTGCAAAATGGTTTTGCATAATGTAGAAAACAGCGTTATTTTAAATCATTTTTATTTTAATTAATTTTAAAAGGTCCTTGAGTATAACTGTTATCAACAATAGTTCTATCAAGCTGAATATGCTATGATTTAAGAAATATGAAAAACTATTTAGATTTTAGAAGCTTTAAGAAACCCAGACTAGCTGTTACATTGGAGAGCCCTGCTGCAGTATCTGCATAAAATAACCCTTTGAAAGCCTCTCTCCCTTCCCCCACATTCCTTTTTGGATGCTCTCCTCCCCATTCTCCCATCTGCCCCCCCCCCCCACTACCACCCAAACATACTTCATGTGATTAATCATGATGAGTAGGCCTATTGTGGGTGGTGAGAGAAGAAAAACAAACTCTGGCTGACACCTAATAAACACAACTGGTGTGTTACCATGATGGTCAACAGGTAACCAGCAACAGTCACTTACCCTTTAAATTTTTGAGGATAGCAGAGCCGATGAATAGTGGGCAGGGGCAGGTTGGTCACATCTCAAACAGGGTAATCGGGCTGAGTGCCTGGGGCAGGAGGTGCAGGTTGCCCAGTCAGTCCAGTTATCATGGTACTCTGGTTCAGGGGCAGGCAGGCAGCTTATTCTCACAGCAGTGGGCACCACAGCTGTGGATCGATGAAAAACCCACTAAAGTGCACTGCAAACTCGGTCCAGGATTTGAATGAAGACCTAAGGCATGATTATTATGATGTAAAGCTACCCAAGGCCCAAGCAAAGGGTCAATCACAAGAGTCATTGCGAGGTGATAAGCACTAGAACTGGCCAGTGAGGTACAAGTCAATGCTAGGTCAGTTAACATAATGTGGCCATAACAAATGGCGGCCATTGGAGGATGAAAGCAGACTCGTTATTGGCTGTCAGCCACCATCTTTACAGTTACAGACAAATGCTGTCTGTGACAGGGTTAATTATGTATAATGGACTTTTACATGAAATTATAAACTGTATGTGTTAATTATGGACAGGTGGTCACTGACTAGGATATCAGTGAGTGGGTGTTACAGTGCCATGGCCCCACAAAATATGTCTGATAAGTTCACAAGCCAGTAGTTTGAGGCTGCCAAACTGTTGCATATGTTAGTACACCAGCTGTTACCTAGGTATGTTATTTAAAGCTATGATGTATGTCCTAACTTTGTACAACCATCTGTGTTCTTTTTTCAGAAGCGGTTTATGAATATCATTGTGACCTATTCTGGTCTGTCACTGTCCCTAATGTCATTTTCATTGTCTTTTTTTAAGAAAGTAGCAAATGTCAGGGGTGTGAAAGTTTTGTGACACCGGATGTTGCTTCTGTGTTCCCCAATGTGAATTTTGACCTTTCTGGTCGTCATTCTTGTGTTTTGCAGGCCACGTGGGCAAATATTCAAATAGAGATGGCACTTTTTCTGAGTTACAATTTACTTTTTTGCTTTCAGAGTTTCCATAGGTACCTCAAGCCTAAATCAGTCTTTTTGGTTACCATTGTAAGTGGCCAGATACTACATCTGCAGCAAGTAGTGGCCCACCACCAGAGTTAGGCTCCACATTGTCTGTTGTGCTTTGTTTCTCTGTTTTGTAATTGGTTCGGTGTAAACTAACATATCTCACATTTTCCCCAAATTTGAATAGAAATATATTTTTTGTAATTGTGTCTAAACTGTGTTGTGAATACCCCAATATTTGTTGACTATTTCTTAACTTTGTTGGATAGTGCTTAATATGTAGTTACACAGCTGAGCCTGTTATTAAGTGGTCTTGTTGGTTTCCAGGAGGGCACAGCGTTACTGCTGCATGATGGCTTCATAGCCCTGTTGATGATTCTGGTTACGTATTTTCTTGACAAATTTTCCGCTTGGTAATTGTTTCAGGTTAATTCTATGCAATTCTGCCAGTAGTCAAACAGCCATGTTTGAATGTAATTTCAAGATCCAGGAAAAAATAACTGTTGTCTACTCAATGTGTGTGTGAATCGGAGATAAGGGTCCTCTGTTTTGAACAAGTCTATAAATTTGAATAATTCCTCTTTGTCTGTTCAAATGATACCTTCCATACAGTGACGCCATTGACTTATGTTGTCTCTGTAAGGGTTGTTGTTTGTATATATTGTTACTAATTCAAAGGTGAAAAAAGAGGAAATTCAGGCTTGAGGCAAATATAATCCCTATTGTGTCTGGTGGTAAATGGTTCACTCGAACTTAAAGTAATTTTCTTTCTGTGGCAGTGCAGCAAATTCCAGAACAAAGAGTGTGTCTACATACAGACTCAGGAGCATCTATTTTTCAGGATCAAATGTTAAGTCATTCAAGCAACTGAGCATATTGTTTGTGTCCCTGAGATAAGAAGGCACAGTAGAAACAATGAGTCCTAAAAAGAAGTCACAAGAAAGGAAAGGAGTTGCAAGTCTAACCATATTCTGGAGATTATAGGACTTCCCGGGTGTGGATGTTATGGTTTGTGTGCCTTGGTTAGAGTATAAAACTACAGCATTTTGAGGACTGGTGGCTACAAGTAATTCAGAGTTATGCTTAATTATCAATCCCTAACCTTTCATAGCCAAACCTTTGAGACATGTTAATTCAGCAGTGAGATCATAGCCTTTGTAAACCAGAATGTCTGTTATTAATATACAGCACCAGGAACTCTGAAATAATTGACTAAGTAAAGTTCGTAGAAACCCCTTCTTTCTTTGGTGGACATATTATGAACCATTTTTATTTTATAAGTATGTTTATTGAAATTTTAATATATAACTTTGGTTTCATGGAAATGGACATATTCACACATTCATACATATCAAACAAGCACCGAATTATTACCACATCACCTTAAAACTCAGTTCTGCATTTGTCTATTACTCAGTGGAATTTATGACTGTTACCCATTCTTGGGGAATGGCATCCCTTCTCCCACTTCTATGTTATGCGATCCAGGGGCCCCATATCTTATAGAATTTTAGGGGATAGCCACGGGCATTATAGGTGACTTGTTCTGCCATCATGTATGCATCTATCTCCTTCAAGTCCTGCAGAGAGGGTATTCTCTGGATTCTCCAAAAATTGGCTATGTCCATTTTGGCAACTACAAGCCCCAGGTTGCCCAATAAGCCTGTTTCAGGGCACATCCACGTTGGTAGGGATTCCCAAGAGTACATCATTGAGGCCTGTTGGTTTGTCCTTTTCCAATATCTTAGTTAATTCCCCAATAATGGTGGCCCAATAAAGTTGAATGTGGATACAGTCCATAACATATGAATGAACGTGCCTCTTTCGGTCCCACATCGAAGGCATTCTGGGGAAGGTGCATGACCAGACCTAAAAAGGCAGTCCCTATCATTTTATACTCTATGAAAAGTTTTAAATTGTATAAATCTTAGCCTGAATTTAATCACGACTTCCCTAGGGTGCATCAATGCCGCCTTTCGATCAGTATTGTCCATTTCCCCTATATCTTCCACCCATTGTGCTCTCAATTTCACAAGTGTGTCTTGCCTATTATTGTTGACTGTTTTGTAGGACCATGACACCGCTTTTTCTTCTGTTTCCCCAATGAGTAATTTTCCTTCCAAGGGTGCATATCCAGGTAAATTTTCTGTGACTGTCCTGTTTCTGCCATGTATGTTTCAGCTGGAGGTATTTGTAATGTTGTGTGTTTGCAAGTTGATATTCTTTCTGCATGGACTCAAAAGGGGGAAGAGTCCCATTATCAATAAGATTCCCTACATTGAAGACACCTAGGATGTCCCAGTTTGTGAAGCCCTTTAATTTCCCAATTTCTTTCAATTGCGTAACCTTCCCATTCCATTTCATCCACCTCGTCGCCTCTTTTCAGGCGTCTACTTTCCTTTGAATCACCGGTAGCAGTTTGCCCTCACTTCCCCCTCTGTATATATGGTGCATAAAAGAGTGGGTTTAAAATTGTGTCCTTTCCAAAGATTATGTTGGATGGTTCCCTGGTATATATGCCCATTCGTTTATCACCATTAAATGTGGTGCCCAGTAGTAGGCCCTTATGTCTGAGAGGGAGATGCCACCATTATATTGGTTGCGCTGTAGAGTGTTTAGCACTACCCTCCGGTGCCCCCGTTCCATAATAGGTCTTTTATTTCCCCATAAATCTTGGTAAATATATCATCCAGTATTTTATGGTAGCTGCTCTGCAGCACAAATAGGGGTTTGGGAAGCGTAACCATCTTACACAAGGCTGCCCTTCCTAGTAGTGTAAGGGGTAGTGCTTTCCATCACTCTGCCTCTTTATGGAACTCCTGCACCACTTGCTTGATATTGTATGTGATAGTGTTCCAGGCATTCTTCTCAGTTTGTGGAGATATATATGCCTAGGTATCAGAATCCCTCATTTTCCACTCTCAGGTGTCCCGGGAGTGCCTCACTGGTGGCCTCTCCATTTAAAATATATAGACTGGATTTGTACCAGTTGATAGAGTAGCCTGCATGTTCACCATATCTTTGACAGGTCTGGAATATCACTGGGAGAACAGACATTGGACGTGTGATGTACATAAGTATGTCATCTGCATTTAGTGATATTCTCTTGTCATCTGTCTTTTTCCCTCCCTCTGAAGCCAGATACGTCCACATGCAATCTAATTATGCCGGCTAGGGGCTGTAGTATCAGGGCAAACAGCAGAGGAAGGAGCGGGTTATGAAACATTCTTATGCATGCCTGTCCTCCAAGGTCTGGACTTCTTGTCAAATTTAACTTTTAGTGGTGGTTGAAAATTGGATTTCCTACGCCTGTGTTAGTTGTATCAGGAGAGTAAACAGTAATTTTAGGAAAACATTGATTTGAATTTCATGAAAAACTCTGCTACCTAATAGTTCAAATGGTTCGGATTTTGGAGTTGATATAAAATGTAGTTCCTTGCTTAAGACCTCTAGGTGGGCCTCACTGACTGGGATGTCAGTGAGGTTCACCACTAAGTTAATGATTTGCTTGTGCTCTTCAGCACAAGTTACAGGGGTTCTTAATCAGGGACTAATTTACAATGAAATCACATTCTACTTTGGAGAAGCATTAGGCATTAGAAGGAGACTCCTCACCCGCAGTTGTTTGTGGCATGCTTCATCATAGGTGCCTCCTTTCAATCATGTAGGTAAATACCTCCCCAAACTGGCTCACCCACAATTGGAGAGCTATTATAAAGATATTGTCTTCTGGATAAGTACAGTGATATCCAGTTTTCCTGAAATGACTATGCGTTTACCCTAAGGATATCTCCATTTATTGAAAACAGTACTGAAGAACATGTTGATGAACTCAGTGGTCCATATATTCAATCAGTTATCTTATTTGCTTACATATTTCAGGATACTCTAGTCAGCCCTGTTGAGTTTCTAGTTTTCTACAGGGCCTATAAACTCCATGTCTATTGCTTTTAACTCTAGAAGTCACGCACCTAAAAGCAGAGGCGCAAGACACTGAGACCTAATTGTTGTTTCAAAACCTGCAAAGTAGATTCCAAATAACAATTTCATTACATTATTATTTGTCCTTGTAACCTTGTTGCACATCAATATGTGATCACTGCAAAGTAGCACACCCATACTTGTAGGTTCCCAAATCATATTACTTGCATAGTGTATAAACAGGTTGTATATGCATGTTTGCACACACGTGTGTATGTGAACATATATGTATAGCAGTAGAGTTTCTCCATGTGCCTTATGACCTGTCACACTAAGCAGGCTTTTTTCCCTATAAAATCAGCATAGTTACTGAGCATTTTCGCTTAGTCAAACTCTTGCGAAAAAAATACAACTGCAGTAAATAATGATGCAGTTCGGATATATACATTTTCTCAAATTGATAGTATGTCACAAAGATCCCTATTCAGTTGGTTAACTTACACATGAGACAAACACGAAATGTGTCAATTATAATTTCAAAACAAGCATTCTTCTCTATTTCCGTTTAATGTATTTATATACCAATAGGTAGCCATACTTAACATTAAGGGGGTCATTACAACCCTGGCGGTCAAAGACAGCCAGGGCTGTTTTGATGGAAGCACGCCAACATGCTGGCGGTGCTTCCCATGGCAATACGACTGCGGCGGAAGCGCCGCGGTCGCACCGCCGGGGCCGGCGGTTTTCCACCACAATGGCCCCGGCGGTTTTAATCCGCCAAGGCAGCGCTGCTTGCAGCACTGTCCAGGGGATTACGAGTCCCCCCTACCGCCAGCCTTTTCCTGGCGGTTCAAGCTGGCAGTACGGGGAGTCATGGGGCCCCTGGGGGCCCCTGCACTGCTCATGCCACTGGCATGGGCAGTGCAGGTGCCCCCTGACAGGGCCCCGTGCAGCTTTTCACTGTCTGCCATGCAGACAGTGAAAAGCGCGTCGGGTGCCACTGCACCCGTCGCACAGCCGCAACACCGCCGGCTCCATTTGGAGCCGGCTCCTGTGTTGCGCCCGAGATCCCCGCAGGGCCGGCGGGAATCTCCAAATGGCCGCGGCGGGAGTGCGGCTGCATTGGCGGCCGCCCGGCGGTCCGATCTTGCCGGGCGGCTCCAGCCACCCGCCAAGCTCGTAATGAGGGCCTAAGTGTCTGTTTAGGCCAATCCTGCAGACATATCATTGGTGCTTTTACCCATGGGCTGTACAGTATCATGCATAGATGAGCCTGCTACCCCATTTACGTTTACTCTTTGGCACCCAGCGCGGACTGTATCCCCTACTACAGTATGAGAGGGAAAATCCCAAATAAGGATGTCTCATCCCCCCTCCACTTACTTTGTCAATGGTACAGAGCCTCTCCCTTTTACTTATTGTTCTCTGTCGCGCTTGACAAACTTGCCCTCAGTGAGCTTTCTATTTGACAGGATCCCTGCTCAGAAGTACTCCCAGGTCAAAGCTTGTGATGTAATGCATACACATAAGTGCCTGTAGTGAATCCTAGAAGAGTCTTGCCAGTTTCATGTTTTTCTTGCACCTTACTGTGCTTCTGTGCTCAGATCATTAATAGCGATGTTTATCATTCTTGGTGTCATGCCCCTGTAGCATAAGTTGCGCAGACAAGAAAAGCTGTATATCAAGTTCTGTGAGTTGCAAGTAGTGTGATTTCAGAACCCAGGGGGTTCTAGAGTCCTAGATCTAATTCCTTTGTTTTTATTTTTAAATAACATATATTGTAGTCCCCAAAGGATAGTGTCCACAGGTTGGTAAAAGGCTCTTTAATGACCTAATACTTGTGTCAGCACTCATTGCTTTCTTTCTTGGTTTGGTATGGACAATTATTTCTTTTATGGATATCTCTCTTTTAGATGCAACATTAATTAATTGTACTTAAGGTTGGTTATGTTTAGAAAATCTTCTCTAATGTTATTTGAATATTTTTATTGTTTAAAGTGTTGAAATGAACACTACTTGCTATAGAAATCCATCTATCCTGCTCCTTTTTTAGGGGCGAGCGCAAATCGCTCCGTCCCCTGCAGTAATCTCTCTTTGCGCTTCTAACCACACCCATGCCACGTCGGTCACTTTCATTGGTTCCTGGGCTTGCCTTTTGAAATCCGCTTGCTTTCATTCGTGAAAGGCATGCATACGCCATGCCTTTTCCAGTGTTTAGCCGACCTACACAGCACCGGTAAACTACTGAAAACATACAAGGCTCCATGTTTTCAGCATGGTTTCCGGACTACTTTATCCTTTTATTTTCCATGCAGCCCTGGGGTTTACATAGTGCGATCGCGCTCTGTTTTTCCGTTTTCAATTTCAGCGTGATCGCACTGCATTTTACATAGTGCGATTGCACTTCGTTTGTTCTTTTAATTTGTGTGGCAAGAAACGTCCGGTTAGGAGTTTACAGTGCTATTAGCTCTAACTCGAGCAAATGCGAGACCCATTGCATTGCAAATGCTTGTCTTACTTGTCTTTAAGTTCCCACAGGAGATATGTTAGGCTTGCTTCCTTGCATGTGTAATGTATTTTGTAGAGTACTCCCTCTGGTGTACTCTTATTGATAGGTTCTCAGTATGTTTCTTGAAATCGCTTCTCTGTGTGCAATTTCTTCGCAATCTAAAAAACTGAACAAAAGGCAGATTCTCACTAAGGTACCTTGTAAGAAAACTGTTGAACTGCAGTCAATTGTTGCATTTAGTAGGCTTTGAGCCAACTTTGCCTTTATAGTTATCATAAGCCTTGATCTTAAGGTCGAGGAAAGACATTTCCTCTCCTTGATGTCATGGTACATTTCAGAAACTAATTGATGTTATTGAGCCAACCAACTGATGTTACTGAGCCATCTACTGAATTCAGTTCATTGTCTTTCATTTCCTTTCCGTACTATAAACACATCTATGTACCATTTCCAAAACTGTATGTTTTCAATATGTGGATTAGTGTTACTCTTTATATACCTTAAGTTAAAATCAGGTACATGGTGGCGGGGTATAATTGGTGCAAATGTGCTGCTCATGGATGTGCTGTGGTTTTGGCAAGAACTCCTCATTTTGGAAATGATAGAGAGTTAGCACCATGTGTTTTCAGTTCAGAAAAAAAATATTTTGGTGTGATGTACTCCCATTCTGCTTCCCTGAGGAGAGATTCAAGTGCCTTAAGTGACTCATTTGGGGGATGATGGTGTACAATACTTCTACATCCATGGTCACCAGTATCACTGTTCTCGAGCCAAAGCTGATAACTTCCAAAAGATTTAGATGTCCTTTATGTCCCATAGGTAGGTTTGCATAATTATGACTAGTGGTTGCAGAAATAAATCAGACAATGTTGATAAAAGTTCCAGCCAATTCTGGAGACGATTGGTCTGCAGGGTTGTGGATTCTTGACTTATGCACTTTCTGTAAAATGAATCAATTTGGGATGCGTGGATGTTTTTTACATAGAAATTCAGATTCTTGTTTCCTTACCCATTCATGCCCCTTTGCTACTCCTACAGTGTAGGTTATGGGCTCAACTATATCTTTGGTTTGGTCCCTCTGTAGGCTCTTGTAATTCCTCAGTTCATTAAGAAGTCTCAGGTATTCACCCCTTTATATTTCCTTTGGCATTATTACCATGGATCCTCGTTTATCTACTGGTTTTGTAATTACTGTTTTTCAAACAATTAGCTAATCGAAGGTTCCAGTTCTTTCATGCTCAGTGTGTGATAGAAACTAGTGTTGTTTTCTTTTAGTTAATCAACATCCTTGATCATGGCGTGTTCAAAGGCTAGCCCTTCTGGCAGCATAGGTGTAGAGAGCGGCTAAACCAGTTGCTTTTTTTCCCTCTCTCATAAGCCAGTGTTCTGTGGTGGACTGTCCCCAATATTTACTTTGTAGGTAAACAATGTTTTCAGATGTATCTTTTGGAAAAGGTCAGCCAATTCTTTCGATAGTCAGAGTACATCTGGTTTGACGATTGGGACAAATCCCAGAGCCTTATTTAGTACTGCTATTTGTTTGACGGGCGGTTACGTTTAAATTGCTGAGACTGATAACTAGGCTCACAACTTTCATTTGCTTGGTTGTTGTTGGAACTCTTGTCCATTGCTTGGGTGAGTTAGTCCCATTTTATCCATTGGTCCTTCTTTCCTCTCCCTAAAAAAAGAACTTGTGTTTAGATACCAGCAGTAGTTGGGGGGAGGAGGGTAGCATTTATCCATATATTGGATTGGAATATTTATTGTGTCAGAATACCTTGTGATAATCTGCAGACCTCTTCCCCAGCCTCCTCTTTTACTCGGTCTGTGTCTTTCACCCTTACTCCTTTCCGAGTCAGAGTAGGAGCTGTTTCTTGAGTACTTATCTCGTGGCCTGGGGCGTAGGTTAGTCAGTAAGATTCTGAGGGGTGGGAAGTAAATGTCAAATTTGCAAACTAACAAAGCAGTGACTGTAGTGTGGAGGAGTGAGATGACCAATGTTCAGGATGGGCTGTTTCCACGAGGTACAAGGTCATTACTGGTTTGTATTAAATGGACCTATGTTTAGAGTGGGACAGTAGGTAAACACAGTAGGCTAGAATGATACCCTGAGCGATTGCACCTGGATTGTTTGTTTTGAAGCATCCATCCAATCACCTTTTGGTGATGGTCCGATGGTCAGAAACAAATGTTTTAAACTGTATGAGAAAGGCACAAGACAGGTATTTGGTGGAACATGAATTTTCAATATGTTTAAGAAACAAAGGAAGTGCTTCACACAAAATGAAGGCACATGATCCACAAAACCTCTAAATGAAAGTGCTAGCTTAAGTCTCCACTTCCAGGAAAACAAACCTGTTTAATATTTTCAAGAATTCAGTGAGGATCCTCATGAGCTTTAGATTAGGAAAATGACTTGATACAGCTATTAATGATCAAAGACATTAGTGCATGTGATCCTGATCCATAGACTGTGGCATTCAATTTCTAAATGTAATACTTCACACGCAGTTACTTCAAACAGGCCCAAGCAGCAACACTTTGCAGACTGCCATAAAAAGAAAAGCCTTGTGTGATAACTTTTTGCTTGACAGTGGTATGCCTGGAAACCTGAGACTGCACAGTTCTTCCAGCCTACAAATGCCAATGTATGTGATTTCCAAAATGCAGTACATTTGCATCCATTCAAGGATTGCTACTATGCATGCAGATTTTCTGTATTATTGGTAAACCAATCACTCTATATGCAGTTACATTTCTGCTCCAAACAATGAACACATTTAAAATGTAGTCAAATGAGAATGACGAGAACTACCATCACAGACATAGCAGCCCCAACTCAGGGCTCCAAGGCCCAATTACTGAGCCAATAATGCATTTGGGGGTGCCACACCCCAAATACCCCAAAGAAGCTACAAACCTGCCCATTACCTGGGCCTGGTAATTCTTCTTAGGAGCTCATGACTATGGTCATGTATAACACAACGATGTGAAGTCCCTTCCTGGGATCACTTATTTTAAATTTATTTTCACTGCATGCACTCACCTTCGTCTGTGCTATGAGAAGCCTTAATGCTACAGATGTCCGATTTGGTACATGTAGGCAATGCTCCATGATTCCAATCCTCCCTTTGTACACATTTTATAAAGTGACTAATGACCCCTTGTTCCGAGCTCAAGTTGCAAATAGAGGTTGGCATGCCGGCAAGTTGATAGGGTGATCTGAGGCAGACCCAAACCGAGGGTATGGCTTGGCTCTAAGAATCCATGCACAAACCAGGTCATAAAACATTTTGCATTTATTGTATTGTGCATCAAACATAGTGTGAAGATAAATACAGTCTCCTCAAAATTCAAGAAATGTATTTGTTTAACACTTAGAAGCATTTCACCTTAATACATCAGATTATATCACTGCATAGACATACATTTATCAAGTGATAGTTTTTAAATATGAATTTAGAAACATAAATGGTTAACCCCCAGTTATCATGTCATTAGTGAACTAACAGACAAGTCTGTACTTAAATAAACCTTAAATGTGACCTTGATTCTTGTTATTGATGAAGCAACATCCTAAACTCAAGTATTTAAACTTGTGTTCATATGTGATGATAATGAAAAAGGAGATTTTGTCAAAAACAACCTTTCCTAGGATCACAGTTTGGACAATCAGGGAAGCTGCTATTGATTACAAGGTATCTGGTTTCACAGTTTGAAATTTAGCCACCAGATGTATATCTCTCTCTGTCTTTCCTGTTTTACATCAAAGGTCATAGTTTTGTCTTTTACTCTTGGCCCAAGAGAGAAACCAACAAAGACATAGTAGACCCGACTCAGGGCCTTCAGACCCAACTATCAAGCCAATAATCTAGTTATTTGTGAATTGTCACCCCAACCCTAAGCTACACCTGCCATTGTCAAGCTGTCAGCTCTTTGTGGTTTTTGCTGATAATCTTTTTTATAATATGTGAAAGTTGCCTGTAGTGAAAATTGTTTTTGGTCTTTTTAGAACGCTGTAATTTTCGACTGAGTCAGAATCTTTAAATTCTTTAATAGTTTTGTTTGTTCCATAAAGTGTTTTTTTTTTTTTTTTAAAGCCATATGGAAAATCTGAGTTTTTAGTAACGACTCATTCGTGTTGCTCTCAGGAAGGAATCTGAGAGACTTTTGGCTGTCTTGATAATTGAGATCAACCAATTCTGGGTACATTTCCAGGCCACTAGTGACCAGACTTTGTAATTCAGGATCTTCTAAAAAAATCTGTGGCTCATTTGTTACTACCAGGCCTTTGGGTGCTGTGTTCACTTGTAGGTATTCACTCAATATTGCTCTACGAAGAATGTGTCTGCTAATTATTCTCTCACTCTCCAATCTAGTGTTTGTATATGTTTGCTTGTGCTTGCCCGTTGTTCTTTGCAGAAGCTGCAAGTTACCATTGGGGTGTGGTTTACTGGTACTTTTGGGGTCTAGTGTTTTTTTGCCTCTCCCCTTCCACAACCTCTGCAAAATAGATGATCTGCCACCAAGTTATGGCATTTGTAGTCGATAATTTATGTGCTTGTGGTAGTGAGAGTTGTGGAGGAACCTGTGGTCTGAAACAGCCTGCAGTGTTCAATGAATTACTGCTTCAGCCATGTGAGCTGAAGGCCCAGTTGCTTGGAGTCTGTCTTATTCTTGGGACCGTTATTGGGTATTCTGTACCCTACCCTATAATTCATGCACAGGAGAAACTTGCATATATGTTGATATCCTTTTGTAATTTTAAACCTTTTAGATTCGGTCGAATTCCTTAGAATAGAAGCCTAAACCTTAGGGTTTGAAGTGGGTTCTCTGACCAAAATAGTTTCAGAAATGCGCTTTGCTGTATTAATAATTATTATTAATCAGTCCTTCTGCATGTCCACATTCTGTATGATCATTCTTTTCTAAACACAATTTTGTCCAGAAAAATCTGGATTTCATTCATGACCATGACGTCCATAGGAGCAGCCTCAGCACTGAGATTCAGTCATGATAGCTCTGTGTAGTGCAGTCTTAATTTGATTGTGTTTCCCATGGGACAACAATTCCCAATTATCATGAGTCAATGATTGTAATATGTTCATATTTCCAAGTTGGCGGGGGAGGTGCTGTCGGTGTAGATGTGACCAAGACATCATCATATCATATTAGCCAAATTTTGTCTGGATTGATTTGGTAGCCTCAATACAAAACAGTGTAGGTAAATAAAAATTATGAATTTGGAATATACCGAATCCCACACAATTGTTTTGTGTCCTTAATTTAACTTGCCTACACTTTGCGGTCACCTAGATTTATTGTAGAGCTTGCTTCATAAGAACCAAACTCAAACACCTGGCCTGCAGTGCATGAATCATTAAAAAAAGTCCTTACATTTTCTTCTAGTAATGGCCTCCCAAAATGGACACCGGTACTACAGACACATTGGGTTTGACATTTATGATTTGCTATTTTAGAGTTTGACATGGAGGGCTGCTTTGGCGTTCTCTTCCATGGAGCCCTGAAACATATTAGTGTATGGTATCCCGTAAACCCTAATCAGTTCACATGAGCAGCACACGTGATCCTACTGCATGGGTTTGCTTTGAAAATGCGTGCATTGTATTTGGTTGAGCAGTGATTGAGAAAGGGGATTTTGTGATCATCACAATTATGATCTGTGTAGGTTTTATCTTGGATAAACCTGCAAGCTGACCCAAATGCTCTCTGTTGATGTCTGAAGCATTCTCATTGGAGAATGAGGGGAACAATTAACATCCCCTCAACTATATGCACTATTGTTTTAAATAGCCTGCAAAATCTCATACAAGTGCTTCCACAGTGGCATCCACATAGCAAGAATTAAACATGTTGGAAGGATGATGAGCAGACCACATGGTGAAGCGTGCCGATTCAATGGGTTGGGGCTTTCGTCCTGATAATTATAATATTCACAAGAGGCAGTTTACACTAATCAGTAACCAGCATCCCCTCGACTTGGCCTGCCTCGTTATAGCTAACATAATGTCCAGCTCTGGTGAGTGGGGCTCTTAAAAATTTAGTGAATATATGAGCAAATAAAGTATATGCAAGCCTGCATGCTGTTAATTTGTCTTAGTTTCATGTTGTATTAATATATACACAAATGGATAGTGAAAGTTATCTTTCAAGGTATTCTTCATTTGAATTAGTCACATTATATGGTTTGCGATGTGTTGTTAAGCAAATGTCAGCATATCTCCTTTTCATAGAAAATTTTCATTTGCTCTTTATGTGCATATCTCCTTTCTTTGATTTATTTGCACATACAAAGGCATATTGCATTTCCTGTGCTATCTGTACCATTGTGCTTGGAGGCTCACCTTGTATTCCCTTGAAAATGAGTTGCCAGCAAAATTAGAACTATTGGCTGCTGACTAAAGCAATGTTTTGCCCAAAAATCAGCATTTGTCTCCATCCATGACTCGCTCCTTCTCTGACTGAATTAGCCTTTTGCTTATTATTTTTGATAAGCCACGTGCTGGCTGTTTGCCTTTGAGAAGCCATTATAAGTAGCTGTTGCTGTTCCTTTGAATAGGTTTATGTCCTGATGACAACAGTAAACTACTATTGATTTTATATTCTCAAATTTAGATCTAGTTACTAACACATTCATTGCTATTTTTTATATTTGTAAGAATTGTTCATGAACCATCACTTTCTTTCTGAAACTTGCCTGACTAGAGAAGTTAGTTGAAGAGTGCCTATTAAGAGTTAATTCATGCAACATGTATCAACATGCAATTCTGCACTCTAGTACTTGTATTGTAAAATGGAAGCACTACTTCAGATCCTGACTGCTCTGATATGATTTTAATTATTCTTAGCAGCCATCCTTTGAGGGAGAGGAGAGCTACATTGCCTCAATTTATGCTGATTCTAAGCTTTGCGGGGGTGGCAAGCGTTTTCTCTCCAATATTCATCAGCAGAAACATATGGTTGAGTGTTGTATTTGACCTACAGAAAAACACACTATGTAATTTTAGCAATTACAAATACTGTGTTCTTCTTGTAGGTTTTAATGTATTTATTTGTTGTTTTACATCAGTGAGAACAAGGTCTGCAGCGTTCCAATGCACATAACATCAGATTTAAAAGCTTACCTCCAAATTCATGCAATGTTTCAAACTAATGTTTTCCATCATTGCAACTGCTCAATAGTTTATTTAATGTATGAGATTAAGAATAATCAGAAGAAAACATTAGGGCACATTTTGAAGTTCAGTTAAAACATGCAAGTGGTGGTTTTATGAAAAGCATAAACTGTAACTTATCAGTACTAAGCATTACCATCCTGAATGCATACTTAAGAAATTCCAATATGGTGCTGTTATTGATGCTTGAGGCATGTGCGATGGTTCAGGTATTTCTGTGAAATGTTTCTCCATGGTGCACTAAAAAAATTGTTGAAGAGTTGACTGGTCTGATACAGAGGGGAAATGAGTTCCTTAATTTCATACCATGCCTGGGAACACTTGTGAAATGTAAGACATTGTTTGGTCTGCAGGTGGTGGATCCCTTTGATTCTATCAATGCAAAAGCCCCTAGTTGTGGTCCACTTACGAATATTGTGAAGGGAGCACACTTGTTTTACTCTTCAAATGTTTTCTCATTGTGCAAGCTCAGAGGTCAGTTATCTTTGAACAATACTTTCTGTATGGTTTTCACTACTAGATGCAATCTGTCACAGCCATGACACTTTACCCAAATTTGGCTTTAAGTGTTCGATTTTGCCTGACATGAAGTTATGTACACTTTTGCATTGGCCATTTCTCTTGAAAACATCAAGATGTTGTATTCTTTATATAGGCATATGTTAAACATTAGGTTTCCTCAATGCCACCAGTCTCATTTTTTTTAATGAAACAGTCTACTGTTACTTGTGCATCTACATTGCTATTTTTCTTGCTCAAGCCTGTCCTATACTTCATAAAGCAATACTGGGCACCCATGCTGTAAAATGTTTGCACACAAACCTTTCTTTAGAGACTTCTAGGAGTTCAATTGTGTTTTGCCAACATGGTCAGAAACAAATGTTTTAAACTGTATGAGAAAGGCACAAGACAGGTATTTGGTGGAACATGAATTTTCAATATGTTTAAGAAACAAAGGAAGTGCTTCACACAAAATGAAGGCACATGATCCACAAAACCTCTAAATGAAAGTGCTAGCTTAAGTCTCCACTTCCAGGAAAACAAACCTATTTCATATTTTCAAGAATTCAGTGAGGATCCTCATGAGCTTTAGATTAGGAAAATGACTTGATACAGCTATAAATGATCAAAGACATTAGTGCATGTGATCCTGATCCATAGACTGTGGCATTCAATTTCTAAATGTAATACTTCACACGCAGTTACTTCAAACAGGCCCAAGCAGCAACACTTTGCAGACTGCCATAAAAAGAAAAGCCTTGTGTGATAACTGCCAGGTATGAAAACTTTAAACATAATTAATGCCTTTAATTGCACACTGATTATTGAGCTTACTTGCCGCACCCATTTTTAAAGTTGCAATAGTGTTGCTATCCTTGAGTTCTATGCCGTTACTAATGAAAGGGTTCGGAGTGCTCACCTTTATGGATTTACAAAATATATTTTAGTAGAATGTGCACCCACAAATGCCCTACTGTATGCAGAGTGGCAATCCTTCTATATTAAGATGCACTTTTTTGAATAGTTGTTTAATGGCAAATGGGGAATAAAGAGTATGATTTAGAGTTGGGTGGTAATGAAATTCCCCTGATCCATGAAGTGAACTCCATGTCTGGAGGAGTATTCCAATTCTGGAGAAAATTGTACCAGTGAATCTTTTTCCAGAAGTAGCATTTTCATCCCAAACGGAGCCATTTTCTATTACCACTCACCTCTAACCAAGGCCCAAAGATTTTAGAAATAAAAAGAAAATACAACAGTTTCAAACCATGAGAAAGATGTTGTGATTAAAACAGAATTCTTTCATTCGGTCCCTGGCAGCACTTAGGGGAAATGGGGAAAAACCTTTGCTACATGTGGCTCTTAGTCGGCTAAAAGGAGTTTGCTTTAGAGAATAGACAAGATGAGAGGCGTTTACTTTCTTGTTACTGTGTTGCTGCACAAACTGTTGATCAGAAACCAGGAAGGTGGCAGCCAAATTGAGGCAGGAGAGCAATGAGTACACAGTAACCTATCCTTCCACAACAGAAACTGGAACCAGACAAGTATGAGAAAGACGTGGCCATGTTTGGGAGCTCAGGCAACCTCTTCCACTATAACTTAATTGTGAGAAAACAGGGCTGATTGCAGAGGCCCCATAACTTTTTGCCCCCATTTTCCACTTTTTGCTGGTGTTTTCCTGACTTTAAAGGTGCCCTGGGTACTGCTAACCAGTCCCAGGGCCTGTGCTCTGTGTAAAATGGATATGCAAATTAGGCTAATTATAATTGGCTAAGTTAACCTACCTATAAGTCCCTAGTATATGGTAGGGCATGTAGGTTTAGGGACCACAGCATAGGGTGCCATGTAACTATAAGCAGGGACTTTATAAAAATAGATTTATAAGCCCTGGTGAGGTAAAAACAGCTAAATTCGTTTTTCCCTCATTGAAGTAAATGGCCTTCATAGGCTAGAAAGGGCAGACTTTATTTTAAATTTTAAAGTCTCCTTAAATGTTACATACCAAGAATTTGGTATCAAATTGATTGTTGTAATAAATCCCACAACTTCCAGTTGTTGGATTTAATATAACTTGTCCAGGTAAAAAGTTTAGACTTTACCTAAAAAGTTGCCAATTTCAGCTTTGCATTGTTTTTGCTGCTGTGCTCTGATTGGCCAGCCTGCAGCAGCTTCTGCCAGGCTGCCTTGATGAGGTGTGAAGTGGCCAGGCTTCACACAAAGGAATGTGCTTGGGGGATAGAATCTCCCCTCAGCAGATGGTGAGGCAGGAAGGGGAGGGCTGCCAAACTGGTCTTCAAAGGCAGAGAAGGACATTTGCAGCACCCAGCAACACCCCCACATCCTGCAACCCCAGACACTTAGGTGCCCCCTTGATTAGATTAGGAGAGGGGTGTGTTTATGATTTTTAGCCACACCAGTGGGTGGGCTCAGCCAGATGTAACCTCCAAAAATCAGATTCATCCATGTTGGATTTTTAGAGACTGTTGCCTTCTGGGATGGATTTTTGCCATACTTCCCAGGAAGTGGTCATCACAGGGGGACGACCCTGTCCCTGATTGGAGAACCAGGGCCCCCCTGCTTTTCACCCAGGAGCAAGGATAAAACTGGCAGACCTGCACCCACGCCTCAGATCCCCTCCAGAATTCAACAAGAAAGGAACTAAAGAAGAAGAAGGACTGCCCTGCTGGACCCCTGGCCTGCACCTGGAACCTGCACTCAGAAGGACTGCACCACCTGCACACTTGGGCTTCACCACAAGAAGGACTTTGCCTGGCTTCAACTGGTTCAAGGAGGGACTCCCTGTTTGCTACAGGTGAAAAATTGCTAACCAGAGTCCCCTGCACCAACTCCTGAAGAAAGCAACCAGCTGACCACTGTCCAGTGGCCAAAAAGGAGTTTGCGCCAGGTGCATTCTGGGAGTTGAAGTCCGCACCCCCCAAGGACCATCACAGAACTTCTGGACCCTTGGGGTGAGCTGTGGACCCCAAAAGAACCTTAAAAGAACATCTGGGTGAAGCCCCAGAAGTTTGGAAAAGATTTGAGAATTTTGGGAAAAAAGCTCCAGAGAGGGACCGACCCGCCGCGGAAATTCTAGCCGGCTTGCCTCAACCGCGACCCGGCCTGACTTCGTGGTTCGTCCCGGTAAAGAAAAACATCCAAAAAAGAGACTAAGTCCGAACGTAAAAAGTTGACCGGGACCTCCCAGCCATCGTATCCGAGAAGGGCTCCATGGACGTCGGATCAAGATCCAGGTTTACCCCGGTCAAAGGATTTTCATCTCGAAAAAACGACTAAGTCCGAAGGTAAAAATCTCCACCGAGGAAACCCACATCGCGTATCCGGACAAGGGCTCCAGGAGGTCGGATTCAACTGGCAGGTTTGTCCCGGTGAAGAAAAACGTCAAAATAAAGACTAAGTCAGAAGATAACTTTTTAACCGAGGCCTCCCGCGACCTGTAGCTGAGCAGGGCTCCATCGCGGTCAGCCTGAAAGTTTGACTTTGCCCCGGTCGAGGTGCAACCAGATGACCCGATTGGCGCTTTTTGTTTCTAAGCGCTAGAAAAGTAATAATTATTTAAAAATTCATATCTCCGGTTCCCCTGAACCGATTTTAATCGTTTTTGTGTCATTTTAAAGATAAAAATATAAACTATTTTTATAAATTGGTTTTGGATTTTTAAACTGTTTCCTGTGTTTTATTTAATTACTGTTTTGTGATATTTGAATGCTTTACACTTTGTCTCCTAAGTTAAGCCTTGACGCTCGTTGCCAAGCTACCAAGGGTTGAGCTGGGATTAATTTACTGAGACCTAACTGTACCTATGTGGAGGTTAGTGGCTTGTTGCTAAGTGTAGGTACCTACCTGCCCTACCAATAACCCATTTTCCAACATTAATTGTAGCAGTTCTTTCAGCATGCCTGCCTAAGCCTTGACAACCATACAGACGGGGATGCAATCAGTTGAAGGAGAGAAAACTAATCTTCCAGTGTGTGTACTACAGCTCCTGCAGTCTGTAGGAGGCTGGCCTGGCTTGTAGTGGGTACCAGAGGTACTTACACCTTGTGCCAGGTCCAGTTATCCCTTATTAGTGTAGAATAGGTGTTTCTAGCAGCTTAGGCTGAACTAGGAGACATGTAAAGCTCCTACTATACCACTGGTGTCACATGCACAATATCATAAGAAAACACAATACACAGTTACTAAAAATAAAGGCACTTTATTTTTATGACAATATGCCAAAAGTATCTTAGTGAGTACCCTCAGTATGAGGATAAGTTATATACACAAGATATATGTACACAATACCAAAAATATGCAGTATTAGCAAAAGGAAGTAATGCAAGCAATGTAAAGTTACAGTAGATTGCAATAGGAGCACATAGGGGAAACACAAACCATATACTCCAAAAGTGGAATGCGAACCACGAATGGACCCCAAACCTATGTGAGCTTGTAGAGGGTCGCTGGGACTGTAAGAAAACAGTGAGGGTTAGAAAAATAGCCCACCCCAAGACCCTGAAAGGTAGGTGTAAAGTGCACCTACTGCCCCCAGAGAGCACAGAAGTCGCAATAGGGGGATTCTGCAGGAAGAACAAACACCAGCAATGCAACAACAGTGGATTTCCGGACCTGAGTACCTGTAAGACAAGGGGACCAAGTCCAATAGTCGCGACAGTGTCGAGAGTGGACAGGAGCCCAGGAAATGCCAGCTGAGGGTGCAAGGAAGCTGCCATCGGATGGAAGAAGCTTGGAGTTCTGCAAGAAAGAAGAGAGCTAGGGACTTCTCCTTTGGAAGACGGATGTCCCACGTCGCGATGAAGCTTGCAGAGGTGTTCCCACGCAGAAAGACCGCAAACAAGCCTTGCTAGCTGCAAGGGTCGCGGTAGAGGTTTTTGGGTGCTGCTGTGGCCCAGGAGGGACCAGGATGTCGCCATTTGGAGGAGGAGACAGAAGCAGGCAGCACCCTCAGAAGTACCTGAACAGGCACTTGGAAGGAAAGTGAACCGGAGTCCACCCGAAGCCACAAAAGGGAGTCCCACAACGCCGGAGGACAACTCAGAAGGTTGTGACCTGCAGGAAGGAGTGCCGGGGACCCAGGCTTGGCTGTGCACGAAGGAAATCCTGGAAGAGTGCACAGGAGCTGGAGCTGGAGCAGCTGCAAATCACGCGGTACCCAGCAATGCAGTCTAGCGTGGGGAGGCAAGGACTTACCTCCACCAAACTTGGACTGAAGAGTCACTGGACTGTGGGAGTAACTTGGACAGAGTTGCTGAGTTCCAGGGACCACGCTCGTCGGGCTGAGAGGGGACACAGAGGACCAGTGATGCAGTCTTTTGGTGCCTGCGATTGCGGGGGAAGATTCCGTCGACCCACAGGAGATTTCTTCAGAGCTCCTGGTGCAGGGAGGAGGCAGGCTACCCCCAGAGCATGCACCACCTGGAAACAGTCGAGAAAGCTGGCAGGATGAGGCGATACAAGGTTGCTAGTAGTCATCTGGCTACTTTGTTTTGGTTTTGAAGGCGTCCTGAGCAGTCAGCGGTAGATCCTTTGGTAGAAGGTGAAGAGGGAGATGAAGAGGAACTCTGGTGAGCTCTTGCATTCGTTATCTAAAGAATTCCCCAAAGCAGAGACCTTAAATAGCCAAAAAAGAAGGTTTGGCTACCTAGGAAGGAGGATTGGCTACCAAGAGAGGTACAAGCCTATCAGAAGGAGCCTTTGACGTACCTGCTGGCACTGGCCACTCAGAGCAGTCCAATGTGCCACAAACACCTTTGTTTCCAAGATGGCAGAGGTCTGGGACACACTGGAGGAGCTCTGGGCACCTCCCCTGGGAGGTGCAGGTCAGTGGAGTGGTCACTCCCCTTTCCTTTGTCCAGTTTCGCGCCAGAGCAGGGCTGGGGGATCCCTAAACCGGTGTAGACTGGCTTATGCAGAGATGGGCACCATCTGTGCCCATCAAAGCATTTCCAGAGGCTGGGGTAGGCTACTCCTCCCCATCCCTGACACCTATTTCCAAAGGGAGAGGGTGTTACACCCTCTCTCAGAGGAAATCCTTTGTTCTGCCTTCCTGGGCCAGGGCTTCCTGGACCCCAGGAGGGCAGAAACCTGTCTGAGGGGTTGGCAGCAGCAGCTGCAGTGGAGACCCCAGAAAGGCAGTTTGGCAGTACCCGGGTACTATGCTAGAGACCCGGGGGGGATCATGGAATTGTCCCCCCAATGCCAGAATGGCCTTGGGGGGGACAATTCCATGATCTTAGACATGTTACATGGCCATGTTCGGAGTTACCATTGTGACGCTGTACATAGGTAGTGACCTATGTACAGTGCACGCGTGTAATGGTGTCCCCGCACTCACAAAGTCCAGGGAATTTGCCCTGAACGATGTGGGGGCACCTTGGCTAGTGCCAGGGTGCCCACACACTAAGGAACTTTGCACCCAACCTTCACCAGGTGAAGGTTAGACATATAGGTGACTTATAAGTTACTTATGTGCAGTGGTAAATGGCTGTGAAATAACGTGGACGTTATTTCACGCAGGCTGCACTGGCAGGCCTGTGTATTAATTGTCAGAGCTCCCTATGGGTGTCAAAAGAAATGCTGCAGCCCATAGGGATCTCCTGGAACCCCAAATACCCTGGGTACCTCTGTACCATATGCTAGGGAATTAATTGGGTGTACCAGTATGCCAATGTGAATTTGTAAATTTAGTCACTAGCCTGTTAGTGACAAATTTGCAAAGCAGAGAGAGCATAACCACTGAGGTTCTGGTTAGCAGAGCCTCAGTGAGACAGTTAGGCATCACACAGGGAACACATACAGGGCACATACTTATGAGCACTGGGGCCCTGCCTGGCAGGGTCCCAGTGACACATAGACTAAAAAAACATATATACAGTGAAATATGGGGGTAACATGCCAGGCAAGATGGTACTTTCCTTTCCTTTCCTGTTGTGGAGAACGGTGCTTGATAAAGACTTTGTGTGAGGGTGGCAGGAGCAAACTACTGTTTTGTTTGAGTTCTAGACAGCTTGCTTCCACTTGAATAAAGGTTTTATTTAACATTATGTTGTGTTGCAGGGGCTCACGCCTAGACAACGATTCTAAGAAGGATCATTCTGTTCAGCTTATTGAGCTGTGGATCATTCTGTTGACAACTACCCAATAAGCATAAAGCTCATTTTTATATGAGTGATCTAATAGAATATTAGAGGGTTTAGCAAAAGGCTTTGGCAAAGTTGAACACATGCACATCAGTGACTGTTCACTTTTTGGGTTCTTGTGGGATGGTGGCCTATCGATAAACAGTACAATTCCAGAGGAGGTTTTGAGAAGCTATCTTTATATAGTATGTGTTTTTGAATGCAGGATAAGGCTCTCAAGTCAATTTTTTTCACTCCTGGTATGAATAGAACTGTTGTGTTTTTTTCTGGAATAACTTGCTTCCCCCCCTTGTCTTACCAGGTGCAGTTCCAGATAGGAGGAGCATACAAAAAAACCTTTAGTAAGTAAATGGGAAAAAGAAAAAAAACATTTCTCCCCCCCCTCATCCTCTCTTGAGGTCTCTTTATTATGTGTTCTCTCATTATTTGTCCTAAGTAATTACTCAATTTTAACACCATAGCCAGCAAAAGAAGAAAAGGGAAAAACACTCAAAAACCAACTCTTAATTGTTTACTGAATCATGCTTTTTTCCTTAACTAAGTCTCTGCAACAGCTAGCATTGCTTTTTATGTCTTCGTGTCATTATAGAAAGTGGGAGCAGCTTAGATGAGATGCCTCAGTCTCTCTCAATGACCCCTCAACCTCTGTGGAAGCCTTACTATTCTCTCTCTTCTGACTCCTGGCCTGTGTCCAGTTCCTTAATCAACCACCTGAGATAACTGTACCCCTGTAGGGATGTTGTGGGAAATTCCATCATCTGCTCTCTTGGTCTGGACTAGGTTATTCTGCAGTCGGGACCTCCCAGGCTTCAAGGGCCCATCTCCCTCTTCAAGCCTGGGGTTTCTGGAATTACTTCATACCTGTCCCTCAAAGTTTCCTCGTACCTTCCCTGTTGCTGGGCTGCACCCCAGTCTCCTGCCTGTTGCAGGATAACTCCAGAGTTTCCCTTTACTTGTGTCACATTTGTATTCCGCCTTCTTCCCAATTCTCACCTCTTCCGGTTTTAAAGTCAGGAAGGGAAAAAATGGGAGCCTTTCTTCACTGTTTGACCATATTTTCTTTTTATTTTGCTGTCACTTGTTTTAGCTCTTTAGTGTCTTTCTTCTTTGGCAGATGGAGTGTCTCGAAGGATCCATGTGAGCGGATTATCAGGTAAGTGGTGTCCTGTGACAGTGAACTAAATTAGCAAAGAAACAGCTCTGCACGCACAGTGATAGTCCACTGGCTGCTATGTTGATTTTGTGCCTCTGCCCATGGATGATTTATCACACCTTACATAGCCACACAAAGATTGGATCGGTAAGAACCCACCCGGCTTGGATGGGACCCAGAAACACCCTCTTTGACCATCTCTGAGACTCTTTTTGGGGTGTGCAATCAATGGCCTGCATTTTCTGCTTGGTGTCCCGCTCTAGAAACATCCTAAAGTAGAAAATGGTGAATGGGGCAATACCCATAATCAGAAAGTAGCATTCACATTCTGTCACAAAAGGTTGTAGGCTCTGAGAAGGGAAGCCAATACTGTTTAGAGAGGCCTTTTCAGGAAGTGTTCAGGCAAGTCAGTGAACACTGCAGACAGAATGCCCGGGGCCTAATTTTCTTTTGAATTAATTTATTTTTTAAATAGTAGATAGCTATGCAAACGTTGTAACAAAACATTGTGAATTGTGAGCTGTGATGCTGAGCTACTTCACACAAATCTAGACTGATGTCTAGACAGACATGACCTCTGCTGCACTGCAGTGTTGGTAGCGGAGATCCTGACTATTATATAAGCAGGCAAAGATCTTTCATCCAAGGTTGAATGTTGTCTGTCTCCTTTATGCATGGGTCCCTGGAGGATAGGGTTCCTTTCTCCAGCATACACTTGGTGCAGTTGCACTATGTAAACAGTGCAGGGATGCCCCCATACTAATCCTTTTTTTGTCCTGTTAACTGACAACATGTATTCCTGATTTGTGGCTTTTTGTCTTGCTTCCATATTTTTAGAAGGATAACTCTCTGGCCCTTGTTGCTTGCATTTGTTTGCACTCCTGCTCAAAATTGCAATTACTATTGGCTTAAATTAATTTGGAATGGATTTTTTTTTTCTTTTTTGAATTATGATTTTAATTTTGTTTTTTCACGGTTTTCATGTCATATGTTCCTCTAGTTTAATTTGTTAGATTGTGGTGTTTCTTATGCACAAATACTACATATTTTTGGACATATTTGTATTGTTATAACTGAACTGATTTTTTTCATTTCTTTCTTTGGCATTCATTTTGAGTAGAGATTTTTGTTGTTTTTAAAAGTAGTTTATCATGTATTTTCAGTGCTGGATTTTCTTGCTTTTTTGCAATACTTTTATTAATGAGTCAAGCTTCTTATTGGGACACTTTTCATTCCTTTAGTTTTGAGTAGAAATTTCGTAAGATTTGTAGGTTGCAGTTTATTGCAAACAAAGTCAATGGTTCATATTTCTGAAATGAACAATTATTTCCAATGGATATTTTTCACTTTAAAACTGATATTTACTCTTACTTTTTCATTTGAGATAAAGTTTTCACTTGATTATATTTTGATCACATTTGATAACTGGTTTTAAAAATAAATGTTTTCTGAGTTAAGAGATTACAGATTTTTATGTTGTGATTAATTTTAGTATGTTTTGTTTTCAATCAATTTTTCATTGAATATGTGACTGAAATTCACTCTTGTCATGTTATTGAGCTTCCATCCATTTTTAGGGGATCACGGAAAACAATGAATACCATTGCAGACATTTTCAGGGACAATTCACCACACCCTTGCAGAGGAGCATCCAAAATACCTGTGTTCCACCCCGAAAAAAGGAATTTAAACTTACCCAGGGCACCCAAGCCTCTGAAGCAGAAACGAGGAAGATTCAGGTAATCTGTGAAGGCCTTGAGGAATCCCATTCCCTTTAGCCCACCACAGCATGTTAGGTAGGACTGCACACCAATGTGAAGCATTCTAATAGTAAAGTTGTGCTCTGCGTACAATGTTACTTTTGACTATGAGCTAAAGCACAGTCTAAATTTGTTTGCAGTACTGAAAAGCGCATTAAACTTTGCCCTCAGGTCCCTTCTTTAATGCAAATATGTCACTGTTGCACCCTTAAAGCACTATGTATAATACAGACACTGCTTCTGCAGAGTAATAAATTAGGGACGGAGAAACGGTGTTCTACTCGGGTACGTAGTTTTCTTAGAAGCATGCCTAAACTTGCAAAACTTCATATCCATGTGATGCAAGGCGTATATATGCCAAATGCCACTATGCACTGCAGCGCTTCTATATGTTTAAAGGGAAAGCAATCACCCTTTTCTGCTAAATTGCCACACTTAACCGGATAGTGCTGTTTTTAAATTATACTGGTTTTGCGGACGCGTTTTCACTTATATAAAACTTAACATAATTTATCTGTATAATAATATGTCATGAGGCCTCAACTAAATGTTGCATTTAAACAAGCCTTTGCACGTTGAGCTTTCAGAGAGGTGTGTATTTAGCTTAACTTGCTGACAAATGCATTTTTCTTTTCCTGTGGTCTTGCTTTGCTCTGACTTGTGTCATGGCCACAGATGCCAACGTTTATGATGCAGGTGCGTTTTAAACAACAGGATGAATAGAAGATGTTATGCTTCAGCTTTCTCATTCATTCATTTAAGTTACATAGGAAAATAATAATATATTGAAATAATAGTCTAATCTTTATGAAATATTTTTATTGTCAAATAAAGCATTAAAGAAGGGGAATGATTGCACTGAGTAATATTGTATTTGCCTTGCTTTTGTCTATTAGAAAGAAGCACTGGGAAAATGAGCTGAATTGGTAGATGTTACAAATTGTAGTTAGTTGCATCTTATGTTTACGATGTTCTTTAAGTTTGCTATATTGATGGAAGCTGTCTTGTTCCCATGAAGACATTACCCCTCAGATTGGACCACTGAAATTATCACTGCAAGTCACCACTAATTGTTGCATTTTACTCTTTTTATTGTATTGTCAATATTATACATATTATACATATCTAGTACTTCAAAGTATTGCCAGTGATTAAATCCATAGCCAGTAACAGAGCATCCCACAGTATGAGCAATACTGTTGTGTGGGCCTCTCAAACAATTGTTAGTACATTGTGTAACACCAAAAGCTATGTATCATTCAAATTCAATCTCTAAAATTTCCCTAGCCATTGTGTATTAAAGAACTACCCCAGCCCGTGCTCAGCTCTTTACAAGGTCCATGTTTCAAAAGATATCCAGCAGTTCAAGCCAACCACAATTGTTCACCCCGCAGCTATTCTCATCTCCCATTTAGCAATATCCCTGCTACCAAGCATTTCATCATTACCCTACCATGACTTGGGTGTGCAACATCTGAATAGGTTATTCGTCTGTGTCACTCGTTCCAGTGGTGGGGACAGTGGTTCCATCATCAAGTTAAGTCATGTACCATGAATCCCATGCCAAAAGATCATCTACCAACCTATTGTCTCGCCTCACCTTTTACATGTGCGCCTCCTCAGCCCCAGCCTACTCTGTAAAGTCCCTCAGCCGTCTGAGGAGGTGTTGGGCTCAGCCATCTGGTGGTTGTACAAAGTTTGGAAAGGGTCAGCCCAAAGATTGCGAATTTCCTAGTGAGCTTTTTTTTCTTAACAGGCACCAACCCCAGCAAGCATTGTTTCAAGTCTCTATGTATCACCCACCCTTTACCTTTACACAGGTGCCCCAGGACTTCCTCACAGTGATGTATAATCTGTGGACAACACCATGTAATATGAATGAAGCCTACTGGTGTGTGCCTGCATCGTACACACCTTGGACTCCAAGATGGGTATATTGTGCATAGAGACTTGGGTAAAAGGTATGTGATATGTACAACAGTGAATTGAGTGAGTTTAAACCATGCTTTGGCAAATACCTCTCACCCCTCTTTGTACCCTAGTCCATTCTTCATTCGTCATTGGGTGCTCACTGATATGCTGCCATGTTCCCTCAATCGTAAGTGGGGTGGGTTGAGGTCTGTGCGCCCGCAGGATGCGGTACAAATGAATCACAAATCTCCTTCCACCCACCAGCATTAACAGTGCAACTAGCATCTGTGTGGGCTGAGGGTCATCTAAGAATCCTTGTCATATTTCCCTTTCCAGGGCCGCCAGCCTGGCATACTGGAGAAATTGATCCCTCCCCAAACTGAATGTCTCTATTGCGTTCTGCAGCTTGACAAAACTGCCTGGCAGATATAGGTAATTTTCAGGAGGCACATCCCTTCTTCTGCTGTCAAGTTATGAACGATTTGCACCTCCAACTCTGGTGCGTAGGGCACCCTGCTGAGTGTGTAATCTGTGTAAACCTGTGCTCCCATCCTAGATTAAACCAGAGAGGAAGCTATTCCACCTTGAAAGTCCTTTGACCCAGCTACATTCTGGCTCTCTTTGCTGGTGCCTCTTAGATTTATTCTAGGGGGACATTTTTTTTTCTCAACTTGAATTGATGCTCTTTTGAGACTCTACTGAGTTTCTTGAAACTCTTTATGGCAATTTCTTGAATTGATCTCTATATATGTTACAGACTAGGCTTTCACCTCTCACACTTAGAATTCTTCATGGGTTCTGATGAGACTTAAGTCAAATTACTTACCTTAAAATAGGGCTAAATTGTATGAAACACGTTTAATGCTTTGTTCTATGTTGTATTGGTATTGTAAATTTCATGATCTGCCAATAAAGAAACAAACTACTAAAACAGACTAAAATAAAACTTCAAAACTCACTCAATCTCATTATTGACGCCTATAAATTAAATGAGGTTTCTAGTGTTGGATTATTAGGGTATGGTATTTATCTTTTTTACCATTTCTATCTGTATTTATCCACATTTATATTTTGTTCCTTTTATCTGTATTTATCCACATTTATTTTTGTCGGAGGCAAAAAAAGATGCCACATCAAGTATTTTTACAATTTGTTTGAATAGTCAAGTCACACTTCCACCTGTTATAGGTGTAGATATATTTGTATATACGCTAAATTAAGTAAACACAACACATTCATCTGAAAACTTTGCCAATCTATTACAAGCATGTGCATTCCAAGAGACTTATAGGACACTCGGGCTCTTTCAGGTTTATTAATTAAATGAAGACTACTGAAAAGCTGTTTAATATTTGCTGATGATACTGGAATGCCCAGGAGATTCAAAGAAAGGTTACACATTGTTGGCAATTCTTGCTTTTGGACTGATATCTTTTTGTGGAATATTGCATTAAATATTTGTTGAATTCTTTAACAACATTCATTATGTCATCAGGAGCTCCAAACAACATAATACATCTTTGTAATTGTTAACAACCTGGTTATACTGAACTGTCTTGAGTGAATCCAGGATAGAGACACATTCCTAAAAAGAGGTGTAATTAATTTGTCTTGCTATGTTCCTAGCTAGAACAGCATACCACTTGCTTTTTAGTGTTTATTTAAAAGTAATAATCTCTTTCATAAGGGAACTTGCTTTCTTGTGGTAACATTTGCAATAAAGCGGTGATAGTTGGGTTTTGTGTACAGTCTTGCTCCAATGCCAAAGCCATGTCAACATCTATAACTGTATATATTTGGTGAACAAGTTTCTTCTGACTCCTTCTTCTGAATGTTGATGATACCAGTGAGGGTTTAACAATGAAATGCAACTTCAACTTGAAAGACTGGTTCTTCACACTACTGAGGCCAAATAGTTTTCCTAGGTGATCTATTTTGGATCCAGTGTTTTTTCATTATTTACAAAAGCAATGAAGTAGTGCCATATTTCCAAAAGTCTTACTGCTCCCTCACACCAGCTGAAGCATTGGATCACATTAGCTGGCTTTGATATTTAATTCTCCGGTCTAATGTTACTTGAGAATAAATGTGTTTCATCCATACCTAAATAGGGCTCCAGATTTTATTACAAAATCATACATGTCCCGATTCTCAGACTAAGACAGAGCACAGGAAACCGCAGCATGGATAAGATGACATGTTTTTTTTACATGAATGAAATGAACACTCTGAGCAGCGTGCAAATCATTTACTGCCTTTGTTATGTAGGATTCAGAATCAGAACTTATAGCAACAAGGTCATGCCATGATTTACCCAATCTCTGAAGCATATTGTTTGCAATTAAGGCAATTTTAGCAGAATTACACTCACCAGATGCAGTGATGTCAGCTAAGGCTGAGCAGCAACCTTTTTCTTCATCCTCAGTGTAATAGGTGACCAATGTTTCAATGGCTGAGTCACCATGCACCTCTGTGGTTTCGTCAGTTGTTAAAGAGATAGGAATATTTACCATAGCTTGACTTATGTTTCCAAGCTGTGCTTCTAATACTTGGGGAACATATTTCTCGTATAATTGACTGGATTTGAACATTAACGCCCAACTGTTTAAAAAATAAACCACAACATAGCCGGAGCTTTGTAATAGAAGACTACTTCACACAGTGGTGGCATTGATACTTTGGACGGATCAGAAGAAAGACGGGCAGACTGACCAGGCAGTGGGTTTTTCCCCGAGAGGCTGGAAGGGTGGGTGGGGCTCTTGCAGGAGTTTTTTAAAAGCACTGCAGAGTGGCTTTTACATCCAATAATTTTCAGGCAACAATAAAACTGCCAAGATAACTCTGATGATTAATGTAGCTCCTGGAAGTAGATTGGAGTTTTGTCTAGTGGCAATTTTGACTCATCTAACATAGGGAGCGTAGAAGGTTGATATGCCTGCTGCAAAGAATGTGTACCATGCAGATCACAGAACAGTATTTTATGTGCAATGCTCAGCGGGATACTGCTATTGATACAGATCCTTTTCTTACTGTACAGTTAATAAATTACAATCCTAAACATAATCAAGTACGGTGAGCTCTGAACTGCCATAAAAAAGCTGCATGCAAACCTCATGGTACAGGTTAGAAAGATAGGTTTATCCCCAGTCGTTGATTATCCTAATTTTGCTACAAAGGGTTTGTTTGGGTAGAAATATTTTTTATTAGTAAAGTCAACCCTAACCACTGTCTTGTGCTCTGAATCCTGAGTTTGTTTCCCAGACCAAGCACTTCTACAAATGCCTGCCAGTATAGATGACTTGTGAATCCTGCTGCTACACCCTTAGTCTTACATAATATTTCTATACAGGTATTTACACATGTTTGATTCAGTGTCTGTGTGTGTGCGTGTGTGTGTGTGTGAGATGTGAAGTGCTCCAACAGCCTACGCCAGTAAGAGGCGCTATAAAACAAATAAAATACATGCCAGGGGCTATGGAGAGATTTTAAAGACTGTATGCACTCAAAAAGTTACCAAACAAAATTGAAACCACTGGAAAACGGAAAGTTCTATTTCAAACAAAAAGGGTGCATTTGCTGCATAGACATCCGGGGCACGTTAAGTAGGTAACTCAGGCAAGCACGTTCTAGGAGGGTGTGATGAGGGATGTAGCCTTTCTTTTGGGAATGTACTTGATATATTTGTCAACACGCACTGCGTTACAAAATCTATCCTTCAAGAGGAAGCACTACGTTATTGAGGAAGATCCGAAGTGGAATGAAGGTCGCATGAAAGCAAATGGGAATTTACTTTTACAAAAGCAACTGCAAAAAAAGGAAAGAGACTGCGATGCACACATCCTGCAGAGAGGGCTAATTGCACTGAAGCAGTTTCTGCCAGTGCTAACGCACATATTAACTCCTCTCGCTCAGCTATCACTGCTTTAAAAATCCAGAACTCGCGCCTTTTGCAGCATCCCCACCTGCAGATGTGCAATACGAGCAGCTTGTCTTACACACACTGTGCACAAGTACACCGTGGTAGTTTAAAGGTCACACAATGCTGCAGTATTTAATATAGAGGGATTTATTGACAACCAGATTGATGTGATCCTTCCCCTCACCAGCCGCAGAATAACTGACCAGGAAAGAACTGATAGAGCGTTCCAGCCTAATAATTTACCTATAGTTGGAAGCTCTTGGGTCGATGAATCTTTTGACCAAGTGGGACTCTCTTTACCCGGGAGTAATCAATCAAAATCAACAATCAATAATCAATAACGAACATAAGCAATGCCCTGATCAACATAACACTTCACAATTAATCCAGAATACATTTCGGCGAAACCATGACCTTTCGGTCATGAATAACCACACCAGTTTTATGCAAAGTTAATGAATTTATTTCCCTATATTAACAAAGCTAGCACAATGTAGATGTGTCTCAACACCAAATGATATATGTAAATGAACATTAATAGCTGTCCATATCGGCGGAAAAGATGCAATCTATGCAGCATTTGAATAACAATGCCTTCTATAATGGCAACGCAAACCACTAAAACTACAATCTGTAATGGGCTAATTGCATACATTTAGTCAGCATAACAAGGTCTCAAATTGCATCGTGCATCAAATGAATCCTCATCTAACCTCGAATTAGCATCGGCATGTGGGACTTCATGCAAAAACAATTTAGCAACATCAATTTGAAAAACTCCTAACTAAGGCGCTTATCCAAAATCAGCAGTTGGTTACCTAAAAAGAAAACACAATGCAATTGTACAATTTTCCTTTCATATTTACCAAATTCAATCAGCATTCAAGGAAGTCTTCGTCTCACAGGTACCGGTTTCGATCAGCATGGGTCGGGGGCAAAGGGGCAGGGTGGACGGGGGCAATTGCCTCACGGCGGCAAGGTAAAAGGACAACTATTACTTCATGCAAAGGGACGTATCAAAGTTAAAGTCTCTAGGGCGAGAATTACTTAGTCTCTTTCTCTCGATTAGAGAAAGCATCAAAGTCTCTCAAAATGGCGTCGAACATCAATTGGCATCGTAGAAAATAGGCAATAATGTCCGATGGGTAATGTCCGTTTTCTTCCTTGTACACCTGGTTTAAATAGACAACAGTTCAAATCCAGTAGGGTCTTCCATTGGAGGGTTCATAGGTTGACTTCAAATTATCCAATCAAAAACAACAGTTCTCAAGCTTTTACTTAAGCATACATTATCCTTGGAGTCGGGAACGTAAGTTGCAACATATTTTACCAATTAACTCACTTTCAGAGCGTCCATTGTCTGCACCTGCAGATTGACCTTGGAGTGAAGAAAAAGATGCCAGGCTGGCACGAAACCTTAAGATAAGCATGTGAACGATCTCACTGGAAAAGTACAGCTTCAAGCAAGAATACACGTTTACTAGCACATTGGAAAAATACGGGCATCTAAACCGTGAGACAAAGCAGCTAGGCCAAAGCCTCCACTAAAGTTATGCTAAGCTAAAACATTTCTAACAAGCAAATCATGGCACACGTTTACGATTATGTCAAGCTAGTACAATTCTAATACATCACGTTATATGAAGCACGCTTATAAATGTTGGCAAACTACTCTGAGGGCACATTTGTCCCCGTACAATCTTATTTAGTTCGGTTAAAGTCACACTTGATTATTGCTACACTACGTTTATGCGCTAATAAATGCAAAACCTTCATTTCAGCTTCATCAATCCCTCCTCTGATGACTACTTGTCATCACACAAACTAATCCCACAAATTTTATTCCATTAAAATTCTGTCAGTTCCCTCTGCCTTTTAGTTCCCCTTGTTCTTGCTTTGTATTCTTCTGCCATTCTTTTCATCATTTTCTCTTCCTTCCTTCTTTTAATTCTTTCCATTATCATTATTATTCCCCTTTTTATTCCCCAAATTCCGAATATGCAAATTAGAACTATTAGAATTCCCTGTATTATTTTTGGCAAAATTCCATTCCAAATTCCACCAAGCCAACTTCCCACTGACGCAATAGCCTTTCCAACCTTCTCCCACACTCCTGGTTCTTTCAGTTCCTTCAAATCTGCACTCTCCTTTGTTAGATTAGCAAGCATTGTTTTAATTTTCACACTATTGTCTGGAATATACGTGCAACAGTGTCGTGCACCAAGCATTTTGCTAACGCCGCCATCCTTTGCTAAAAGAATGTCTAGGGCAAGCCTGTTTTGAAGAGTCATAGCTCTTTCCGCTGCAAGTTCAACATCCATCAGGATTATAGCACCTGAAAACTTTGTCAACATGTTATCCACTATAGTAGACAACTTTCTTATTTTGATGGAATTCAACACAACTCCCAATGAAGGACTCATGGCTCCAAATATATCTCCTACCACAGCAGCTGCGGTCTCTCTTTTCTGGATACGATGGGATCCAGATGTCTTTGGAATCATCGATAGGTCATCCAGCTGATAAACCTTTGGGAACACTATACCCAAATAACATCTCCCCCACCATCCCTTTGGAAGACGATAATAGGCATTATGCCCACAAATGTAATATACACCTGGTATGACAGGGTCAAGTCCGTTCAGCATGAATGTCCATTTGGCCTTAAAGATAAACGTATGTTTACACTCACTCGCACCTACAAAAATGTTAACATAATAAGATTCACCTCGATATATACAAAATTTCCCTACATGCCAAGCATCTAAAGCTATTTTCCCTTGTGTTCTTATTGCGGCAAAAGCATAATTATCTACTGAAGTCCTCTTATGCAGCTCCTTTTCTAATTTCGCATTCATGTGTGCCCTTCTATCATCTGTGCGATCTAAAAAGCTTATTTCTACTGCAGAGAGGGAGCAGGTAAGATTTTCCCTATGAGCATGAGCCGTTTCAAAAGGTTGCATTGGCTCGAAAAATTCTCTCATTATTTTAGCATCCCAATCTTTAGCAATCTGGCTTAGCTGCGTGATTATAGGAACATATGCAAAGGTAACATCATAATTTGAGTAAAAATACTGTATGTTGGTTTGACCATAAAATCTAGAAGTTACTATACTACATGTAATCCCATATGTAAGAGGCATGTGATGATATGTCACCCCTTCCGTTACCGATGTCGGTATCTGTGTACACACATAACAATCTTTCGCATCCATAGTCTCAACATATTCTGTTAGCAAGCGATAGAAAACATTATATGAAAGCTCCTTCTTATCATGCAAGTGTCTCATCTAATTCTAGTCTTTTCAGTGCGGTTAGTTCAGTGACAGTAACAGGAGCAAAAGTAGAAGCATCAATTTTCTCATTCTCACCCTTACCATGCATTCGAAGCACTATTGCCATTATTATTAGTACACATGCAATTACCAAGCCTATACACGCATATTTACAATATTTAATTCTACTGTTTTGTGTCATGATCTGTATAGAATCAGAGAGCTAGAAGCACCTGTAAAAGAAACGATTTAGCAATTCAGTTACAAAGCAGAACGAGCGCAATGTTCACACAGTTTTCTTCAGGAGCCAAGTCACTTATCGGTTAGCAGCATTTGTCTCAATTCAGCAATAACTCAGTCTCAATTCGGCAATAACTCAGTATTTTTTTTTTTTTCTCTCAAAGTTCAATAACTCACTCTCTCTCTCTCTTTTTTTTTTTTTTTTTTTTTCAGTTTGCACGTTGTCTCAAATCGTGTTTAAGAGTCAATCAGGTTTTTAAAAGTCTTATCAGGTTAGCAAATGTCTCATCCGGTTTAGCAATGTCTCAGCTGGTTGTATCACGTTAGATTATAGCAAGCAATGTCATTTACCAGCTTTTCAATCAACAGTGTCCATAAAACTTTTCTTTTCTATGGGTATCTCTTCTTCTTCGTTCTCGAGGCTAAGAGATACAAATTCGTCAGTCCAATCGTCATGGACTACATATGCCCATTCTGGACCGGAATATCTCCTGTTTGGTATCCTTTTCCTTTTCAATTTTGCATCTCTCTTTGACTCTGCCTCACTGGTACTTTCCTCTTTGGCCAAGTCTTTTCCTTCACTTGATGTTGGTGTCACGACAGACACTTCCTTTCTCTTCTCTTTCACTCTTGGCCCTTCACTGTCGTTCAACTTTTCTCTAGTTCTTACTTTTACTGGTGATATACTTGGTCTTTTCTTTGCGCTGTGTCCACTTGAGGGGCCTGCGATCTCTTCTGGAGAAGTTTGAACAGTTTCGTTCTGTTCTGCCTTGTCCCCTCCTTCTGGGGAGTCAATCAGGTTTTGCTTTTCTTTTTCTGTACCGTCTGCTTCTGGGAAAGCCCTCCTCTGATCAGGCTCTCCTGCTTCTTCACTTCTTTCGAGCCCTTTGTCACCGTGACTTTCTTCAGGCTCTGTGTCACTTTCAGCTGCTTCAGGCTCTTTGTCACCTTCAGCCTCTTCAGGCTCTTTGTTACCTTCAGCTGCTTCCGGCTCTTTGTCGCCCTCAGCTGCTTCGTCGCTGTCTGAGGTTTCTCCTTGGTCTTCCCCAAGTGAGTCGGTTTCTTCGTCTTCAGAGAATATTTCTCTCTCCTCTATTTCTGCCTGTTCGCTTCTAGTTCTGTTTTGCTCTGTCTCAGCGCTCGGCACTTTGTTATCAGGAACTGGCAGTTTCAGCGCTTCAACTTCCTCATCGGTGGGACACAACACTTTCTTTGTGTGACTGGCGTGGATCCAGTTGGGAACTCCCGCACACTTCACAGCGGTAGTGGTTGTCAGGATCACTTGGAAAGGGCCTTTCCAACGGGGTTCCAGACACGACTTCCTCACGTGCTTCTTTACCACGACCCAGTCACCTGCTTTCAGTGTGTGTCCTGGACCTTGGATCGGTGGCAAGGTGGTTGCTTCCACCTGGTGAGAGAAAGAGCGAACCACGTCAGCCAGGCCTTTGCAGTAGTCTAACACCATATCATCTGTAATATTCAAAAGCGCGTTTGCGGGAACTGCAGGAAGTCTCATGGCCCTGCCCATGAGAATTTCGTGCGGGGACAGTCCAGTCTTTCTGTCAGGGGTGTTTCTCATTGACATTAACACCAAGGGCAATGCGTCAGGCCATTTCAAATTTGTCGATGCGCATATTTTCGCCATTCTTGATTTCAGTGTACCATTCATTTGCTCCACCAGTCCTGATGCTTCAGGGCGATAGCTACAATGCAGTTTTTGCTCAATGTTCAGCGCTTCGCAAAGTAACTTTATCACCTCGTTATTGAAGTGACTTCCCCTATCTGATTCTAAAGAGATCGGGAATCCGAAACGTGGTATCAACTCCCTCAACAATAGTTTTGCAACTGTAAGGCTGTCATTTCTACGTGTGGGGTATGCTTCAATCCAGTGACTAAAAATGCACACAATCACCAACACATACTTCAGACCTCCATGCACAGGCATCTCAATAAAGTCCATCTGCATCCTGCTGAACGGGCCACTGGCCCTGCCAATGTGGCTCGCGTTCACAACTGTTCCCTTTCCTGGGTTCATCTGCTGACAAATGACACAACGATGGCAAACTGCTTCTGCAGCTTGACGAAATCTGGGGTTAAACCAATCCGTTTTGAACAATCTTATCATGGCATCTCTCCCTAGGTGAGCCTGCCCATGATAGAACCGCGCTAGCTGCGATAAGAGACAATTTGGTAAAACAAATTTTCCCTCATTTGAAACCCATATCTCATCTGGTCTCTTTGTACATTGTGATTTAATCCAAGAAGCCTTTTCATCCTCCCTGACGCTATTCTGTAATGCTTTTAGTTCATCCATTGTATCCACGACTTTCAAGGCAAATGCTTCAGCTGGTTCAAGCTCTGGCTCATTTATCGAATTCCATTCATCCCTGAGCAATATACAGTTCAAGGCACAAAATCTTGCGACTTGATCCGCATACGCATTTCCCAAGGAAACATAGTCCTGTCCTTTTGTATGAGCACTACACTTTACCACTGCAATTTCGGCTGGCATTTGAATGGCGTGTAACAATTCCCTTATTCTCTCCCCGTTTTTCACTGGCGACCCTGAAGATGTCAGGAAACCTCTCTGTGACCATAGTTGCCCAAAGTCGTGCACAATTCCAAACCCGTACTGACTATCAGTGTAAATGGTAACCTTCATCAATGCAGACAGTTGACATGCTCTTGTAAGGGCTACAAGTTCTGCTACTTGTGCGGAATATACCCCTTGGAGCCAGGACGCTTCCAGGACACCTGTTACAGTACATACAGCATATCCTTCTTTCAATATTCCCAATGCATCTCTTAAACATGACCCATCAACAAAAACAATTTGGTCATTTTCATCAAGCTTAGTATCCTTGATGTCAGGTCGGGGTTTTGTGCAAAATTCAGTCACCTGAAGGCAGTCATGCTCGACGTCTTCAGCGTTCTCAATTTCAGCATTTTCTCCGGGAAGCAAGGTTGCTGGATTCAACGTAGTGCACCTTTTCAGCTGCACATTCAGTGAGCCCAGAATTATTGTTTCATACCTTGTGAGTCTTGCTCCAGTCATGTGTTGTGTTCGGGAGCGGGTCAAAAGTATCTCAACTGAGTGAGGGACCATGACTGTTAATGGATGTCCCATCACTATTCCTTCACTCTGAGTGAGGCTGATACCAACTGCTGCTACGGCGCGCAAACACCCAGGCAGTGCTGCTGCGACCGGATCCAAAGTAGCTGAAAAATACGCTACTGGTCTGTTTATGCCGCCATGGGCTTGGGTCAAGACAGACAGAGAACATGCATCACGTTCATGACAAAACAATGTGAAAGGCTTTGTGTAATCAGGCATACCTAAAGCTGGAGCCCTGCACATGCATTCTTTCAATTCAATAAAAGCATCCATCTCATCTCCTTTCAGCTCAATTTCATCCAATGCATCCTTCTGGGTCAGTTTCAGTAAAGGCTTGGCTAGAGTTGAGAAGTTGGGAATCCACTGGCGACAGTAGCTCACCATCCCCAAAAACTTCCTCACCTCCCTCCTTGTCTTTGGTGGACTCATTTGAAGTACACTTGTTATTCTTTCCTTCATTATTCTCCGTGACCCTTTCTCTATTTGGTGACCCAAATATTTCACTTTCTTCTGACAGAACTGCAACTTTGAAGGAGACACCTTGTGTCCATTCCTTCCCAAGTGGTTCAGTAGGGCAATAGTATCGGCTGTGCAGCCACTTTCTGTCTTAGCTGCAATCAGTAAGTCATCAATGTACTGTACTAGGACTGACTCGAATGGCAATTCTAACGCTTCCAAGTCTTTCTTTAGAATCTGATTGAAAATTGACGGTGACTCAGAAAACCCTTGAGCAATTCGACACCAACTGTAAACTCTGTCTAAGAATTTGAAACAAAAGAGAAATTGGCTGTCCTCATGAAGAGGCACTGAAAAGAATGCTTGTGACAAGTCGATCACTGAGAACCATTCGGCATCGCAAGGGACTTGAAACATTATCACAGCTGGATTTGGTACTACCGGGCAGCATTTGACTATGATGTCATTTATTTTCCTCAAGTCCTGCACTATTCGGACCTTTCCACTTGGCTTTATTAGTCCCATGATTGGTGAATTACATGGACTGCTCAACACTTCTTTCAGTACTCCCTGTTTTACGAACTCGTCAATTAGTTGGGCGACTTTCATGAGGGTGTCTTGTGCCATGTGGTATTGTGGGGTCTGGGGAAAGGTTACATTGGGTTTTACGGTCACTTTCACTGGTTCCACTCCTTTCACCAATCCCACCTCCTTTCCTGTCATATCCCACACTTCCTTTCCGACTGTTTCCCGTAATTCAGCTGGAATATCCTCTTCAGTTATCATCGGAAGAAGGTTAATCAGAGGATATTTTTCATCGACAACTTCCATCTCGTCCCCTTCTACACTGTCCTCTTCTTCCCCATCACTGCTCGTCTGAATTCTTATTCCATCGTACAAACACATAATCGAACATCCCAATTTGCACAATAGGTCTCTCCCTAACAGTGCTATCGGGCTTGAGTCGCATACCACAAAATTATGTAACCCTTGGTAGTTACCAATGCTGATTGGTACTGGATCTGTGATTGGGTTCGTCAGGTACCTGTTTGCTACTCCCACCACTTGAACTGTTCTCCCTGAGAGGGGCAAATTTGGTACTTCAATGCTCCTAACAGTTGAACGTGTGGCTCCTGTGTCAACCAAGAATGAAACCCGATGACACATAACTTTTCCTTCCACATATGGACCCTTTTGATCAACTTCCAAGGATGCTGCAAGCACACAATTTCCCTCCTCATCTGAACTTTGACTCTCCCATACATTGTTTATTCCATTCTCACTGTGTAATGGGAACTGTTGTACTGTGCCGTTTGTACTCATCACCTGACCCGAGACCTGTGGAGGAACCATCACCTGCTGCTGATTCATTGGTGCCAAGGGTATTTGCATTTGCTGATTAGGTACCATGGGTAACTGCTGTTGCATTGGCTGCATTTGCGTCATCTGCTTACGAGGCATCTGCATCTGCTGCGGCTGCATGGGCTGTAATCCCTGCAACTGATTTATGGTCTGAAAATTTGGGTTTGGACCTCTCATTTTCGGTCCCCTCATTGTCTGGAATGCATTGACATCATTGTTTTGCTGACCAACACCTGCACCTGCACCTTCCTGCACCATCATTGGGCACTCGCGTTTCCAATGTCCGACTATTCCGCACGCGTGACACGGCATCACCCTTTTCATTGCCTGCATACCATTCGAAGTCACAACAGTATTCAAATCCGGACCATTATTCACAAAACCTCCTCTGCCCCTGCCTCTTGCCTGTGGCTGGAACACCATATTTCCCTGCAGCTGCGGCTGCGGCTGCGGTACCTGCTGTTGGAACCCTTGCAACCCTTGCAAACCTGTCTGAGCTGCTTTAAGCTGCATCATCATCACCTTCTCTTTCAACCTTTTCTGTTTCACTTCAATTTCGTCGCTACAGTATTTCGCATAAGTCAACACTTCATCAATAGGTTTCGACTGCCAACAAATCAAATGCGTCTTTATCATCTGACTTATCTCTGGTCTCAGCCCTTCCACAAACCTAAACACAAAATAAAGCATGTCCTTCGCCTCTATTGTTTCCGTGCCACTGTAGTTCTTGAACGCCTTCAACAACCTCTCATAGTAACCATGAATCGACTCTTTAGCCTCTTGGGCAGTTCGATCAATCTTCTGCCAATCCACATTTTTCGCGGCAACCTTCGTCTTCAAATGCTCAATCACCTTATAGTACAAGCTCATCACCATAGGTGATGGTGCACCCGTATCCCTGTCTCTCTCTGGTTCACTTGTCGGCCAACCTACAGCCCTTTTGCATTCCTCCCACAAATCTGCCGGAGCCACAATCTCAAAGAGGGTGTTCAGGTCTTCCCAAAGACATTTTGCAAGCTTCACAAACCTATCAGTCTGTTGGTACCATTCAATCGGTTTCTCTCTCAGTTTGGGAAAGTCATCCGTAAAAGACTGAATGTCGCTTCTGTGCCACGGTACATGTATTAATTTTCCCCCTGCTGTCTCCCTCATTGGTAACATGGTTACTGCATCACTACTCTGTGGTCTTTTCTCCTTGTGCTCTGGGACACTGTCTTTCTTCTTTTCCTTTTTCATCGCCCACCTGCTTTCCCATTTGTCTAAGCACCTCCACACTTGTGCACTCTGCAGCAATTCTCTAAGGTGCGTCTTCATGCCTGCTGACCTTATGTGTTCAAAGTCTGTGGTCCCAAAATCCAGTCAATAGCTCCTGCTCAAGTGTTTTGTCTTGTCTATCTCAACCCCGTTTTTGTCAGCTATTTCTTGCAACCTTTTATGTACCTTGTTCACTTCTCTCGTAATCCGGGGACATAGATACCTCAGCTCTTCTTCCGAGTAGGACTCTAGCCTATTCACACCCATAGTCCCTTCCACCAACTCTTCTGCTTCCATGCTCAACCTTACCCTATTCAGGTAGTCTTCTCCCTTCCCACTTGTTGAGCTTTGTGTGGAATTCAGACTGTTGAACCACTGTGTTAGCTGTTGCGCGTTCAACCCCATCAGTGTAGCATTCACATCGACTGCCATTGATGGTTGCGGCAACTTTTCAGTGCTTGATGATAGCGGTATTATCAGTGGGGGACTCGACCTCACCACTGTTGACTGAGCACATATGGGACTAAACTCCATCAGGGACCCAGATCCATTTGGCTGAGCCGCTATCGGAGTTATCCCTGGAGTGTTTTCTATGCACCTCCTTTCCGTCCCGTTCTGCACCATTAGTCCCTGACCGCTCATACCTGAGTTAGGCTGACTGTACAAAGGTACCGGAGGACCTACAGTAATGGGTAGGGATATCGCATCTGGGTTCTGTCCATTCCCCATGTTCTGAGACATGTTCATTCCCACACTATGGGTCATCATTGCCGGCATGCCCGTCTGACTCCCCGTCATCTGAGCATGTGCTGTTCCCCCCTGCATCTGCTTTTGAGGCATCAAAAACTGGGTTGATTCAGCTTGTGCCAATGTTGGGTTGTGACCATTCTGTACTCCCATTACGGTTGGATCTAAAATCATTCCCGTACTGGTGTCACTGCTGTAGTACCTTGGGACCTGCGGCTGATAGTTTTCTGCTGGTTTCAACATAGGCACATCTGGGTATATTCTCCTAACCTGTGGTATCTGCGGGGTGAACAGTAAACTCGGGTCCTTATATCCCGATGACGTTTCTGAATCTGGAGTTTCATTACTCTGTACCGGTGCCGGAGGGGCAGAACTGGTACTTGGACCTTGTCCACTCTCTGCATAAGGCGGTGGACGGTCGTTCAGCAATTGCATGATGAACTCCTCATCGTCTGATTCATCTTCTCTATCTTTGGAACACCTCCCGTTTGTCTTACAGGTAGCTTTCTTGCCTGTCGCCTCTTCTTCCTTAGCAATTGCTGGAAACAATTTTATCCCCTGCAGTACATCTGACCTCCACACCTTCTGTGCATTATCCCACCTAGCGTCCGCTAGTGTCTTTTCTACCTTTCTCATCCTGGTCTCGAACTTCTTTTGCTGTTGCTGTCTAGCCATTAGTTCCCAAATTGCTAGAGCCTCAAACTGTGCTGGCCTTGGAGGTACCTTCATGTCGTACATCGCAAATCTCAAATTCTCTAGAATCCTTATATTGAATGTCCCATGGATCGGGAACGCTACGCTCCCATGTTTCTCTGTCAGCTTGTGCCATTGCTTTAGCCAAAGACACGGAGCTACCCCCTTTTCCTCCATTACAATGTAAGCTGGTGTACCTTCGGGTGGAGTCTCCTCTCCTACGCTCGCTTTAATGTAAGACTCCCCCTTCATCGCACTCTTTAATGCTTTAAAAAATTTCATTTTCTCGTCTTTTATTTCACAAAGTTTGTAATCAATAGGTGACTTTAATTCCCGGAATACTCTTCGCTTGCCTTTCCCCTTCCAATCGAGCCCCACGGACTGCGTCCAATCCGTGCGCGACCCTTCTCTGCAACCAACCTATCACAGCGCGGCTCCTAGTGACGTCACACTCACACACACTGCGGCTGACAAAGCCTCGCGGCTTGTCCTCCTTCACTCAGCTCCTCTCGTAACAACTTCTAGCATGTATCGCGAGCAACCAAAAATATAAAACAGATCTGTCGGTTTACTACAGGAAGGGTAACACAATCGCTTCAGGACCTTAGGGATTTTTCACTAGCCTCGGCAGTTATTCCATCTTTCTCGGTCCCCACTTTCGCAAGCAAATCTGACCCGCAGATTCTGCTCTCAACTTGTCAGTGATCTATTCTAGTGCACTTAGAATTTGTCAAAGCCCGAAGTCGAAGTTTTCTTTCACTCCCTTAACACACGTACCGACTCGTTGACCACGCCCGATCAACCTATTAAACCGACCAGACCACAACATAAACAAGTGTCTCATACACTTTTCAACATACTCCGGAGTCTCTTGACCTCGCAGGGCCCGTCTCAACAACAACAACCACGTGGACCTTTTTCTGCACTAAGCGCCACACGCACATGAAGTTCGACGACTTCCCTACTCTCACACTCGGAGTCGCACCTCCGCTATTCTCTAAAATCCTCACAACCTTTTCACACAATCTGCGGCAATAAGCTGTGCAAGCGCAAAACCCTAACTTCACTCATACCGTCACTAGTACCACCAACGCCGATTCCACACCTCCCTTCTCTCCATTCGCAAGCTCCGAGATCCCGGGAAAGTCGCGGGGGACTTAGCCCATCATCATTCTCTCAATCTGTTTTACCCAAGAAAAATCTAATTCAACTTCTCGAGTGGGTCTCAAAGGGCGTAACCGTTAGTTCAACACCATCTACCTCTCGATTTTGGGTCCCAAAAGGACGGAACCGTCCTCTGCTACCATCTACTGATAGAGCGTTCCAGCCTAATAATTTACCTATAGTTGGAAGCTCTTGGTTCGATGAATCTTTTGACCAAGTGGGACTCTCTTTACCCGGGAGTAATCAATCAAAATCAACAATCAATAATCAATAACGAACATAAGCAATGCCCTGATCAACATAACACTTCACAATTAATCCAGAATACATTTCGGCGAAACCATGACCTTTCGGTCATGAATAACCACACCAGTTTTATGCAAAGTTAATGAATTTATTTCCCTATATTAACAAAGCTAGCACAATGTAGATGTGTCTCAACACCAAATGATATATGTAAATGAACATTAATAGCTGTCCATATCGGCGGAAAAGATGCAATCTATGCAGCATTTGAATAACAATGCCTTCTATGATGGTAACGCAAACCACTAAAACTACAATCTGTAATGGGCTAATTGCATACATTTAGTCAGCATAACAAGGTCTCAAATTGCATTGTGCATCAAATGAATCCTCATCTAACCTCGAATTAGCATCGGCATGTGGGACTTCATGCAAAAACAATTTAGCAACATCAATTTGAAAAACTCCTAACTAAGGCGCTTATCCAAAATCAGCAGTTGGTTACCTAAAAAGAAAACACAATGCAATTGTACAATTTTCCTTTCATATTTACCAAATTCAATCAGCATTCAAGGAAGTCTTCGTCTCACAGGTACCGGTTTCGATCAGCATGGGTCGGGGGCAAAGGGGCAGGGTGGACGGGGGCAATTGCCTCACGGCGGCAAGGTAAAAGGACAACTATTACTTCATGCAAAGGGACGTATCAAAGTTAAAGTCTCTAGGGCGAGAATTACTTAAAGTCTCTTTCTCTCGATTAGAGAAAGCATCAAAGTCTCTCAAAATGGCGTCGAACATCAATTGGCATCGTAGAAAATAGGCAATAATGTCCGATGGGTAATGTCCGTTTTCTTCCTTGTACACCTGGTTTAAATAGACAACAGTTCAAATCCAGTAGGGTCTTCCATTGGAGGGTTCATAGGTTGACTTCAAATTATCCAATCAAAAACAACAGTTCTCAAGCTTTTACTTAAGCATACATTATCCTTGGAGTCGGGAACGTAAGTTGCAACATATTTTACCAATTAACTCACTTTCAGAGCGTCCATTGTCTGCACCTGCAGATTGACCTTGGAGTGAAGAAAAAGATGCCAGGCTGGCACGAAACCTTAAGATAAGCATGTGAACGATCTCACTGGAAAAGTACAGCTTCAAGCAAGAATACACGTTTACTAGCACATTGGAAAAATACGGGCATCTAAACCGTGAGACAAGGCAGCTAGGCCAAAGCCTCCACTAAAGTTATGCTAAGCTAAAACATTTCTAACAAGCAAATCATGGCACACGTTTACGATTATGTCAAGCTAGTACAATTCTAATACATCACGTTATATGAAGCACGCTTATAAATGTTGGCAAACTACTCTGAGGGCACATTTGTCCCCGTACAATCTTATTTAGTTCGATTAATGTCACACTTGATTATTGCTAAACTACGTTTATGCGCTAATAAATGCAAAACCTTCATTTCAGCTTCATCAGAACCACCTTTGCATAGAGTTCTATAGAATACACAATAGAAACATTCTATGAATTAAAGATGCACACCATAACATGAAGGTATTACCATAAAGGTACGATAAGTGAAAACTTATACAACTGAATATAACCTACATCCGCCCTCCTACCCCCTTGGGATGGCATTGTTTTGAGGTGTTGCCTTGAGAAGGGCCTGGCCAGTAACGTACAGCTGACTGCTGTAACTTTGGAAAAAACACACATGTGGAATCAGGCGACAGGGAGGCACCTTTCCTCAATGAGGGTGGGCAGATGGTAGTTGGAGTACAGGTAAAAAGGGGTGAGCCCCACAAAATAAACGGAAGAACGTATGAGGGCCAGGCTGGAGAAGAAGTGACAGGCTCAAGCTGCGACTAATGGCTCCAACCACTATCGGCTGCAAGGAACTAATGGACAATCAGCAGGGTTATGGGGGCAGTTAGAGGTCAGTGCAAGAGCCTCCTAGAAAGGATTTTCCCCATATCCAAGGATTTATGGCTCTGCAGATGTTGCATATTACTGTGGGCAAATCAGGGGTGTGGTTAGGCAACCCTGGGCTGGTGCTGAGCTGTGACGCACAATTTACCAGTATTTTCCCGTTTCTAATTTATAAATGCAGACAAAGGAAAAATATTTCAGCACTATAGTTTTAGGAAAAATAGTTTTATGTCTGTATTTTATATGTATAAATCAGTTTAATTGGAAAACCAGGAGCCTTATAGATTGTTGATGTGCAGAAGCTCTTTATTTATCCATACTTACCCCCAAGACATCACCTCTTGGGCCCAGTGGGGTGCTCTAATTTTATTTCCCCTGTTGAGATTGAGTATTAATGATTGAAGGTCCCAATAGGCCCCTTGCAGTTTCCGATGAAAAACGGTTCCCTCTGCGACCAGTGTGTGCAAAGAATCAACCAGAAACCTCCCTTCTTTCAAATATTGTTAAATAAGAAATGAACCTGTGCTGCTGCGTTTTGGGATGAATAGTGTTTTTGATATCTAGTTACACAGGAGGAAATGTTAAGTGAATATTATTTTATACCTGAGATTTCGCCAAGAACCAAAGTTAATGAACATATTTGTCATATTACTGCTGAGCCTTAGTAAAATATCTAGTGGTTAATGAATGCATCTTTACCGATTCTTAATACTTTCACTTATTCTGTATCTTATTCCGTGTAAAGTCTGAATTCAGGAGAATTCAAAAATACCATGTAGGCCACTCTTGGCAGGCGTTACGCAAGCTAAATCCATATGCAACATACATCCTGTTACATGTCTAGGGTCTCATATGTTCATACAGACTACCAATTCTCTACTATAGGGTTGCAGCACAAATACAAATTACCTACATGTATATTTTCAAAGTGTTTCTCACTCTTCCAGAGCTAAGGCTAATTTTCTGACCCGCTCCTCACTTGTGTTAAGATAATGTAACATGGGGGATAGGGGTCTCACCTATAAGTGAGGGAGCTCTTATGATGTAGCAGTTGAGATCGGTGAATCGGGGTCTAGTAAAAAAAGGGAGGTACAGCAACATCTCAGGACCTCTGTAGTCTGTAGAATAGGTTTTTTCTAATCACCTGCCCATTTTCTTCCCTTGACCACCTCTCTTTGAAGCTCTGTGGACCCCAAAAGTGTTAATCAGTCAATCTCATTGGTATCTGTCCGGAGATTATGCAGCTGATTTTGAGACTATGCTTTCAAACACTTGGGAGCATGCAGACCCCAAGGAAGTGGAGTTGAGTCAGTAAAATGTATAAAAGGAGTCCTTCTCAGGACAGAGCAAAGACACATGCTGATATATATTCCTGTCCGCTACCATGCCAGATTCTTCTGTTTTATAGGAAATCGGACAGCTGCCAACCAAGATTTTCAATTTTTTTTCCTAAAATTGCTGAGAGCAGGCCAGTCCTGAATACTAGTTAAGAATGTATCTTGATAATGTATTTCCTGCATTTTACTTCCCAACACAACCTTGGAAGGTGCATGGATGAGCCACTTTTGCAAGTAAGTCTTTGTCCTGCATATGATAGAGTGCAACGAATGGGGCTAGAACACATATGCAAACTTTGGGAGCAAATTTCAAGGAGGACTACAAGACGAAAATGTTGGTCCTGAGATTCATACATAGGATTGGGAATGTGATGGCTTGTGTCAATATAGTCTGGGTTGTTATGTAATTCTGGAAGCCAACAGCAGGGTGACACACTGCAAATCCTTCCGATCTAAATTTTTTGATTTTTTCCAGGTCAATCTCTGTTGTAAACGGAAACCCAGAAAATAACACAGTATATCCTTCTACCCTGTTCCTCTTTTCTTGACAGCCATATTCTGCTTTTCTCCAGCAAGTTGCGGGTTCTATCTCACATTGACAGCCTTTATTCAAAGGTCTGCGGACCTGCCGATCCCTCTATCATGAACAAAAGAGGTGACCATTATGGAGTATCTAAACTGATTGATATCTAAGACTCACTAATTAAAGGTCAACCCTTGCTCTTCATTCAGAAACATGCACAAGACTGACAACTATTTGAAACGCCTCCTTAAAGGCCTTAAAAAGTGTTGTACAATGATACCATAAATGATATGTACAATAAATGCTGTGTAATATAGGATGTATATGCTTTATATCTGTGGCAGATATATTTCATTGCGTGTTTCCTCTGGTCAAATCAAACTTTTTTTTGTTGGACCCTTCAGTGCAACATCTTTAGTGGGCATGGAGGATATACCAGTTGGACTGAATACAAGACAAAACATGTGTTCAAATCTCATGAGCTTCCTGTCAATGTCAAGATGGTATACACAAAGTTGGACATGGAGATTTTGTCTACATCATTTTCCATCAGCTGCAGGAACTGTCATAAACCTGTTTCTTCAGTGATGTGTTTTATGGTGCTCCGGATTAAGAAAATCCATATTTTCCCTTTGTCTAGCAAAGATCACTTGTAATAAGTATTTACAGGTATCTTTGCAAAACGTCTGTTTCAGAGTTTCATCTTATCCTCATTTACACTGCATACTCATTTTTTTTGTTTTCTCTGGGGACAGCTCATGATGATTAAGCACAGACAGTGTCTGGAATAGCTCCACCATGCAACCACTGCACACCTTAACTTTGTGCTTTATACTGTTAGGAATTTCCTATTTCTTTCTTCTGTCACTAGAAAAAACACAGACTTGAAGCAAATGTGCAGTTGGCCTCTTGTTCTTATTTGACTAAATGGTAGCATTGCACCATCATTCTGCAGAATCCTGCACCTATATAGGGGAGATAAACTACCTTTCCTCACTTACCTAGGCAAACCTTGCACCAGGAGGCATTTTTATTTTTATCAAAACTTGACACAGGCATGGTGTCACCTTCAAGAGTGCAGATTTATTACTAAATAGTAATCTTCATTTTTGTGGGTTAAGTTAGTTTTGTTGCCTACGTGTGCTAATTTATTTTGCCTTGTTCTGGGATCTGTGGCATTCAGAAGTTGCACCACATGCATGCTTTCATTCTTTTTGTTTGCCCTTTCTTCATAAAATAGACAAAATAGTGTTCTTTTCATGATACTGTTTATTTGCGCTGTAACAATGTGCTTTAGCGGAAACTTGCCTGATTGATAAGTAATTCCTAGTTGAACTCTGGTCATGCATTTTCAAAATGGTTATTGTTCAGTACTGAAATTTCATGCCCTCTTTTATGTAGGTGAAAAGTGCTGATAGACTATTAATTTTGGAGGGGTGGCCAGAATGAGGCTGTTTTATGTACTATAATTTCTACAATGTTGATTGGTTGCTGTCCGTGTACTTTTATTAGTGCAGCCCATAGTACCACCTCACATTATGTGGACAAAATGATTCCCTACTCCTGTGAAACTGTAAAATGTGCTGTTTTTGAGACATTTCCTTGCTCTCATCAGAGACAGTGTTTATGTCGGTCCTCCTATTCACTTTATACTTGGCCTTTTCCTATCAAGCATGTCCTTATGACAGACTCTTGGTCTCTAGCCTTGGAATATTCTGTTAGTCTAGGATATTGAAGCAGAGGCTGACTACAAAACATACTAAGATGTGGGAGAGGTGGGCAGATTACACAGGCATCACGTTACACTCATGCCCGGCATCGCCCTGGACAACGTCTATACAACACTAGGTGCATCAGTAGTTGTACAATGTTTTCATGCTTTCTTGTTGTTTCTCTCCATGTAATGTGCACTAGATAATGTGAGGAGCTGGGCCCCTCCAGAAGTGATCTCAATGTTTATTGCCTTCTTTTGCTTCAAGATAACAAGAGTGTGTGTACTTTCCCAAAACCCAAAAAAAAGTGTTTAAAAAAAATCTAGGATATTTATACCGACTTGAAATGACCAACCATTCCTTTCTGTAATGATACATAAACTTTTTAAGTAAACACCTTCTTGTTTTGTACTTTGAATCTTGTCCTGTGTGGATTTTCTTTTATTTGCCTAGGCTACTGTGCTTTTGGACTCAAACGGCCCTGCTCCATCTGCCCTTTTTATTCGTAGAAAGTGTTGACACAACCTTCAACAGAAAGTATCGCCACACCTTCTTTTCCCATGTTATCGACTTTGACTCAACCAGATGCTCTGTGGACAGTCACAAACTCAAAAGAACCTGTGTAGTCCAGCATTCCACCATTCCTGCAATAATGTATGTAGCATTCAATGGTTTGCTTTGGTAAATATTTTCTGCACACCAAACGATTCCACATTCAACATCAATTCCACATGTCCACCAAAAGGACATCAAGATGGTGAAAATAAGACCTATGCCAGGCAGAGTTCTTCCAATGAACAGTCTGTTAATCTCTGTAAAAGGGTTGAATCTAGGTGAATTCTGGGAATGTATATGCCTTTTATATCACGGATATCAGTGAAGCTCGGCTGCAATTTCTGCAAAAAGCAACAAGTTCCCATCCTTGGAAGACCTGTTATGATGAGATGGGACATTGAGGTAATGTTGAATGTGCGCCATGAATTAAACTCTTGTAGTTTTGGGGATTTTAGATGTCTAAATGAAATATGACCCAGTAGTCTGTATTCTAAAACTGGCAAAGAAGCCATTTTCTATCTCACAGACTAAGAGGGGTATATTCTACATGCAAGAAGTCACATACAAAATGTGTCTGATCTGTCAAATGAGTCAACTACGTTCAAACCTCTCACACAGCAATTCTTGTTAGATTGGCCTATTTTTTAAAACTGCCTGGTTTGAACATGTGCTCTAAAACAGTTGCCACCTGCATATCTAACACACAAACGGAAAGTGCGTAATAGTTTCCACCACATAATGCAACATTGCAAAACTTTAAACCTTTATTGAACACTACCTAAAAGTGTACAATATGTATAGATTCTTATTGAAAACACTTTTGAATTACATTACATTGAATAAACAAAATCAAAGAATATCATATCACGCATGGTGAACTTTATGCTTTTATGAACTACAGGCTGCTTAGGCATACTGTTTCACAGTGACCAAGTTGCATCTTGAGACACTAAAGGCCATATTTATACTTTTTGACGCAAAACTGCGCTAATGCAGTTTTGCGTCAAAAAAATTAGCGCCGGCTAACGCCATTCTGAAGCGCCATGCGGGCGCCGTATTTAATCAATGACGTTAGCCGGCGTAAGCCGCCGGCGCTGCCTGGTGTGCGTGGAAAAAAACGACGTACACCTGGCAGCGCCGGCGTAGGGGGATATGGGTCTTGGGCGTCAAAAAATGGGGCAAGTCAGGTTGAGGCAAATATTTCGCCTCAACCCGATTTGTGCCATTTATTTCGACTCCCAACCCCCATAGAAATGACTCCTGTCTTAGCAAAGACAGGAGTCATGCCCCCTTGCCCAATGGCCATGCCCAGGGGACTTATGTCCCCTGGGCATGGTCATTGGGCATAGTGGCATGTAGGGGGGCACAAATCAGGCCCCCCTATGCCACAAAAAAAAAAAAAAAAAAAAAACACTTACCTGAACTTACCTTAATGTCCCTGGGATGGGTCCCTCCAGCCTTGGGTGTCCTCCTGGGGTGGGCAAGGGTGACAGGGGGTGTCCCTATGGTCATGGGAGGGCACCTCTGGGCTCCTTCAGAGCCCACAGGTCCCTTAACGCCTGCCTTTTGCAGGTGCTAAAAAACGGCGCAAAAGCGGCCGTACGTCATTTTTTGGGACCCGCCCACTCCCGGGCGTGAATTTTGCCCGGGAGTATAAATACGACGCACATGCCTCGGAGTCAATTTTTTAGACGTGAAAGCCTACCTTGCATCTCATTAACGCAAAGTAGGTGTCCACGCTAAAAAATGACGCAAACTCCATGGACTTTGGCGCTAGACGCGTCTAACGCCAAAGTATAAATATGGAGTTAGTTTTGCGTCAGAATTGCGTAAAAAAAAACGACGCAATTCCAGCGCAAACGGAGTATAAATATGCCCCTAAGCACTTTTCTATAATAGTCAATTCACTTTGTGATGTATTGACTTTAGACCTTTCCTTATTGGAAGATTTATTTTGACATCTGTGGTACACTGCTCTAAAAGCAATTTAGGTAGTGTTTGTGTAATATAAAACAAATCCTAAAAGGAAAATAAATTGTCTTAATGGAATATGATACGTAGTGTGTGTTGTACGAGAAATATTTACTTTAAATGATAAGCCATCATCATCTTCTTGTATTCAGTACATGTCTCTAATGTTTTTTCCCTTGCTGCTTTACACCTTGATTAGCTATGTGTAGCTACAAATACTTGAATAAACTGATTCCCTACTGAAAATAAAGTGTGATTCTTCACTTAAGGGGTAGTTATAATGCTTCCCCTAAAAAGTGGAATAGGTCTGCGTTGATTTTTTTTTTTTTTTTCCTCAAAGATTATTTTCAAAGACTAACAGCTGCAGAGAAGTGTGGTTGTTTCCTTAATGGACACTGGTCTAGTTCTGTATAAATGGATCGTAAACCCAGAGAACATCCAAGGCCTCGGAAGTCTCCACTGAATACCTGTGAAATTAAAGGTGGGATTCAAGTTGGTACACTTGCTTACCTTGACAATAAAACTGCAAAACCTGTTCTCAAGCTCTGGAATGTGAATGGGCACCATGCAGGAGTTTGAACCTTTCCAATATGCTGCTTAATCTTAATTATGTACTTTATCACCTTTTCTTGACCAAAGTGAAGACTGCCTGGATTTTTAGACAGATGATTAGGAAGCATCTTTTCACAATGGCCATCTCCGCACTATATCCCATTACTTTGCAGAGAGGCCTTATTCGAAGTTACAAAGTTGATAGAGTAGTAGTTGTTGCTCCATGTTTAACAACATTACACAACAGATAGCAGCAGAGAGCACAACATTTAAACTGATTCATGGCCTCTTTCTGTCTGTGCATAGAACAGTCTTGAGGGGGTGAAAGGGTGTGCTTATTCAGAAATTTTAAGGCATTCCAGACACCTAGTAGACATCACCATACATAGGGGAAAATATACATAACCCCTACTCGTGTTCTGTTATTAATACATCCTTAAAGGCATTCAAATAAAAATTAAAATACGTGTGTTCACTTGCACATTTCACTCCTGTCTAGGTGCTATTATCAAGACAGTGCTTTATATTTAAGCATCTTCTGACCTCTCCTTCAATAAATCTGTGCTTTATCTTCAATTAAATACATTGATCTATGAATCACCTGAAAGGAATGCATTTAGCTCTCTTTATAGGTAGGATAGCTGCATCCAAAATATTTTGTACCATCTAATGTGCTGCATATCAGAAGCAGTGACACTCATGATTAGACCAGTTGTTAACTAATGGCATAAGATGTCCATGCTAAAGCTATATTAGAACTAGGGTCTTAATAAATACAGTACACGTAATATGCCCTAGAAAATACCTTCTAATTCTGTAACTTTTAAAAAAAATCTGAAAGCACAGTGAAAGAGCCTGTAAATGAAAATAACGTATTTTCATGAAACTGCTTAATCTCTGAATATGGAATTAAGGCTTTTCAGGTTAAACTTTCCATAAATCTCCAAACTAAAAGCTAACCTCATATTTTAATTTAAGTATATAATTACTGTATTTGCATTCAATATACTCAGCTCTATGAGCATGTTATTTTTGTCAGAGTAAGCATTCACTGTTTCCATGTTTGGCAGTCTGTTTAATACAACAATAAACTACCATTTGGATAACTTCTCTCATAAGTATTAAAGTGTTGGTAAGTTGATCTATAAGATGTTGCTTTGTGGGGGTGGGTGAAGAATAAGCCATATCAATCTGACAATACTCTTATTCACCTAAATCAGTATTATAAGGCTGGGTTCACTAGGGACTTGGCCCAGTGCTGACTGGTGCAACAAATTAGTAACCCTCTCAGCATAATAATGATTAACTTGCTTCAGTATCCTGTTTTTTTTAAACTTTGTTTATGAACTTCTGTATCATGTTTTTTACTTTCTTTCTGAATGTTACATAAATATCATAACCTTTTTAGTCTTTGCACAGAAAAATGGTCACTGGGTTTATTATACTTGTAAATAAACTATAAATGATTAGTATGTGTTTTTTGATGTAATTAACTTTTGTGAATAACACTACTTTTACTCATGTGAAATCAATAATATCTAATGACACATTTTTACCTTCTTTACCCATAGGTAGCACCAAAGAAATGCATAGCCATTTTTTAGGAAACCTAACAATTAAGCAAAAGCACAATGTATAAAAATCATGGAACAGATCACATACATTGATTTGTCTCCTGTATTTGATTTTACTGGTGGTGAATTACATAGTGTAGGAGGCTGGACTGGCTTGTAGTGGGTACCAAGGGGTACTTACACTTTGCACCAGGCCCAGGTATCCCTTATTAGTGTAGAGGGGTGCCTAGCAGCTTAGGCTGATACAAAAGGTAGCTTAGCAGAGCAGCTTAGGCTGAACTAGGAGACGAGTGAAGCTCCTACAGTACCACTAGTGTCATATGCACAATATCATAAGAAAACACAATACACAGATATACTAAAAATAAAGGTACTTTATTTTTATGACAATATGCCAAAAGTGTCTCAGTGAGTACCCTCAGTATGAGGATAGCAAATATACACAAGATATATGTACACAATACCAAAAATATGCAGTAAGAGCAATAGAAAGCAATGCAAGCAATGTACAGTCACAATAGATTGCAATGAGAGCACATAGGTATAGGGGCAACACAAACTATATACTCCAAAAGTGGAATGCGAATCACGAATGGACCCCAAACCTATGTGACCTTGTAGAGGGTCGCTGGGACTGTAAGAAAACAGTGAGGGTTCGAAAAATAGCCTACCCCAAGACCCTGAAAAGTGGGTGCAAAGTGCACCTAAGTTCCCCTAAGAGCACAGAAGTCGTGATAGGGGAATTCTGCAAGGAAGACCAACACCAGCAATGCAACAACGATGGATTTCCTGACGAGAGTACCTGTGGAACAAGGGGACCAAGTCAAAGAGTCACGATCAAGTCGGGAGTGGGCAGATGCCCAGGAAATGCCAGCTGTGGGTGCAAAGAAGCTGCCACCGGATGGTAGAAGCTGTGGATTCTGCAAGAACCAAGAGGGCTAGAAACTTCCCCTTTGGAGGATGGATGTCCCACGTTGTGAAGAAGCTTGCATAGGTGTTTCCGTGCAGAAAGACTGCAAACAAGCCTTGCTAGCTGAAAGGGTCGCGGTTAGGGTTTTTGGATGCTGCTGTGGCCCAGGAGGGACCAGGATGTCACCAATTGCGTGAGGAGACAGAGGGGGCGTCCAGCAAGACAAAGAGCCCACTCAGAAGCAGGCAGCACCCGCAGAAGTGCCAGAACAGGCACTACGAAGTGGAGTGAACCGGAGCTCACCCGAAGTCACAAAGGAAGGTCCCACGATGCCGGAGGACAACTCAGGAGGTCGTGCACTGCAGGTTAGAGTGTCGGGGACCCAGGCTTGGCTGTGCACAAAGGAAATCCTGGAAGAGTGCACAGGAGCCGGAGCAGCTGCAAATCACATGGCACCCAGCAATGCAGTCTAGCGTGGGGAGGCAAGGACTTACCTCCACCAAACTTGGACTGAAGTCTCACTGGACTGTGTTAGTCACTTGGACAGAGTTGCTGAGTTCAAGGGACCTCGCTCGTCGTGCTGAGAGGAGACCCAGAGGACCGGTGATGCAGTTCTTTGGTGCCTGCGGTTGCAGGGGGAAGATTCCGTCGACCCACGGGAGATTTCTTCAGAGCTTCTAGTGCAGAGAGGAGGCAGACTACCCCCACAGCATGCACCACCAGGAAAACAGTCGAGAAGGCGGCAGGATCAGCGTTACAAGGTCGCAGTAGTCATCTTTGCTACTTTGTTGCAGTTTTGCAGGCTTCCAGCGCGGTCAGCAGTCGATTCCTTGGCAGAAGGTGGAGAGAGATGCAGAGGAACTCTGATGAGCTCTTGCATTCGTTATCTAAAGAATTCCCCAAAGCAGAGACCCTAAATAGCCAGAAAAGGAGGTTTGGCTACTTAGGAGAGAGGATAGGCTAGCAACACCTGGAGGAGCCTATCAGAAGGAGTCTCTGACGTTACCTGCTGGCCCTGGCCACTCAGAGCAGTCCAGTGTGCCAGCAGCACCTCTGTTTCCAAGATGGCAGAGGTCTGGAGCCCACTGGAGGAGCTCTGGGCACATCCCAGGGGAGGTGCAGGTCAGGGGAGTGGTCACTCTCCTTTCCTTTGTCCAGTTTCGCGCCAGAGCAGGGCTGGGGGATCCCTGAACCGGTGTAGACTGGCTTATGCAGAGATGGACACCATCTGTGCCCATCGAAGCATTTCCAGAGGCTGGGGGAGGCTACTCCTGCCCAGCCCTGACACTTTTTCCAAAGGGAGAGGGTGTAACACCCTCTCTCTGAGGAAGTCCTTTGTTCTGCCTTCCTGGGCCAAGCCTGGCTGGACCCCAGGAGGGCAGAAACCTGTCTGAGGGGTTGGCAGCAGCAGCAGCTGCAGTGAAACCCCGGGAAAGGTAGTTTGGCAGTACCCGGGTCTGAGCTAGAGACTCGGGGGATCATGGAATTGTCTCCCCAATGCCAGAATGGCATTGGGGTGACAATTCCATGATCTTAGAAATGTTACATGGCCATGTTTGGAGTTACCATTGTGACGCTATACATATGTCGTCACATATGTATAGTGCACGCATGTAATGGTGTCCCCGCACTCACAAAGTCCGGGGAATTTGCCCTGAACAATGTGGGGGCACCTTGGCTAGTGCCAGGGTGCCCACACACTAAGTAACTTAGCAGCCAACCTTTACCAGGTAAAGGTTAGACATATAGGTGACTTATAAGTTACTTAAGTGCAGTGGTAAATGGCTGTGAAATAACGTGTGCGTTATTTCACTCAGGCTGCACTGGCAGGCCTGTGTAAGAATTGTCAGATCTCCCTATGGGTGGCAATAGAAATGCTGCAGACCATAGGGATCTCCTGGAACCCCAATACCCTGGGTACCTCAGTACCATATACTAGGGAATTATAAGGGTGTTCCAGTATGCCAATGTAAATTGGTGAAATTAGTCACTAGCCTGTTAGTGACAATTTGGAAAGAAATGAGAGAGCATAACCACTGAGGTTCTGGATAGCAGAGCCTCAGTGAGATAGTCATAACACAGGTAACACATACAGGGCACACTTATGAGCACTGGGGCCCTGGCTGGCAGGGTCCCAGTGACACATACAACTAAAACAACATATATACAGTGAAATATGGGGGTAACATGCCAGGCAAGATGGTACTTTCCTACACAACCCCCCCCCCCCCCCAACGAAGGACAATAAGACTAGCCATGACCTGATGAGTCTTCATTGTCTAAGTGGAAATATCTGGAGAGTCCATCTGCATTGGAGTGGGTACTCCCAGGTCTATGTTCCACTGTATAGTCCATCCCCTGTAGAGATATGGACCACCTCAACAATTTAGGGTTTTCACCTTTCATTTGTTTTAGCCAAAGTAGAGGTTTGTGGTCTGTCTGAACAATGAAGTGAGTGCCAAACAGGTATGGCTTCAACGTCTTCAGTGCCCAGACCACAGCAAAGGCCTCCCTCTCTATGGCAGACCAATGCTTTTCTCTAGGGGTCAACCTCCTGCTGATAAAAGCAACAGGTTGATCCTGGCCCTCAGAATTAAGTTGTGATAAGACTGCCCCTACCCCTAATTCAGATGCATCAGTTTGGACAATGAATTTTTTGGAGTAACAGGGGCTTTTCAGGACAGGTGCAGAGCACATGGCCTGCTTCAGCTCCTCAAAAGCTTTCTGACAGCTAGCTGTCCACAATACCTTTTTAGGCATTTTCTTAGATGTGAGGTCATTAAGAGGGGCTGCAATGGAACCATAGTTCTTTATGAACCTCCTGTAATACCCAGTGAGGCCTAAAAAGGCTCTCACCTGGGTCTGAGTTGTAGGGGGAACCCAATCTATAATAGTTTGGATTTTCCCCTGAAGTGGTGCAATCTGTTCTCCACCTACCAGGTGTCCCAGATAAACCACTTTGCCCTGCCCTATCTGGCACTTTGAAGCCTTGATAGTGAGGCCTGCCTTTTGCAGGGCCTCCAAAACGTTCCACAGGTGGACCAGGTGATCATCCCAGGTGGAGCTAAAGACAGCTATATCATCTAGATATGCTGCACTAAAAGCCTCCAGACCTTGCAGGACTGTATTCACCAACCTCTGAAAAGTGGCAGGTGCATTTTTCAACCCAAAAGGCATTACTGTGAATTGGTAGTGCCCTCCAATGGTTGAAAATGCAGTTTTTGCTTTTGCATCCTCTGATAACTTGATCTGCCAATACCCTGCAGTCAAATCAAAGGTGCTTAGACACTTGGCAGATGCCAGTGTATCTATTAGCTCATCTGCCCTGGGTATAGGGTGAGCATCAGTTTTAGTTACCTGGTTGAGACCTCTGTAGTCAACACAAAATCTAATTTCCTTCTTTCCATCTTTGGAATGAGGTTTTGGTACAAGTACCACAGGAGAGGCCCATGGACTTTTAGAGTGCTCAACCACTCCCAGTTCAAGCATTTTCTGAACCTCTTGTTTTATGCAGTCCCTGACTTGGTCAGGCTGCCTATAGATCCTACTTTTGACAGGCAAGCTGTCTCCGGTATCTATAGTGTGCTCACACCAAGAAGTGGTGCCTGGCACAGCAGAAAAGAGTTCAGAAAACTGACCCAGGAGATTTATGCAGTGGTCTTTCTACTCAGCAGTAAGACAATCTGCCAAAACTACACCTTCCACTAGAGCATCTTGTTCTGTGGAAGAGAAGAGATCAGGGAGAGGGTAACTCTCTTCTTCCTGTCCTTCATCTGTTGCCATGAGCAGGGTGAGATCAGCCCTGTCATAGTAGGGTTTCAGGCGATTGACATGGAGCACCCTAAGGGGACTCCTGGCAGTGCCTAAGTCAACTAAGTAGGTGATTTCACCCTTTTTCTCAACAATAATGTGGGGACCACTCCATTTGTCTTGGAGTGCTCTTGGGGCCACAGGCTCCAAGACCCCCACTTTCTGCTCTGGTTGGTACTGAATCAGAACAGCCTTCTGGTCATGCCATTGCTTTTGGAGCTCTTGGCTGGCCTGAAGGTTTTTACTGGCCTTTTTCATGTACTCAGCCATCCTAGATCTTAGGCCAAGTACATAGTCCACTATGTCTTGCTTAGGAGCTTTTAAAGGTTGTTCCCAACCCTCCTTTACAAGTGTTAGAGGACCTCTCACAGGGTGTCCAAATAGGAGTTCAAAGGGGCTGAAGCCCACTCCTTTTTGGGGTACCTCCGTGTAAGCAAAAAGGAGGCAAGGTAACAGGACATCCCATCTCCTGCGGAGTTTTTCAGGGAGTCCCATTATCATTCCTTTGAGAGTTTTATTAAACCTCTCAACCAGTCCATTTGTTTGTGGATGATAGGGTGTGGTGAACTTGTATGTCACACCACATTCCTTCCACATGGCCTTTAAGTAAGCAGACATGAAATTGCTTCCCCTGTCTGATACCACCTCTTTTGGGAAGCCCACCCTGGAAAAGATTCCTAGGAGGGCCTTTGCCACTGCAGGAGCTGTAGTGGTCCTTAGAGGAATAGCTTCAGGATATCTGGTGGCATGGTCCACTACCACCAGAATAAACCTATTGCCTGAAGCAGTAGGAGTGTCAGGGGGGCCAACTATGTCAACCCCTACCCTTTCAAAGGGAACCCCAACCACAGGCAGTGGAATAAGGGGTGCCTTTGGAGTGCCACCTGTTTTGCCACTGGCTTGACAGGTTTCACAGGACTTACAAAATTCCTTTGTGTCCTCTGACATTCTAGGCCAATGAACCAAGGGGACAAGCCTGTCCCAAGTTTTCATTTGCCCCAAATGTCCAGCTAAGGGAATGTCGTGGGCTAGAGTTAGGAGGAACCCTCTGTATTGCTGAGGAATCACCAATCTCCTGGCAGCTCCATGTTTTGGATCCCTTGCTTCAGTATACAAGAGGTTGTCCTCCCAGTAAACTCTGTGAGAGTCACTGACATCCCCATTTGCTTGTTTGACAGCTTGCTGTCTTAGACCCTCTAGTGTGGGACAGGTATGCTGTGCCACACTCAGCTCCTCCCTGGCAGGCCCCCCTTCACCCAAAAGCTCAGCAGTGTCTGCTTCCAGCTCCTCTGGTGTAGGTTCTGCACAGGGTGGACATTCTTCTTCCTCAGAAGTTGAATCCACTGTAGAGGGAGGGATAGTAGGTAGTGTTTTACCTTCATTAACCCTAGCTTTAGGGAGCACTTTGTCCATTCTTCCAGGATCCAAGTCACCCTGTCCTTTTTGCTTTTTGGCCTGAGCCTAGTTAAAGCAAAAATATGCCCTGGAATGCCCAGCATTGCTGCATGAGCCTCCAACTCCACTTCTGCCCAAGCTGATGTCTCTAAATCGTTCCCTAGTAGACAGTCTACAGGTAAATCTGAGGCAACCACAACTTTCTTTGGACCAGTAACCCCCCCCCCCCCCCCCCAGTTGAGATTCACAACAGCCATGGGGTGGCTAAGAGTGTTGTTATGAGCATCAGTCACTTGGTACTGGTGACCAAGTAGGTGTTGTTCAGGGTGGACCAGTTTCTCTATTACCATGGTAACAGTGGCACCTGTGTCCCTGTAGGCCTGAACCTCAACACCATTTATTAGGGGTAGTTGCTTGTACTTATCCATGTTAAGGGGACAAGCAACCAAGGTGGCCAAATCAATGGCACCTTCAGAGACTAACACAGCCTCTGTGCTCTCCCTAACAAGACCAACCCCAACTAAATTACTAAAAGTGAGCCCAGCTACTCCCTTGGATTGGCTATTAGTAGGTTTGCTCCCACCACCACTGCTATTACTAGGGGCACTAGGTGTAGCAGCAGGGGTTGTAGTGGTAGGAGGCTTGGTGCTTTTTTTTGGACAACTGGGATCTGTTGTCCAATGGCCTTTTATTTTACATAAATAGCACCATGGTTTCTTTTCTGTGTTTTGATTTGAAGAGGATTTGGGCGGCCCACCACCCCCACCAGAGTGTTTTTGTGGGCCTGATGAAGACTCATTTTTAGATTTGTCCCCACCCTTGTCAGAAGACTTACCATCCTTCTTCTTGCCATCCTTGTCACCCCCTGTATGAACTTTTCTGTTCACCCTTGTTCTGACCCATTTGTCTGCCTTCTTTCCCAATTCTTGGGGAGAGGTCAGATCAGAGTCTACCAGGTACTGGTGTAACAAATCAGACACACAATTATTAAGAATATGCTCTCTCAGGATTCAGTTATACAGGCTTTCATAGTCAGAAACTTTACTGCCATGTAACCACCCCTCCAAGGCCTTCACTGAATGGTCAACAAAGTCTACCCAGTCTTGTGAAGACTCATTTTTGGTTTCTCTGAACTTGATCCTGTACTGTTCAGTGGTTAAGCCATAACCATCTAGGAGTGCATTCTTAAGAACTGTAAAATTATTGGCATCACTTTCTTTAACAGTAAGGAGCCTATCCCTACCCTTTCCACTGAAAGATAGCCATAGGATAGCAGCCCACTGCCTTTGAGGGACCTCCTGTACAACACAGGCCCTCTCAAGTGCACCAAACCACTTGTTAATGTCATCCCCCTCCTTGTAAGGGGGAACTATCTTGTGCAGATTCCTAGAATCATGCTCTTTTACAGGATGACTATTTGGAATACTGCTGCTGCCACCATGGGGTCCAAACCCCAACCTCTGTCTTTCTTTTTCCAAGTCAAATGCTTCCCTGTCTAGATCCAGCTGTTGCTTTTTAAGCTTCAGCCTGGACTCTTCCACTCTCAATCTATTGAGTTCCCTTTCTAACATTCTGTCTTCAGGGAGGGTGGGTTGGGCATGCTTTGACACAGAAGAATGGTGTGAATGGACAGAGGGAGACCTGTCCCTAACAGATGGCACTCTAACATTCTGGCCTACAGAAGTAACACTCCTACTGTGATGGGAACTCACATAAGTACCAGCCATGCTAGGCGGCTTGCTAGGGGGCAGGCTGGGAAGATTCCTTTCTAACTCTTTTACTAGGGGTGCCCCAGAATCAGAGTGTGAACCATCAGCTAATTTCTCTACAGATGTGCCAACTAAGGTCTTATCCTGTTCAATGAGCATATTAACTAACAGTTCTCTTGAGGGATTCTTCCCTACCCCTAAACCTCTTTCAATGCAGAGACTCCTTGCTCCTTTCCAGCTAAGGTGATCAGTTGCAAGTTTAGTTAGATCAACAGTTTGACCTGTACCAGACATTATAGAAAAGGTTTAAGGGACAGAAAAAGAAAGAACGTTTTCAGAACTTTTTAAGGGACAGAAAAAAAACTTTTTAACTTTTTAAAGAACTTTTTGAAAGTTTAGAGGTACTTTTCAGCACTTAGCAAAAGGAGTAAGAGAAGAAAAGCAAAACTTTTTGGTTAGGTGTACATACACTGAACTTGTTTTGTATATTTTTCTCTTATGAAAAGTACAATATGACAAAGTGGTAAGTAGTTGCAAGTACTTATCCCACCGCTGCACAACCAATGCAGGAGGATGGACTCGCTTGTAGTGGGTACCTAGGGGTACTTACACTTTGCACCAGGCCCAGGTATCCCTTATTAGTGTAGAGGGGTGTCTAGCAGCTTAGGCTGATAGAAAAGGTAGCTTAGCAGAGCAGCTTAGGCTAAACTAGGAGACGAGTGAAGCTCCTACAGTACCACTAGTGTCATATGCACAATATCATAAGAAAACACAATACACAGATATACTAAAAATAGAGGTACTTTATTTTTATGACAATATGCCAAAAGTATCTCAGTGAGTACCCTCAGTATGAGGATAGCAAATATACACAAGATATATGTACACAATACCAAAAATATGCAGTAATAGCAATAGAAAGCAATGCAAGCAATGTACAGTCACAATAGATTGCAATGAGAGCACATAGGTATAGGGGCAACACAAACCATATACTCCAAAAGTGGAATGCGAATCACGAATGGACCCCAAACCTATGTGACCTTGTAGAGGGTCGCTGGGACTGTAAGAAAACAGTGAGGGTTAGAAAAATAGCCCACCCCAAGACTCTGAAAAGTGGGTGCAAAGTGCACCTAAGTTCCCCAAAGAGCACAGAAGTCGTGATAGGGGAATTCTGCAAGGAAGACCAACACCAGCAATGCAACAACGATGGATTTCCTGACGAGAGTACCTGTGGAACAAGGGGACCAAGTCCAAGAGTCACGATCAAGTCGGGAGTGGGCAGATGCCCAGGAAATGCCAGCTGTGGGTGCAAAGAAGCTGCCACCGGATGGTAGAAGCTGTGGATTCTGCAAGAACGAAGAGGGCTAGAAACTTCCCCTTTGGAGGATGGATGTCCCACGTCGTGAAGAAGCTTGCATAGGTGTTTCTATGGAGAAAGACCGCAAACAAGCCTTGCTAGCTGCAAGGGTTGCGGTTAGGGTTTTTGGACGCTGCTGTGGCCCAGGAGGGACCAGGATGTCGCCAATTGCGTGAGGAGACAGAGGGGGCGTCCAGCAAGACAAAGAGCCCACTCAGAAGCAGGCAGCACCCGCAGAAGTGCCAGAACAGGCACTACGAAGTGGAGTGAACTGGAGCTCACCCGAAGTCACAAAGGAAGGTCCCACGACGCCGGAGGACAACTCAGGAGGTCGTGCACTGCAGGTTAGAGTGTCGGGGACCCAGGCTTGGCTGTGCACAAAGGAAATCCTGGAAGAGTGCGCCGGAGCAGCTGCAAATCATGTGGTACCCAGCAATGCAGTCTAGAGTGGGGAGGCAAGGACTTACCTCCACCAAACTTGGACTGAAGAGTCACTGGACTGTGGGAGTCACTTGGACAGAGTTGCTGAGTTCAAGGGACCTCGCTCGTCGTGCTGAGAGGAGACCCAGAGGACCAGTGATGCAGTTCTTTGGTGCCTGCGGTTGCAGGGGGAAGATTCCGTCGACCCACGGAAGATTTCTTCGGAGCTTCTAGTGCAGAGAGGAGGCAGACTACCCCCACAGCATGCACCACCAGGAAAACAGTCGAGAAGGCGGCAGGATCAGCGTTACAAGGTCGCAGTAGTCGTCTTTGCTACTTTGTTGCAGTTTTGCAGGCTTCCAACGCGGTCAGCAGTCGATTCCTTGGCAGAAGGTGAAGAGAGAGATGCAGAGGAACTCTGATGAGCTCTTGCATTCGTTATCTAAAGAATTCCCCAAAGCAGAGACCCTAAATAGCCAGAAAAGGAGGTTTGGCTACTTAGGAGAGAGGATAGGCTAGCAACACCTGGAGGAGCCTATCAGAAGCAGTCTCTGACGTTACCTGCTGGCCCTGGCCACTCAGAGCAGTCCAGTGTGCCAGCAGCACCTCTGTTTCCAAGATGGCAGAGGTCTGGAGCACACTGGAGGAGCTCTGGGCACCTCCCAGGGGAGGTGCAGATCAGAGGAGTGGTCACTCCCCTTTCCTTTGTCCAGTTTTGCGCCAGAGCAGGGCTGGGGGATCCCTGAACCAGTGTAGACTGGCTTATGCAGAGATGGGCACCATCTGTGCCCATCAAAGCATTTCCAGAGGCTGGGGGAGGCTACTTCTCCCCAGCCCTGACACTTTTTCCAAAGGGAGAGGGTGTAACACCCTCTCTCTGAGGAAGTCCTTTGTTCTGCCTTCCTGGGCCAAGCCTGGCTGGACCCCAGGAGGGCAGAAACCTGTCTGAGGGGTTGGCAGCAGCTGCAGTGAAACCCAGGGAAAGGTAGTTTGGCAGTACCCGGGTCTGAGCTAGAGACTCGGGGGATCATGGAATTGTCTCCCCAATGCCAGAATGGCATTGGGGTGACAATTCCATGATCTTCGAACATGGCCATGTAACATGTCTGAGTTACCATTGTGACGCTATACATATGTCGTGACATATGTATAGTGCACGCGTGTAATGGTGTCCCCGCACTCACAAAGTCCGGGGAATTTGCCCTGAACAATGTGGGGGCACCTTGGCTAGTGCCAGGGTGCCCACACACTAAGTAACTTAGCAGCCAACCTTTACCAGGTAAAGGTTAGACATATAGGTGACTTATAAGTTACTTAAGTGCAGTGGTAAATGGCTGTGAAATAACGTGTGTGTTATTTCACTCAGGCTGCACTGGCAGGCCTGTGTAAGAATTGTCAGATCTCCCTATGGGTGGCAATAGAAATGCTGCAGCCCATAGGGATCTCCTGGAACCCCAATACCCTGGGTACCTCAGTACCATATACTAGGGAATTATAAGGGTGTTCCAGTATGCCAATGCAAATTGGTGAAATTAGTCACTAGCCTGTTAGTGACAATTTGGAAAGAAATGAGAGAGCATAACCACTGAGGTTCTGGATTGCAGAGCCTCAGTGAGATAGTTAGTCGTAACACATACAGGGCACACTTATGAGCACTGGGGCCCTGGCTGGCAGGGTCCCAGTGACACATACAACTAAAACAACATATATACAGTGAAATATGGGGGTAACATGCCAGGCAAGATGGTACTTTCCTACACATAGTGCTTGATGTTTGCACTCAATTGCACCAAATTGTGTGTTATTCATTGTATCCAGAACTTTTTCATCTAATAAAGTTTTGCACTAGTTTAAATGACAAACTGCACAATATTTAGTCCAGGTCTACAGTTAGAACAGCAAATAATAAAAAAGCATGCATTCTGAACAGGTAAACTGTATTATTTCTCCAATTCTCAAATGGTGCAAGGCAATCACCTGCCCTTTAAAGAAACAACTAAGACGTACCTCACCTATCTCACAATAAATACCACCTTATAACACACAGTAAGGATACTACCAAGTTAATTGCATTTTTTATTTTTTTAGCCTTTCCACCTGAAGTGCTTTATATTAATACCTACATACATTCAGAATAAATTCCTTGATCACATCAAAATGGTTTGTACTGTAGATTCTGAATGGTGTGTAATACCAGAACCAAGCATAACTTATTATATAAATTAACTACATCACATATTTTAGAACATATGATAGCCCATATGCATGTGAGGAGTAAGCGTAAGCAGTGGGCAAACACAGTTACTGTTCCTGCTGTCACTATTGACCACATGACAGGTTCCCTCCAAAAGTTGGGTTCAGCCTAGATGGAGATAATAGCTACTCCATGAATCGACACAGCGACGAAGCATGAGGGTCCAAAAACCAAAAAGAATAGTTTTTTTCCTGACTTTTCACAGTTGGAAGTAATAGTACTTTATCGCTAGATACAGACCTCCCCATTTTTTTGGTGTCCCTTATGTCTTTCAGGAGGTTGTGTAGCAGTGCCTTCCACATTGTCAGGCTTGCAGCACGACGGTCCTCCACTACAGTATTGTCCCTTCTGTCAAGGGGTGACTGTCTTCTGCTGAATAAAGAAATCACCTTTGTCCTTGTCAAATTTATCTTTAGCCTCTTTTGAGTTATGTCATGCTGGGTGGCTAAGCTTGAGCAAAATGTAATGTTAAATGCTCCTCTTGCCTCCAGGATTGCAGTAAAAGACCTCAAGACGTCCTTGTGTCTGTCATAAAGGTGGATGGTCCCCAGAGCCTCAGCAGCCCTCATTCATCCATGCTTTGCTTTTCCAGAACTCCTGGGCTCATTCTCCAGCCACACTGGAAGTGCTGCATGGTGCTGCACCACCCCTGGTGCCAGTAGTCTCACTGGCCACACAGTTAGGACAACAGGCTGCCTTGTCTGCGCTCTGGTAAATGACTTCAGCCTTTGGCTAAAGGCCTCTGGTAATAGGAATGTAACTCTGCAGCTACTCTCACATCTACATCCACTATACAGAGTGCTATCTTGATTTTATTATTGACTTCCTTTTGTATAGTGATTCACTCTGCATTTCTAAGCACAGTGACTAAGAGGGGCTGCAACCCAATTAAGTTAAACACTGCTTTATGGTGAAAAGCTTATGCTGCCTTACCATTCAGTAGCTTAAATAATTCTATGATTATGTATGACGGTGATCTTGATATTTTCTTGTGCTTCCCATGACATGAAATAAAGTTTGAAATGCTCATCAAGGGAAAAGTGAAATTTTTGTATCATGTAATCTTGATTCCCGACAGGTAAAAAGAACCAAAATACCCAAAAGATTTTTACAGTACACCACTGCTAGAAGTATTGCCTGTGTGTGCATCGGCATGGAAGAACTGAAAAATAACCAGATGAGCACTTTCAAGTGAGGGCTTTCCTTTAGTACTATTGATTATATTCTGGTGGACATTAGGCTATGGTCAAGTTCACTGGACATGGAAATTTTACCTCGCTTGTTTAGCGATTATAATCCTCTGTGCCTTGTACTGACCAACCATGCATTTTTAAGAGTCCAGCACACAACGATCACTAATGTCCCACTCCCTTACCTGAACCATAGACGTTCTCAGGTCTTTTGGCCAAAGGTTGAATCCAATCCGTACTTGATTGGGGAAATATATTCATCATTTTTAAAACTCTTCGTAGATTATGAGGAACAAGAAGCCTCTGATATTCCCATTATGGCTATCCACATTAAATTGGTGGATTCCCTACAGGGTATCTTCTATAGGGAAATCCCTTCCAAACCGAGACCTGCTGATACCCCTCGTAGGGATTGGTATAATCAGGATTGTGTGCGAGCAAGATCTAATTTAAACGAGGCTGTAAAAAACTCTACCCAAGTGGCTATTAAAGAGGCCCGACGTAGGTATGCTAATGCCCTGAAACAAGCAAAAAAAGACTGGGATAATGAGATATGGCAGAAGCTGCTTGCAGCAGTCAAATACAAAGATGATAGTTCCTTTTGGCGGCTGTTGACCTCTAGTTCGAAAAGGGGCAATGATGACATTGGTATGTACATACAGCCAGAAAGATGGGTGTCCTAGTTTTCTGGAATTTATGCTCTGCCTGCACCCCAAGCTCCGGAGGATCCTGGATATGATGAGTGTTGGGCTGTTAACATGACTTCAACTGAGAGCATTGTTTTTACCTTAGCCGAAACAACAGCTGCAATCAATTCTTTGAGGCCAGCCAAAGCCCCTGGTCCAGATAAGATCCCAGGGGACCTGTTTAAATCAGAACCAAAGATATGGGCATGGTACATCAATTTATTGTCTAATGCCATAGCAGCTGGTAGCCCTATTCCAGATTCTTGGCGTGGCGCAGAAATAATACCGATTTATAAAAAGGGTGATGTAGGTTCACCTGTAAACTATCGACCAATCAGCCTTATTGATATCCTTCAGAAGATGTTTGCTAAGCAAGTCTTAGATAGGCTTACCGATTGGATCTAAGACAACCAAATTTTATCCCCCTTACAGGCCGGTTTTCGGCCTAAAACTAATACCATGGACCAAGTCTTCAGACTGTCATTACTATTTTGGAAGTATGTTACCCTATCCAAGCAAAAACTTTATGTTGCCTTTGTAGATCTGAGATCTGCATTCGATCTTGTCCCAAGAGAGAAACTATGGGGAGTATTAAACAAAATCGGTATCCCAGGAAACTTAGTGCATTTAATTCAAAGATTACATGAAAAAACATTTGCACAAGTCAGATGGGGTAATCAGGGGGAACTCACCGACAAAATAGATATTAGGAGAGGAGTGCGCCAGGGCTGTGTTCTTGCCCCAACGCTATTTACATTGTTTATCAATGAGGTGGTGCAAGTCGTTACCAACTGCCAAAATGATGATCCATCCTTGAATAACCACAAAATTCCAATTTTGCTATTTGCTGATGATTCCCTCCTGATCTCCAGAACTCCTATGGGTCTCCAGGTACTTGTGGATAAGTTTAGTTCGTTTTGTGGTGACTATGGACTTGAACTCAACCATAGCAAAACTAAACTTATGACCCTGGGCTGTGGCCCCACTAAGAGATACTCAATTTTCTATAATGGAACCCCCCTAGGTATGGTAAGCTCCATAGATTATTTGGGGGTGAGAATTAGCAACAACCTGCATTGGGGGCCCCAAATCAATAAAAGCTTAGCTCTTCTGGCACAGAGATCTGGGGCCATTTTACGCTTTCACAAGTCTATCTCTGAGAGAGTGATTACTCCAACTATTAAAATTTACCGAGCAAAGGCACAGAGCGCTGCGGTCTATGGGGCAGAAATTTGGGGGTCCTCGAACACCGGCAAGCTTGCAGTGGGGGAAAACAACTTTGTAAGGTCAACCTTGGCCTGTCCTCGCAGTACCCCACTGCTGCCAGTGTTCTGGGACCTTGGCCTTCCACGCATCTCAGATGTAATTGCCCTACGACCATTGCTTTTCTGGGTCCGTGTATGGACCACCCCTGAGCTATCCACATACAAGGAGTCTATTCAAGACATTCTAGATAGACCAAATGTACTTACCATTTCCTGGTTTAACCACATCTCAAAATGGTTTCATAGATTGGGTCTTAGTGAGTTTTGGAGTCATCCAGAAAGTATAAGGAAGGATCAGAAGAATCATCTGAAAACTGTTTACTGGATACATGTCAGGGAAAACTACCTGCTGTGCTCAACACACGGTAGATTGACGTCACAATTCTTTGATTTTAAATGGTATCCATATCTGGAACCATTTATGGATACAATTCTTGATCCATTAAGTAAGAGTCTATATATTCAGTTCAGATATGGTTGTCTGCCTCTTAAATCCTATGGCAGTACGCGGAGTGCGACCCCAAGTCCTGATACTTGTCCGAGTTGTAATCAAATTTCAGAATCTATTGTACATTTTATGTTTATATGCCCTGCTTATTTGATTGCGCGACGGAAGTGGTTACGACCTGTGTGCAGTAATATGGGGGTAAGACATTGTATTGTTGCCTTAAGGATCATGATGAGGGAAACTTCTCTCCCTCTATCTTGTGCGGTTAGCAAGTATATTGTAGCTGCTTGGCATATACGTACTAAATTTCTGGGGAAATAATGATGATGAGGACCAAATGTTTTTAAAATAAAAAAATAAAAAATAAAAAGTGTTTTAGTTGCTAAATTTTAACTACACACCTAGACTGAAATAAAACCCCATGTTTATTTTAAATGTTAGGTATTAGGGGGTTAGGTGCTTTTTCTAAGGAAAATAATTTTATGTGTTTTAAGGCTGAAATATATGTTTTTATCTTATTCTTATCCTTTTTAACTTAATTTCTATTTCCTTTTTCATTCAATTGTTGGTTGTTTTGCTTTTATGGTTGAAAGTAACCGAATAAAGCTATGTGTTGATGATGAACCAGATGAGCTTTTATGGTGCTTGGCTTGCTTTTTTTTAATCTCGTGAGGTGACACATTTTAGTAACAAACGCTATAAATGTAACCTTAGAATTCTGTGCTGAAACGTTATGAAAAATGGTCAAAAGAAACATTTGTTCTGGCACATGTGCAAAGTTCATCTACCAAGTAGCATATATGGCTAGAGAATGTGTAGTATGTAAAATAGTTTGCACAGGACTAAATGTATGGGCTTTGAATTTGAGGGTCACATGAAGCTAGGAATCAAAGTGATCCCAGCTCAGTGCTGGATTAGGCCCTTTAGAGGCCCAACGCTAATAAAAGATTTTGTTGCGTGTATATATATGTGTGTGTGTGTGTAGGAAGTTGGCTCTGTATATACTATTTCAAAGTAAGAAATAGTGTGCACAGAGTCCAAAGGTTCCCCTTAGAGGTAAGATAGTGGCAAAATTAGATAATTCTAATGCTCTATTTTGTGGTATAGTGTGGTCGAACAGTAGGTTTATCAGAGGGTAGTGTTGAGCATTTGTTGTACACACACAGGCAATAAATGAGGAACACACACTCAGACTAACACCAGGCCAATAGGTTTTTATATAGAAAAATATATTTTCTTAATTTATTTTTAGAACCACAAGTTCAAGATTTGAAGTAAATACATAAAATGCAAGGTACTCCACACAGGTAAGTTAGGAACTTTGAATTAGAGCAATAATATATGCTGTTTTTGTTAACATGGCAATAAGCTATTTTAAAAGTGGACACTGCAAAAATCAACAGTTCCTGGGGGAGGTAAGTATTGGTTAAGTTGTGAGATAAAGAAGACACTTACAAGTCTCAGTTCCTGGGCATAGGCAGCCCACCATTGGGGGTTAAAGGCAACCCCAAAGTTACCACACCAGCAGCTCAGGGCCGGTCAGGTGCAGAGGTCAAACAGGTGCCCAAAACGCATAGGCACCAATGGAGAACAAGGGTGCTCCGGTTCCAGTCTGCAAGCTGGTAAGTACCCGCGTCCTGGGGGGCAGACCAGGGGGCTTTTGTAGAGCACTGGGGGGACACAAGTAGGCAGACAAAACACAACCTCAGCGGCACAGGGGCAGCCGGGTGCAGTGTGCAAAGCAGGCATCGGGTTATGAATAGGTTTCAATGGAGGGACCCGGGGGTCACTCTAGTGGTGCAGGCAGGCACAGGGGGGGCTTCTCGGGCCAGCCACCACCTGGGCTAGGCAGGGGGGTCGCCTGGGGGTCACTCCTGCACTGAGGTTCGGTTCCTTCAGGCCCTGGGGGCTGCGGGTGCAGTGCTTGGTCCAGGCGTCTGGTCCTTGTAACAGGCAGTCGTGGTCAGGGGGAGCCTCTGAATTCTCTCTGCAGGTGTCGCTGTGAGGGTCCAGGGGGGTCGTCTCGGGCTACTCAAGGGGTCGCAGTCACCGGGGAGTTTTCCCTGTGGTGTTGGTTCACTGGATCTCGAGCCGGGGGTGTCTGGTGCAGAGTGTGAAGTCTCACGCTTCTGGCGGGAAGAGTGAGGTCTTTATAATTGAAGAAAAGTTGCAAGTTTGTTGCAGATTGTTGAGCAGAGCCACTGCTCATGGGAGTTTCTTTGTTCTGGTGGTCAGGGCAGTCCTCTGAGGCTTCAGAGGTCGCTGGTCCCTGGTCCCTGTTGGATGCGTCGCTGGTTGCAGGTTTTCGACTCAGGAGACGGGCCGGTAGGGCTGGGGCCAAAGCAGTTGACATCTTCTGTCGTCTCTGCAGGCTTGTAGGTCAGAAGTCCTTCTTCTTTAGTTCAGGTTGCAGGAATCTGATTTCCTGGGTTCTTGGATGCCCCTAAATACTAAATTTAGGGGTGTGGTTAGGTCTGGGAGGGCAGTAGTCAATGGCTATTATCCTGGAGGGTAGCTACACCCTCTTTGTGCCTCCTCCCTGAGAGGAGGGGGGGTACATCCTTAATCCTATTGGGGGAATCCTCCAAAAGTAAGATGGAGGATTTCTAAAAGCAGGGGTCACCTCAGCTCAGGGCACCTTAGGGGCTGTCCTGACTGGTGGGTGACTCCTCCTTGTTTTCCTAATTATCTTCTTCAGCCTTGCTGCCAAAAGTGGGGGCAGTGGCCGGAGGGGCAGGCATCTCCACTAGCTGGGATGCCCTGGGGTGCTCTAACAAAGGGGATGAGCCTTTGAGCCTCACCGCCAGGTGTGACAGTTCCTGCAGGGGGAGGTGTGAAGCACCTCCACCCAGTGCAGGCTTTGTTCCTGGCCACAGAGTGACAAAGGCACTCTACCCATGTGGTCAGTTACTCATCTGGTTGTGGCAGGCTGGCAGAAACTGGTCAGCCCCACACTAGAAGTCGGATTGGTTTTCAGGGGGTATCTCTAAGATGCCCTTTGGGTGCATGTTAGATTAAATTTCACATTGGCATCAGTGTGCATTTATTGTGCTGAGAAGTTTGGTACTAAACTTCCCAGATTTCAGTGTAGCCATTATGGAGCTGTGGAGTTCGTGTTTGACAAACTCCCAGACCATATACTCTTATGGCTACCCTGCACTTACAATGTCTAAGGTTTTGCTTAGACACTGTAGGGGCATAGTGCTCATGCACATATGCCCTCACCTATGGTATAGTGCACCCTGCCTTAGGGCTGTAAGGCCTGCTAGAGGGGTGACTTACCTATGCCACAGGCAGTGTGAGGTTGGCATGGCACTCTGAGGGGAGTACCATGTTGACTTAGTCTTTTTCTCCCCACCATCACACACAAGCTGTGAGGCAGTGTGCATGTGCTGAGTGAAGGGGTCCCAAAGGTGGCATAAGACATGCTGCAGCCCTTAGAGACCCTCCCTGGCATCAGGGCCCTTGGTACCAGTTACAAGGGACTTATCTGAGTGCCAGGGCTGTGCCAATTGTGGAAGCAAAGGTACAGTTTAGGGAAAGAACACTGGTGCCGGGACCTGGTTAGTAGGGTCCCAGCACACTTTCAATCAAAACTTGGCACCAGTAAAGGCAAAACGTCAGGGGGTAACCATGCCAAGGAAGCATTTCTTCTTCTTTAATACTTTATTCGGTACTGTGAGAAAACAGGGCTGATTGCAGAGGCCCCATAACTTTTTGCCCCCATTTTCCTCTTTTTGCTGGTGTTTTCCTGACTTTGATGGTGCCCTGGGTACTGCTAACCAGTCCCAGGGCCTGTGCTCTGTGTAAAATGGATATGCTAATTAGGCTAATTATAATTGGCTAAGTTAACCTACCTATAAGTCCCTAATATATGGTAGGGCATGTAGGTTTAGGGACCACAGCATAGGTGGTGCACACCTAGGTGCACTGCTGAGGTGCCCAGTGTCATTTTAAAAGCAAGCCTGCCTTGCTGGCTGCTTTTAAATTAAAGTTATATGCAAAATCGACTTTGGAATTAAAGGTACTTCCAAAGTCTTAAACTACCTTATTTTTACATATAAGTCACCCCTAAGGTGTGCCCTATGTGCCCCTAGGGCTGGGTGCCATGTAACTATAAGCAGGGACTTTATAAAAATAGATTTATAAGCCCTGGTGAGGTAAAAACAGCCAAATTCGTTTTTCCCTCATTGAAGTAAATGGCCTTCATAGGCTAGAATGGGCAGACTTTATTTTAAATTGTAAAGTCTCCTTAAATGTTACATACCAAGAATTTGGTATCAAATTAATTGTTGTAATAAATCCCACAACTTCCAGTTGTTGGATTTAATATAACTTGTTCAGGTAAAAAGTTTAGACTTTACCTAAAAAGTTGCCAATTTCAGCTCTGCATTGTTTTTGCTGCTGTGCTCTGATTGGCCAGCCTGCAGCAGCTTCTGCCAGGCTGCCTTGATGAGGTGTGAAGTGGCCAGGCTTCACACAAAGGAATGTGCTTGGGGTAGAGAATCTCCCCTCAGCAGATGGTGAGGCAGGAAGGGGGAGGGCTGCCAAACTGGTCTTCAAAGGCAGAGAAGGACATTTGCAGCACCCAGCAACACCCCCACATCCTGCAACCCCAGACAATTAGGTGCCCCCTTGATTAGATTAGGAGAGGGCAGGAGAGGGGTGTGTTTATGATTTTTAGCCACACCAGTGGGTGGGCTCAGCCAGATGTAACCTCCAAAAATCAGATTCATCCATGTTGGATTTTTAGAGACTGTTGCCTTCTGGGATGGATTTTTGCCACACTTCCCAGGAAGTGGTCATCACAGGGGGACGACCCTGTCCCTGATTGGAGAACCAGGGCCCCCCTGCTTTTCACCCAGGAGCAAGGATAAAACTGGCAGACCTGCACCCACGCCTCAGATCCCCTCCAGAATTCAACAAGAAAGGAACTAAAGAAGAAGAAGGACTGCCCTGCTGGACCCCTGGCCTGCACCTGGAACCTGCACTCAGAAGGACTGCACCAGCTGCACACTTGGGCTTCACCACAAGAAGGACTTTGCCTGGCTTCAACTGGTTCAAGGAGGGACTCCCTGTTTGCTACAGGTGAAAAATTGCTAACCAGAGTCGCCTGCACCAACTCCTGAAGAAAGCGACCAGCTGACCACTGTCCAGTGGCCAAAAAGGAGTTTGCGCCAGGTGCATTCTGGGAGTTGAAGTCCGCACCCCCCAAGGACCATAACAGAACTTCTGGACCCTTGGGGTGAGCTGTGGACCCCAAAAGAACCTTAAAAGAACATCTGGGTGAAGCCCCAGAAGTTTGGAAAAGATTTGAGAATTTTTGGAAAAAAGCTCCAGAGAGGGACCGACCCGCCGCGGAAATTCTAGCCGGCTTGCCTCAACCGCGACCCGGCCTGACTTCGTGGTTCGTCCCGGTAAAGAAAAACATCCAAAAAAGAGACTAAGTCCGAACGTAAAAAGTTGACCGGGACCTCCCAGCCATCGTATCCGAGAAGGGCTCCATGGACGTCGGATCAAGATCCAGGTTTACCCCGGTCGAAGGATTTTCATCTCGAAAAAACGACTAAGTCCGAAGGTAAAAGTCTCCACCGAGGAAACCCACATCGCGTATCCGGACAAGGGCTCCAGGAGGTCGGATTCAACTGGCAGGTTCGTCCCGGTGAAGAAAAACTTCAAAATAAAGACTAAGTCAGAAGGTAACTTTTTAACCGAGGCCTCCCGCGACCTGTAGCCGAGCAGGGCTCCATCGCGGTCGGCCTGAAAGTTTGACTTTGCCCCGGTCGAGGTGCAACCAGATGACCAGATTGGCGCTTTTTGTTTCTAAGCGCTAGAAAAGTAATAATTCTTTAAAAATTCATATCTCCGGTTCCCCTGAACAGATTTTAATCGTTTTTGTGTCATTTTAAAGATAAAAATATAAACTATTTTTATAAATTGGTTTTGGATTTTTAAACTGTTTCCTGTGTTTTATTTAATTACTGTTTTGTGATATTTGAATGCTTTACACTTTGTCTCCTAAGTTAAGCCTTGACGCTCGTTGCCAAGCTACCAAGGGTTGAGCTGGGATTAATTTACTGAGACCTAACTGTACCTATGTGGAGGTTAGTGGCGTGTTGCTAGGTGTAGGTACCTACCTGCCCTACCAATAACCCATTTTCCAACATAATTGGAAGCAGCGACAGGATCCTGTACTTGTGTTCAATATCACGTTACAGTTTTGAGTAAAACAAATTAAAAATCCTTTAAATTGTCCTAGTGCAAAAATTGTTTTTTTTTTATTTGGATTCATTTCAATTATTGAATTTTTGTAATTTTTCTAAATTCTTGTTTCCAATTTTTGCAAAAAGTTTTTGTTGACACAAAACTAGGGAACCATGGAGCTTGATCTGGCTAGCCTACCCACACTGACAGTAGTCCAGCTTAGGGGGTTGTGTATTGAAAGAGGGTTGCCTGCAACCACTGATCTCAGGAAGCAAATCCTGATCACATCCCTGACAGCATGGGCTGAGGCCCAAGAGGTAGAGTCAGAAGAAGCTCCAGAGGAGGGAGAAAGAAGGGAGGATGCAAGCTCCAACCACTCAGGGGAGGGAAGGCATCTGAGCCCAAGTGAGGATGAGGAAGAACGGTCCTCAGTAAACACAGTCACTAGGGGCAGATCCAAAGCTAGTGGTGGGAAGGGGGTCCTTTCAGGAGGAGAGAACCCATCCATCAGAGAAAGAGAGCTGGAGGCCCAGCTAGCATACATAGCTTTGGAAGCAGAGAAGCTGGCCCTAGAAAAGAAAAAGTGGGCATACAAAGAGAAAAGAGATGGAAGCAGCGATAAAGAAGCTGAGGTGTCCATGGGTGGGGGAGTTTGCCCCAGATTACCCAAGGGGGTAGTTCCTGCCTATGTAGAGGGGGATGACATAGATAAGTGGCTGGGGGCCTTTGAGAGGGCACTCCAAATGAGAAGGGTTAGGCCTCAATACTGGGGTTCCCTTTTGTGGGAGTTGGTCCCCAACTCAGGGAGGGATAGGCTTCTGACCTTAAGGGGGGAGGAGGCAGATTCATACCCTAGTATGAAGAGGTGCTTAGCCAAGAAGTTTGGTCTGACCCCAGAGCAATATAGAATGAAGTTCAGGGACACCCAGAAGGTCAGTACCCAGTCTTGGGTTGACTTTGTGGACATTTCACTAAAGGCACTAGAGGGCTGGATTATTGGTAACAAAGTAGATACTTATGAGGGGTTATACAATCTGATCATGAGAGAGCACATCTTGACCAATTGTATCCAAGAAAGGTTACACCAGCATCTAGTGGACTCTAAGCAGACCAACCCTAGAGAGCTAGGGGAGGCAGCTGATGAGTGGTTGAGAACCAGGGTGGTTGTCAAGTCCCAGGGGGGAGACTCCAAGAAGGGGGGGACAGGTCCCCAAAAACCTAAGGAGGGAGGTGGTAAGCCCACCACAGAGACTCCCTCTGTACCCCAGAACCCTAAGAAGGAGGAGAGTAAATCCCACTCCCACTCTGACAAGCAGAGACAGGGAGACCCCGGGTTAAAAAAGCTCTTGGACAGTAGGGCTTGCTTTGACTGTCAGCAGACAGGTCACTTCAGAGGAGATGCAGCCTGTCCAAAGAAGGTGGTTAGCACTGGGCTGTCCAGTGTAGCCATAGAGGAGGATTCCTCAGATGATGAAGTCCTCCTAGCATTGAGCTGGGAGACAGGACCAGATGGTAAGCTGGTGATCCCTGAGGGTGGGAGTAGGCACTTCCACCACATTCAAGTGAATGGGATCCCTACCACTGGCCTGAGAGACACCTGTGCCAGTCACACTATAGTGAGTGACCGGTTAGTGACCCCAGACATGTATGCACCAGGAAAGACAAAGAAAGTCAGGATAGCCACAGGGGAGGTCACCTCCAAACCTGTAGCCATAGTGCCCCTAGAGAGGGAGGGTATCCTTGACTGGATTAGGGTGGTAGTCAGTGCTGACCTTCCCCTAGATTGTATCCTGGGCAATGACCTCCCAGAGGTGAGTCTGGTCACAGATGGGGTGGTCGCCCAGGGCGCCCCCCCAACCCAAAGTCCTGGGGAGTCAGTCCCTACAGTTAGGAGACAGGGGTCCCCAAGAAAAGGAAAGAAGAAAAGGAAGGGTAGGCCACTCTTAAAGAGAGTTCCAGGGAGCCAAGGGCCTTCTGCCCCAGTAAGGGGGGAGCCCAGAGTTGGCATTGGTGAGGCCTCACCTGACCCCAAGGAAGTCCTGAGTAGTCAGGCAGCTGTCCAGATGCAAGGTGTTGCCCCTGCACTGACAGAAGGGAGAGTGGAAGGAGGGTGTCTGCCACAGGAGGTGGTAGCCCCCCACTCTAGACAGCAAGAGGGGTGCCAGGACCCCAAAGATGCCCCTAAAGCAGCTCAGCCACATGTCAGTGGAGAGCTTAGGGTGTGGTTCTGGGTACTGACAGCTGTCAGTAGCCTCTGCTGGGTGCTAGCCTTTCTGGCAGCAATGTACTTGGCCTGGGAGGCAGACCCCAGGGCCAATAGCAAATTAGGCCCCCTGACCCTATTGGTCATGGTGGGGTTGCTCAAGTGTTGGGTGACCTCTTTGGGTAAGCTAGGTGTTGCCCTAGCAAAGTTTGGAGTAAGGGAGGTGGGCACCTCACTACCCAAGTTGGCAGAGAGAAAGGAGGAAGACCCCCCTAGAGGAAAGTTTCAGTTTGAGTTGGGTCCTTTTACTGTTGGGATGGCTTCACTACCCATAGGGAGCGACCCTGACAGGAGGATATAAGGCAGAGTAGGCCCTGCAAAGGGACAGCCAGTTTTCTTCACTGTCTTCCTCGCCTAACAAGCCAGGAAGACTCTCCCAGGGTTGGGCTGAGTCTCCTGGGCGTGTGGGCTGGGGGGGGGTTGTGTGAGAAAACAGGGCTGATTGCAGAGGCCCCATAACTTTTTGCCCCCATTTTCCTCTTTTTGCTGGTGTTTTCCTGACTTTGATGGTGCCCTGGGTACTGCTAACCAGTCCCAGGGCCTGTGCTCTGTGTAAAATGGATATGCTAATTAGGCTAATTATAATTGGCTAAGTTAACCTACCTATAAGTCCCTAGTATATGGTAGGGCATGTAGGTTTAGGGACCACAGCATAGGTGGTGCACACCTAGGTGCACTGCTGAGGTGCCCAGTGTCATTTTAAAAGCAAGCCTGCCTTGCTGGCTGCTTTTAAATTAAAGTTATATGCAAATTCGACTTTGGAATTAAAGGTACTTCCAAAGTCTTAAACTACCTTATTTTTACATATAAGTCACCCCTAAGATGTGCCCTATGTGCCCCTAGGGCTGGGTGCCATGTAACTATAAGCAGGGACTTTATAAAAATAGATTTATAAGCCCTGGTGAGGTAAAAACAGCCAAATTCGTTTTTCCCTCATTGAAGTAAATGGCCTTCATAGGCTAGAATGGGCAGACTTTATTTTAAATTTTAAAGTCTCCTTAAATGTTACATACCAAGAATTTGGTATCAAATTAATTGTTGTAATAAATCCCACAACTTCCAGTTGTTGGATTTAATATAACTTGTTCAGGTAAAAAGTTTAGACTTTACCTAAAAAGTTGCCAATTTCAGCTCTGCATTGTTTTTGCTGCTGTGCTCTGATTGGCCAGCCTGCAGCAGCTTCTGCCAGGCTGCCTTGATGAGGTGTGAAGTGGCTAGGCTTCACACAAAGGAATGTGCTTGGGGGAGAGAATCTCCCCTCAGCAGATGGTGAGGCAGGAAGGGGGAGGGCTGCCAAACTGGTCTTCAAAGGCAGAGAAGGACATTTGCAGCACCCAGCAACACCCCCACATCCTGCAACCCCAGACAATTAGGTGCCCCCTTGATTAGATTAGGAGAGGGCAGGAGAGGGGTGTGTTTATGATTTTTAGCCACACCAGTGGGTGGGCTCAGCCAGATGTAACCTCCAAAAAATCAGATTCATCCATGTTGGAGTTTTAGAGACTGTTGCCTTCTGGGATGGATTTTTGCCACACTTCCCAGGAAGTGGTCATCACAGAGGGACGACCCTGTCCCTGATTGGAGAACCAGGGCCCCCCTGCTTTTCACCCAGGAGCAAGGATAAAACTGGCAGACCTGCACCCACGCCTCAGATCCCCTCCAGAATTCAACAAGAAAGGAACTAAAGAAGAAGAAGGACTGCCCTGCTGGACCCCTGGCCTGCACCTGGAACCTGCACTCAGAAGGACTGCACCAGCTGCACACTTGGGCTTCACCACAAGAAGGACTTTGCCTGGCTTCAACTGGTTCAAGGAGGGACTCCCTGTTTGCTACAGGTGAAAAATTGCTAACCAGAGTCCCCTGCACCAACTCCTGAAGAAAGCGACCAGCTGACCACTGTCCAGTGGCCAAAAAGGAGTTTGCGCCAGGTGCATTCTGGGAGTTGAAGTCCGCACCCCCCAAGGACCATCACAGAACTTCTGGACCCTTGGGGTGAGCTGTGGACCCCAAAAGAACCTTAAAAGAACATCTGGGTGAAGCCCCAGAAGTTTGGAAAAGATTTGAGAATTTTTGGAAAAAAGCTCCAGAGAGGGACCGACCCGCCGCGGAAATTCTAGCCGGCTTGCCTCAACCGCGACCCGGCCTGACTTCGTGGTTCGTCCCGGTAAAGAAAAACATCCAAAAAAGAGACTAAGTCCGAACGTAAAAAGTTGACCGGGACCTCCCAGCCATCGTATCCGAGAAGGGCTCCATGGACGTCGGATCAAGATCCAGGTTTACCCCGGTCGAAGGATTTTCATCTCGAAAAAACGACTAAGTCCGAAGGTAAAAGTCTCCACCGAGGAAACCCACATCGCGTATCCGGACAAGGGCTCCAGGAGGTCGGATTCAACTGGCAGGTTCGTCCCGGTGAAGAAAAACTTCAAAATAAAGACTAAGTCAGAAGGTAACTTTTTAACCGAGGCCTCCCGCGACCTGTAGCCGAGCAGGGCTCCATCGCGGTCGGCCTGAAAGTTTGACTTTGCCCCGGTCAAGGTGCAACCAGATGACCCGATTGGCGCTTTTTGTTTCTAAGCGCTAGAAAAGTAATAATTCTTTAAAAATTCATATCTCCGGTTCCCCTGAACCGATTTTAATAGTTTTTGTGTCATTTTAAAGATAAAAATATAAACTATTTTTATAAATTGGTTTTGGATTTTTAGACTGTTTCCTGTGTTTTATTTAATTACTGTTTTGTGATATTTGAATGCTTTACACTTTGTCTCCTAAGTTAAGCCTTGACGCTCGTTGCCAAGCTACCAAGGGTTGAGCTGGGATTAATTTACTGAGACCTAACTGTACCTATGTGGAGGTTAGTGGCGTGTTGCTAGGTGTAGGTACCTACCTGCCCTACCAATAACCCATTTTCCAACAGGTACAAATAGACCATAAAAGACATTTAATAAATACAGCCATACATACTTCAAAGCAAATAAAACATTATTAATACAAGTTCCGAATTCCAAAAGCAGCGTGTATATAATTTAACATAGCCTCTATTGTCTCTGCATCTCCCAACTTGTGCAAATATGAATAAGCGAGCTGGCTGGTTCTAATACTTTTAGCTAAAAGAACAGGACGTAAAAAACGTTTTCTTGGTATAATATAAAAATTATAAAAAAGTATAAAGTGCAATGTGCTTTGAGATGATTTTCCATCACAGCAACATAATGGAGGATTCTTAAACCATGGTCCACATGAAGGAAATGCTAGCAGGTAGTGCAAAGTATTCAAACGTAACCTGGTAAGTAAAAACTTTTGCCGCTCAGAACTAATAATAACCAAGTATAATATCGGTTGTAATTGCTGAGGCTGGGTCGTCTCCTGGATTCTCTCTGAACATAAATTTAACTTCGGGTCCTGTATTTGCTGCAATATATTTCCTTTACCCTTTTTATGTCCCGCTTTGTTATAAGATTCGGCTTAGAAAAGAACTCCCCTACTCCAAGGGAGAACAACAAAAAACGCACATATCTAAGCCAAGGTATATCCAATGATCTTGTTAACAACAGGCAGTCCTGTATCACCGTCCTACATAAATGGGCTTCCGGTTTTGCCCAGATTTTTAACCAGAGTAATACTGGTTGGAGCTTTATATAATCTGATATAGCCCTCAAGCCCACTTCATCATGACAGAACTTTACCGAAGTTGATTGCGGGACTGCTAATAACCTCCTTAAGAACTTATTTTCTACAACCTGGATACTTGATGAATCAGCATTACCCCAAACCCCTGCTCCAAATGGCGCGATAGAAAGACATTTGCTAGAAAATACAGTCATCATCTCTTTTATAGGTTTATGCCCCAATTTTTTTGAAAATCTAAAAACGGCACTATAGCTCTTTGAAATTGTGTTAGACGTACATTTACTAAAAACTTCCAATTAAAATCAACATCAATAGGGACCCCCAAATACGTAAAATGTGCAACCTTGGCTATTTCTTCCCCCTCCAGAATAATTTATTTCGTTTTTGCTAGCTTTGGCCCATTCTTCATCACAAATTACTTTGATCTATTAATTTTAAGACCAAGATTTCCCATAGAAGCATTAAAAGCATTCAGTAGAATTTGAAGACCATTTTCTGTCCTTGAGATGAGTACCGCATCATCCGCATAAAGCAATACTGGAGTTGTGGAATTATTGATGATTGGAAGATTCTTCCCCATCTCACTGAGAAATTTCTCTAGGCCATTTATATAAAGAAGAAAAAGAAAGGGGGCCAGCACACAGCCCTGCCTTACCCCTTTTAATGAAGAAAACTTCTCTGTTAATTCACCCTCCTGGGAGTAACGGACTCGTGCTGAGGTACATGCATGGAGTCTGCTGAGTAAGACAGTTATATCCTTGTCCACCCCCATTTTTGACATGACCATCCACATTTTCTCACGATTAACTGTGTCGATAGCACATGATAAATCCATAAATCCTAAATGCACACACCCTTTTTTGACTTTCGTATATTTCTGTACTATCAAGGTCAAATTGAGTGTTTGTTCAACTGTACCCAGCCCTGGTCGAAACCCAAATTGCACTTCTGAGAGGCAATTAGTCTCCATTGCCCAATTTTCCAGCTTATTTAGGATCACTCCGCCTAAAATCTTTACCGAGCTGTCCAAAAGAGAGATTGGTCGATAACATAAGGGGTCTGCGATGTCCCCCTTTTTACAAATCGGGACAATGATCGCCTCTCTCCAAGTATCTACTACTGGGCCTGTCATAGCAGATCTCAAGACATTAGTAAGCAATGGAGCCCAAAAATCTGGTAGCGCTTTATATAAATCGACTGGGATCCTGTCTGAGCCAGGAGCTTTCTCCGATGGACAATCTAAAATAGCCTGTTTTACATCAACTACATTTATAGTGTTACTAAAGGCCTCACTAATCAGAGCGTTATTTATAGCCATAGAGCGAGTCGTATCATCCTTCATGACATTATCCTCTATTGCAAAAGTTTTTGAAAAATAGTCCACCCAAGCTTGTGCTGGGATGACAGTGTCCGTGGCCATTTTGACCTTATCGTTCATCAGAAAATAATTAACTACTCGCCAAAAAGCAGCTGTATCTATATTTTTGCTTGCCTCTATCAGATCCTCCCAAGCAGAGTCACTTAGTTCAGCCTTTCTGCTTGCAAGTGCATCCTTATATCCCTTTCTTGCGATTTTGATAGCCTGTCGATCTTGAGGGAAAAAATGTATTGTTTTCTTTAAAGAAGAGGTGCATACATGATTGAACCATCGGGGGCCACTCTCTTTATCTATAGTAGGACGCTGGAGTTTTTCGTCCATATACTTTGTCAAAGAAGAAAAAGCATGAACTATTTCATGAGGGGGATTGTTTTCGCCCAGAGTTATCATGACGTCAGTCCACTTGTTCACAATTAAGTCTTTAAAAAGACTGGTACTATCTATTTTCCCCCATTTAATAGTCAGGTCTTTACGAGCTGAGAACTTCATATCTGGATATCGCTTCTCTTTTCTTGAGACGTTATTCAATCCCAAGCTTGTTTCTATGATTAACGGATTGTGATCGCTAACACAAGTTAGTATCACCCTGAATTTCCCAAAAAAGGGGATAAGCTCTTTAGAATAAATGATGAAATCTATTGTAGATTGGGTGTCACCTCTTATAAACGTCGGTACCCCCTCAACTAGTGGGGTAGGAAAGAGCAAAAAATTGGCTACTATCAAATGAGTTAAGGTGTTCCCATCGGGGGAATGTTTGAAATGTTTGAAATGTTGAATAGGACAATCATTTTCATCATAGAGCCCACAGCAATCTGAAAGCTCTAGTTCACAGCGATGGATGTTAAAATCTCCAGCCCAAATTATTCTTAAATCCTTCTTACTTGTGTTCAAGGCCTGATGTATTATTATTTCAGTCACACTAGAGTCCGAGTGGTCAAAGTTATTATAATAATAATTAATCAACAACACATCAAATGGCTGAAAAAGTTTCAGAGTTAGAGCCAAAAAATAGGGGGATGTGCCCATTACACGCACCTCCACACCCCTTGCCATTACAGATACAAAGGTGGCTAATCCTCCCTTACGCCTACCCGCAGGGGATTTAATTGCGGGAACACTATATGTAGTGTAGCCATTAACATGCGGCGGCTCTATGAGCCATGTCTCTTGACAACAGATTAAAAGACTAGTTGTCACTAATCCCAGCCAATCAGGATTTCCCATTTTTGACTTCAATCCTGCCACATTCCAGGAAACAATCCCTGAAACTGTTGTGCCTGGCATATTAGGAACTCCCTCAGATTGCAAATAAGGCTGATGTGATATATTTATCTCAGAGTTCTCCTCTGAGTGGGACCTTGTTGCTAATGGTCAATCTAATTGCTCTAAAGAAACCAAGGGCTCATACCTATTAGACAGCGTCAGGGCAGTATCATATAGCTTAGATGCACCTGAATGACTGGGATTCTGTACTTCGAGAAGATTTGAATCGGGAAGTTGAAGAGAGGCTGGAGGTAAAATAAACTCGGTTAAGCGTTTGACTTTTATAAATCCTGTGGATTGCATTGTGGTTGAGAGATGTTGGTGCAGGATATTGACTATCCGGGGAGTTCTAAAATTGATGATTATACAATAACCCTGCAAAGTTTTAGGCGATATGCCAACCCAAGGGACCCGTCTCACAGTTATAATAATATCCTTAAAAATATCGGGCCTCTGCCCAAAAAACTTCCCAACCCAATGTGTAACTTTGTTTAACAAAGATGTGTGAGACTCAGAATATGAATTTCCTAATGTGGGCACATTTTCCAAAACTATGACGTATGGGGCACAGACCAGTGGAATCTTTGGATATGGTATTTGGGGTACTATAGGGACTTGACCCTCGCAACTGTCTTGCTTGTCTCTTCCCCACTGTAACAACCTATTTGTGGATTTTTCTGTATCCACAGAATTCAAAGATTTTGTGGCTAAATTCAGGGGAACGTTTTGCCTACCTTTTTGATTAGATAGAGAGTCAGTACAGCTAGACTGAATTTCCGCCCTCGGTTCCTTCCTCAGTTGTGGCAATTTTGTTGTCACAGATATAGAGGCAACCTTCTCCTCAAGAACAGCCACCTTCTCCAGAACCAGGGAGCATAGCTTTCTGATGTCACCTAGCTGGCTATTAATGTGATTAAGGAATTCGTTGGGCATTTCCATAGTTTTATTGTCTATTAACGGTTTCCCTGTAAATTTATTTAGTGGTTTAGGTTTTAACTTCCCCTTACTATTCTCTATTTCTACTAAAACCTTCTCAGATACACTGGGTTTTGCAGGGGACTGGGCCGAATCTATAAAAGAATCTAAAACATGGGAAGAAGTCAGTTGCCTACTCTTCTTAATGGGTGGGCTCTCAGGGGTTATAGAATTAATTTGGTCAGCTCGCAGATCCTTATCCCTTATAACACAGGGGTTTCTTATCCTATTTGATAACAAGTTTACTTGAGGAGTTTTTACTTGTATCACTCCTTTCCCTGTCTTCTCAAATGTTGATTCTAGGGTGGCTTCCACCTTTCCTATATCCGATTCAATAACACCCATCACAGAAGTGAGGTAGCTAGTTATCAACTTGTGGGCAGTAACCTCCTGAGAAGAGCCCCCTTTTCCATGGTCTCCCTTACGTTTCCCCATTAAAATAGGGCAAACTAATTCCAAAATAGAGACTTAGTATCTTATATCTTACATTTAAAAGAAAAATGTCATTAAGATTACAACTCTACACGCCGTCAAACTTTTACTCCACACTTAAATTACTAACACATTAAAATCTCTAAAATATTGAAATACAGGACGCGTTAAAAGCTTAAAAAGAGGTCCACCTTTTCCTTCAGACAGCGCTGTTACGGTAATAAGCCGGTCTCCAGGGCCTCTTTGGCGTAGATTAAAGAGGGGGGGGGCACAGCCCAGCCTCTTCCGGTTGATGGCGGGCGAAGGACGAGCCCACCCTTGGCATTTCCTTACAATATATATATATATCAAAATATAAACAGACCATAAAATACTATCTTATTTTTCGAAATTTAACAAAACTTAGACTAAGATGGAAAATAATGTTTATTTTTTAATACTTCCAGTTTATTTATATTTGAAAAAGATTTCTCCTACTTTTTCTATTTGCCAAGTCTTTGATCAGAGCCTCAAAACTAATCATATGTAACATATCTGCTTCTATAACTCAGTAGAGATAAGGCATCGAGTCTGCCTTATTGCATAGTTGTTCTGTTGAGAAAATTAATGCTCAGCGAAGCAATTTGTGACCATTAATGTTAAAAAATATTCAAAAGCAAATGTCTACATTTGGAAAGGCACCCTCAATAACGTCTTCTACAATTATTTTATAAAAATCAGCATGACTGAATTTTGTTTTTACATTTTCGTTGAGTGAAGTTATGACTCACATATGAGTGAAACTACTGAGGCTCAGCTCAGAAACTAATGTTCAAGTCCTCTGGGTAAGCATGAATCAGCTTTTGACAATACTGAGAATACCTTTAAATTCCAGTAGGTGATGAAGTGACATTATGTGGCACATCACTTAGAAAAGAAAATCTCTGCTATTTCTTTGTGTATCTCTCTTCTTCTCATCTCAGTTTCAAGTTTGTCAACAATTGTGATGTGAAATGTATCTCTGACATTCAGATATACTTCTGGTGCAGCATCTCTATCATTGGGTAGCTTCTTTCTGATAGATTTGCGAGTTTGAGCTGCCTTGTAATCAACATCTGGTAGCATCTTATTGGTAGCTTCTTCACATGTTTCAAATTCACCTTCTGACGTGAACAGTTGGTCAGCTACTGATCCACATAGATCTGCACATGTTCTTAAGTTCACACCGTGTGGCAGTTACCAGATTCAAATTTTGTTTTGTATTCCCAAGATTAATATATATCATTTTTTTTTATATTTCTTTGGATTGTTTTCTTACTTACAATAAAATACAATAAACGACAAGCCTATACATTATACAGTGACAACCCGTCGCACATTTTGAATATTAACATCCAGTATAGTACATAGAAGTAACTAGCCCTAGGGGACTGGGATCAAGAGGCAGTAGCATTTGCATTAGTAGGGTACAATTACCAAATGACAACTACTAACCCATTGGATGCTGTACAAATGGTATACTATAGACAGATTACAGGGATACCTGGAAGACGAGAAACACACTAGAACATCAAATCTTAAACATCTATCATAGTCTACATTAAACTGCACTGGACTGAGTAGGCACGCCACGGGGGCTGCCAAGGGAGCGCCGAGGAAGACCCCTGTGCCAGGGTAGTGGATTAGTGGTTATTATGTATACATGAGTAGGGCAGAGGAGGCAATCGCGGTCGGGACATCAGTAGCCCACTGGCACGCCCATGAGGGGGGGAGGGTGAAGGGAGGGGGAAGTGGAGAGGGGGAGAAAGGGGTGAGGGAAGATAGGTGAACCCCCCCACCCCATCGGTCGGTTGAATTCTCCCTCTATCATCGCAAGAACCCCCGCCGAGTCAGGGGGATCCACAGAGGGGCCAGATGTAGTGTACAGTGATGTAAGCGCCTGCTGCTCTGCCAGCAACCCCGCACGCAAATCAATAAGCCTTCTCGATGCCGGCGGTAGACTGGGGGCTTTCCAGAATATGGCTAGACGTCTTTTCGCTAGTACCAATGCCAGATCTAGGATTTTATTTGCCGATTTGTTTCTGCGTGTTATACCCAGTAGATAATGTGCCATGTCCCGGAGCATGTTCCCTCCCATCCATTTATTCAATATCTCAGTTATGATTGTCCAATATTCGATAGCCCGGGGGCAGGACCACAGCATATGCGAGAAATCAGCAGAATCACTGTGACACTTGTCTTGTGCCGTTGCATAAATCCTCTCCAGCCTAGAAGGTGCTAGATACGTGTGGTGTAAATTATTGAACTAGGTGAATTTGTAGCGGGCATTCATTGATATAATTTTAGGAGCTGCTGGGGCATGCTGCCACTGGCCATCAGTGAGTACGCTGCGCAGTGCCTCCCCCCAGTATGCTCGAAGAGAGGTAAGGGGAACAGCATAATCTATGCGAAGCGCGTTGTATAAATTTGTAACCACCTTATTTGTGTTCCCATGAGTCAGAATGGTCTGGAGCAAAACCGATGTGGCAGGTTCGTGGAGTAAAGAATCCCAGTAGGCGGCCGCCACCCGAGTTAGGGCAGCATAAGTAAGAAAGGATCCGGGAGGGAGGCTAAAGTCACTCAGCAAGTCTTTAAATGGCGTCAGCATACTATCGTCAAAGAGATCGCCCCAATCCGTTATTCCCATCCCTTCCCATGCAATGGTCGTCAGTCTATGTTGGGTAGGGTCCACCCACGCCAATACCCACAGTGGGAGCTGCAGTGCATATGGAGCTACCTGGCCCGATCTGCGGATGTACTTAAACCAGCACCTCTCGGCAATAAGTTAGTCTCCACGACTGGAGTATCAAGACCAGGTGAGAACAGTTGTCTCAGCTGCGCAGTCGCGCCCTCTCGTGCAACTGTGGTGTCCAATTCATGCAGATTATGTCCTGCTAACCAGTGCATTACCATCTGGAGCTGAGCTGCCACGAAGTAGAACTCTAAGTTAGGAGCACACAGGCCTACCTCCAATAGGGGAGCGTAAAGTTTGTGTAAGGCCACCCGTGCTCTGCCCTTGACCCATATGAGGAGTGAGAGAATCTCAACAAACCATTTGTTTGAAGGAGGAACGTAAGAGCAGAGAAGTGATATAGTAGTCTGGGAAGAACCAACATCTTAGCAATAGCCAACCTACCAGGGGGAGAGAGTGGGAGAGAGGTCCAGAAAGGCATCGAGGACCTCGCGCGCGGTGGAACGGCACCTATGTTTGCATCTATTAAGTTTTTCATCTTTGGAATTTTTTTACCCCAAGTTAGTTATTTAATGGTATCAAATTCCCATGTCAACGAAGTATGAGGGAGGTGTTCATGCTGGGTCGTGGATAATGGTGTAAGGGGAAATAGGCGAGACTTTGACCAATTAATCTGGAGTCCAGAGGTTTTGCCAAACTTCTGCAGAAATGTTAACAGTTGGGGCAAGGCAGCCGCAGGGTTGCGGAGATATATCAGGGAGTCGTCCACATAAAGCGATACGACGTGCCACAACCCTCCCACATAAATTCCCCATTCGGGCACTCTGAATCTCAAAGCTTGCGTCAAGGGCTCCTTTACTAGCGCGAAAAGGAGCAGTGATAGGGGGCACCACTGGTGGGTCCCCCAGGGCAATAATGAAGGGCTTGGAGAACACTGCCCGTCTTCACCCGAGCCCTGGGGAAGTGGTATAATGGGGATATCCATTTCAGGAAGTTGGGGCAAAAGCCTAGTTGTCGAAGAACCTGCAATAGATAGGCCCATTCCAGTGTGTCAAACGCCTTTTTCGATATCTAATGAGGCCACCGCTGATTCATTTTGCTCCTTGCTCACCCAATTCATAATGGCAAACAATCTGTGCAGGTTTAGGAAAGTGCTTCTACCCGGAATGAATCCATTTTGGTCAGCGTGATTCAACCTTGTAATTATGGGCGTGAGTCTATCCGCCAGCAAAGAGCTTAATATCTTATAGTCGGTGTTTAATAACGACAATGGGCGATATCATCCCATTTGTAAAGGATCCCTGCCTGGCTTAGGAAGGACCACCAACGTGGCCTCCCTCAGGGAAGGTGGAAGGGCTTCTCCCTCGAATGCTGTGTTGTACATAGTCAGTAATCTGGGGGCCAGCAATGCTTGATAAGTGGCATAAAATTCAATCGGCCATCCGTCCAAGCCAGGGTCTTCCCTCGTGAAAAACTTTTAATAGCTCCCTCGAGCTCAGTACGCTGCAGGGGGTCATCCATCAGCTCCCACTCCACTGGGGACATCGTGGGCTGACAGAGAGAGGACAAAAACTCCTCCACCATCACCCGATTTCCCCCCCCCCAGATGGAGAGGCGGCATATAATGTGGAGTAGTAGTCAGAGAATGCTGCATTGATTTCCCCCTGAGAGTTCAACACCTGTCCATTCCTACCCCGTATTGCAATAATAGGTGACTAAGATCGCTCCGTGCAGAGTAGCCAAGCCAGCAATTTGCCCGCCTTATCTCCCTCCGCATGCTTGCGAGCCAGGTAATCGGAATAGTGTAGTCTAGACAATTTGTCTGAGGTCTGTTGGTATTGAATCTTAAGGTTAGCCAATGGTGCTGTTGCATCTACGTCATCGGGCAAAAGCTGTTCATAATGCTGTAGCTCAGTCTCAAGCGCATCCAATTCTCAGTGCAGTAAGAGCGCCACACCATAATTTGTTTTTATTGCATGACCCCTCATCACCACCTTGAGCGCATCCCATTCTACCCGTACGTCCATCGCCGTATCTGCATTGGTTATAAAATAAGATTCAATATGTTCTCTCATGGTCTCTCAATATGGTGCGTCTTGAAGTGCCGCCACGGGCATTCTCCAGGTTGGTACAGCTGGCGGGGCACAATTCCAGCATACCCCCAGCTTAAATGGAGAGTGATCAGAGAGTGTACGACCGAGGTATTCGGCCAAGGTAACTCTCAATAGTGCGTCATTGTTTGCATACATCAGGTCAATTCTAGTATGTAACACATGTAACCCGGAGTAGTAAGAGTATACGTGTTCGTCAGGGTGCAAGCCTCGCCACACATCGTGCAGTTGGTTATTATTGGATCAGAGGCAGAGTTGGTGCGCAAGCGCACCAGCTTGAAACCCTTGTAGAGCGGGGTCAAGATCTGTCCAGCTCGACATAAGGAGTACCAATAATGTCGCCCCCCCCAATAACATGGCGCCTCTGGATTAAGGAGGAGAGATACGGATAAAGAGTGCCGAAAGGTAGCCTGATTCGCATTAGGGGCATATTGCAAGATTATAGACAATGGTGCACCATCCAGGGAGCCCTCCAATATAACAAAGCGCCCTTCTGGGTCTATGTTGGTATGTAGTATGTTGTGCCGATCATGGACCCGCGCCAGCGCCTGCGCATATGTACCAAGTCTGGAGCCGTAAGGTACGTCTCTTGAAGCAAGGTCACATGGCCCTTATGGCAGGCCAGAAACTGATAGACCTTGTGCCTCTTACCAAAACCCGCCAGCCCTCTAACATTCCAAGTCATAAATGTATATTGCGTCATTAAGCTAGACATACGGGTAATGGGACGTGGGCCCGAGGGGAAAGCACCCACCCCCGGGCCACCCAAGCAACAAACCACCCCCCCACCAAAACCCACACCGCACCTGAACCCTAGCCTCCCACCCACGCAGCGCCCCACAGAGCCCGGCATGATCTTCCGTGTATCCTTAACCTTGTCTACTGCTATAAAAGAAAGGAAAAGAAGAAAAAGATCAATATAACCACAAACGTTTACCCTTGGCTGAGTCAAGAAACAATGAACAGCCTATAGCACTAAAATGCTTATACCCAACTGAGACCTTATAGTTTGTATATAGTTACACCTAAGTGTACAGGGAAGAGGGTAGGAAGCATGAACAATACAATCAGAGTAGAGTGACCCGAAATGGGTAAGTGAAAGGGAGCAATAGAAAATAAAACAAACAGTTCATCCAAGCCCGGCTGGGCCCGATAAGATGTCCGAGTTGACAAGCTTGACTAAGTCCTAGTGTTACCTCTGAGGCAGAGAGATTCATCACAGTGATACAGCACCCCTCATAACAGATCCTCCGCTGACTGCAGCGTCACCGTCGGGCCCTAGCCCAGGATTGCTTGCACTTGTTCCATTGCTAAGTCAGGCGACGCCGCATCCAGGTGCCCCGCGCTTCCTGCAGAAGACCCAGGGGATCCCACTCGCCGCTCCAAGCCCGGTTCCTTTCCATTGAGGCCTGTTCAGCAGTAGGGGCCACCTGTGTGCATCCCCCCCCCCACCTTGCGGCCTCTCCGCGGACTGCGCCTCGCAGAGCGCGAAGGAGGGTGTGATGGGTCCCGTGCCATACCTCCGTCCTCCAGCCATGACCAGGCCTCCTCTGGTGTACTACGAAAAGTAGTGCAGGTGTCAGTAATGATTTTCAGGGTTGACGGAAATTGGAGGCCACATTTAATATTGTGGTCCCTCAATGTGCGCTTTACTGCGAGGAAGGAAGTGTGTCTGCGCTGCACCTCCAGTGTGTAGTCAGGATATATGTTCATCTGCACGTTGGCAACCCTCCATGGACCACCAGTTCGAGCCCTTTGTAAAATGTGATCTCTGTCTCTGTAGTTAATGAGGCACACCACCACTGGTCGGGAGGGGATCCTGGCAGGGGCGGACCACCCAGTACTCTATGCGCTCTTTCCACTGAAAAGAAGGAGGAGTGTTTGCCCTGAAGAACTGTTTGGGCCAGCCATTGCTCCATATACAGGTCCATTCCTGTTCAGGTAGGCCCACCACCCTAATGTTATTGCGACGGGCTCTCCCTACTTGATCCTCAATCCGTTGATGAAGGCGCGATACCTCCCTCTGCAGATCTCTGACGTGCTGGGTAGTAGTGGCAATAGGGGGACGCATCTCCGCGACCCCGCCTTCCATGGACGTGACACGCTTCTTCAACTTTTTGTGTTCTTCGCGCAGGTTTCCCATGTCAATACACAGGGCGTCGATTTTAGGTTCAAGAGTAGATTTGACACTTTGCAGTGCACGGAGGATATCATCAAACTTTTGTGTGTGCGCCCCGAGTATGGCCGGCACAGATAAGTCTTGAGGGGCCCCAGTGTTGCTCTGCGTTTGCTGCGTACGTGGTGCTGGGCCGTCCGTAACAGGTCTGTCAGGTCTATTACGTCCCATCATCAAGCCAGTAGATGCACTGACCGCTTACTTTAGAAGCGCAGCATGAAAAGGGAGACCTCACTGGCCCCTCAGCAAATCTGAGGAAGGGAAAGTGCCTTCAAGTTCAGTAGTGGGAGGGAAGAGCGCAGTAGCCTGTTGACTAAAGGATCCATAGAGTGGGGGGAGAGAGTCCCCTGTTCATCCAATCAGTGATGTCTTAGGGGAACAGCAGGAGAAGGTCCGTATATACTTAGCAATTGTGGAGGGAGGGGGGGTGCTTGGGAGAGGGGGCCAAGTTAAATCACAGGGGAGCGGGGCCCCCGCCGCAACTCACCTCACCTCACCTCCTGTCCACAATCCCAGCACACAGCTTCAGGACCATGCCTCTGCCTGGCCTTTCCACATCATCATGCACTGTCTCCATCCCCTCTGGGGGGGCGCACACACTGGTAATGGGGCAGACGGACCTTTCTCCTCGCCGCCATGCGATCGGGGTACCGTTTCCCGACGCACTCACAGGGCCGCCCAGGTTTCACGAATCTGTGTGCGGCGAGCAGTAGCTCCCAGCTGGGTGCGCCGTTGCTCCACATCGTTCCTAGCAGCCCGCATCTCCTGGCGGATGCCGCCCTGTAGGCCTCGGGGGAAGTGCGGGCCGTATGTGCCTGAGTGGCGACTCCCGTTTCGAGGTGTCGCAGCGAGGCTGTCGCTGGCCTCGGAAATCGCTCCTCTGAGCGATCAAAGCTGCTCAGGGTTTCCAGATGGCAGCAGAATTATGATCGGGCCAGGCGCGGAGTCGAACTTACACGCCCGCACCGTCCGCCATCTTGGCCACATCCCGATTAATATATAGATCATTAGCCTCTATCATTAATATATTATTATTTTTATTATTGTATGCATATGTATGTAATTTTTTTATTTATTGTGGGAGCGCCTTTTTGTGGAACCTGGTTCAGCTGCACCAAGTGGTCAGTCCAGCAATGGAAAATTTCTGTGGTGCACCCCTTCCCTTGATGCCCATGCATTCATTTATTTTGCTTAATGGTTAATCCAATCTTGTCCCAGCTTCTCGCCATTTTATCAGCTAATAACCTGTCAGAGGAGAGACTCCATGACTTCAGTAGGCTTCCATTTCTGTGCAAGACACTTGATCTGCTTTTGTGTCATGGGTTCTAAATTTGTTGGAGACTGCTCTAGTGCTGTAGGCTCTGCTACTGTCTCACGTGTGCCATTGATATCACACCAAACAGACAGCAGCATCTGCCCTAACAGGAGTATGATGGAGAAGATTCCACACTTTGGTCCCGATTCACAAAGAGCCACCGCACTCAGGGCGCAGGCTTCTCAGTCATGGCAGCATAGCCATTCTCTTGGTGGGATCCCCCCACTGCAGTTTCACAGTGTAGAGGCTCTCTGTGAATCAGATCCCTAGAGAATAGCATAGACACAATAAATCAAATCCCTCATGATGGCAACTAGAGTTTCTAATTATCTTCCAGCATTACAGAGGTATGTTAGATGACTGATCCAATTATGTCAGTAAATAATACTTTTTCCTGAAAAAGCTTCAGCTCACCGTAAAACTCGCACCTACAAATGATAGTTAGTATAACTCACTGATGTCTCCTAGCTTAAAACCCACTTCACCTGTGCCAGTCATTCAAATGGATGTGAGATATGACTCAACTTGACCTCTGACTTGATCACCTCAAGTTTGGCAACATGGATAATAGCTAAATATGTGGAGGACTGGCAATGACTCCACTGTGATTGGTGTTTCCACCTAGAGAAGCTTATTTATGCCCCCCCCCAAAAAAAAAAAAAACATAATGTTTCATAATTAATAAGCTTTTTGGAGAATGAATGCTCTTTAAATATATACTGGGCCTTTTTTTAATCTTTATCTGTAGAGCATAAATATTAATTGTTCTATACTACCTTAACGAAATGTAAAGTTTCTTATTTAATCTATGGTGGTGGAGTATCAATCCCCATACTAAGCTTACAAATATTGGTTGAAATGATTGATCCTCTATAATACAAAAAACAATGCCAACTAAATCTTTTATTAATGTTGCTAGATTAATAATTCACAGGAACAGGCCAAATGAAACCCCTCAGGCACGAAAGTGTCTGTTTAAAAGTAAACCTTTGTATATTATTATGTAACAATTTACAAGTATTTCTGTGTAGAATTCCACCAACTGAATGTTGATTATTTCTTTTGAATTTGACACTTTTTAGATTTCTGAAGTGAGACTGAATCTCAATCCCCCATCCCTTTTTATTTTTCCTTTTCTTACTGTATTTTGCTTTATTCCTGTGGATTTATGTGCTTTAAGCATAATTTCCCCGTCTTCTCTTTTGTGAAAAAGCCTTCTTAGTCATTTGATATGCAGCAGTACGCAAGTTGTGTCTGTTTTATTAGGTTGCATGTATATACTGCGAGTGGTTATATATTTCAAGAGCCTCATATGACAGTGTGAGGCCAATGGATGAAATGTGAAGGCCTACAATGAGGTTTTTGCAAGGTCTGGGTATAAATAGTATGCAGGCCCACTAGCCACTTCCGTTTTTGCCTGGTTCTATAAGCACCTTATTCTAAGTGTGTATGTTCTCTGAGGAAAGTGAAAACACAGCAGCTATTGCATCTTGCACTATTTTGTGGTATGATTATGCAAGCTGCTACATTATTGTTAAAGTCAACAGGCTTACTTTAAATTAAATATCTGTAACAGATTTTACTGCAGTAGGATAAGTAACTGAAAAGCATAGGTTGGGTCAAAATGCGCTCCCAACGTTTGTGACAGCCCTCAAAATAACAATGTAAAGGCATACAGGTCTGAGTCAACTGTACTTGGTCAACTCAGAAGCTTAGTCAGTTGACCGAATGAGGACTTTGATGCAATTACTGGCTTTACTCTGTATTCCTCATTAAAAGAAGTAGAACGAAAGACTTCATGCAATTTGTGATCTACAGATGTATGAATATTATAAAATGTTTCTTCTCCTAGAGATGTCATTAATCAGTGAATGCTGTGTACCAAGTCATCCACAATTATTGACAATTTATATTTTCATCATTCTTACTGTAGTGCCACAAGGCTTATGGAAGGGTGGAGTGAAAACTTGCTGCTGATTGAATTTGGTCTGTGTGCGCATTTGATTTTTTTTCCTTTCATAAACTGTTCTTTTTTCACTGATAATTGTTTAGGGTTCTTTAGTTTCTATATGCAGTTTTACACATAGAACTTAAATTCATGTTGTTCTTTGAGGTATTATAGTATCTAAAAGGTATAATATTCCCAATTGTGCTTGGATACACGTTTCTGTCTGGAACTGGAATAACCACAAGACCTGCAAGTAGTTTAAATGCTTTGACATGCTCCATGTTTACAGTCAGCCTTTTTAACGCATTAGAATGTTTTGACATTCTAGATAATGACTAATATCCTGTTTAGGTATGCAGCGGAGAAGGTATTCAGTGAGCAGAATGTAAAAGTATATTACCACCTTTAAGGCCGATGCTTGCAGGAGTACTGATGTTCATATTAGACAGCGTTAGTGTTCCCCTAAACGTATTGTCCTAGAACCAGGCAGTGTCTTAAAGCATCTGCATGGCTATTGGCATGCCAGAAATACATAGTGGAAAAATTGCTTCTTGCAATCTGTGGGAGCTGTTAATAGCCTTGGCTAAAAATCATGTTTTGAAAAAGTGACGCCACACAGTGCTCATGTTAGGAGAGGTGTCACAAAGGGGTTCTTCAAATGTAGACTAGAAGAAGCGATATGGGGCAGACAGTTTAGAGTTAAGCTGATTCTTGGGAAGGTGTGTGGGTATTAGGATGCTACAAGAGTTTGATATTTTTGGCTTGCATAGGCTTACAAAATCCAGTAATGCGATTTCACATTCAAAATGCAATACCCCCATGCATTTCAGGGAGCTACCTCTTGTCAGGGTGCTTGCATCTCAGTTAAACATAATGAACTCTTTACAGGCGTGTGTTCATGCATTAGGGCATTTTATTTGGAATATGAAGAGGCATAATTGACTTTTTAAAGGGTGTATATAAATAAATGAGGTTGATCAAATGAATTGGATGTAAGCCAGTTTTGTTCAAAACATCAATGCAATCTGTTTTCTTACTGTCCCCCCAGGCCTTCTAGATCTTTCAGGGTGCACAGCTGCCTCCCAGCACACATGCAGTAAAACTGGGAGCAGTGGTTAAACCTAAGTACCTCACTAAACATTCCGAAAACCAGACCGTCTGTATTAAGGAGCTCCAAATATCACCCTCTTATCCTTACCTAAATTAGCATATGTATCAGTGTGGTCCACTACGGTGTTTGCTATAGAGAAGGAGAAGACCTAATCCAAAGTATGCATTCTTAAACAAGTAAACATATATAATGTGTGTCTCATTCTCCTTCAACACTAGGACAAATTACCATGATTGCTTTGTCGAATTCTGCTCCAAACTATTATCAGTGGCTCAGTATTCCTAAACCTGGCTTTAATGAGTGCAGGGAACAGGGGACCCAAGCTTAAAAGCCATAAAATCCAAACAGTAAAATAACTTTGGGTAAGGGCTGCATTGAAGCTAGAGCCCATTTCTCAGTCCTCATCTGATACTCAGCCATGGCACATGAGGAGCATTAAAGGCTCCCCCCGCCAGGTGGCTTTCCCCCTTTGTTCTCTCTTGTTTCCCAATCATCCACTTTCACTCTCCAAGCCCCTTTTAAACAGCCACCCCAGCACCTCCCCGCAGACGTCCTGCAGACAATTACCATGCATTATACCCCTGGAATAGGAAATATTGGGCAGAATTATTCCCACTAACTCAAGGTTCACACAATTCCTAATTCCGAGGTGATTTAACTTTTATTAGAAGGAATTCTATTCAAAGATACCAGGCAATATCAGAGTTTATTGCCATGCGGATTGTCTTTATAAAATTCCTCCTGGCTCATCATTTGGTCCAGAATTGTTTATTGGTCAAAATAGAATCTTAGTGACTTCAATTTATTTTTCAAAGGGAAGCTTCTTATTAACAAATACGGCACATGTCTATTTTTTTAATGTGATTTAGAAGTGTCCAATACTTTCTAACAAACCATGAATTATATTCTGGCACAGTATTGAACACTGAGTTTTCAATAGGCATGTATGTCTAGTGAGTCACACTAATAGATCGTGACTGCTTGTTCTGCAGCACAAATATCTGCCTGGTGTTTATTGAGTATGCTGTGTAAGGTACACCACCGTTTAACTGTAGAGAAATATATTGCAGCTCGCTAGCACGGCAGTTGTATTAGCCTCAGGCAGTGTAGCTTCTGTCCTGTCACATGAGCTGTTCCTCCATTTCCCTTCATTAATAAGCTAAAGAACATGCCTTTTATGTAGAACTTCATCTCACAACCGTGCCACTTGTAATTGCTGTTAATAATGTACATTAGAATTGCCTTATTTATGTTCTTAATTTGTTGGCTTTGGAAGAATGACAGGCTAAATTTCCCTTCACAGCATACTATCTGGCTACTTCAAAATTATTTTTTTGAGGTAAATAGTGAAATCATGGTGATATCTTGGTGGTTGATGGGTAAGTCTCTGGGAGCCCTAGAGCTACAACTGGAGTAGGAGCAGCATGACATTTGAGGGACGTTTTGTGGAATGTTGGGCTGCTACCACTCAGTAATGTGTTTTCAGTCCTTTGTTTCAGTTCCAGTTATATCGATAAATACAGATTTTTTTTTCCTACAGCTGACCATTCTATGAAGGTGATGTTATGCTGACAGAGATAGTGTATCTATCATGAAAGTATCAAAGTGGTAGACCAAGCATACTGCTCCACCTAACAAAGTCCTGAATGCTGGGCATGGATGTACTATAGGCTTTTAACAATGAGCAGCAGTATAAAATGAACAAATACACTACTGACCAGTAACACTCCAGCATTTCCATTAACAAGCAGTGGAAATGCTGTAAATAGGCCAAACTTAAATGTGGTACCACATGCAAAAACAGGTATGCACAAATGAAATTTGTAAACATCAGCTGCTTGCCTGTTTGCTGACTTTCAAATTTTCACGCTGACCTTCAGACCAATGAAGCAGCCATCAGTGCTTCCCAGGGCACTGTACCACATTTGGTTTGTTGGTAGACATCTTGCACATATTTCAAATTGATGTAGTGTGTGATCCTTTCTTTTGAGGAACATCTTTTAATTTGGTCCATAAAAGTTAGACTGTGTTTTACAAGAATTTTTTTATTCACTCATGTTTCCTCTTTCACAAAGAGAACATACAAATCCTTGAATATATAGATATGATAAAGCAGTAACAGATGTTCCATGTTTTCTGTACTGATTTCACATCGGAGGATTCCTGTATGGTTTAAACTTGCTTCGTCTGCACATTTCTTTCATTTTCATCTTTAGCGAAGGCAGCTTTTTGTCAGCATGCTGGTGCTCGTTCGGTTGAGCATCATCATGTCCTCTGAGTCTATTCAGCTTGCTATAAAGTCAGACCTTTGCTGCTATCCCCCTCACTCTGAACTTTCTTGATTTGTTTCTTTATTCACTCTCTGCTGAGTTTTCTAAAGAATGCTTCAAAGTCTATCTCAGAATCTGTCATTCTAAATATGTGCTCATGCATTATCAGTAGGCGTTGGTATGTGTATAGGAGGGGTGCCTGGCTAACCCAGGAAATGAATCACTCCAGCTGGCATGCAGTGTGTTTCTGTACTTTCTGACATAGGTAAACAGTAAAAGAGAAAAAATGTTAATTCAAATGACTCTCATGTAAGCTAAAGTGTAATTAAAAGGAGTGGAATTGACCATAGTCAAGAAGACTCAGGCAAAGTGAAACGTTTGGCTACGATTCAGACACTGGGATAGCAAAGTATCAAGTGTACCACAAACTGTACTTCAACAGCACTTTAGGAAAAAAGGGCAGGGCATGATTCAGCAGACAAAGCAAACAGCATACCTGGAAGTGAAAGGCCATGGAATTCTCCGAGCACTCTGAGTCATCACTTAACCTGGTCACACTGGATGTGCTGTTACATGTATACTAACTATTCCTTTCATCAGCTACATATTCTCCAAGAGCAAATTATCTATATTTCTCCATATTACATTTGGTTCTTGTAATTGGAATGAAGACTTAATTGCGAAGTTATCCCACAACCCAAGGTAACCTTCCTCACCCAGCTCCAACAGTGGACCCATAGTTGTAGCAAACCTTTTTGTGAGTTGCTCTTATAGGGTAGAATGTCGAACCGTTTGATGTCCTAGTTTTGTAGCTATTGAGAATCAATACTGTAGTCTTCACTCCACTGGGTTTGATTTTCTGTATGCCTGGAGATTGGTGGTGAAACTCTGTGCTTGAATGAATCCTTTAACTTCTGCTTTGCATCCTGGTTTCTTTACCACAAGATTGAGCTTAATTTGTGGCTGCGAGTATCATGGAGACTAGGGTGGGTGCAGGTGTCTGATTCACCACCTTAAGTTTTTTACATAATCCTGGCTGCTGGCATATTTAATTGGTCTCTGTGAACATTGTGTTTCATTGTGTTATGTTTTTAATTAATGTATTGGTCATGCAGATCTTTGGACTTGTAGGTACCAGTGATCTATGCTGTCAGGTACCGAATGCTGGCCTTAATCAAGCGCTCTTGTCTTCCTTATAAATACCCACCAGGGTACATTAATATACTGCTCAAGCACCACCTCCATTAACACATCTCGCACTATTCGAACCACAGTAAGAACACTGTGGCACAGTGTAACATTGTGTCACACTTGCTGTATTGATGGTACACACTTTCGCCATATTTTCTGCGTGTCAAAAACTGCCAAAGCCACTTTCAGTTAACAACGAAGAGGGCAGACACCTATTTGACTGCTACCTTTTTGCCAGTTGTGGTGGGTTTGCCAGAGGATTCTTTTATTGAGAAACAAGGTGTTTTGTTGCTTAGCTTGTGAATCGAGAGGAACACCATTTATAAAAGTTGAAATGATGTTCCCATGGGTAATGCCGAGGGAAAACTAAGAGATGTCTAATGATGCTAGAAAAGCACTTTCAAACATGTATTAATGTAGCCTTCAAGAAACTTAATTTGTTAGTTAGACATCGAGGCCAGAGGAAAAGAGTCGGCATCAATGTAACTACAAAAAAAAAAAAAAAACTCACCAAGAACTTGTACGTTTGGTGAATTGGTGAACTCACTAATTAAAGACAAATTGATTTGCTGTGCAAATAATCCCTGTGTCCAGGAAAAGCTACTGGCAAAGAAGCCTGACTTAAGAGGCCAAAGCAATTGTCAAAGACATGAGATTGATATCTGTACTTATCTCCTGTTTCTATGTTGTTGTTTGTTCCAACACAGAAGTGTCCAATATTAAAGAGAATGTGAACGATGAACGGCTTTCTTTCCACAAGATAGGCCAGATAATAAGTTTAAGTGTTTTAGGTGTGGTAGTGCCGCACATGGTTCAAACAGATTAAGTTGTTTACTCTTCATGTAGGAAAGGTGATGTTGGGTATGACCTTTTTTTGCAGGTTTATCCCCAATTTTTTTGCCTCTGACCTGGTTTTAACTGTGTGCTGCATTTCGCTTTTGCTGGCTTTAGGATTATATGCACTTTACCACTCCTGACCAGTGCTAAAGAGAAGGTGTTCCCTTTCTAAATTGTATTGGTGAGTGGTTTATGCATATTTGGCACACCTGATTTACTAGTAAGTCCCTAGTAAAATGCACTATGTGTGCCCAGCGCCTGTAAATCAAATGCGGCAAGTGGGTCTACAGCATTGATTGTGCTACCCACATGAGTAGCCCTGTAAACATGTCTCAGACCTGCACTGCGTTGTCTGTGTGGGCAGTTTTAAACTGCCATTCCGACCCGACAAGTGCACCTACTTGCCAGGCCCAAACCTTCCCTTTTACTACATGTATGTCTCCCCAAAGGCAGGCCTAAGGCAGCCCCATGAGCGGGCTGCAGTGGGTGCAGTGTATTTTACAGGTAGGACATATACAGGTGTGGTCTCCATGTCCAGATATTGAAATACTGCTAAATCCAATGTTCAGTAATGCAAGGCCTGTGTCTCCCATAGGGTAACATGGGGATTGCCTTGAAATATCTTAAGTGTTATTTCCCATTGGGAGCAGATATAGATATGGAGTTTTGGGTCTCTGAACTCACAATTTAAAAATACATCTTTTGGTGGAGCTGATTTTTAAACTGTGAGTTTGACAGTGCCACTTTTAGAAAGTGGGCATTTTCTTGCTTAACCGTTCTGTGCCTCTGCCTGTCTGTGGAATACACATCTGTGTCAGGTTGACACTTGGGCTGTTTGTGAATTCAGTCTTGACAGTCATACAAAGGAAGGGGAGGTGTGCCCTGCATATCCTGATGGATCTTTCTGAGTTAGAGTAGTGGAAGGAGCGGACACTTACACCTCAATAGGGCTGTGCCTGTCTTTACACAAAGCAATCTCAATCCCCCTGGAGTGTGTCTGGGGCCAGGGCAGGAAAGGCATGGTCTTGTACACTGCAAAAGCTTTTCTTTGAAGCTTGCGTACTTCAAAGATAAATATGGGTATAAGTAACTGGACCTCTGATACCACAGAGTTAGAATCCTTCTGGACTGAGGACATTCTGCCGAGAAGAAGAGCCAGATGCTGTAGGAGGGGGCTGCCATTCTGCCTGTTGCTTTTCTATGGTGGCCTGCTACCTTCTGCTTCTGTCCTAGGAGTGAAAGGCCTGGACCTTGCTTTCTATATCCTGCTTCCAAAGGTTCTCGAAAGGTTCTCCTAGGCACTTGAACCGAGCTTGACTTCTGTTAAGAAGTCTCAGGAACATGAAAGACTTCATCTGCCAGCACCTGGGCTCTCTTGCTGAGAGTCCTGATTTGCCAAGTCCAGTTCCTGGGCCCTTGGGAGTGAGTTCTTGGGTAACCAAGAAGAAACAAGCACATTGAATCCAGAGCAACTTCGGGGTGGGTGCTGCTGTCCCACGCTGTGCTGCTGCTTGCACTGGAGCTGTGGTCCCCACTGAGTGCAACGACCATGACCAACGCCGCTGCAATGCCCCCGAAGTCCAACCTCAGCTTGAGTCCAGAGTGCCATGTCACTGACGTCTGTGACATCCGACTCTCCTGCAGCATCTGTGGCCCGTGGTGTGATTTCAACATCGACATCTCGCGTTTTGACATGCTGATTTAATCAACCACGCCTTGTTGTAAGGAACTGCCGCCGTGCCGCTGACGCAGCGTCTCCTCCCCTGCAACTGTAAGGAACCAACGTCTCACCTCCCCTGCCTAGCAGTAAGGAACCAACACCTCATCTCACCGGTAGCAATAAGGAACAGATGCTGCACCGGCTCCAGCGACTCCATACTTCCCCGACTCTGCAACCTCTTTGTCTCCTCGTTTTCCAAGGTACCGTACCTGGGGCCCTTGCGACTCTGTTACCGACCTGCACTCTCTCACGAGTGGCGTTGGACTTTTGGAAACGACTGTCCCACAACATTGTGATTGCCCCAGTTGGAGCTATTTTGTTTCCAAGTGCTATATTAAAATTAAATTTGTGAAAATTTGTATCTATGTCTTTGTATGTTGTAGTTTTGTCGTTTTGGTCTTGTTTCACTCCGAAACTTTGGCTATTTTTCTAAATTGTTGTGGAGTTCTTTTGTAGTGTGTTTACTGTGTACACAAATATGACAACTCAACAGTAGATAAGGTATTTGTGGCAGAGGGAAGGCAACTCACTATGATGGAGACATCGGCATGTGTAGATATCACGCTCAACTCTAATTCCCCTTGACATTTCATGAGTAGCTGGGTGAGGATGGTGGCTACGTGGTGGTGTTTTGCAGACATTCTGGAAACACGTTGGTCCTCTTTAACATTCTGAACACAAGATTGTCTTGCAAAAATAATAGTAAGCTCATTTACAAGGTCAAATGTAATGCTTCGACCAGTAAAACAAAACACAAAAAGTAAGGCTTTAGTGTGGTTGAATCAGTAGAATATTCGAAGTGGTTGGCGCTTGTGGTCCAGGCACCAAAAGATGGGACAGAAGTTTAAGATTCTGTGTGGATCTTTATGGTCATATTTGGAATATCTGAGTGAATAAACAGCCCCTCCCTAATATTGCAGATCAATTGGCTTTAGTGAGAGTAGAGTCATAACCAATCACACCTCACTCACACAAACAAAGAATCTCTCTATTGATCAGTTTAAAGTCAAAGGACTCAAGGGTAAGTATTTCCAAGTAAAATCCCAAGTAATGCAAAGACAAAACAACCACATAAATACTAAAACATCAATACCACAAAAATGAATATCAAATAAAATTCAATAAAAGGGAGACAAACACAAGACATATACAATAGTCTATAAAATAGAACTTTCCCAATATTGATAGGTATATGCTTATCGATAATTATCAACACTCTTTATTCGATAAAGGCCTCCTTCTGTGGGTCCAGTAAGAGTAGCACAGTGAGGTACTTAGGTTTAACCATTTAGTAAGAGTAGCACAGAACATGTGTGTTATGGACCTACTACATGAATCTTCTCGTCACCTTCCCACTTTTGGGACTTTCCATTACATGTCTTTCGGTTTGATGACAGCCTAGTTCCAGAGGATTATGAAAAAGGTACTTGATGGATTTAACTAATATTTTTTCGAGTTGATATCTTGGTGTATGAAATGAGCATAAGTTTACTAGAAGTTGTAAGCTGTCATGTTCAGTGTCAATGATTGCTATTGTAGTAAGGAGACTGCAGCACACATAGAGGTTCCGAAGTCAGTCTTTCTTTCCCCATTTTGAGTTGAAGACCAATGAAACACGGGCTGAAAGTGAGAAGGGTCTCTGGTAACAGACTTCCCAGAGCGCTGGGCAGTCACCATGTGTCCCTTTGGTAGAAAATACTTGGAAAGGTTCAGCATCATTGTGCATCCGTCAGGTGATCGCGAAATCTCTTTTTCTAAAGTTGATGTAATTTGCATGTTGCGACGTCTGCATAAACTTTCATTTTCTGCTTGTTAACCAAGTCCCTTGAATGAATCATGTGTTCACTTTTGTCTCTCTTGGTGGTCCATTGAGGTAACTTGGTTGTCATTGCTCTCCCAAACATCAGAGTCACAGGATTTTCACTTGTGGTTGCGTGGGGTGTCAAACAATAAGCTTGTATAGTAGAATTCATTACTGTTTTCAAATTGATCTTCTCAAGAGATGCACGCTGTACTTCTGTCAGTCTCACCAGATCCTCGGGGTCCGTGCACGTTCCCAACACTTCCACCACAAGACAGCTCCAATACACTGATTAGATTTATCACAGAGTCTAAGAGAGTCCAAGTGGGGAAAAGGGGATTAGGACGGGAACAGCTGGGAAGGAGACCTGTTGGAAGCAAAAGGTTAAAACACAACATCAAAATTACATTTCATGAAATCAGTACCATGCTACAACTCTAAACTTCGTCTTTTCCTAAAAAACATGAACAACCCTGGAATAATCCTAAAACTGACTAGGCTTTAGATGACCGAATACCTGAGGAGGAAACAGGAAAAGTTAAATAGGACTTTCAGATTCAAGTACTTTCTTTAGCATGAGAATCAGGAAACACTCTGAGCAATTTCTAAACAACCATATGAATCTCCTTTTATGAATACATATCAGGAACACACAGCATTACATCTAAAATTCTGGTATTGTTGTGTTCATCTCAGAAAAAACATTTGGAAGTAAATTGCGCACATTGCAGATTTTATATGAGTATTAAACACCATAAAGGTTTGTGCACCATGAAATCACACAACGTAGATTCAAGGAATAAATCACGCGACATGTCAACTTGAAATGCTACCAAGAAAATGTCTTAGAATGGTAGCGCACAGTAACTTACATTATTTATACACGAGGAAAGAATTGCGCGTCTTGCCGATTCAAATACCACCATACAAATGCCAAGAAATAGTAGCACACAATGAACAACATGAAAAGCACTCAGGGAAAGAATTGCGCGCCTTGTCGATTCAAATGCCACCATACAAATGGCAAGAAATAGTAGCACACAATGAACAACATGAAAAAACACTCAAGGAAAGAATCGCGCGTGTTGCCGATTCGAATGCCACCATGTAAATGCCAGAAAATGATAGCGCACAATGAACAGCATGAATTACACACGAGAAGTGAATTGCGCGTTTCGCCGATTCGAATGGCACCATGTGAATGTCAAGAAAAGATAGCGCGCAATGAACAACAAAGTTAAATGCTCATGAAACGAGTTGCACGTCTTGCCAACTCGTAAAACATCATGTAAATGTCAAGAAATATCAGCGCGCAATGAACAATAATGTAATAACGAAGTCAAATCTTTATGGAATAAATTGCGCGTCCTCCCTATTTGCAAACCACTATACAAATGTCAAAAAATGGCAGCGCACAAGTAATCTGTTATTCATTTAAGAATTAAAAGCAAGAATATGAAGATTCTCAATTAGGGTGTTGGGAAATGTCCAAACACCGTCTTACCGCCTGGAAACAGTGATCACCAATGAGAGATGAGTGCAGAAGACTGGAAAATTCAAATAGGCCGCCGGCACAGGAGCTCAGGAAGAAGCTGCTGCTCTTCACCGGGACCTCTGAATAGTGAGCACTGGAAGTTGGGCTGACTCTCTTTTATAGAGTCTTGGCCCAGCCTAGAACCACGCCCAGGCATGTTGCAGGGAAAGTCTCCAGAAGGTCCTGGAAAAGGACCACACCCTAACACACTCTGAATGTCTGCAGCAATACATTGTAAATGTACAGTATTTATAAGCACCTTAAAAATTAATCTTTTGGATGGAATTCTGCAATGCAAAAGGTTAAACAATAACATATCATCACAATGCATAAATTACTTTATCTTGCAAGTGTTGGGTTTTTGCATTCTAGATGCCCGTAGAGCGCGCACTGTCCTGGTGTTGACAGTACTCCCCTCTCCCAGGCGCACTCTAGGGCCTGGTTTATCTGGATTGAGATGATGAAAGCGTCTCACAAGTACTGGAGCATGAACATCAGATGCGGAAACCCATGAATTACTTTCAGGGCCATAACCTTTCCATGAGATTAAGTAGGTAGGTAGGTTACGCCCTCTCAGTTTAGAGTCCAACACTTTCTTGACTTCATATTCTTCTTCCCCCTCTACTAGAACAGGAGCTGGATGAGGGCGGACCTTTTGGACTGCCTTTTTTAAGAGGGAAGTATGGAACACTGGATGAATCCGTAATGATTTTGGCAATTGTAGTTTATAGGTCACAGGATTGATTTGCTGAAGAACAGTGTAAGGACCTATAAATTTGGGGTTGAACATGTGCTTCGTCTTGAAGTCTATATGTTTTGTGGAAAGCCACACTTTGTCACCAGGTTGATACTGCGGTCCCTCACAATGTTTCTTGTCATAATGCTTTTTGTATTTTTGTTTGGCTTTTTCTAAATGTTGTTGAATCGATTTCTGAGTTTGATGCAAATGTTGAATGATTTCTGACACAGCTGGAGTGAGAGAGCTTTCTTGAGGAATTGTGATGGGCAAGGTGTCAGGATGATAGCCAAACAAACCAAAGAAGGGTGTAACGCCAGTAGAAGTGCGGAAGGAGTTGTTGTAGGCTAACTCAGCTAACCAGAGCATTGATGTCCATGAATTAAGTGCTTTTTCAGCATAAGCACGTAGGTATTCAAAGTCTGATTTAGTCTCTCCGTTTGACCATCTGTTTGAGGATGGTGGCTAGTAGATAGGGTAGATGTCACTTGGAGTGTTTTACACCATGTCTTCCAGAAGTTGGAGGCAAATTGCGATCCCCGATCGGAGAGGATCACTTTGGCAGTCCATGATAACGAATCACTCTATTCAGTAAGATAGTTGCCAGTTCACTAGAGGTGGGTAATTTCTTACAGGCAATGAAATGTCCATATTTCGTGAGACTATCTACTACCACCAGAATTACTGAATGCTGTTGAACCACTGGCAGACCTGTAATAAAGTCTAAAGAGATGTGTTCCCATGGACGACCTGGGGTTGGGAGTGGGTGTAACAACCCTTTCGGTTTTGAATGACTTGTTTTAGTGCGAGCACAGACTTTGCAGTTGTTTACCATTGTCTTTACATCCTTTGTTAAGGTAGGCCACCAAAAATAGCGTTGGATTAATTCAAGAGTTTTAGGAGTACCAGGGTGACCTGCTGTAGGTATAACATGCAACCAATGAAACACTATCTTGCGAAGTTTGGTAGTGGGCACGAACAAACGAGCATCGTAAAAGGGTAATCCTTGCTTGATTGATCTTTTAGGATCTGCTTGGGCCCACGCCTGCCATTTTTCAACAGTGAATGAATTGCGGATGTCTTCAAAGAAATCTTCTGTTTTTATGATACATAGGACCTTGTCAGGAGCAATGATAGCTCTGGAGGTTTGAACTGCAGGCAATGTGGTAGACTCTTGGCGGGACAAGGCGTCAGCTTTGCGATTATCTTTACCAGGCCGGAAGGTTACCACAAAATCAAACTCGGCAAAAAACAGCATCCAACGTAATTGCCGAGGAGTCAAAAGTCTGGCAGAACTCATGAATTGAAGATTGCGATGATCAGTATATACTGTGACAGTATATTTAGCTCCATTCTTTAAAGGCGTCACGAATTGCCAGAAGCTCTTTTTCAGCAATGACATAGTTCTGTTCGGCTTCGTTCAACTTCCGAGACATGTAAGCTACAGGATGAAGCTGACCAGTGTCTTTGTTTCGTTGTGACAAGACTGCTCCTATCGCCACATCTGAAGCATCAGCTTCCACTATGAAAGGTCGATCCGCATCTGGATGAGTCAAGACTGGGGCAGTGGAGAAAGCTTCTTTCAAAGTTGAAAAGGCTTGGTCTGCTTCTGGGGACCATACAAATTTTTCTTTCTTTCTTAATAACTTAGTAATTGGAGTTACTGTCTGGGAGAAATGATTGATGAACCTCCAATAAAAATTTGCAAAGCCCAGGAAACATTGTACATCACGAACAGTCTTTGGGATGGGCCATTCAGATACGGCTTTTACTTTCCTTTCTGCCATCACCATACCTTGAGGGGTAAGGATAACCCCTAAAAACTCAACTGTGGTAACATGAAACTCACACTTGTTTAGCTTGCAATATAAATGGTGTTTACGAAGGGCTGTCAAAATTTTCTTGACATGTTGAACATGTTCATTCTCATTGTCTGAGTAGATCAAAATGTCATCAATCTAAACTATGGCAAAGATATTGAGGTACTCTCTAAGAACGTCATTTAAGAAAAATTGAAATGCTGCTGGAGCATTGCACAGACCAAAAGGCATGACGGTGTATTCAAAAAGGCCATATCTTGTTTTGAATGCCGTTTTCCATTCGTCACCCTCTCTCATTCTGACCAAATGGTAAGCACCTCGAAGATCAAGCTTCGTGTAGATTTATGCTTTCTTTACTTGTTCCAGTAAGACCGGACTTAGAGGCAAAGGATATTTGTTCTTGATGGTGATTTTATTCAAGCCCCTATAGTCGATACAAGCTCGAAGCTCTCCGTTCGCTTTTGGAACAAAAAAACAAAGGAGAAGCTGTGGGAGACTTAGAGGGGCGGATGAAACCATTCTCTTAGAATGTATCCAAGTATTTTCGTAAATGTTGATTTTCAAATTCTGACAGGGCATACACACAACAGTTGGGAAGTATCCCCCCTGGGACTAGATCAATTTGACAGTCATAAGATCTATGAGGAGGTAAGTTCTCTGCTTCCTTCTCATCAAATACATCTTCATAAGACGAATACTGTTTGGGCAACTGAACTTCTTTCTCTGCGGCGGTAGCTACGTGAGAATGGCGAACTTCCGATTCTTGAGTCCTTTGGAGACAATGTGCTTTACATAGCACTGATGAGAACATGATTTTTCGTTCAGCCCAATTAATCTCTGGATTGTGATGAGTTAACCATGGCAAGCCAAGGATGATCCCATACTGGGGAGCATGGATCACGTCAAGGATGAGTTCCTCTTTATGTTTCTTTCTTTGATTTTTACCTTCACAAATTATTGTCAAGGGGACAGTCTGAAGAGTTATCGGACCTCCAGTCAAGAGTTTTCCATCAACTGCCTGGATGGTTTCTGGAGTCTTCTTTTCAATACATGAGATCCCCCATGCACGAACCAATTGGGCGTCAACAAAGTTTCCGGTAGCCCCAGAGTCGACTAGAGCCTTCTTGAAATAGGTCTTTTTCTTGACCTGAACTCTTATTCCCAATTTTAGATGTTTGGATTGTGAAGGATCCACGGTGACACCCAAGAGCAACCCTTCTCTGCAACTTGGGTGCTTTAGATTTTCCAACTCGACTGATGCATTGGTTGCAATTTTCTGAACTGGGCCTCGCTTGCTCTTTGTTTTGAGTGAACAATCTTTGGCGAAATGACCTTTCGGCCCACAATAGAGACATTGCCCATTTTTTCTGCGTAGGTCCTTTTCGTCTTTGGTCAAAGGTCTCCTGATGGTTCCAATTTCCATCGGTTCCGGCGTTCTTTCTCTCTGAGTTCTTGGGTCTTTGTTATCATGAGCATGTCAAGAATGTTTTTCAGTCGTATTACGCGTTCCTTTTCGTTCATTTAAACAATGATATAGCCCCAAGACAAGGTTTATTAAATCTTGACAGTTTGCAGGTTGTGGGTCGATTTGCGCTAAGATGTCTTTTAGCTCCTCTTTGAGTCCCCTGTAAAACAAGACTGCTTGTTTTTCTTCAGGCCAGGATGTCTCAGCGACCAGCCGATTAAAGTTGGCTAAATATGACACTAAGTCCTGATTCCCTTGGCGTAAGTCTAATAATTCACGATCTGCTGACTGTGTTACAGTTCTACGATCAAAAACTCTCTCAAATTCACGAACAAAATATTTCCAGTTGTACAACAGGGGACTATATTTACGCACAAGAGGAATAGCCCAAGAAGCTGCATCTCCAGACAGATATGACAACAAGAAAGCTACTTTAGACTGGGCATCGGGGAAAGTATGTGGTCTGCAGGTGAAGTGAAGTTCCACTTGAACCAGAAATGATTGCGCTTTCAAGGGATCACCTGAGAAGCGTTCTGGGGGAGCTAAAGGAATGGCTGAAGGAACATTGAGGGAAATGTTAGTCGGACTACCTCCAGAAGTCTGAGAAGAAGTACCTGGCCAAGACACACCTGTGGGACTTTGTTCTTTCTTCTCAACCTTATTCTGTAACTGACTCACCCTCTCAGCTTGATTATTTGTCAAATCCTTTGATGATACCACTTCTGACTGGAGCTGGGTGATAGCCTTGACTAGCTCGTCCAGTGTGGCCATGCTGAGAACATACACAAACCAAGAGGATAATAATTCGTGGGCTCACTATTCTGTCAGAGTCACCAGATCCTCGGGGTCCGTGCACGTTCCCAACACTTCCACCACAAGACAGCTCCAATACACTGATTAGATTTATCACAGAGTCTAAGAGAGTCCAAGTGGGGAAAAGGGGATTAGGACCGGAACAGCTGGGAAGGAGACCTGTAGGAAGCAAAAGGTTAAAACACAACATCAAAATTACATCTCATGAAATCAGTACCATGCTACAACTCTAAGCTTTGTCTTTTCCGAAAAAACATGAACAACCCTGGAATAATCCTAAAACTGACTAGGCTTTAGATGACCGAATACCTGAGGAGGAAACAGGAAAAGTTAAATAGGACTTTCAGATTCAAGTACTTTCTTTAGCATGAGAATCAGGAAACACTCTGAGCAATTTCTAAACAACCATATGAATCTCCTTTTATGAATACATATCAGGAACACACAGCATTACATCTAAAATTCTGGTATTGTTGTGTTCATCTAAAAAAAAACATTTGGAAGTAAATTGCGCACATTGCAGATTTTATATGAGTATTAAACACCATAAAGGTTTGTGCACCATGAAATCACACAACGTAGATTCAAGGAATAAATCACGCGACATGTCAACTTGAAATGCTACCAAGAAAATGTCTTAGAATGGTAGCGCACAGTAACTTACATTATTTATACACGAGGAAAGAATTGCGCGTCTTGCCGATTCAAATGCCACCATACAAATGCCAAGAAATAGTAGCACACAATGAAGAACATGAAAAGCACTCAGGGAAAGAATCGCGCGCCTTGTCGATTCAAATGCCACCATACAAATGCCAAGAAATAGTAGCACACAATGAACAACATGAAAAAACACTCAAGGAAAGAATCGCGCGTGTTGCCGATTCGAATGCCACCATGTAAATGCCAGAAAATGATAGCGCACAATGAACAGCATGAATTACACACGAGAAGTGAATTGCGCGTTTCGCCGATTCGAATGCCACCATGTAAATGTCAAGAAAAGATAGCGCGCAATGAACAACAAAGTTAAATGCTCATGAAACGAGTTGCACGTCTTGCCAACTCGTAAAACATCATGTAAATGTCAAGAAATATCAGTGCGCAATGAACAATAATGTAATAACGAAGTCAAATCTTTATGGAATAAATTGCGTGTCCTCCCTATTTGCAAACCACTATACAAATGTCAAAAAATTGCAGCGCACAAGTAATCTGTTATTCATTTAAGAATTAAAAGCAAGAATATGGAGATTCTCAATTACGGTGTTTGGGAAATGTCCAAACACCGTCATACCGCCTGGAAACAGTGATCACCAATGAGAGATGAGTGCAGAAGACTGGAAAATCCAATTAGGCTGCCGGGACAGGAGCTCAGGAAGAAGCTGCTGCTCTTCACCGGGACCTCTGAATAGTGAGCACTGGAAGTTGGGCTGACTCTCTTTTATAGAGTCTTGGCCCAGCCTAGAACCACGCCCAGGCATGTTGCAGGGAAAGTCTCCAGAAGGCCCTGGAAAGGGACCACACCCTAACACACTCTGAATGTCTGCAGCAATACATTGTAAATGTACAGTATTTATAAGCACCTTAAAAAATAATCTTTTGGATGGAATTCTGCAATGCAAAAGGTTAAACAATAACATATCATCACAATGAATAAATTACTTTATCTTGCAAGTGTTGGGTTTTTGCATTCTAGATGCCCGTAGAGCGCGCACTGTCCTGGTGTTGACAACTTCTTTCTTTAGCCTGTGGCTATAAAGGTGGACACTTTTGATGCTTGCTTGATGTTCAGATGCTCCAAGAACTCTTTGCATTTTTTACTATATAAGGTTGGGCCATTATCAGACTTCACAATGGCTGGCATGCCCGATGTTGCAAAGATGCCATCTAGTTTTTAAAAAACATGTTCATGAGCTGTGGATGAGAGATCTTCAATTAAAGCAAAACATGAATATTCACCTACATTGTCAAGTGGACCAAAGAAATTCATGACTATTCTCTCCCACTGATGACAAGGGAGTTCTGGCATGTTCAGAGTATGTTGAGTAACCTTGGGTGACAGGCAGTTGCATATGTGACAGGCAGGAGTTTCTTTTCAACTCTCATCTATATATGGAAACCAAATTCAGTCTTGGAGAGTTTTCTTTGTGGCAACAATACCAGGATGTCCTTCATGAGCCACTTCAATCACTTTCTTTCACAGACTCTCCAGAATCAGAATTTTTATCCCCCGCAGTGTAACTCCTTCCTGAGCTATGGACAATTCATCTTTGACATTTTTGTATTTTTGATATTAACCATCATTATTGAGAGGTTGAATGTGTTTGTTCTATGACTGATGTGTAATTATGTCTTTTAGGTCCAGCAGGTCACTATCATGTCTCGTGGCAGTGACAATCTGGGCTAACAATATAGCAGCTGGTGTACTTGACTTGGCAATGAAATTTATTTAGGCCTCAGCCATCTTGGATGGAGTACTGTGACCTTGTATAGGCACTCTTAAAAAGAAGTCAGCAGGATTTTGATCCTTTCCTAGACAATGCACAATTGTAAAATCATACTCTTGTAATCTTAGTCCCCGTAGTTCAATGCAAGTAGGCCTTTTGGCCCTTGGCTTGCCAAAGATGGTTAGCAAAGCTTGGTGATCAGTTACCAGCTTAAAATTATTTCTGGATAGGAATACATGGAGATGTTCACAAGCCCATACCACAGCCAAACTTTTCTTTTTCAGGTTGAGTAAGCATGTTTTGTTTGGGACGGACTTCTACTAGCATAGGCCACAATATGCAGTTGAGAATTTGGGCGTCCTATATGCTGTGCAAGGATAGCGCCAAACCCGACTGGGCTTGCGTCGAACACAACCTCTGTATGAAGCTTTGGACTGAAGTATGCCATTTCAGTAGCATTTTGAATAGCATGTTTGATTCTCTTGACACTGTTTTCTCATTCTCGCGATCATTGAAAATAGATATTCTCCTCAACTCTCGGAGTGGAGCACTAACACTGGCAAAGTCTGTATGTATCTTGAACAGTAACTAGCCACATCAAGAAAAGAACGTACCATGAAACATCTTGTGGGGGGATCAGCATTTGATAGAACTTGTCCTTTTGCAGGATCAAGCATCGTACCACCATCAGAAACCATATTGCCAAAGAATTTCAGTTTTGTCTTGTTGAACTTGTTAACGCATCCCTTTATGATTATTTTACTCACTTTGGGACTTGTTTTAGGCCAATGAATCTTTTGACCCTGATTGAAGGCACCTTAGGACGAGATAGCTAATCAACATGTCAATCAATATGTCAATAATGTCATCAAAGTTCACAGTAATACGACAATTCAAATTATTCAAAGTCATTTAATAAACTCAAAAGACTACCATGACCTTTCAGTGATGAATAACCACACCAATTTAATATGATTTTGTGACGTTTATTCCCTATTGATTACAATTCTACTAGTAAGTTTATTAGTCTCAAAAACCAAGAAACATATTAGCATAGTCGCAATATGGCAAATCTGATAAGATTTCATCAAAGGAAGAATCACAAACATTAGAATATAACACAGCGTCAGCATAGGTTATCTTTAGCAGAATATCATCATAAAGTTATTCAACAAAGCATAGATTCAGTCATTTGTCTTATAGCGTCAGTTTAGTGAACCCTTCTCACCTAACCTCGAATTAGCATTGGCATGTTGGGCTTCATGTAAACAATTTAGTAACACCAACTTAGAAAACATCTAACTAAGGTCTCTGTCAAAAGGAAGCAGTTGGTACCTAGAAAGGAAAAGCAAACAGACAATCACAATTTCATTGTCCTATAGTTACCCTCCGTATTTGGGTCAACACTCGGGTTCGGTCTTCGTCCTCAGGACATCAGGTGATTCGCCATCAGCCAGGAATTCAGCAATCAGGTAAAAAGGGGCACTTCCCTCATAAGGAGGTAAAGTGTAATCGGGCAAAATAAGGCGAGAATGGTTTTAAGAACCAAACAGCAAAGTCTCTATGCAGAGTGACAAAGTGTCTGGATCATAGCAAATTGCATCAGCATCTCCCCTAACTCACTCCTATCCATCCTGTTCTGGTTTACTTCCTGGTGTCAAGGGTTTTTATTCCCTTTTTGTTGTACATTCCCCTAAATATTGGTTTGACAAGGGGTTGCACCCCACTATCTTTAGCCAATTGTCTTTACAGTAGCTCATCGAATTTGTCACCCCATAACAGTTCTCACGTATTTTATTGGTCCTTATAATTGACGTCTTTAGCGGGTGGAATGTCCGTTATGATTTCATAGTCTTTTGCACATCTTCGGTCAGTGGCTCCATTGTCTCTACCGGTTCAGACGACCTTGTACCTGCTATTGGTCTACAGTGTTGCATTCAGCTAAAATGTTTCTACAAGAAAGTTGAATTTCATGAGAACAGATCTACTACAGTTATATTCAGCGTCTAATTTGGAGGAAAACAAGAGTTCATGTCCTTCAGCAAGTCAGCACACCGCACGTTAGAAAAACACATTTAATATGAGAGTCCGGGAGCTAGGCCTCGACTCATGCTAACTAAAGCCTAATGATTTACTAGCAAAACCTTTACATATATACCTATTATTATTAATGCAAAATCATATCATGATATAGCATTTCAACATTATTAGTCAGTTAGTTAGTCCCCGTATAAGTTGGCGGCCACTCTCCATGGGCACATTTCAAGCGCACGTTTAGCACAATACATTAATACATTTTCTATGCGGCATTATTACACATTAGTTCATAAACATTTCATGTTAATATAGATTATATAAGCTACGCTCTCTCAAACTCACACTTGTCTGCATTTAAAGTCAAACCAGCAACACTGATTAATTGACGTACTTATGTGAGAACTCTATTATGCTCCTTCTGTGTCTTCCAAAAATTAATCTCATTGCTATAGTTGAAAACATTCACAACAAGCTGTATGAAATGTCAAACGATGTAGTAGAAAAGTTCTGCAGCCGATGACACACCAAAACTAGTCTCTTTTATCTAAACAAACCAACATGTGTAGAAAATGTGATGTACCTGCAGCTTTCTTCAAGTTCCAACTGATGATAACCTTTATTTAAATCAAGTCGAGAAGATGTTGGCACCATTCAATTGAGTTACCATGTTAGCAATGTGTGGCCATGGATGTCTTTCTCATTCAGTTGCTTTGTTTACCTGACTCATGTTAACGTTTATGCGAACAGCTCCTTTGCTGTCCTTTTTAGGCATTACTACAATAGGAGAAACACATGAAGTTGGACCACTGGAACACTCGATGTCATACTTAAGTAACAATTCAAGTTCTGTTTCAACAGCTTCTTGTAAATGAAAAGCAATTTGTCTGTGTCTGAGCACCAGGGCGGGCATCCTCATTCATATGCAATTTTACTTTAATAGTGTTTAACTTTCCTAAACCATGAAATAATGAAGGGAATTGACTTACTATTCCATGATGAACACTTGGGTAATTCACAGAAATCAGTCCCATATCAGCAGCCGTGTTGAAACTGAGTAAACAGGCACTTGACGCTGCACTTTGAAGCACATGGATTAGTGCACCTACCTTTGTTTTCTTATGTTTTACGGTTGCTACTAATAAACCTTGACTCTTTATGAGCTTCGATGCAGCCCAAGAAATCACTTTGGTCTAGGATGGCGTAAGCCAGGTAATGGAGAGAGTTAACTGTATTTCTCTTCAGGCATTAAATTTATTGATGCATCACTGTAGATAATGAAAGGTATTGGGCACGTACTTATTTTCAGTGTAATCTTTGGACAGTGTTTGTATGATTTTGCTGCTTTGGCATGTGTTTTTTTTTTCTTTTTTTTTTTGACAGATTTTATTTTGTCATATGCTACCAGTTTGACATGCATGAGGTGAACATTGACATGGCACAATCACTTGCAAGATTTAGATGACAATCAAATTTGTTTAGAATCAATTTGCCTCAAATGAGGTCGCCACTTGGCCTTATGAGCATGGGCCGAACTTTGCTTTTGGAACGTTCTGACGAACATTTTGTCTTCACACATTGACACACTTACTTTTTCCTTCACCTTACACACCATCAAAAAATGGTCCTCTTTCCCACAGCCTTTTCATACCTGTCCAGTGACGGAATACTTTACTTTGTCTGATAGCAAAAATCTACATAGAAAGTACAACTTAACTCTACGTGTAGACATCACTTTGTGTTCTTTAATCTTTTGCTTCAGATTACTTTTTATACTCATAACTGACACCTCCAGCCTCCATGTCAGAAGCTTGTCTCTAAGCACATTCTTCCGCTCTGGCACCATCAACATTTGCTCCAGGCTAAGAGTTTCTCTCAGTATTCGTCATCTGAATGATTCTGACAAGCAACCATCAATGCTTGGATTAATGGATAAAAAAAAAGCTGCCTCAAACTAAACACCAACAAATAGAAGTCCTGATCTTCGGGAAGAACACCTCTGTATAGAACCGCAGCTGGTGTCCAGCAGAACTCAGACCAATGCCCTCACCATCAGACCACTCACGAAACCTCAGTATCATCCTCAACTGCCAACTATCCATGGATCGCCAAGTAAACTCAGTCGCCTCCTCCTGCTTTTACATCCTCCGTATGCTCTGCTGAATCCTCAAATAGAGCCCTACTGACACCAGAAAGACAGTCATGCACGCCATGTTCACCAGCCGCTTCGACTATGGCAACACTCTCTACATCGGAGTATCCACCCAGCTGCTGAAAAGACTCCAGACTCTACAGAACACCGCAGCTAGACTCATCCTCATCCTCAACCTCCCCAAGCATCACCTCACACCTCAGGAACCTTCACTGGATCCCCGTCCAGAAAAGATGCCAATTCAAAATCTTCACACTTGCATAAAAGGCTGTCCACAACCTCTGGCCGACCTACATCAACCATCATCTGAGCTTCTATGTTTCAGCAAGATACCTATGCTTCTCCTTGCTAAACCTCCCACGTACCTTACATACATCGCAGCCACAGTGGAGGACGCTTCTTCTCCTACACAAAAGCCAAGTCCTGGAACAGCCTGTCCCTTCAGCTCCCTCCCTGGAAGTCTTCAGAAGGAGACTCAAGACCAGGCTTTTTAACGGAAACATGGCACCCTCAGCACCCAGATACCCTTAGGGGGGATAGTGCTGCGCTTTACCAATGCTATTATTGATTGAGTGATCTATAATTCTAAGACACATGGTTTCTTCATCATTGAGTGCATCAGGTCTTTCCACAAGTTCATCAATTGTTTCACTAACTCTTTGATGTTCTTCACTGAAAACATATCATTCATAATCAGTGGTTGGAACAGGATTGAACTTGAGATTCAAAGCATTTTCAATCTGACAGTACAGGATATCTTCGTCAGTTCTCAGCATTTTCTTCATGACTTCTTTCACACCATCACCAGCAACATTTTTTAGATAATTGATAATATTTCTGGTATCAGTCTCTTCAAGTGCATCAATAAAATCTTCAAATGTCTCTATCCAAGAGGGTCCATCTATCGGCCAATACTTTGCTTTTTGGAGGTGCTGAAAGGTAATGGTGGTTTTAGGAAGGCTGAAGCATTGTAAATAAATGTTGAGAGTAGGGTGCTCCCTCACGCTGTAGGACGCTCATATTTGTGCAAACGTCCTTAAAAGTCTTTTGACGTGTGAGCCTCAGGATCAGCTTTAACATTAATTGGAATGGTGTGTTCTTTCTTAGCAGCCATCTTCAAATTTCACAAATCAAACTGTTGCCTTCAACTGTATGCCCTTTGAAGACCTAGGAAGTTTTTCTGAGCCCCACTTGGCAGCTTGAAGAGCAACTGTTTTGGGTATGAACAGCTCAATAAGCACAACTCTGAACACTTCTCTTTGAGCCACTCCGTCAAATGATGTGGCTCAGTAAGTTCTTTATTTCGTCCTTTACACAAGTTAGTTTGCATCTTCAGACACCTGGTTGATCTCTGCCTTGCAGCATTTTGTAAACCTGGTTATATCTACCTTCAGCTTTAACACTCTGTACAATGTATAACTTTATTTTTCGTGGCAGCATGGCACCTTTAGTAGGATCTTGGTCGTAGCTTCTTGACCAAAAATTCATAGACTTCTTGGTGAAGCTTTCTTTCAAATGCTTCACTCTGACTGGAGTTGCTCTTTGAGTCCACATACTCCAACCATCTACTCAGAACTTTGAAAAAGGCACATGTGGCATGCACAGACAGTTTGCGTGGACCACAGCAAAGTCTCAAGGACAGCACTTTCTTTTTTGAGTTACTTATCCCTTACTTATCTCCTATTTTGTTGCCAGTTGTAGCCTCCTCCCCAGCCTGCCAATGACTACCCCATGCACTGTACCTACAATTACAGCACCTGAGCCTGTTAAGAAAATATCAGGGCTAATGCACGCACTCAGACATAATGTGAACACTTTTACAGACGCCTTAATCTCTGCAGCAAAGTGTAATCAATCTTTAGTGAAAGAAGCTGGGAAAATTGAGGCTCCACCAAATATGAGTCAAGCAAGAATAAAAAGCCAAAGGAAGAGACAGGGCAAGGCCTGCAACAAAAAGATACTGGGAATATAAAAAACAGCTTAGTGAAAAATCTCTCTGATCTTTCAAAAGTCCCAACAATGGCCTGAGTGGCCGGACACTAAGCAAACATTTGATGAACAGGATGTAATTTTAAGCTTAAAAGTGGACATGCTGGAAGCCGCAATTAAATTTTGACAATATACCCATGGTGACACAAAACAAACTGCTAATCAAAAAAAGGATAACATCTCAAGAAAACGCTACAAGCAGCAATAATTTTGTGACAGACTCATTACAAAGGGACAAGAAACTCCATACAAACCGAGTGGGTGACTGTAGTTTATAGGCTTCTCTTGTAAGTATTCAAAATATCACCGATGGTGAACAAAATTATTTGGAAAGTCCACACGTAATCGCAGAAAATGGTGTAAATCAAAACAGTTTTTTGTCTGCCCCAATATCTATCCCTTCACAAACTAGATATCACTGGTCATCCCTGAAAATCTAACTCATAATGGGATTAAAGGGTGCTGAGACACGGGAATCACTAGACGCAGCAACTGACATACAAGGGATTGGGCCACACTCTATCCAACAGGTATATGTCCAGCTGATGCTGAACCAAGCTCTAATACATCATTACCATGTCTAGTGATGGGAACAGTTCAAACCAAGGGGGGCACCCCACCTCAATTCAACCCAAAGCATGCAAAACATAGTACAACTGAAATGCTAACAAACATGATGAAGTAAAAGATTATAAGTTATTTTTTCCACACTACAGCTCCCCTGGTGTGGCCCTTTTGAGATAAAAATACAAGGGAGACTTCTAAAAGACCCAAGTCGAAAAGGAAGATCTTCCTGGAGTCATGCAGAAGTCTTTTGACCTCACCAGTTTATTTCAGGAATAGTCCAGGTGAAGTCATCCCAAGCCATCCTGAAGCATGTGTATAGGGCAAAATATTTAAATTAAATGACTCTAGAGACATAAAAAAAAATACTCCAGAATGGTGTTCTGATGACTTCCACTGGTAGGGAGTGATGACCTTTTAAAACTCCACGAATACTAATTGACAACTTCAGGATGAGTGTCAGTTACTCCAGGAGGGTCTCAAGACAATTGCATGATACCTGTGGATTAGTCTAGGAAGATTCTACAACAGTTTCAGGAGGACTGTGGATTATTCCTAGATGATCCTATGACCACTTCAGGATGCCTGTTAATTACTCTGGAATGATCCCATGACAACTCAAGAATGAACATTGATTCCTCCAGGATGATTTAATGACCAATGCAGAATAAGTGTGGATTACTAAACGATGACCACATAAGGACTTTAAGATGATTGCAAAATACTCTTGGATGATTTTAGGCCAACGGTAGGCCAAGCATGAATTACTCCTATATGAATTCACGAATAATTTAGAATAGCTGTGGATCACTGATAAATCATAAGGGTTGGGCTAAACCTTGTCAATTCCATGTTACAAGCTGACTGACAGTATTCCCTTACAGGGTCCCACTAGTAGTTTAGAAATATGGATTTTTTGGTAGGGAAACATTTAGAGGACTGTCTCCTCTGTGTCTTCCTGTCACACAGAAGGTGAAATGGATGTGATATGCCTTCTTTACTCAATACCATGAGTTATTTGCAAGGCCATGAGTTCTAAAGAACTAAGGGTCAGATTTACAAAACTGTCACAGAATGCAAAGTTGCTGCGTTATGTGACAGGGAGAAAGCACAAAAGTGCCATTTCCATAGAGATTGACCATAGCGCAAAGGTGTCTGTGATAGTCTAGCCCAGGTTTTGTGCCAGAAGGGTCCCTTTTCCAGTACAAAATACTATGCCTAGACAAACTTGAAAACTTTTCCCACTTTAGATGAGTGCTGTACAGTGCAGCACACATGCAAAGTGGGAAAAGTTAGGGGAACTAAAGGCATTTCTCATTTTGACGCCTGCTTCAAAGTGGCGTTATATTTTGGAGTGCAACTCTGTCTACTTTTGTTAGTTTATAAGGTTTTGCATCAAAAACTATAGGTGGTTGCACATATCGCCCATGAACCACCCCTGGAATGCCCCCTTGAAGCAGAGTAATGCAAAGCAGTGGTTTTTGTTACTTTTACTTACAAAACAAAGCATATACTAATTTGCATTGGTTTGTAAATCCTGAAAATGATTTTGCATCATGTCTGCATTATAACACGTATGCAAACCAAACACAAAACTTCCATAAGTCTGGTACTGATAATCAGCTCAATATGTTCTTGCTTTGGAAAGATTACCTTTTAAACTCTACCATGAGAGGTGGGCACCGGTATATAAAAAAAAGTTGCTTTTTGGCTACGTTTGTGCTGTATAAATACCATGTGCATTCAAAAGCATTGTCTGTAACAATGTTATATTTAGCAACTTGTGCCACCCCTCTCATACTCGTGACTTACTGTGAGGTACAGAGCATTATCTGCAGCTGTTTTACGTGGTGCCCAGTGGCAAAACACTCAATAACACTGTGTTTGAATTAAAAAGAATCAAAAGGGATGTGTCAAAATTTAATTTTGTTTCTCTAAAGCACACATTTGGCTCCATAGGGGCCAGGATACCGAACAAGAGAACAAAAAGAAAGCCCAGGATGCTGTACAAGACAACAAAAAGAAAGGACAGGATACTACAAAAGAGAACAAAAAGGCTTAACAAAAAACAGCAAATTTGTTGTTTGTTTCTAGATTTTGAGTTTTCTTTAGTCCTTTTCTAGCATTGCAAATCTTTATAGCCAGCTTCCTTCTAATAGTACTATTGTCCATAGCTGGCCAGCTGTTGGCTCTGCACAGAGACTTCACAAACTCTAGGGAAAACAATAAACATTCATAAGTATCATGTTATAACAACTATTTTAGGTCCCAACCCCAATATTTCATAGTGTGCCTGATGAGATAGTTATGGTTATAAGCGTTCATAATTTTAAAATTAAGGGCACTTGGTCACAGAAGCACAGGTGAGAGCGAGGCATTGATGAAGAGGGTGGCAGAAAATGAAGAAGGAAAATGTTCCTTTATGAACGTAAAAGTTAAGCAGCAAGTTGTTGATCAGGAATTTGCTTCCAAAGTTTCAGGAAGGGGACAGAAAATGTAATCTACAACAAAAGTCTTTAAACTTTTTTTGCTCTGAGCGCCTTTTAAGTAAAATGTTTTGAACCTGGGCCTCACCTAAAACTTCTATCAAGACTTGGGCAACAGGAGTGCCACAGCTTAGATTGGATGGTACTTTTCTATAACTCAAATTCAGCACTAAATGTGAGAATTATTAACAGAGCAAACACAACTAATAAAAATAGATGCTGATCACAAACTACCACCATGTATAACTCTGGTGTTTAGCCCTCACGCTCCGGGTCCCTAATGCAATCGCACTGGCTGCTCTAATGATATTTCCAACCTTGAGTAGCAGGCTGTCTTCAGTGCCACTTTTACCCTTTGCCCACAATGCTTGACCTTTTGCTCAATGCTAGAATACTCTGCCCTTTTAGGGGGAAATCCCTCACATGTGTTGCCCCCAACCTACAGCAAATATTTCCTCAGCTATAATGCTTGTAAGGCCCATGCTTCTTTTGCAAAGTAAGAGTCCTGATTGTGATGGGGTGGGCCCCTCACACCCCTGGGCCCCAGTGCCACTTAGGAGGTTAACTAATGATAGCTAATGCCTTGCAAAGCAGGCAGTCTCCTCTGCTCCTTTTTCTTTTTTTTTTTTCTTTTTTTTTTTAAACCATGGGCCCTTGATTTCTACCCATTCCCCTGTCATCTGAGGCCCAAACAAAGTTTTCTCCTCTGCTTTAGTAGTACCCTCCTTTGGGTCATTGTTTAGAGACCCAGAGCAACATTGGCACAGCACAGGTACAATAATGTAAGGAAGGATAGTAAAACGGACATAATTGGGGTTTGGTTGGCTCCTCAAACCCCTTGGCCTCGCTACCACTACCACTGAACCACCAGTTATACCTACAGTCCTACAGAGTAGTTTTTCTCCTCTGCTCCCTCCTAAGCCTGAGGCCCACAGCACGCTGTCTGGCCCTTATAATAAAAGAGGATAAAGGGCCTACATTTCGCCCTCACTTTGCCTGGACCCTGTTCTCTGTACATCAAAGATGAGTTGGGCCCTATAACTAGCAAGGAACTCCAGTTTTTGCTAGTACGACAAGTAAGACAATTTGGGTACAGTGGCCCTGTCACACCATTGGTCCTAGTTCTACTGCTCGGACACCACTAATAGTGATGGCCGTTTCTCTCCAAGAAACTTCTATCTGTTTCTAGAAGAAGCATCATCCCCTAGATAGCACCACCCCCTATAGGACATCTTTTTGACGCTGTTTATGAATTTTGTGGGCAGCCAATCTTATACTGTGTTTAATACAGTCTTAAAATAGTGACTTGCATATTTAGAGTGCTTCACTGTTATGTTATGTTATGCGTATTTATATAGCGCCTAACTGCCCTAAGGCCTCGTAGCGCTTCAAATGCCATCGCAAAGATGAAACTATTTCTATTCGAAGAAGAGTTTAGGTTTTAAATAACCATGTTTTCAGGTCCTTCCTAAAGGAAGTTTCTTGAGAATTGGATCTTAAACTGAAAGGCAGGTTGTTCCACAGCACAGCACCTTGATATGCCAGTGATCTTCCTCCCCATCTTGCCTTCCTAACCAACGGTACCATGATCAGGTTAGCTGATGAGGATCTGAGTGGCCTAGCTGGAACATAAATCTGTGCCAGTGTTTTAAGCATTTCAGGACCCTTATTAAAGATGGCCCTGTGAATATGACAGAGGGCCTTAAACTGAATCCTCTCTGCAACCGGAAGCCAGTGTAGGGAGACGATTCCTGCTCTTATAGAGTGTTGTTTGGGGATATTTAAAAGTAGGCGTGCCGCGGCATTCTGTACTCTTTGTAATCTTTGGATAACAAATTTAGGAGATCCTATAAACAAGGCGTTGCCATAGTCAATTCGCGAGCCTATCACCGCCTGGATGACCAATCTTCTAGCCAAAAAAGGTAATATTGTTAGAACCTTTCTGAGCATCCTAAGCAGAGCAAATGAAGTTCCTGCTATTCTATTGGCATGTTGTGCCATTGATAGTAGGGGATCCAACCAGACGCCCAAGCTTTTAATAAGGCTTTTGGGCGGAGGCAGAGTGGAGGCTCCGTCTAGCTTGCTGGACATAACTAAGGGCTTATTATTCCCAAAGTACATCACCTCTGTTTTTTCATTGTTAAGCTTCATTTTACTACCCGCCATCCATGTAGCCACTGCTTCTAGGCATGGTCCTAATGCCGTGCCCAGGTCTGGTCGGGCTTTCGAGAAGGAGACAACTAGTTGGGTATCATCTGCATATGAGACCAATTTTACTCCAAATGGTTCTACGATCCCTGCCAAAGGCCGCATATAGACATTAAAGAGTAGCGGACTCAGCGCCGACCCCTGAGGAACACCGCAAGTACTGAAGGTGCGCTTAGAGATGTAGGATCTATCTAGCACCTGAAAGGATCTACCATATACATATGAGTTGATCCATTCTAGTGCCGTGCCCGCGATTCCACAATCCCGCAATCTAGTTGCGAGAATGCTTAAATCAACTGCGCTCAGATCTAAAAGGATGATTGCGGTCTCACATCCATTATCCATCCTTTTTTTTGCTTCCTCCGTGATGGCAATCAGTGCGGTTTCTGTTCCATATTTAGGCCTAAAACCCATCTGAGTATGATGTAAGAGTTTTTCTTCCTCCAGAAACGTAGACAGCTGGCTATGTACATGCTTCTCTGTCAGTTTAGCCATTAATGGTAGCAGCGAGATTGGTCTATAATTATTCAATATTTTAGAATCTGCATTGGATTTTTTCAGCAAAGGTTTCACAATTGCTTGTTTCCAAGAATCTGGCACCCTCCCAGAAACTAATGAGGTGTTAATCAGTTTAGTGATTAATGGGCCTAAGATGGGTAATCCCATAGTTAAAATCTGGGGGGGCGCAGGGTCCAACGGGGATCCTGATTTTATTGAATTCAGTGATTTTTCCACTATATCCAAACTAATAGGCATAAAATTTATAAAGCGGATGTCCTCCTGCTCTTCCTGATGCCCCATCTCCTGTTCTTTACTTTGAAAATTAGGAAATGTTTCATAAATATTCTGAATTTTGCTCAAAAAGAAGCTTGCCAGATCCTCAACGTGTTGCTGTGGAAAATCCCTATTTTCTACTTCCTCGGTGGGGTTAATGAGGTCTTTTAAAGCATTAAATATCTCTTTAGATGAGTTAGCTGCTGCCTCAATTTTTCCAGCATAATATGCCGCCTGTGTTTCCCGAATTTCTGAATGATACTCTCGAATCATAGTCTTGTACTCCTTTTTGATAGTCATCTTGAGTATATCTCCATTTCCTTTCTAATTTCCTACAGCCTCTTTTCTTCTCTAGGAGGCGGTCATTAAACCAGGGTGCCGAATTCTTTCGGCCTATATTTCTGGTTTAGTAGAAAGGTATTGTATCATCCAAGCTGTCCTTTATCCATTTATTCATGGATTGCGTGAAGTCTGATATATTGTTAGTATTTATCTGCCCTGGCTTCTTTTTTTCGAGTGCCTTGATCCACTCAGTGGCTTTTAGTTTATGGCACTTTCTTCTGCATGAAGGGGCGGCCGTATTCAAAAACCTCTGCTGTGAAATAGATAGTTCTAATTCTATCAGATAATGATCTGACCATGCAAGTGGAAGTGAAGATATAAATTCTAAACGTGATAAGTTAGAGAAAACTAAATCAAGTGTATGTCCTCTGTTGTGAGTAGGTCCCTGAATTAACTGTACTAAGTCACAGGCCATCATATATGAAATCAACATCCTAGTAGAGGTCTTATCCATCTTTTCGGCCTGTAAGTTAAAATCTCCCAACACTAGAAAGTTAGGTTTAGTATATATTGATTGTGAAATATTTTCCGCTAGTGAGGTCATAAAATCTCCCATAGGGCCTGGAGGTCGATAGATTAGAACCCCTGATAAAGTATAATGAGGATTCACATTGATGGAGAAAGACATGCTTTCACCATCTTTAATTGAAGTGGGTGCTGTAGTAATCTTACAGGAGTCTCTATAAATTACTGCTATACCAGGGTTAGATTCTTCAACTCACTGGTCACAGACATCTGTAGTGATTGTGTTAACCAATTGTTATGACAAACTCCTTGTGGTCATTTTTCATTTAAGGTGTGTGCATCATTTTATCTGTAGTTACCTGAAGATAAAAATACAAATAGTTACAAAATATTTTATTTTTTAGTCATGTTTTCGCCTCTCCACCATGTGATCTCTAATGAGTTTCCATGCTTTTTTTGTATGCACTCCAGCTGCTACTTGTAAGTTAAGACTAGCCCTGGGTGAAATTTTATTTATGCTGGGGTAATCATGGTAATTTCATGTTACTCTTGAATCAAAATTATGTGATCATGCCTGTTTGCGTAATAATGAGTAATTCCCTCCAAAGACCTGTTGCAGTAGCACAAGAACAACAAGCACATAAATTAATGTATTTTCACAATCATAAGTCGACTAAAAGTTAATTAGGACAGCTGTTGGAGCACGAGCCTTAGGTACACCTTTTGCAAATACAAGCTCTTTCAGTGAAAGAAGGATTTCACTGACACAATTCGGAAGAAAATCTGCACTGTCCCAAGCTGCTTTGGCTTTCCCCAAGAGTTTGTGTAATTCTCTTTGGCACAAAAACATTGCTGAACTGTGAAGGATCATTTGAATCCTTCATTAACTGTTGCATATCAGATTTAAATGAACACAACATATTAACTGTTGGCCATCATGTTAGGTTACGTACTGAAAAAATATTTTTAGAAGTGATGGTTTTTGGATGTTGCATCTGTACATGTCTAACATTCTTCTAGAATTGCTGAGTTACCTTCATGATTACAAAGCAGCCATATCTAAAACACATTGTATACAGAAAGATTTGAAAGTTCTCTTATGCAGAACATCTACAAAGTTAGTCATTTATAAATGTTACTTGTGCAGAAAGGTTTACAAATTACAGTACAAACAGTATGCTAAGATAGTGGTAAAGGAAACAAGTACTTTTTGTACCATGAATGATCCACTGCATGTTTGTGAGGTTAATATATATGTTAAGTTCCTTGAACTTGCCAAAGCAGACAGTGCAGTTTGCAAAAGCTGCATAGCCAACTCACTGTTGTAAGTGCCTTGTAGCTGTACTATAATGAACTAGAGTTCCTAAAGGCAGCAGATTTAATAAAACAAGCATATCTTTTAGCAATGCTAGTGTTGGGATGGAAAAATACATTGGCAATTGAAATTTATGGTAGTTTACCTAGTCAGGTAAAATATCAATCACTTACCTTTTAAGTGTTTTCTTTTGGCTTGTAAAGCATTCACCTCTGCTTTTAACCGTGCACATGCCTCATTCAGGCAGGAACCAGTGCCAACAAAATAGCATTCATTTTGGTTAATAATGAACAATGAGCTATATACCATTTCCTCAGTGAGAAAGCAAATCATATTTAGTCCATGAAAGTGGAAGTTCAATTTCCTAAGTATATTGAAATAAATAAATAATTACCCCATTGTGAAATGATGGACTTTCCTCAGTTATCAAATGAAAGGGATTCTTCATTGTCGTCCGTATCCTGAAGGGAAACAAACGTGTAAAAAAGCAACCACTAAGCCATCATTTATACTGTACAGTTCAAGCAGTTTTCTATTTGTTAATTGGTATGTATATTTGCCTTATTTTGACAAAACTATTGCAGCATATTAATTCTGTTATAATAAGGATCAAGGCTGTTTGCAGAGATAAAAGGCAGAAGTGATGTAGTTATTAAAAACGGATTTTGGCAGCAAAAGGTATGTTGTGGTCACCAAGAAAAAAAGGATGGCATGCAGGCTTGACAATATATAATTTTGTGTAATGGCAGCACTTATTTAGCTCTGCTTACATCATGGTCACCACTCTTGTTGCTTGAAAACGGGTCAGCATGGCAAGGAGTATGGTCCACATCCATGACTCTTCCTGTAGAGGGAAATTCACTGGAGGCCGGGGTGTGTGACTGTGAGCTGTGATCCATAAAACCTTGTTGTGTCGAAACATTTGGTGCCAAGTGTACCATCATTTTGTGATCACGTTTGCAGGGTCTAATTGGTGTTACTTCATTGCTCAAACCAGCCACCTCTTGTGTAGGAAATAGTTGTTTGGGTACTAACTGGTGATGTGGTGAAGGGAAGGCATGTTTTCTTCCTTCATCCTTGAATTTAAGAGAGGACTTTAAGACAATTTTATTTTCGTGTTCTACTGCCTTATATTTACTTATAGATTTTCAATGAAAGACACTAGCCATTCGTGCTAAAAGAGCCAGATTTCCAAGCTTCTGCAAGTTAATCTGTGCACTCACATCACCAGGCTGAGAAGCTGTCCTTTCAGCATGAGTTTGGTTAGCAAGTCTTACATTAACTTGCCCACTCTGCTTAGCTTTATTTTTTTCCTTGTATTTTTATCTGCAGTTCTTCTTGGAGTCTTCCTGCACTTCCCCAACTGCCACATTCTATTAACTGTCTTTCCTTCTTTGCTCTTTGAAGTAAGACCTGTTTTAGCCCCTCTATTGTGCCAGAATAGCTACCAATTAAGTCTTCAAAAAGTTGTGAATCATAAGATACAGCTTCTTCACTGAAAAAAATAGATAACTTCCAAACTGAGACAAGAACACAGTGAGGATTTGAAATATCTTAACTTGATTGCCGGAAATGTGTAAATGAACGCGTTTTGATATTAAAGGACACAAATGTGCCATCAATCCATAACAAAGTATGTTTTCCTTAATAGACAGAACACATTGCAAGCCTTAAAGTGAACCGCCAGAAAAAAGATGCCTAACTAAAATAGTTATTTATCCACAAATGGCTGCCTTAAAGTAGTGCCAGGAGTCAACTGTGTTAGTCTCTTTCATAAAGTCTTATGTTTGTGTCTGAAGATATTTGCAAGACATGTGTGGACATGCATGTGTTAAATTTTAATGCACCATCATTGGATTAATTTATTTCTAAATGTAGATTTATACCGAATCATTTTGGCAATTTATACCAATACCCTGCTGTCATAATCCCAATGCAAACGGTTTTAAATGTTTTGCTGACCAGATGATTGGAAGAGAACTATACCTTTGAAATCTATCTTCAGTGATTGGCCAAGCACTTTCATCAATATTTTCAACCAGACATTTACATAGAACTTCAGGGGGATTGTACAAAAGCAGGACATCGCCATCTTTTCTAACACAAACTGATTGAACTCAAGCGAAAAATAGGATGTTGAAAGATGCCATGGTTATATCCTGCTAGATATAAAAATTAGGAATTTGTTTGCGAATGGTCTACGTTTTAGAGTTTTGATACAAAGCAGATTAGAAACTGATTCACAAATTATTTAATTGTATAGAAGCATAACAGTTTATATCTGACATGGGAATATTTTGAAATACAAGGAAGTGTTTAGCCTTCCACTGTAAGGCACTGGGGAAACTGCATAAATATCCAGTATGTAGTTATTATACTAAAAGTACTACAGGTTCCAAGTAATATAATAGTATAAGATAGTAGGTGGATCCCCTGCTTCAGCATTACATTGTCAACAACTGAATTTAGGCAAGCTTCAACCTTCCGATTAGAAGTAAAATGTTGATTTTTGATTTTCTTTTTTTACATTTTTGTATTTGTGAATTAAATATAATACTTCAACATTTCTGTAGTTTGATCAATGCTTATTTTCCTAATTTTGTGAATTGTTTTACGGTTCAAATCATCAACTATGAAGATGAATAGATAAAGAAAATGCTGCATAATTTGCTTCAGGTGATTACAGTTATGCAGCATTCCTTTTTATGTCTCAGCTAAACAGCACATGCACTGTCTGGAAGCAACACGTTGTATTTAATCTGTGGGCTTCAGCTGCCCATGGGCTTACCATTTGCTTGCTCCCTCGTCTGCCTCATATCATTTGTCCCCATTTGTGAATGGTATGCATGCGTCATGCCTCCTCATGTGTTTAGCCCTTCCCCCAATCCATGGCCCAAGTACTTATGTCTATTGACTGCTCCCGTTTTAGGAGCTACTTTTTTCTTTGTGTTTGAGCACTCAACACCTTTTTTACAGTATCATCCTGAGTGCTCCTTTTCTGTAAACAGGCCTGTCAATCTTATTTTTTCTTATCACATCTGCTATGCATTACAAGATAGAGGCCAAATGTCAGGCGCTGTCTTTTGAGGGCATTTATTTACTTTTATTTCTCCGACTTCAAAGTGAGAGAATTCATGTGACAACCTTGCTGGATACTGGGGGTAGGGAAGAGTCTTTTTTTCTAACACACAACAACATATAAATGAACTGTGTAAGTATTTCAGAAGATATCGGAATTAGAAACACAAATTAAGCAACTTTTTTGTTATTTCTGAAGTGTGCTGGAAACATATTTTTATGTACAATACCAGTTTATGCCACTGCACTCGACGCCCATGCACTCATTGCACTTTACTCTGTAACACAATTCAGTGCCACTGTATGCCACTCTAATCTACTCTGCACCACTTCACTCTACTCTGAAACAATCTATTCTGCTCCGCTCCACTCTGTGCCACGGCACTGCTCCACTCTTACCCACTGCACTCTACATCACTGCACTCTAATCTCCGTCACTGTACTAAACGTCACTGCTCTTTACAACACTGTACTACACTTCTCTGCCATTGAACTCTACTCTGCGCCACTCTACTCTGCGCCACTCTACTATATGCCATTGCGCTCTATGCCACTGTGCTCTGTGTCACTCAACACTACTCTGCACCACTGCTCTCAGCTTCGCTCAACTCTATTCTAGTCCACTCCACTCTGGGCCACACTACTCAACTCTACTTAACTTCAGCTGCTCTAAAGTACAACATGACTAAAACACATTGGCAAAGCCAATAGCTCTTCCATAGGCAAGACTAATTGGGTTTGGGCTTGTTTACATGGCTTTCAACCATGCAGAACAGCAGCTGTGCTGCCAATCAGCATGGCTAAAAGACATTGACAGCGCCAATTGCTCTTGGATTGCCAAGATCTATTGGCTTTGCCAGTGCTTGTTTGTTACGTTATTTAGTCACTCCTGTCACATAATTTCATGCTCTATTGTCACTTAATGTGACAATGCATATAATGGCCAATGTCCATCTTTAATAATGTTAGGCATTGGTCATTTTGATAGTGGATGTTTGACCTATTTTGTAAAAAAGAAAAAAAAACAAAAACAAAAAAAAGTTCTAAAAAAAGTGTTAAAAAATAACTGTGACTTAGAGACAGTTCTCTGAAACATGTTGTATGCTCCGTTGTGTATAATACAGAACACGTGTCATTTTGCTGTTATCTGCAAATAATTGTGAAATCATCCAACAGTTAGATTTTTTCTAACAAAACTGAAACCAAAGTGATGGGTATGCTCTTGAAGTAACCAGCAAATCATGTTAAAATTAACAGAATACATCCATCTAGTTGAAAACAAAATTGTGGTTTTAGAGTAATGAGATGCTTATTTAAAAATCATCCTTAAAATCATACTAAAGTCATCTGCGACAATTGCATCTTGTAAAGTAATCGCATACTCATTTTCACGTCATCCTCAAATCATCAGGCTGAGCTTTTCAACTTTGCTGATGACTTCAAGAGCTTTATGATGTCTGATGATGTGACAATGACTTCTGATGTAGTTGGATGGTCATCAAATGACTCTAGGATGGCTTCTAAAGTTATTCTATTTGACCTTGGGAAATACTGTCCTTGGCAAAATTGTTAATCTCTTTTTCACCCCCCAAGCTACAACTCAAAACAAAGCCACCATGGTTACATGGGCAACCAGCGTTATCGCACTTAAAGTAATGAAGGAAAAAGCTTTTTTTTTTAAAATGGGTAATTCAATCAATCAATAGTTTATTCGGTCCAAATTTGGACCATTTGAAAAGTAAAAAGTAATATATATAAAAAGGACATTGACAATTAATACAGGAAAAAAAGTTCATAAAATTACATAAAAGGTTTCAAAAATAGTTAAGACAAGACTCACAAAATAGTCTCTGGATCCTACCCTATGCAAGACGCTAAATACTAAAATGATACTGATCAGTTGTTAAAAGCATAAAAAGCATTTTAAAACGGGTTTATACAATAAAAATAAGACCTAAAAACTACATACAATAGCTCCTGTTAGCAAAAGTTAAAAAATCAACCAGTGGAAAATGATGCCCTAAGTTAATCAGTTCTATTGAATGAGTTGATCAAGTAGATTGCATCTTACCATTTGTAAACAGGGTGCTAGTTCGCTAACTTCTAGACTGTACTTCAACCGGTGGATTAAGATCTGTAGTGATCCTACTGCGGATTTTCCATGCTGCTGCCAAGTATTTAGAAAAAGAACTCACTATCAGCATGGAAGTATCATATTTACATATTCTATATGCACTGTTACGATTTTGTATTGACAGTGTTTTACACAGAGGGGTAATCCACTTCCCTCGGGGGCATTTGTACAAAGGACAGAAAAATAGGACATGCTCAGAAGTTTCCTTGCATAGATGGCAGTTTGTGCATTTGTCAGATAAGGAACTATTGGTCGACCAGCAGGCCGTGAAGCTGTTGACTGCCAATGTTCCATATCTGAACTGAAGTAATAGAGAACGAGCACGGGCTGGTGTAGGGAGATCCAGGAAGCTTTCAGGCAGAGGTTCGTGCTTAACCAGCAGGAACTCTGCTGTCAGCCGACCTAACCCATTTGAGCCGAGAGATTCCTCATGGATCTTTTCCCAATAACGGTCTTTGATCAAGCGTTTAGCGTTACCAGGAATCATCTCGGGATTCTCCCAATAATGGGATAGATTCAGTTTAACCCAAGCTGCTTTCATCTCCCTTAGCCATCGTACTTTTTCCCATCCACAGCAAGGTGGCAATAATTCTTTAACTGCTAACCTGAAAGGTTCGAGTTCATCCGTTTTCCATAGTCTGACCCAGTACAGAAGTGGTCTTAAGTATGCTGTGTCTTTAATACTATTTAGACCCAGGTCCAGTCTTAGGGGGAGCATCGGCATACCCTTCCCTAGTCTAGATATGTGTCTAAGGAAATTATTTTCTTTAACTTGAAGAGTATCCATTTGTCTGTGAGATCCCCAAAAATCCGCTCCATATAGGGCCGCGGCGCAGATTTGGACTTTGTATATTTCAGAGATGAGGGTCAGAGGGGGACTTGTTGCAGTGCTAGCTTTGCGTCCTATCACTCCACATCTTTGGCTGATTGTTAGTGCCCCTTTCCTTATAGCTGCATCCCAGCTGCCCTTATCGGATAGTCTGATGCCCAAATAATCGTATTCAATTACCCTCTCCAGAAGAATTGAGTAAAAATGGGTAATTAAAATCAAGAATTATAACTACCTTGGGTGGCAATCGGTATTATGTCTAAGCAATTTAGAAACTGATCCCCCTACCTCCAATCAAAGACATCACCACCTGGTTGAAAGCAAGGGCTGCTGGGGACAGCTGTAGACAGATTTTATCAAGAGGAGCCATCTCTGTTAAGATGAGCAGTAGGAATAGTTGTCGGAAAAACTATGAGGTCACTAGGTCCCGAAGATACCAACTGGAGCCTAATTAGATTTGTGAGGTTCCCAACACAAAATGGCTGATCCTGCCTCTCAGCAATATTACAGTGGACAATCAACCAATGAATCCCACCACACAGCTTACGATCGGACCATGAAAATATGCTCATGGAACATTGGAGGCCTAGGATCAAAAATTGCGGCACCTGATCGCATAAATTACTGGAAGAAATTGCAAATAATAATGCTTCAATAAACATGGGCCCTACAATCAATTGTGCTACCTGGCTACATTGCATTTAACAAGCCCACTGCAAAGGCATCAACCTTTGGATGCCCAATTAGCGGGCCTGGCAATTCACTTCTCTACCTCAATAAACAGCTTCTTAAAAGTAATACCCACTGAGCACCAAGGCATGCTTGTTCTAGAAATACCAAAGTGGATTCCAGGTTCCAATATCCTGCTCATTTTATTAAATGCCTGTGTTCACATGTTCACCCCAACACAAAAATAAAGGAAGAAACAACAAAAGAAGTAGTAACAATAATCCTAGCATTTATAAAAAGGAAACCACAACCTCCAATACGTTTCACAGGAGACTTCAACATTATGTTAGTTTACACACCAGACTCTGACGAAGACATCAACATAAAAATAACACCTCTAACATTGCCACCGAATCCCCAAACATAAAAGTGCTAAAAAAGGTGTGAAGGCTTTGTTGAAGAGATGAATTAGCTGTGGAAGAGGAACCTAAATGGCATATACTTGAGGATGGAGCATCCCATGTTGATCAGTCACTCGCTTTCTACCGAATCATTATTGGATTACACAGTAGTAGCAATGTCCCTTTATTTAGCATTCTTCTCCTTTGGAATAGACCCATGGCTGGACAGTGGCTGTAGGAAGTTGGCTCTGTATGTACTATTTCAAAGTAAGAAATAGCATGCACAGAATCCAAGGGTTCTCCTTACAGGTAAGATAGTGACAAAAACAGATAATTCTAATGCTCTATTTTGTGGTAGTGTGGTCGAGCAGTAGGCTTATCAGAGGGTAGTGTTAAGCATTTGTTGTACACACACAGGCAATAAATGAGGAACACACACTCAAAGACAATTCCAGGCCAATATGTTTTTGTATAGAAAAATATCTATTCTTCGTTTATTTTAAGAACCACAGGTTCAAGATTTACAAATAATACTTCAAATGAAAGGTATTTCACTTAGGTAACTTAGGAACTTTGAATCAGCAAAATAGCATGTACAGTTTTCACATAAATGGCAATAAGCTATTTTAAAACTAGGCACAGAGCAATTTTCAACAGTTCCTGGGGGAGGTAAGTGTTTTAGTTTTGCAGGTAAGTAAACTACCTACAGGGTTCAAAGTTGGGTCCAAGGTGGCCCACTGTTGGGGGTTCAGAGCAACCCCAAAGTTACCACACCAGCAGCTCAGGGCCGGTCAGGTGCAGAGGTCAAAGTGGTGCCCAAAACACATAGGCTTCAATGGAGAAGGGGGTGCCCCGGTTACAGTCTGCCAGCAGGTAGGTACCCGCGTCTTCAGAGGGCAGAGCAGGGGGGTTTTGTAGGGCACCGGGGGGGGCACACAAGTCAGCACAAAAAGTACACCCTCAGCGGCACGGGGGCGGACGGGTGCAGAGTGCAAACCGGCATCAGGTTTGCAATTGGTTTCAATGGGAGACCCAGGGGTCTCTTCAGCGAAGCAGGCAGACAAGGGGGGGGGGGGGGGGGCTCCTCGGGGTAGCCACCACCTGGGCAAGGGAGAGGGCCATCTGGGGGTCGCTCCTGCACTGAAGGTTGGATCCTTCAGGTCCTGGGGGCTGCGGGTGCAGTGTCTTTACCAGGCGTCGGGTTCTTAGAAGTGGGCAGTCGCGGTCAGGGGGAGCCTCTGGATTCCCTCTGCAGGTGTCGCTGGGGGGGCTGAGGGGGGGTCAACTCTCGCTACTCACAGGGTCGCAGTCGCCGGGGAGTCCTCCCTGTAGTGTTGTTTCTCCGCAGGTCGAGCCGGGGGCATCAGGTGCAGAGTGCAAAGTCTCACGCTTCCGGTGGGAAACGTGGAGTCCTTTTAAAGTTGTTTCTTCCTTGGAGCAGAGCCGCTGTCCTCAGGAGTTCTTGGTCCTTTTAGAAGCAGGTTAGTCCTCTGAGGCTTCAGAGGTCGCTGGACCCTGGGGGACGCGTCGCTGGTGCAGTTTTTCTTGAAGTGGGGGGCAGGCCGGTAGGGCTGGGGCCAAAGCAGTTGGTATCTCAGTCTTCTCTGCAAGGCTTTCAGGTCAGCAGTCCTTCTTCGTCTTTAGGTTGCAGGAATCTATCTTGCTAGGTTCTGGGAGTCCCTAAATACTCAATTGAGGGGTGTGTTTAGGTCTGGGGGTTAGTTGCCAATGGCTACTAGCCCTGAGGGTGGCTACATCCTCTTTGTGCCTCCTCCCTGAGGGGAGGGGGGCACATCCCTAATCCTATTGGGGGAATCCTCCATCTGCAAGATGGAGGATTTCTAAAAGTCAGTCACCTCAGCTCAGGACACCTTAGGGGCTGTCCTGACTGGCCAGTGACTCCTTGTTTTTCTCATTATCTCCTCCGGCCTTGCCGCCAAAAGTGGGGCCGTGGCCGGAGGGGGCGGGCATCTCCACTAGCTGGAGTGCCTTGGGGCGCTGTAACAAAGGGGTGAGCCTTTGAGGCTCATCGCCAGGTGTTACAGTTCCTGCAGGGGGAGGTGAGAAGCACCTCCACCCAGTACAGGCTTTGTTACTAGCCACAGAGTGACAAAGGCACTCTCCCCATGTGGCCAGCAACATGTCTAGTGTGTGGCAGGCTTGTAAAACTAGTCAGCCCACACTGAAAGTCGGGTATGTTTTCAGGGCGCATCTCTAAGATGCCCTCTGGGGCGTATTTCACAATAAAATATACACTGGCATCAGTGTGCATTTATTGTGCTGAGAAGTTTGATACCAAACTTCCCAGTTTTCAGTGTAGCCATTATGGTGCTGTGGAGTTTGTGTGTGACAGACTCCCAAACCATATACTCTTATGGCTACCCTGCACTTACAATGCCTAAGGTTTTGCTTAGACACTGTAGGGGCATAGGGCTCATGCACCTATGCCCTCACCTATGGTATAGTGCACCCTGCCTTAGGGCTGTAAGGCCTGCTAGAGGGGTGACTTATCTATGCCATAGGCAGTGTGGGGTTGGCATGGCACCCTGAGGGGAGTGCCATGTCGACTTAGTCATTTTCTCCCCACCAGCACACACAAGCTGGCAAGCAGTGTGTCTGTGCTGAGTGAGGGGTCCCCAGGGTGGCATAATACATGCTGCAGCCCTTAGAGACCTTCCCTGGCATCAGGGCCCTTGGTACCAGGTGTACCAGTTACAGGGGACTTACCTGGATGCCAGGGTGTGTCAATTGTGGAAACAAAGGTACAGGTTAGGGAAAGAACACTGGTGCTGGGTTCTGGTTAGCAGGCCTCAGCACTCTTTCAAATCATAACTTGGCATCAGCAAAGGCAAAAAGTCAGGGGGTAACCATGCCAAGGAGGCATTTCCTTACAGTGGCCATTTTCTTCAGTCAATAAATTTGGAGCTCCACCCATTGAGCTACACAAAACGAATGAATGAATAGGCACCAGCCACACTGTCTATTAAAAACAAATGGTCAGATAAAATCAATGGATGCTATTGAATTATCAGTTAAACATACCATAGGATCTTTGCGACCAAGCAGCTTGACCTCCTAAACAAGTAGATAGCTTTTCTACAACTTCAATAAACAAGCACTCAAGCAGCTCACAATGTAATGCTGGTCCAGAACCTATTCTCTTCAATGCACATAGATCTAGGTGCTACTCACTAATGGTCTCAACCGCAAAGAAACTGCTCAAACAAGCTTTAAGAATTATTTGAGGTAAAGAAAGCAACACCATGTCAGTTAGTGAAGCTCTGCAGTCGGAGGAGGGCCTACAAAAATCCCTACTGGAAGAAATAAGACAACAGTTTGTTTTGGTAGAAACTAATCTCGGCTAGCAAAATAGCCAGTTCTATGGGTCACTGCCAAATTCTTTGCCTCCACTCCTCCTATTTGTGCTAAATTTGTTTTTGTTGGCCTTAGGACTTTGGTCACTTTACCACTCCTACCCAGTGCGGTCTCTTAAACATGGGTTGGTTGACTTACACCTAATTAGCATATTTACTTTTACATCCCTTGTAGCGTGGTATACCATATACCAAGGGCCTGTAAATTTAATGCTGCTACTGGGCCTGCACCACTCATTGTGCCACCCACTTAAGTGGCTCCTTAAAACATGCCCTAGGCCTGCAATCGCAGCCTGCATTCGGTTTTAAACTGCCAATATAACCCATTTGCCAAGCTTTCTTAGTAATGAAAAGGAAGTTTAAGTCAGCACTAAGGTAGGCCCTAGGTAGGCCATCGGGCAGGGTGCATTGTAATTAAACTGTTGGACATGTATTTTTAAGTTTTACATGTCCTGGGAGTGAAAACTCCTAAATTGGTTGTTCACTACTATGAGGCCTGTCTGTCCCATGGAATAACTATAGGTTGCCCTATTACATTTACTAAATACTACCTTTTTATACAACACAGTAGATTAAGCATAACAACATATAAACATTCCTGCATTCCTTACACTCGTAAAAAGATCATGATAAAAGACACCGAATGTGGCGTGGCCAAGGTGTCATGATGACGGTAGCACTTTTGTAGTGCTCCGGACCACTCAGTCATCCGCCTTCAACAGAATACACAATCCCGTATCATCTTAAAAGGCCCCCCTAGATCCTGTTGACGTGCTGAAGAAGGGAATACCCTCGCGGGCCGTCCCACTAATCTGCAAGCGGTCAAACCGCATATGAATGCTGCGGGACCAAGATGTCGGACGGCGACTGCAGCTACGGGAGAAACACAGACTACTGAGGAAACCGCGCCACCAGTGGACCGGGACTGCCCTTCTGCAACCCCCTCGGTGTTGTGAAGGCCAGAGATGAGGGGCATAGCTCTGGGGTGTCGGCGGACGCCCGGAGGCGGCAGCAGTGGCCGAAGGGACAGATGGCGGGAGAGGCGTCGGGGTGGCCTCTGGAGGTCGTGGCGGCACATCGGCGTAGCCCCGAGTGAGGTGCCCACCCCGTGAAACTGGGGAGAAAGGACTGTGGCGCCACCGGTGAGGGTCCGGGGCGGGCCCGGCGGGACCTGACCGGAGGAAGGATCGTTGTGCCGCCTCGCTCTCTGTGAGGCCCGGGTCCTAAGATAAATAGACGGCACCGGCCAGGGAACAGAGTGCAGGCCGACCGCTACGAACCCGACCCGGTGATCCGGGTCGCGGAGGAACACTGGGGCGCCTGGAGGGCCCGTGACCCGCGGATGCTGACCCGGGGCCTTCCCCGCTGGATCTGGGGCATGCCTGTCGGAGCCTGAAGACCCCGGGGCCTGCTGGGGAGAGAACCGTGCCGAGGAGCGCCTGCCCAAGTGGGGAGCGGACGGCGGAGAGGCCGGGCTCGGGCCTTCTCCTGCGCGCCCTCTCACTGTTTCTTTCCACTTCGTTGGGGGGTCCCCTGAGAGAGACGCCCGGACCCCTACCGGGGTAATGGAATCGGACAGAAAGGGAGGCTGATGCGCACACCCACTGGAGATCCCCGCCTTGACGGAAAAGGTTGCAGAGGCATATAGCGGTACCTGGGGGGGGCCCCCACGCATGATGGAAGACTCTTGTGCCAAAACATAGAGACGGTGGGTCATGCCCTGAAAAGTGGGACACGGAACAACTGCCTACAACGGGGGAATTAGACCCAACGCCACCGAAGCGAAGGCATCTCCGATGTGCCCCCTTTTCTCACCCCCACTCTGCAAAACGCTCAAACCGCACTGACGGGCCTGGGTCGAGAGAGGGGACAGGCGTTTCGTCTCCACCGGCTGTGCCCTGCTGGAGAAGGTAGCTGAAGCCTTGGCCTACCGAGAGGCACTCCTACCGGGCAGGATCAAACTGGAAGTAGTGGCCTGTGACTCACCACCCTCCGGAGACACGTGGCCATCTCCCGGGGACAGAAGAGCTACTTGATTCAATCCTTTGACGACGTCGGTCCGACTTTGCACCACAGAGATCTTAACAGGTGGGGATACAGACCAATCCACCTAAGCCTAAGCGAAATAGAGAAAGGGATCGTACCAAGATGGGCAAAGACAAAGCAATACGACAGACAGCAGCGCAAACACGCATGGACCAATTTACTACAGGTGCAACTGGCTCCCGGACGGAAAACCATGCCCCAAGCGGCAATGGCGATCCACAGACAGCGGCCAGTGACCTGACGACGATCCTCCAGGCAATCCAGGTGTCCCAAGTGGCAGTCAAAACAAAAATTGGTGAAGTGAGAGTGGACGTAGCTTTGATTCGGCAAGACCTCAGCAATGCCACAGGCCGAATTACCGAATCCAGAATTTCCACAATGGAAGATGACGTGACCGCTCAAAAGGCCCAAGTCTCCGCACTGACCACCCGCACCTCAGAACTTCACCGAAGAGCGGAAGACGCCGAAAACAGATCGAGTCGCAATAACCTCCGCATGGTGGGCCTACCTGAAAACACAGCAGAGTCATCGCTGGCCAAATACCTGGAGGATTGGTTCCGCTCCTGGATGCCGACAGATCGTCTCACGCCATGGTTCGCAATTGAACGAGCCCACAGAGCCCTTCAGTCTAGGCCCCCACCAGGTTCCCCACCCAGATCAGTGATACTTTGTCTCTTCAACTTCAAAGATAGGGATGCAGTGCTACAGGAGGCACGCACGAAGGGGGATCTTGTCTGTGACGGGGCAAGAGTTCTCCTCTTCCCTGACTACAAGAGGTACAGCAACAACGCCGCTCATTCACAGAGGTGAAACAGAAAATGAGATCGATGAACATTCAATATAGCCTCCTTTTTCTGGCGAGGCTCCTGGCGGCCCATAACAACAAGACTCACTTTTTTGATCGGCCAGCCACGGCGTGGACCTGGTTGACGGAAGAGATCCCGTTAGGTTCATACAGAGATAGACCTCAACTCCAACATGAGTCAACACCGAACAGTCAGAAGGGGTGGCAGTCTGACCGGCGCCATCGTACCCGTTCTAAGAGGCGCAGGACATATCACAGGTCCCGCTCGGACTCTCCCTCAGAGACCCACCGAGCTGGGTTGCAAGACCCGTGGCCGTCCCGGGACCTGGAGGGCGCCCCCCGGGACTGAAACACCCTAGACATAAACCAGGGCAAATTTGGATCTCTAGAAGATACAGACCTATCTCGCAGCCCGGTATTATGATCTCAAGAAGAGATCCCCAGACAGACACACCAGTCTGCCATGATATAACAACTATATCAAAGACTATACCAACAGTGTTTACTGTGTTCTTGAACTTGATCTGACTTTAAGGAGGGGTCCACCACCACTGCTACCCTATTTGTTGATGTTCTGCCTTACCAGTTCTAAAAGGGAGGCACAACACCTGGGCGACAGATGCTTCCGGGGAGAAGTATGGGTTGGGGTGGGAGTTGGGGGGGCATGGGAAGTTTAGCCTAGTTTCAAAGGCAAAAGTTATGGTTTCTAAGTTACAGACATATTCAAGCTTTCCAGGCAAGGCACAGAGCAGGAACAATAGAAACTACACTGTTTTGACAACGACCCACATTGGCGATGACACAGGCGAAATGGGGACCCTCCGTTATCCCAAGGCCCTGAGACGGGTAATACTGACAGATACCACAAGACACTGCCAAATAGTCACCCACCATGACTCAAACACAAGTAATCTCATGGAACGTTAACGGCCTTCTAGATCAAATTAAACGCACCGCAGTGTTCACCTTCATACACCAACTTAAGCCCGAAATACTCCTGCTACAGGAGACGCACCTCCTGGGAGACCACTACCCCTTCTTGACTCGCAGGGGCTTTGACAGGGTAAACCATGCCGGATTCACACGCGGATCCCAGGGGTGGCCATACTACTCCACTGCAGTTTCCCTCTGACAGATATTCAAGTCCAGAGGGACCGACAGGGACGATACGTAGCCATCACTGGCAAGATCGAAGGAATTACGACTAACATAATCAGCCCTTATGTTCCCCCTTTACTGGTTCGGAAAACACTTGATGATCTCACTAAACTACTCGCTGACCTTCCACCCGGGCATACGATGATAGGGGGAGACTTTAATGTAACCCCAAACCCAACTCTAGACGTTGCCGGCCCGATCTCTATACATAGACAAACAGCAGCGACGGGAATCACGGGCTGGCTCTCCGCAACGGGGCTCTGGGATGCCTGGCGGACGTGGCACCCAAGATGGTGGCAATTTACCCACACATCAGCAGCCCACGGATTACACTCTAGAATCAACCTGGTGTTGCTCCCCAGCATAGACAGCACAGCTCTCTCTCATATAGAGATATTGGCCAGGAGAGTCTCTGATCATGCCCCACTTCGGTTTATCGTGGGTCCCGCCCGACCCCAGTCCCGTCCCATGTGGCGCATGAACGCATGGCATCTCCAAGACAAGTCTTACACTGAACAACTGCGGCAGGCATTGCAGGACTACTTTGCGCTAAATGACGGGTCAGTGGCCTCGGCACACACTTTGTGGGCGGCGGGTAAGGCTGTATTAAGGGGTACAGCCAGGGACTTGGTACAGAGACAAGAACGCGCACAAACCCATCATATTGAACAGTTAGAACTCCGAGCAATGAAGCTTGAGAACCAAAACATAATAGACCCAAATGACAGAACGAAACGGCAGCTAATCCTAATCCGGGAAGAGATCTGGGACCAGTCCCTAGACGCAGAGAAACACTGGTGGAGAGCCACCACAGCGAGGGTTTATGGGGTGGGGAAACAAATCCGGAAAGATGCTATACTGGCTGGTGTCACGCCACCACACCTGCAGGATAGTTCCCGAAATCTATGATGGGGAAGGAAACCCTGTGGTAAAGCACCCGGAAATAGCGAACGCCTTCGGTACGTATTACCAAACACTCTATCAAAAGTCTGTCCTGGTCGACCTGAAGCAGGCTCAATGTATGCTTGACGAGGTTCCCCTCCCACGACTTCCCGTAGCGGAAATGCAAATCCTAGACGAAACTATCAAAGAGGAAGAGATATGAACCGCCATATCGACTCTAAGTGCTGGAAAAACACCAGGACCCGATGGGTTCCCCTCTGAATACTATAAAGCCCTCAAAGAGGAAGTAGCACCATATCTGCTAAGACTTTATGCAGAGGTTGGAAAAGATGGATCCTTCCCAAAATTCTGCCGCCTAGTTCAGACACTATGGGGGTTATTATAACTTTGGAGGAGGTGTTAATCCGTCCCAAAAGTGACGGATATACCACCAGCCGTATTACGAGTCCATTATATCCCCCCTACCCAAACTGGCATGGGCCAAAAACCTGACACCACTATTAAATAGCACCAGGTCTGATCTGCAGAGATGGCAAACCCTACCACTAAATGTAATGGGCCGGGTAGCCCTTTTCAAAATAATGGTCCTGCCACGGCTCCTATATATCTTTCAGAACTTCCCCCTGCCGATTCCCCGCTCTTGATTTAGAGCTCTCGAAAACACTACGTGCCAATTTCTGTGGAAGGGCACCAGACACTGAGTAGCGACCCATCAGTGTAAGAGAGGTCATACGACAGGGGCCTAGGGGCCTCAGATCCCTACCTGTACTATTTAGCCACCCAACTGATAGTAATCCACGACTGGTTTAATGGGGGATGGGGAGACCCGGCGTATCGAGTGGAACTTGAAAACAAGGGATTCCATTCTATATGGGGAGCCCCTCCCACAAGGCATGGGTGAGGTGACTAGAGCAGTCTTTCTGGCATGGCGTGCAGCCTTGAGATACACTCAGTGGAATGCCACTATTACACACCAGACCCCATAATGGGCAGGGAGATGGTTAAGTGCAACAGCATCACTAGAGGGATTCGCAGATTGGGATCGGTTGGGCATCTCCTTGGTGGGCGATGTGTGGAAAGGGGAGACTATGAAGTCTTTCCACGACATGCAAATAGACTTCCAATTAGCCCAGACACAGTTCTTCAAATAACTCCAGCTCAGACACGCCCTGAGGGTTCACCTACCATCCACCAACCCCTTACCGGAATTTAGCCCCCTTGAGGCAAAACTACTCATGAGTAACCTGATGGGGAAGGGTGTCTCCCAAATATATAAAATGTTAATCAATAACTCCCCCGGGAGCCTGAACTTCACCAGAATAAAATGGGAATCATAGGTGAGAGCCTCAGAGGAATCAGAGTGGAGGGAGGCCCTGATGGCACCCAGGGAACTGGCAGTGTCGGCCGGACTCCGCACCATCCAATTCGACTACTTACAAAGAGCCTACTTATCACCATCTAGACTACCGGGCAGGCTTACACCCCTCCGCCCAATGCCCATGGTGTAGGGGACGCCCTGCTGACTTCTTTCATATGATATGGTCCTGTAACGTGATACAGATATATTGGGGCGGGGTACTCTGGGAGATCGAAGCCGCCCTGGGACGGGAGATTCAGAGATCTGCTAAATTGGCCCTACTGGGGGTAATGGAGGAGATGGGAGGTCCACGGGCGAAGCGAACCATGGCTGCCACGGCCATGTTGGTCGCCAAAAGAGACATTGCCGCCACCTGGATCTCTCCCGAGGGCCCATCAGTTCGAAAGCGGCGAAGAGGTGTAGACTGGTGCACCAATCAAGAGAAAGTGGTGTATGAATCTAGAGGCCACCCCCAGAAATTTGAGAATACGCAGCACTCACAGGGATGGTGGCCTTCTGGAGACTGCAGACCACCATGTCTGTGACTGCTTTTTTGTAATGCAGCCCGTTTTCCTTAAAGGTAAACAAGATGCATTACAAAATGAAAAATGAACCTGCTTGGAATCAAGTTAAGAGCATCCGTTCTTACGTGTGGTACACAAAAGTGATATATGGAGCCATCCCTTCAGTAGTTTAAATGAGGCAGTATTCTCAGCAGGTTTCTTTACTTCTGTGCCCTCCCTTTGGACCTGTCTTTGCACTGTAAAACATTCCATGATCCACCTTTTATCCCTCATTGTGATGTTCTCTGGCTTCTCAAAAATGTGTGGGTAACGTAGGGCAAGAGTTGTCTCCCTGATGTATTTCAGACATGGAATATTTGGGCCATTTGACCAGGAGAGGCAATCTCAGATAATAGTGTGGTCTATGTCTACCTCTTAATTTTTTCCAAATTGAGCACCATAGCATCAATAGGGCACGTTTTATTTTGTCATCTCAATATTCCATGCCTAGCTCCTGGTTGACTACAGGGAGAGGGGTTTGAGGGGTGGGAGGAGACTCCCAGTACCCACCTACAGACTGTATCCTCCTCCACGTATATTCTGCTGATGTCCCTATTGCCCTAGAGCCACAGGACCAGGTAGGGTGCCACTTTCTCCTATATATCTAAAGGATGGTGAAGGTATTATATGGTATGACTAGGTAGTCTTACTGTGGAATACCAACAAAGTACCAGTAATGGACCTCAGATTTACGCTCAGCAAACCCTAAGCTCAGTCCTGGTAGTGTGGCAAAGAGCAGCCAGGCTACTTAGAGGAACATGTTAAAGCATTTCACATTACCAACATGGACTATAAGTAAATGACACAATTCAACAGAAATCCGACAAAATATAGAAAAATAGATTTGATTTAATCTTAATTAATTTAGACACCAAAATAAAATTTGCAGCTTTTGTACAACTGGAGTTGTGAATTTTTAAGTCTTTGGAAAATACAGTACTTTGCAGTTTTACAGGGGTTCCATTGAAGTCAATGGTGAAATTAGCAGTGTGCTCTCGGGCACTTCTAAGGTGAGTGCCGGCAAACCCACGGGAACTTAAGGTACAGCAGGGACGTAGACCAAGAGTCAACAGTCAGACTTCTTTTTACCCTGCCCAGGGAGTTTGGTTGCAGAGGTGACTTGGCTGTCCTTGGTGCTGAACGCTCTGCAGTGGCTGGTGCGTTTTGCACTTCGTTGCAAAACTGCACTTGGGGACGGACTCACACTCTGCCCTTTGGATATAGAGCTCTTTGGGGGACCAGGATTCAACACTTGGATCTTCACCAACTTGTCCGATGGCTCTGGGTACAGGTGTAAATCCTAGCTGCCAATCACTGGGCTGGTCATGCCAATGCTGCTTTGCTGCTTCAGTCAGTCACTTCCTTCAGGCTGTAAAACCACAGAAGAGAGGGGTGTTGGTGACATCAGTCCCTATGCTGGGGGATGCTCTGGAGTCTGTGAATGTCGTGTTGCTGTCGGTTTCGGGTGCAGGTGTCCAACAAGCCTTGGTAGCTGCAAGGGTGGTCCACAAGATTTCTGTTAGCTGGGGATCGTTTGGGGGGGTTGGGTAGAGGCTTCAAACTTGGCACGGGCCTCACTCCCACTTCTTAGATGCTGGTCACCGAGTTTCTTTGGGCTCAGGCACTCAGAGCTTGTCAGGTTGAGGTTCTTCAACCTCAGCACTTCTTTACTCCTGCAATTTGCAGGGTACTGGTGCCACCAGTCAGAGGAGTCTTCCATGGGGTTTCGGTGTTCATGGGAGTCCCTCTAGTCGGAGTGTGGGGAATATGTCACTTTCTACCCAGAACCAATTATTCTAGGGGTCTGCCAAGATGGCAGAACTCTTCCTTGGCTGTGCAGACCTCCTAGTCCACCCTTGAAAGTGTGGCTAGTTTAAGGGAGGTGCAAACCTCCTGCATGGCTAATTTACCACCTGCCCAGCTGGGCAGGGCAAGAAGGCTTTGTCCTCCACTGGTGGGACAACTACTTGCACATCAAAGACGGGTGAAGTCTTTGAGGCTAACCGCCCTGATGCTTTTCTCAGTAGCCACCCTGGGCGAGAGGAGGGGTGACCTCCTTTCTACCCAGGCCCTTTGTCTTAAGTCCTGCAAGGTGCTAGCACCACCGGAAGGAAGTCAGTCTTCTGTCTGTGGCGGCAGATGCTCGGGAGAGCCCACCAAAAAAGTACAAACCTGGGTAACTCAGTGGGCGCCCTCTAAGGGTGCCACCTGGGCATTGCTTTTTAATCCTGAACATGGGCATCATGTTCAGAGTTAAAAAAAAAAAGCACAGTGTTTGATGCCAAACACAACAGGATTAGGCTAGGCCATTGCAGAGCTGAACATCTGAGCAGTGGTCAGATGCCAGCCCATGTTATCCAATAGACCGCTGGTTACTCGGGCCAGCATTGCAATTGAAATGCCATCAAGGGGTCATATGCTCACTCATGGAACAGTGCACCCTGCCCACTAGGCTAGAGCGGGCCTGCCTTAGAGGTAACTAACCTGTCCATGGGCAGTAACAGGGGTTCTACCTGCGCTTGGTGTGGGCAGAGTCTCACTCGAGCAGCAGGCTGCTTGTGCAGGCTGACATGGCAGCTCTGCAGTCTCTCTCTTACTTGGGGAACTCAAGATGGCACAATCAGTGCTGCAGCCCTGGGAACCACTTACTGGAGACTTACAGGGGTGGTAGAGTGCTTGCCAATTTGCCTATGCAATTCAACATTTACTTTAAGTGAAAGAGCATTGGTACTGGGGTCTGGTTATCAGGCATTCTGGATTGATAAATTAATCTAAAGTTCTCAATCCAGCTTTCAAGGCCAATATAGGTGCTCATTGTGTCTGGGGAAGTTCCTGTGGAGACAGTCACATGTACTGCCTTCCAAAATGCCTGTGTATATTTTGACTGGGAGGCAACTACAAGTTTCTCCCACATTTAATCTATCGATTCTTCCTACCTTCTTTTTAGGGCCAGATTTTGATCCTTTATACATGCACTGATTACCTCCTGGTGTTTGAGGGATTGCATCATTGCTGAGCGCAACTTGACATTTGCAGACCTGCATGCTTTGTCAAACCATGACTTGCTGTGTCTTGTTTTACTCTGTACTGGCTTCAACATCATATCCCTAATGCGCAGGGCTCATTTGGTAAAGCTAGAAATGGCAATAGTAGGCTCGGGGACCTCTGAAATATAAACCCTTACCAAATCCTCACACATTAATAAACTGATCCATTACCAAATTCATATCTAATGCCTGCCAAACGAGCCTGCGAACAGAGTATTTCCACTTCCCATGCAGGTTATCGTGGGCTTACTGGTGATGGTAATAGTGAGTGCTAAAGGATTGTGATCACTATATATTGTGGGAGAACCATGTCATTAAGGATAAGTGGGTGCATGCTTCGGGAAACACAAACATAGTCAATTACAAATTCACACCCTCTCCCAATATATGGTGGGGTAATTGTCAAGGCAGAGATGGCATTCTCCATATAATAGGCTAGCAGAAAGGCGTATTATAAACTCTCCCTCGAGCCCATAACACCCAGGTCCATTCAACCAGGGCCACCCCTACTTGGAGTGAAGGTTGTAGGTGAAAGAGAGGGCATGTTACCCACCATGGCATTAAAGTCACCTGCCAACAATAGGTTAAATAGTCTGCATGAGTGTGCATGATTCTCGGTTCTCTATTAAGGAGAAAAACTCATGAAAAATTCTGGATATCCCTGCCAGAGAAGTCATTATTATAAACATTAACCATTTAAAGAACAAAATTAGGGCCCACCTTAAATCAAAGGCCTTCATGGATTCCTTCTCTGTTGCTATTGGGGATATTTTGCATCCAATGCCTATACTACACCATACCCCCTCGTCCAGTGGCAGAAGGAATTGGCAGAAGATTGAAGCAAATGTACCTGTCAAAGCAGGTGTCATTCCGTGTCTCCTGAAAGAAAATAATGTCATACATCTTAACAAAGGTGACCCATTCTTCATTGTGTAATTTGGAGGATAAGCCGACAATATTCCAACTGGGGAATCTCAGTTTGGTATTGTCATTACTGTTGGGGCTGGGTGGGGGTGCGATGGCCTTCCATACTGGCAAAATGCACAATTAAGCTAGAGACTAAATCAAGGCCACCCCCTGGAGTAGGGCTGTGTGTAACAGGAAGCAGACAGGACGCTGTGGGTGAGAGGTTAACAGCGGAGTGGAAGGCCCTGGACATCCCTGGTTAATCAAAGGATGTAAAGCCTACAGGTACATGGCTCTTGCAAACTGATTCCTTGACACAGACACACCCTCTCTCATTTTGTCAATCGTTATCCTCCAGGCCAGAAAGGACCATAAATCTTTTCCCATGTATGATTTGATCTGTATACTGTGGATGGCATTAGGATGGTTGCCTCTGTGCAGGGAGGCAGTAGGAGCCAGATGTTTGTGAAAGAAACCCTATGGGAGTACTTTTCTTAATCCTGCCTTTGATGTGACGGGGTACTGGCCCTATTACACCCACCCTATGCAAAAGAAATATTTCTCATGAAGGTTACAAGAACATCCCACAATGATACAGTGAGTCACCTTTTTTTTTTTTTTTTTGCTTGAATCTTTTTATTCATTTTTCCTAATACAGAGAGATAGTTACAAAGCATATTCAACTATCATAATAAGAGAATTTGGTAATACATAATCCTTAGTATATTACGCACATCAATATGTTAGATGATAGTAAAATTTGGGTTGGCACGCAGGTATTATGCATTTATGATATCACAGTGAAAACCTGCTTGGACAGAATAATAGTCTCCACTTCCATCCTGTTGGGCTTGTTCTGCTCGGCAGGCATATTGCACCCTACACCCTTACACAACAAGTGGACTCCGTGCATCATATATGAAAACAGTTAAGATTCAACGTGGTTCATTCACACAACTATGTAACAATACAACATGAACTTACTCCGGAATCTGATCTCCCGCCGCTCTCCCCCCACCCTTGTTTCAGCTCCCATTTAGCAGTTGACAACGCTACAACACAGGTCTCCTCCTGTTGTGGACTGTTAGGTGTCCCTCCCTACCTGATGGGGTGATCAAAAGACAGGCTCAGCCTCTGATGGGAACTGCACTAGGTTACCACAGTCAGCCAAACTGCCTCTCTGCCATCAGCACTACATCAACCTGTGGCTCTTCCGCCGTGGGCCATCCCTGCTGGTCTCAACTTCAACAGCATTGCATTCCAGCTAGAGGCTAGGGGAACCTTATGTAGTCCTAAGATGTCCTCCCTGCGCAGTGCCACCCCCTCTGCCTCTCCCCACACCACGAGCGGTCATTTCCATGCTGCTGTCGGGGAAGGTTCTGCAGACTTCCATCTTTTGGTGATGAGGTGTTTAGCAGTTATGAGGCCCAGATCCAAGAACTTTATGGATCCCTTGTGTTTTTTGGCTCTAGGGAAAAGCCCCAATATGCATGCTTCCCACATGGTCATCGGCGGGCGTGCCGTTTATATTGAGAGCTGCTCTGATACCCCCTCCCAGCTACTCAGGGCACTTTGCCATTCCTTATCTGTGCAGGGTCTGGCCATGTCGCCCTCCCAAGCAGCTTGCAGCGTGCCACAAGTGTGTGTTGTGTGAGTTTGCAGTGCTTCCTAAACCCAACGTGTCAAATGCTTACCCTAACCCATAACGTTCATGTATTGCACCAGGAGATGTGTTGGTGGTTCAACGGAAATGTCTCCCCAGCACCGGGACAGCAATGTCACTAGTGAGTTATACAATAAGAACTGCCCCAGCGGTAGACCCATTTCTTCTGCCAGTGTAGCAAATGAGGTTAACCCACCCTCAGTGTATAAATCTTTCAGTATGCATAGCCTTGCGGCATGCCAAGGTGCCAGCTCCATCAAAGTTGTGCGCTGCGGTGTATGCCCAGGATAGCCAAGGCAGGTGCGTATGGAGTAATTGCCTTCGTAATGCGCAACCACCTGCAGTAACACCAATGTGCCACCTTTACTAGAATTGAGTCTGGTGACCTAGGACGTGGGCCGTGGTGGAACAGATGCAATATCACTGTTAACGACCAAGACGGAGCCAGTGTTGCCGTATCCGGCAGCTGGAGTCCAGAAAGCCACCTGGCCACCCATTGCAACTGGAAGGCCAAGTAGTACTGTTCCATGTTAGATACTGCCAGGCCACCCTTTTCCCGTGGCGAGTACATTTTATACAGTACCCCTCTACCCCGTTTTTTGTTCCAAATTAACTCTCTAATCCTGGACTCCAGCTCCCTGAAGAACCTAGTCGGGATCTATAGAGGACAATTAGAGAAGTAATAAGGCAGCGGTGGCATGACAACCATCTTTAGTAGTGCGACATGTCCCATCACAGACAATGGCAGCGCCTGCCTGAAAGTGATTTGGGCACGGATAGACGTCACCGCCCTTTTAAGGTTTCCGTTGTGTAAATCTTCTATGGTATGATAGACATTGACTCCCAGGTAACAAATTGTCTTGGGTTGCCAGGCAATTAGGACCCCCAATAGAAAGAGACCGGGGTCCGGCCAATCAGAGTTGAAAGGAAACAGACAGTAATTAGTCCAGTTGACCAGTAGCCCCGAAAAAAGTGGCAAAATACTGCAGTGTATCTGTAGCCTCCGCAAGGATATTAGAGATGTCTTTGAAATACAGAAGGAGATAATCCGCATAGAGGGACACAACATGTTTGCAATCCCCCTCACATTCCAAGTGAGGGCATTCGTTGGAGTCCTAGATGGGTGACTATAAGAAAACCATTCAACCAGCCTATCGGCGTGATTAAAGTATGAGAGAAAAATACCCGCAAACTAGTGCGTACGTGGGGGGGTTGATCCTAACCATTATGTTTCACAGCGATGCCCCTGTTGCGCCATAGCTGTAGACACATTAGGCACGCAGCGCAGACCGCAGCCACCCCATCGTTCATTCCATTCTGCCCATTAAAGCCACCTCCAGCAGAATCGCCAGCACATGCCAGAACAACCAGTACATAACAACAGGACGAGTTCATAACATTTGATCCGCCGTCTGTGGCGTAACACTTGGTAGAGTCATGGAACCGCTGTCTGATAAACCTCCACCAAAAAAATCGTCTTCAGCAGCAGTCTCGTCAAGCTCTTTGTCTGTATTGGAAGAGATTGCCGCTTCCCTGATGGCTGCAGCAGTCTGCAGTGTGCGACGCTGCTCCTGGATGATCTGCTCCAGGTCCAGAGCAAGGCCCGGTCTAACAGGGGAGTTTTCACAACGTTGTCGGTTTCGGCGTTTGTGGGGCCCTAAGTTCCATTGTTCCTCCCTCTTTGGTGGCAGCACCTGCTGGTTGACCAAACCAGATGATTCCAACCATTCTCATGTGGCTTCTGGAGTATCAAAAAAGTGAGTTTCCCTTGGCTACAACTCGCAGCCTGGTGGGGAAGAACGGGGAATAAACCAGACTGAGTGCTCGCAGATTGCATTTCACAGCCATGAAGGAGCCCCTTTGCTTTTGTACAGCAATAGTGTAATCTGAGAACATCATCATGTTTGTGTTATTTACCCGAAGAGCCGGGAGTGAACTCACTACTTGCAGAACAGCTTCTGTCAGCATAGTGGAGGACCGGAACAAGAATGGTCTTGGGTCCACCCCGGCCGTATGGGCTTCATTGGAACGGGGTCGGCTCGCTCATTTGAGAATAATTATGTGAGTGCATCTGCCGGGACCAATCAATCAATCAATCAATCATTAATTTGTTAAGAGCGCTACTCACCCAGTAGGGTCTCAAGGCGCTAGGGGGCTTCTACTGCTCGGAGAGCCAGGTCTTGAGGCGCTTCCTGAAGGTCAAGAGGTCCTGTGTCAGACATAGGTTGATGGGGAGGGAGTTCCAGGTTTTGGCGGCAAGGTGGGAGAAGGATCTAATGCCGGTTGTGGTCCGGTGGATGCGGGGGATGGTTGCGAGGGCGAGGTTGGTGGAGCAGAGCTGGCGTGTTGGGATGTGTATGTTGAGGCGCTTGTTGAGGTAGGCAGGTCCGGCGTCGTGGAGAGTTTTGTGAGCGTGGATTAGGAGTTTTAAGATGATCCTTTTTTTGACGGGGAGCCCGTGGAGGTCTCTGAAGTGGGCTGAGATGTATTTATGGCGTGGGAGGTTGAGGATGAGTCGTGCTGAAGCATTCTGGATGCACTGGAGTTTCCTTTGGAGCTTGGCCATTGTTCCCGCATAGAGGGCGTTGCCGTAGTCCAGTCTGCTGCTAACGAGGGTGTGGGTGACCGTTCTTCTGGTTTCAACGGGGATCCATCTGAAGGTCTTGCGAAGCATGCGAATGGTGTTAAAACATGAGGATGAGATGGTGTTGACTTGCTGGGTTATAGAGAGTGATGAGCCCAGTATGAAGCCGAGGTTGCGTGTATGGGTGGTGGGCGTTGGGATAGACCCCAGAGTGGTAGGCCACCAGGAGTCGTCCGATGCTGATCTGTTGGAGCCAAAGATGATGATCTTGGTCTTCTCCGAGTTCAGTTTGAGGCAGCTTGCTTCCATCCAGTTGGCGATGGCGTGAATTCCGGCATGGAGGTTGGTCTTAGCGGTTGCGGGGTCCTTCGTGAGAGAGAGGATGAGCTGAGTGTCGTCGGCATAGGAGACGATGTTGAGCCCGTGGGATCGGATGATGTTGGCGAGCGGTGCCATGTAGACATTGAAGAGGGTGGGGCTGAGTAAGGATCCCTGAGGGACTCCTCTGATGGTCTTGGTGGCTTTTGACAGGAACGGGGGGAGGCAGACTCTTTGGGTTCTGCCAGGGAGGAAGGATGTGAGCCAATCCAGGACTCTGTGGTGGATTCCGGCATCGTGGAGGCGTGTGCAAAGGGTGTGGTGACAGACGGTGTCAAAGGCTGCGGAAAGGTCAAGGAGGATGAGGGCAATGGTTTCACCTTTGTCGAGCCTGCTCCTGATGTCATCGGTTCAAGCGATAAGGGTGGTCTTGGTGCTGTGGTTCTTGCGGTAGCCAGACTGGGAGATGTCGAGTAGACTGTTGTCCTCTAAGAAGCAAGATAGTTGGTTGTTGTCTATCTTCTCGATGATCTTCGCAGGGAAGGGGAGTAGGGAGATGGGCCGGTTGTTTTTGAGGTCCTCGGGGTCGGCTTTGGGCTTTTTGAGCAGGCGTTGACTTCGACGTGTTTCCAGCACTCCAGGAAGATGGCGGTCTCGAAGGAGCTGTTGATGATGGTCCAGAGCTGGGGAGTGATGATTTGGCTGGCTTTATTGAAGATGTGGTGAGGGTAGGGGTCGGCGGGTGAGCTGGAGTGAATGGTGCTCATGGTCTTGATGGTTTCCTCATCGTTGGTGGCGGTCCAGGCACTCAGGATGTTGGTGTGGATGGTTACATTAGGGTTGACCTTGGCAGTGGTGGTGGTGGGGGACGGCGGTGTGAAGCTGCCATGGATGTCTGTGATCTTGCGGTGAAAGAAGGTGGCGAGGGAGTCGCAGAGGTCTTGCAAGTGGGGGGGGGGGAGGGTCGGCAGAGCAGGACTTGGGGCTGGTGAGTTCCTTAATGATGCCGAAGAGCTCCTTGCTGTTGTGTGCGTTGTTGTCAATTCGTTCTTTGTAGAAAGATCTTTTGGTGGTCCAGATGAGCTGGTGATGTTTGCGGATGGTGGATTTGAGGGTGGCCTGGTTGCTTTCTGTTTGTTCTAGGTGCCAGATCTTCTTGGCTTTTTGGCATTCCTGTTTGGAGGCCTGAAGGTCTGTGGTGAAACAGGGAACTTTTTTGTTGGCGCGGGTGTTGATGGTTTTCCTGAGTGGAGCGAGGGTGTTGGCGCAGTCGTCGAGCCATTGCTTGAGGTAGAGGGCGGCGGTGTTGGGGTCGCTGGTGTTGGGTGGTTGGGTGGTTGGGGGTGGGCGAGGTTGGAGATCAATTGGTCTTTGGAGATCTTGTTCCACTCGCGTGAGGGATCCGATGCTGTTGGTGGTGGGTTTCTGGAAGGAAAAATTAACACAGCGGTGGTCTGTCCAGTGGAGTTCGGTGGTGTGAGTGAAGGTGACGTGGCTGCTGGAGGAGAAGATGGCTTCAAGTGTGTGCCCGGCTGAGTGGGTGGGCGTGGTGACAAGTTGCTTGAGGCCGAGGTTGTCCAGTAGGGCTGAGGAGTTGCGGTCGCAGGTGTTTTCCAGGTGAAAATTCAGGTCGCCGGGGAGCATGTAATCCGTGGAGGCGAGGGTGTGGGTGCTGATTGTGTTGGCGATGGCATCACAGAATTGCGGGCGGGGACCCGGGGGTCTGTAGACGAGAGTTCCTCTCAGGGTGGCGTTGACGTATATCTGGAAATGCAGGTGTTCAGTGGCATCTAGGGCGTCATGGGTGTCGGTTGAGATCCTGATGGAGCTTTTGTGGACTATGGCGATTCCTCCTCCTGGTTTGTTGGTGCGTTCTCTTTGGGTGACTTTGTAGCCCTCAGGGATGGCTATGGCGATGTTGGATTCCGATAAGGGGTTCATCCAGATTTCGGGGAGGAAGGCGATGTCTGGGGAGGTTGATGTGAGTAGGTCCCAGAGTTCGACGGCGTGCTTGTGGATGGAGCGGGTGTTGAGGAGGATGCAGCTGAGGTGGTTGAGGTGGGTGGTGTTGTTGTGTTGCTTGGTGGCTTAAGCGCAGGTGAAGTGGCATGTTCGGCATGAGAAGGGTCTGTGGGTGTGCCTACGGGAGGTCTGGACGCAGGCGGTGGGGCAGCCGGGGTTGAGCGTGAGGAGTTCTTTTGCGGTGTAGCGGCATATGGCGGTGTGGGAGGTGCGATGGGCAGGGGGAATGGCGCTATGCGCAGTCCAGGCGTCGACGGGTGCCGCCGGCCTTGCCTCTGGCACGCCCGGCCACCATTAAGAAGGGGAGGTGAGAGCAGCTGGGAGGCGGGAGGTAGTGGCAAATGGGGGTTCAAGGGGGGCGGGCTGCAGGGGACGCAGCAGCAGGAACGGGAGAAGGAAGAAAACAGGTGAAAGGTCGGAAATAGAAAAAAGGCAAATAAACAGAGTCAAAACAGGGAAGGCACAAGACAGAGACTGAAAAAAACAGAAAAAGGCACAGAAAATGGCACAAAAACACTAAGACAAATTACAGGACACACACACAATACTTTTGGCAACCACTAGACACCAGGGATGAGAAGTAGGCGGGTACCTGCGGGTGGTGGAGGGCCTCGAACTTGCGGCAGCAGCGAGAGCGGGGTCGGGGACACGGAGGCAGGCTGGTGGAGCTGCTCAGCGTGTAGAGTGACGCCTGGCCTTAAGGCTTGCAAACCCATTTCTCCACATAGGAAATTGCATCATCCCCTTCCGCCCCTTCCGGAAGGCCAACCACATGAATGTTATTCCTTCTGGCACATCCCTCTGCATCTTCAGCCCTATTCTCCAACACTCCTACCCTTGAGAGCAAATCCCTTAGCTAGGCATCCATCTGGCTGGCTTTAGGGGTGAGGACACTCAAGGTATCCTCCAGTAAGTGTGTTTTGTCAGCCAGTTTACGATGGTCTGCGTGCAGTAAAGTCAGGTCACTGGTCACTTTTGCTCTCCAGTGTAGCTTGCGTTTGATCAAGTGTTGTGCCAATTCGCTCCACCGCTACCAGGACCCGATCCAGCTTGTGGCCATTAGAGGCCGAGGATTCCCACCTCGTGTCCTGCGAGGCATTCCCCGTCCGGGATCGAAGGCGACCCATGTGGGCGGTCGTGGGGACTCGGCCGTCCCTACAATGAAGCCAGGCACCCAAGCAGGCGGCTCTATAGGGGTGATTTCATCATGTCTTAGGCACCGCAGCCTCTCCGTGGCCGGTCACTCTTCCAGTGGCCTCTGCACAGGTGCTTCTGAACTCCTATTTGTCCATCTGCCCCTGCCACTCAGTCAAGAGAGCCTGCCACACTGCACGGGGGGCTGGGGAGCATGGGGGGGCCCCCTTGATTACACCAGGTGACCCACTAAGTGTGCAGCAGCACATGCAGCCCCCATCCATCAGTCTCCAGGACATGCCCCGCTCCTCAACCGGCTTCACCTGCCTCCGGGGTTTTTCAGCGCATCGTCCCTATAGTCTCACTTACTTCACCTTCCACCTCCAGCCTACCCCTGGAGGAACGTTTATTCGGAAGGGGAAGGCCGGGCAGACATCCACCTCTAGTTGGGGAGGCACAGCAGGGAAGGTCAACAGTGTCCTGTCTCCAGGCCTCAGGTGCCCAGCGGCTCGGAGCCCGTCCGCGCACGTCCTGTAAGGAGGCAGGGGCACAGAAGCACAGTCAGCCAGTTTCCTTCGGCTGGTCCCACTGCATGCTCCTCCCTGTGGGAGCAACCCAGTGCCCGAAGGGTCAGACACCACTTGCCCCCCCACCCAATGCAGCTCGGCCGCAGCCTGATCCTGTTATTTGTCTCTACAGTTGGGGGGCCAAGGGGGAGGGGGCAGGGCGCGTCTCTTCAGCACCGCATGCGCACTGAGCTGAGGGTCCTCCAGTCTCCTTTGGGCTTCAGTGCCCAACACCACCTCACACCGCACCTTCCCCGCCCCCGTGTGCCGCTCACCGTCTCCAGTCTCCAAGCAGGTGGCCATCAATCACTCCAGCACCGCGGGGCTTAGTCGGGCTCAGTCAAGCCTCCGTATTGCTATGGCGTTTCACAGGTTAGCCCACACGACCTGCCGCTTGCCACCACGTGGACCCAGGTGCCACCGTTCCCCTGGAATCCTCCCTTGTCACGACCACAAGATTCTCTGGTTGCACCTGGCAGCGCAATTGTGTCCACAGGGGTCTGCTATGTCTCCCGCTACTCCTGCAGCACCCCCTCCATCGGATTACTGACAGATTAGTGGGACTTCGCTCTGGAGCCATTTCAGGATATGACCGCCATCTTGGCCATCTTGGCCAGTCAAGCCATGCCCCCAAGGGCATATCACCCGCACATTATCACTGCAGCCATCTTGGTCCAGGGCAAGGAAGTCAGGAAATTCCATGCATTTCAAAGTAAAAACTTCTCCAAACTTCAAAGGTTGAACTGGGTATAAAAATAGGACCCTCAGACCCACTCTTCAATTCACTTTCTGGACCTTTAGAAGGACTCTGAGGACTGCCTGCTGCTGTGACCTGCTGTGAAGTCTGCAAGACTACTTTACTGTACCTAAAAGGACTGCTTTACTGCATGCAGCCTGCCTTTAACCCTCAGAGGCCACCCCTGCTGTTAAAGCCCTGCATCTTCACCCGAACACAGTACTTCTAGGGTGACTCAAGGCTAGTTTGCAGGCCTCTTGTTCAGAACCACATGGACATAAAAGGCTCACAACATCTTGAAACCACACCTGGTCCCAGTGCTGTACTCCACATGGTGTCCCACTTGCTCTGGAACCTTGGTTGTGATGCTAAATGTGCCAAAATCCAAAACTGAGGATTTAAAGCATTTTTTACTAAAAACTACCCTGAGAACCAAAGGGAGACCAACCTGCTTGTCTATCCACCCAGGGTGCATTGGCAGTTAGCCTGACCTCACGGCTGCTCCCACTATGTTCTCCGCAGCAACAAATCCTGTTCAGCAGTCCGACAAAGGAGTATCCGATTCCCCCTGAACTGTCTTTAGTTACAGCCTCCTGCCTTATCCCACTTGGGATTTTCAACTTTCAAAAAAGACATTAACTCTGAGTGTAGAAATCTGCACCATAGCTTCAACCTAAGCCTCCCCGATGATGGTGCTCCCTCCTCTGACACCTGCTACAGCCTTGCCCACCTGAACCTTACCTTCTCAGATCATTTTTTTCTCAAAATGTCTTCTAAGTCTGAAGGTAAGGCCTGACGGGGCCCAATCTACTTCCTTTTTCCGACCCACCCTCCATCACAGTCGGTCATATTTTCTTTTACTTTTATCCAGTCATGCATGACCAGATGTTCACGGTTGGCTTTTTGATTTTCAGGTGCCAGTTTTTGCTAAAAACTTTAAAGATTCATAACTCTGGTTCACAGATTGGATTTTTGTTGTTTTGGAGTCAAATAATGTATTACAATTGTCTCTATTTCTCTAAACTGGTGTTGGATTCTCTTCATTACTGTTTGTGTACTGCATAAATACTTTGCACATTGCCTCTAAGGTAAACATAACTGCCTCTTGTGCCAAGCTACCGATGGTTAAGTACAGATTATAAAAAGTCACTAAATTAGTTTACTCTGCCAGGGATTGTGTCTGTTGCTTGATGAGGACTCTCACCCCAGTCAACCAACAACCCTATTTCTCAAAAGAGGTCTTTTGAAGTATGGTTAACAGTGCCACCAGAACAACACAGCCTCTCACAACATATTATTTAACTCAGACAGACTGAGTTTTGGTCTTAACACTATACTTTTGTGGAGAACAGTCAAAGACAGCAGTAAGCATTTGTGCGGGCCATACTTAACAAAGTGGGTGAAATATTGAGTGAAGTCTAGACTTTGTTACCAGGCAGATCAGCACAGTGATATCCTGAGGGCGACGCAATGGAGCGCTTGGGCCTAATAGCATTACCCAATCACTGTTTGTAAACCACCCGGAGTTCTGGGCAGAAAAAGATATGCAACCTGTTTAATTACTCCATGCAGGTAGTAGTTATCCTGAACAGCTGGCAGGGGTCAGTAATCAGCCCAGTTTTTAGGGTGGTGGTAAAACATTTCCCGACAAATTTCCATTTGATGGCCCTGTTCGATGCTGGGGCTAAATGTTTTGCAACAATCATCCTTGGCAAACTAACTGTTTGGGCAGAGGGGAACAGGCTGGTTCCCATAAATCAGACTGGTTTTATAAAGGGGAAAGGTACGTCAGTAAACATCATGTTACTCTTAGTCCTAATTGACAAAATGAGGGATAACATCAGAACCTACATCTTTGTTTTGTGGACTACAAATCTGCATTTGACGCAGTTGGCAGGAACATTCTATGGGCCAAACTGTATAAGTGGGGTATACTGGTGCCACTACTAAAAGCAATTCAGCTTCTTTATACAAAGATGTGGATCAGAATAAGATTGAGAGTCAGAAAAAGAACATGAAGGAAAAAAACAACAATACAAGGGTTAAACCAGAGCTGCGTCCTTGCACCCTACTTGATTAATCTGTTGTTAGCAGAAGTTACAGAAGACCTAACATTGCATTCGCCCAGATCGCTGGCTTAGTTTGGCTTACTAGGACTATGTTGTCTGCATAGGGTAAGATTGGTCCATAGAAGCTGATTAATACACTTTTACAACACGCAGAAAGTCATAGGAAAAAGATCAATAGCTCTAAACCAAAACTCTTGTCCGTAACATGGAAAAAGACAGTGTTGCAAATGTGGTACCTATGTGAACAGCTCCCACAGAATACAATCAACTTTAAGTTCTCAGGACTTGATGAATTCAAAAGGACATTTGCTGCATAAAACCCCAAATAACTAGGAAGGGTGCTACAGTTATGTCGGCATTCGATGCTATGTACGACTCAGTGAATTGCTCTAGCATGCTACCAATATTGAAGATGATCTCCACCAAGCGTATTACAACTTTGGCATACGGGTCGGAAGTGGCTGTGATGAAAGTGCACAAGAATGGGCTATTTTAAGAACATACAGATATGTATTTTCACTCGTAAAAATAAATATCACCAGCACTAATACTCATGAAATTCGGGATTCCTAAGCAAAATCTGAGTGCATATGGAGCTTAAGCAAAGTGCTGTTACAGACTAAAATTATATGGTTAGCCATAAAAGGTAACCCTCTGAGCCCAGCTAATGCATACCTAGAGGAAGCAATAAATAGGCTGCAGCTGCATCCCATCTCGGACCTTCCCCTCATGCAGGGGGCTTTAAAGAAGATAGTACATTTGCTGGTATAAAAGACAATTATGCTTGAAGACAATGCTGTGTTTGCCAAGAGATCACTTGGATCAATGATCATCAGCAAATATACCATACTAAAACAGCAACACTATTTCTACAAAACCTATTAATTTAATCTGAAGCAAAGGTATATGAAATATACATTTGGAATCATCCTACTAAGATCCAACCTCCCATCATGAGTGAAGAGGGGGAGCCTTGATGATCGCTGCCTTTGTGGGCAAGCATTTCATCTGCATTTGCCTGGCACTTATGAGAGAAGGAAGATGGCTGCTGAGGATCTCCTTTCTGGAGCGCCATCTGGGTAGATGCGGGCAAACAGTAATTGCCTGGTTTAAACCAGAGCATACTATTCTCAGCTGTCGGTTCTCAAAATGTCTGGCACTTGCTGAGAAAAGAGGAAAAGACAGCGAAACCTTACCTCAGGACACAACAGTCAATGCTTGGTAAAGTGGGGAGCAGCACATACCACTGACCACTTCTGTAGTGTGAAATGGGCCACTTTATTGAAACAGGTACACATCACTAACTTTACTTGGGCAATCCCCCCCTACAGAACTAAAACCTCACTGTACATCAATTGAACTATCCACTATCCTACCCCCACTCCTTCAATTCCACCCACATATCCCACCGCAACTATCACATTCATATTATAGTGCATTTCAATTGAAATGTACTGCATTAATGTCCCAACCTTAACTTTCCCCTGCAGCCTATGACTGTGTTTATTAACCACTAAACATGTAAACTTGTAGCCTTAACCTTAAACTTCTTGCCTAAACTCCCTTTCACTTAATTCAATAATGGTAACGCCATTCAAACTTCTATAAACTCATGCAAAAACTTTCCAGGCCCCCGCCATCCAGAAAAAGGCTTCCTGCTGACTTTTTCTGACACTCCGCCTCCAAATCACCTCGCTTAACTCAGTATGCCATCACTTATCTACAGATGTTGAGCACTCTTTAACACTTCTCTGAGCTCCAACAAGTACAGCTCCATACCCTGGGAAGGTGAACACTGTTTGGAATTCTTTAGGAGCAACAATCATACTTAATGTCCCCATGCCAAACGCGCTTGAAGCCAATCTCCCTGTTGACCTTCTTGCAGGCCGTGTCAACTCTAGAGGGCTCAATGGGCCCTCTCTAATTCCTTTGTGGCATAAACTACGTCCAGACCACAAATTAACCTTACTATCTTTCTTTAATTTGTAAAAAGCCCAGTTCCATCTCCTTCAACAGCATTAACCCTTTATTGAACACCAGGGAGTTTCCCCCCAAATGCAAAACCAAAATATCTGGGCATCTGCTGCCCGCCAGCACACCGTTCAGACACCTCTTCAACTCACATCACCTCATACCCCCTTTTCCGCACCACGTAATGGGGAAAAATGCTGCTCAAAATCCAAATTCACTCCCCCCCCAAACCTCTCTGTCTCACCTGCCACTCCGCCCACTTAATAAATGAGTCGCCCACTACCTAAATCAACACTTCCTATGCTGCTGGGCTGGCCGCTGAACCGGAAAAAGAAAAAAAGGTAGTAATTATTCACACAGAAATCCCTGAGGCCCTCCCACCCCACCATGAGCACTCACGTATCTTGTGAAGCAATCACATGGCCAACACCCCAAGTGCATGATATGCTTTCACGCCCAGCAGGTATTGCCAGCCTCCATCACCTCACCAATGCAAAAACAGTGAGTCCCAGAATCATAAGCACGGCTTTGCGCAGCACTTGAAGGAGTTGAAAAGTTGTTATTTGAACCCCTGACATTTGCCACAAAACCACCTCTCGCCCCATGCCGCAGGACATGGACTGAGCTCTTGCAGAACCTGTAATACCACCATCCTACCCAGGGTTCTCGAGTCAGTCTTTGAGCTATGTAGCCAAATTTCTCAACTTTGCTTCCTTCTTGTAAAGTCCAGCCATCTTATTCCTCCCCAACCCCTGCAACCTGACAGCTCCAACACATGAAAAGCTCCAAAGAACATTCAGGACATGAGGGTGGAAAACAGACAAATCTGTCCTGAGCATAAGCTCTTCTTGAGCTCAGCTTGAGGCCCAACAACCAATTGTACCATTCTGCACTGTCTGCCAACCATGACTTCTCCGGCATAGGCTTCTTGTAGCTGTTTGCTTCCTTGACCAACCCACAGAATCTCTCCAACTGTGAATGAGACAAAGCATCCACAATGTCATTGTCCACTCCCGAAACATGCCACACCCTGAACGAAATAATATGCCATTAGCATCCCAAAACAAAAACACATTCAGTACCTGTGGATCCCTGGCAGACTGTCTAGTCATAACCTGTACTATGGACATTCTGTCCATCCTGAACAGCACTTTCTTGTGTGCCAGCTCCTCTCCCCAAGATGTGACAGCCACTACCAAGGGAAAGAGTTCTAAAAATGCAGTCCTCCTTCCCCCTACATGCCAATGCTCTGGCCATTCTTACGTGCACCAACGCCCTTGCCAAAACAAGCCAAAACCCAGACCCCCTGCCACATCTAAGAATATCTGCACATTTTAATCAGAGTCCTCCTGCTTTGCCAATGGAATACCGTCAAAGGAATTCCAGAAAAAGTTCACATTCTTAGATCCTCCTCAATTTCTACTGACAAGTGCATGTGGTGATGCAGTAATGAGACCCCCAACAGGGCCATACAGAGCCTCCTGCAAAATGTCCTCCCTGCTCTGACCACCCCGCAAGCAAACTTCAAGTGCCCCAATAACACTTTTATTTCTCTCAGCTTCATTTTTTCCCTTGAGAACATACCAACCAACAAACCCTGCATTGCTTCCTTCTTGTCCAGCGGCAATCTCGCTTCCATCTTGTGCGAATCAAGTTCAATCCCCAAGAATGATAACACTGCACTTAAGCCTATCGTCTTTTCTGGTGCCAAGAGAACCCCCAAGTCGCCCATGAGCTCCTGGAAACTTACCAGCAACCACTGGCTGCCCTTTGAGCAGGGTGCTACCAGAAAAAATAAATTATCTAAGTAATGTGTCACCAGGCTGTGACCCCTGTGCCATGTAAAGAGCCATTGGAGAAATGTGCTAAAGCATTCAAACAGTGCGGTTGATATTGAGCAGCCCATTAGCAGCGCCCTATCCACATATCACTTCCCTTTGAAGTGCATCCCCAAGAGCTGAAAGTCATCCAGATGATCCCGAGCCAGTCAAAGTTGACTTCACATTGCCCTTTGCCATCATTGCTCCCTGGCCCGCCGTCATCACCAGTGGCATGGCCACATCCACTGAGGAATATGACTCCAATGTCAAGCCATCTGAAATGGAATCATTAACTGATACTTGCTACTGCCCGGAGAAGTGCTGGATCAACCAAAACTGCTCTTGTTCCTTCTTGGACACCGCACCAACTGGCAACATAATCAAATATTCTATTGGCCAGTCTTCAAAGGGGCCAGCCAAAACCTCCTGGTCCAATTTGTCCTGCACTGCCTTCTTATCGTCCCTCGTGGACCACAAATTGTCTGTTCCCTTGGTCTCTTTGCCAGCTCATATTCTTTTTTTTAGATCTATCCTTTGCGCATACCTCCCTAATAATAGTGTGAGCATTTCAACATATTCCCCTTTCCATATTTTTTCCTTAGCCGCCAACATCAGATGTGCCCCCAATGGCCTTGTTCATACCTATATAGGGCAGCCTCCTAATCTTGAGCTCCTTGCTCTTCAGACCCTTCTTCTCCCCCTTCCCTTCTGTACTCCCTTCTGCACAGCCTCCGTACCTACCCCTACATTTGCTACATACCTGCCTTTACTCAGCTGCTCGCCTGCCCCCATGTACAACCCCTGCGTCCATACCCATGGACACAATGACCGAACCCACACCAGTATCCTGACCCTTACCTGGCTCCGAGGTCAGTGTCCGTACAGCTGCTTGCCTCCTCACCAGTGGCCTCCGATTACCCATCAGAGAACTCTGCTGGTCCCCACTCATCTGCATCACATTAAATAGGAACACGATAGTGGAATCCACCGCTCTCCCCTCCTGTGCACTAACCCGTTCTTCACGGGTTTTTCACTGTCCCGCACCTTGCATTCCTCAAGCCCTTCCTCCTCATAATCTACACACTCATAGTGTCCTCCACTTCTGCCCAGCTCAGACCGGCCTGCATGCTGTGGATTTACCAATGACCTTGTGTGGGGCATGGGCCGACACCCATACCCACCATACCGTTCTGCTGACACCACCTGTCTATCCATTGTACCAAAGCTGCCAGAGGCCATCCTTGACCTTCCCATTGGTTGAGTAAACGAGGTCATACCGGACCTACTTCTGCCAGCTGCGGCTAGCTCCCCGCAGACATCTAACAAACTACACTGGGCCCAGCCATCTCTTCACCTTTGTGCCCTTGAGCTGCACCAAGCTCAACCGAGTCTGGAACCTGACAACACTCCTCACCCTGCAGAAAAGAAGTCAGGACTGGTGTACTTGCTTTCTGTGCCTTCCTGTTTTGTACCTCCTCCACTTCGGGGGCCCAAGACCACCAACCTTGCTCCATACTGAGCCCAGCCCTCCCTGGATACCACCCTCCAACAACCTCCCTCCCGCAACTGAAATGCAACCCACCATGGGCCTCCCCTGATACCTGCAGGTGTGCCTCCCATCGTCCTTCTCCCCGCTCCACTCCAACATGACCTCAACAAACGCAGATGTGGGGCCCTTGGCCTGAAGTTGGAGGGATCCTAGCCACGTCACTCTTGCCTGCCTGGCTGTAGACCATCAATAAATCTGCCCAGAACCCTGTCTGCTGCACCCTTCAGTGTCCTCCCCATGCCAAGGCTCACCTGCCGCCCAGCCTGCCCACACCCCCAGCACCTTGCTTCTGCGATTATGTCAATTTATGCCTTTTAACTGCTACAAGAAAAGGGGGCACCAAATACCTGCACTAAAGTCTTCCTGCCACCAGGTCACCTGCATGACAAGGTGAGCTTCAAAACAGCCCCTATATCTCCGTTGGCTACTGTGGGCTACACAAAATGGCAGTTGCAGGACAGCTCCACTCTCCCAAGACCCATGGGGGGAGGATGGCAGAGGAGGCAGACCTCCCTGTGGCTGACTACCCCGCAGATCCCAATTGACAGAACATGCTTGTGAGACCAAAAGTGGCAAACACAGATGCACAGAACTACAGAACATCAACTGTCAGACATTCCACCGCTGAGTCACCATAAGGGCAAAGTGGTCAACTACAATGGCATAGAATTGTAGTTTATACTACAAACACAGTAATTTTACCTTTTAGCTTTCAGAACAGGTGTTTTCATATTCATTAGCAGATTTTTGAAAAGTCATTCACTCATCGAGAAATCGGCAAAAAACTTTTTTGAATCAGCTATATAGGAAAACTCCTAAATCAGTCTGGTGGAAACTGCGCCTCAGTGTTTGACCGATTGTACACGCCCGAATAAATTAGCCAAACATGACTGCACGGGCCACAATTTTTATAATGCAAGACCCCCAGTTGAGAGCAGTCCACTCCTCAGTCTGCAGCTTGTTTGAATCCAAAGATTAATATGATAACAACTAATCTTTTACCATGATTTTCTTCCAAAATGTTAACTGCAATTTATTTTCGCGAAAGCACCCCTCAGAGAACAAAAGCAATAAACAGGTGAAGTGTGTCTGCCCTGAACTACTCCTCGAACAACATGAATTTTAACCTGGTGATGTTGTGTCTCTGGGTTTAGCCCGTTCAGATCTGATTGTCAATCTCTGGCAGACTTTGCATGAGAGAATAACTGGGATGTGTACACAACAACATTATATACAATCTAAGAACTCCGTGTGGCGTTTATCTTTTATAGCTAAGTCTACCTCTAACTTATTATCAACACTAGAACATTGAATCCTCTCTCATAACATTTATTAATATGTCTCTTGCTCTTTATATCTCACCTGGAACACAATTTTAGATGTGTCTACTCTGAGTGGCTAAAGCCTAAAATGTGTATCATGTGTCCACTACTAGTGATCATCACTAGCGAACAACACGTGTTTAAATATGTCATAAAAATGTTTTGTCCTATAATGAATTCATATTATATTCTATGAATAATCTTAACTCTGCTTTTTACAATGTGTGAAGTTTTCTCATTTTAATTAGCTAAACAATGATGGATTGACTACAAGTTCTTCTTTAAAGTTTTAGGTTGCTTGGATGAGAATGGGCTGACTGTCACAAGAGAAAAGTGGTGTTTTTGTGGGGGGGGATGGATATATACCTGGAGCAAACTATCTGTTAAAGGCATATGTCAAAAACTTGAATTTGTGAACTCCTTTATTAAGGTCCTGACACCCAAGATTAAGGACCAGTTACACTCCTTTTTGGGACTATTGTTCGAAGTATGTTCATAACTTTCCTAGTTTAGTGACCGTTTGAGAACCCTTTAGAAGGGGCCTATCAGTCTGCTTTTGAATCCATCAAGAACATCAAGAAACAGAGTATTTTGATGTCACAAAGAAAATTGTGCTTTCCACTGATGCTTATTTACTAAAGTTAGGAGCTGAGCTGATCCAGAGAGTATGAGGAAGATAGGGAGGCTGCTTTTGACTCTAATGTGATCTAGGGCACAGAAGTTATTTACTCTGTTATAGAATGACAGGCATCAGCATGCACATGGAGTAATCTTCATTAGAAGTTTTATCGTTAGAGAGTTCCTTTCACTGTTCACAGTGACCACAAACCATTGATAAATCTGTTCACCTATAGCGGTAGTGAGCATGTGTAAGAAATTGGGTTATTGGTTGAGAAATGTGAAAGCACCACTAAGGCAACAACCCCAATCTTTGTGACGGTGAACTACAAAAGTCAATAAATTTACCCGTGCTTAACCCGGATAGCTTGGCACAAAGCAATCATGATTAACTTAAAAGCAATGTGTAAAGTATGAATGCATCATAGTAACAGTAATAAGGTGAAAACCCAACATAAGAAAAATTCCATACAAATTATGAAAAATAGAGTGTATTGTAATAAATGATACCAGAACAACAAAAATGTAATCAGTAGAACAGGAGAGCTGCAATTTCAAGCTTTTATGTAATGCCGAAAATCACAAAGCGCCAACGGTGTTTGTCTGGACACACTGGATCACAACAAAGTCACAAGCTCAGGCCGACTGTGATGAAGTGCAGGCTGGATATAAGATCGAGTTTGGCCTGCTAGAGAGTTTAGCTGCTTGTACTTGGGCTGGGATGTGAGGGTCTGCATTGTGCTGTGTCAAGTTGCATAATTTGCAATGGAGCCGTCAATTGGGTGCTGCGTCGAGTTGTCGCTCTGCATCGGTTCCAAAGAGGCTGCCAACCAGGAGCTGTGAGGTGCTGCGTAGTGAGATCCCGGGTTGACTTCAGTTGGGTGGGGGTGGCTGGCGTCACCTCTTGGGAATCAGGAGTCACTCTTGCAGAAGGGCACAGGCAGGACCCCTTTGGGTCTAGTCAACTAGGCAAATGTAGGACAGGTTTCTGTAAGTTATGTTACTGTAGTTCTCACAGAAGGCCAGACAGCTAGCCTTCGGTGTCACTCTGATAGTCTTGGGTTCAAAGAGCAGGTCCAGGCTTCCTTCTGGTGGTAGGACATTCCTTCTTTTGAGCCTTACGCGGGTCTAGCAGTAATCTGAGGTTCCAAAATGTATAACTAGTGCCACCATTTGAATGGTGGGTTGGGGGGAGACTCCCTGTGCTTCCACCTCCTCTGGTTCTGGAAAATTCCTAACTCCCCTAAAGTGTCATTTTAAGAATTGTGAGGTAAAATCAGACTTTACCATTAACAAGGCTTTAATATTGCAATTCAGTTGAATGTAAACACAACTTATATTTGCGAGCAGAAACGAAAATGATCACTTAATAAGGTAACCCACATGTTATAGGCCTTGGGATAGTGAAAAATGACTGTAGGAGTTTTTGATTATCAGGACATATGAAACTTTTGTATTATTTACTTTGCATTCAGCACCAAAGACAGCCCTCCATTAATGTTCCAGCTTCTTGAAGCCCAGTTTAGCATTTTAAGGGATGCATTCATGAAATCAATTACGCTTAATGAATTAATTCAGGGAAAATTAATCATTTTATTTTGCAAGATATTAAAAGTGCCTAATTCCCTTTCTCGTTGTAATTAGTAAATTTAGGGTATTATTGCCACCATTGAGACACTGAGCCGTTCATATACACTGAGGGCTCCAATGATAAAGGTAGAGATCATGTTCTTTCCCTGGTACCGCAGTAGTGTGTCACATTTTAAGAGGGACACACCAGGAACATACTTGTCACTGCCATTTTGGGCTGCACACATGAGCCGCTGATTGTATGCCACAACCCACTTATTACAAACAGTTAACATTTGTTTACACTACTGCTGCTCAGATTCTTTAAATGCCAAGGTTCGATTCACAGCACCTGGAATGATTTACTTACATCTAACGATTTCTCACCATATTTAATATTTAGTTTCTTTTCCCCCAGTTTCCATATACACCCCTGCTGAAATTATATCTTCCACTAACTTTTGTTTTTTGTGTATGTTTGCACAAACGGCTATATTTATGCAACATTATTGAGAGGAAGTAAGGAGATAAATGTAGAAACGGGAAATGAGTCCTTTCAGTTTAAAGGAGTCTGAGTTATAAGCGGAAGATAGTATTTAGGCTTTAGTAACCTGTATTTTCAAGAAGGTAGACAGACTTTATTCTTTCTCAAAGTGGACGCTTCTGACTCTGGTGTTGTAAGCATCAGCAATAAATGTTTTCTGCATGAAAATGTGCTTTGAAAAAATGGCAGCATGCTATCTCTGGTAGGTCATATTTCTAACTAAACAATGACAAGTCATGTTGGCCTAAACATTTCAGTGGACGACTCACAGCTGAAAATGTTTTCTTAGGCTCATAGTATTATTACAATCTTCCACTGCGTACTTGCTCTGTTAAATTGAATAAACTAAAGTGTGGGAAATGTAGTTTGTGTCTGGCTATCAAACAAAATAGTTCAAACTGGTGGTCTCGTCGCTAAATTTTTAAATTAAACAGGCACCCAGAAGTAAGCTGGTCGGACCTAGAAATATGTCTGTTATTTAGGCCCTTTTAAAAGGTTAAACGAGTGGAGCCTTTCCTTAATATTGTTATATATGTGAGCTTCTTTTCAGGTAAGGAGGCTCATTAGAATAGAGGTATGTATCAGAGACTCGGTGCTGGATTTAAACGTGTGTTGCAGTATTCATGGGTTACAACTATTTGCTTTTTATTCTATGAACTGTAGCTCATAAATTGCTCAGCTTAGCTAATTTGCATCATTATATTCTTTATCACAATCTTGAAGGATGTGCATGTTTCTTATTTTATTTGGGGCTGGTTTTTGGTGTTTATGAAAGCAAAATTCGAGGTGTATATTTCACAGTGATTTAAACTGAAATTTAGAAGTGCAAGATACTCGCTCTTTGAGTACCTGTTTGCTCCTTAGAGTCGCTGGCAATATCCCATTAAGTGTTTTGTAGCAGTGCTGAGAAATTCCGGCATTTTCACTTTTAAATTAAAGAAGTGCAGGTACTCAGTACCAAACGGTACATGCCCATTTACCTAAATTTAAAGTCTTCTTTATTTTTTATGGGCGAGCGCAAAGCGCTCCATCCCATGCTTTAATCTCTCTTTGGGCTTCTAACTACGCCCATGTCACGTCAGTCACTTACATTGGTTTGTGGGCTTGACTTTTAAATTCTGCTTGCTTTCATTTGTGAAAGGCATGCATACGTCATGCCGTTTCTGGTGTTTAGCCCACCCACACAGCACCTGTAAACTACTCAAACCATTCGAGGCTCGATGTTTTCAGCATGGTTTCCGGACTACTTTATCTTTTTATCTTCCACGCAGCGCGATCGTGCTGGGGTTGACATAGCACAATTGCGCTCAGTTTTTCCGTTTTCAATTTCAGCGCAATCGCGCTGCATTTTACATAGCACGACCCCGCTGTGTTTTTTTTCTTGTAATTTGTGTGGCAGGAAAAGTCCGGTTAGGAATTTACAACGCTAGTAGTTCTAACTCGAGCAAATGCGAGACCCGTTGCATTGCAAATACTTGTTTCTACTGCAATGAAGTGCTGACTGCCGTAAAAGGAAATGATGCAAAAAAGTTCACACTTCAGATGTGTAATATATTGCGAAATGGCACAGCGAAGCATCTTCCACCACTAATAAAGTTCCTGAAATTAGGTCCTAAAAAGCTTCAACGGGACAGCCTATCAGCAGTACAATCATGCCTCCGAGGGAGAATGCAGGCTAAGTGACTGCATTGTGGGATATCTGAAGGTGTGCGCAGGTGTTTGTTCAACTGGATGTACTTTTTTTGATATGTGACCTACAGGCCATTAGCTGCAACAGTTGTGACTGTGATTGCAGGTCGTGTGCACCAGCATTCATTTTTAGGGCTGGGTCTTATTTTTCATCATCTGACTATGAGGCCTAGCAAGTGATGGATCAGATATGTTAATTAAGACATTTCTAATGACTTGTGTGTGTTTACTAATGAGAAAAATGCATAGAGAAATTAATTGTAGAAAAATAATGTATGTGTTTTAAAATGTGCCCTAGGGGAGTGATCTCCATGTATACTAAAAGAAATAAAAGATGCAAAAGAATGAAAAACCTATGAGAAAAAAATGTACTAATATGTCATTACGAATTGTATAACCTATGTTTTATATTAAATCATATTTTTAAATTAGCCGGTCGAAGGGCCTGGTTTCACTGGGTCTCGCTTGCTCTGAACATGGAGAATTCGAATGCCTCGCAAAGGACTGGTAACTGGAGATGGAGATCTTGAACCGCTCAGAGTTCAGGCCACTTAGCTAGAACATTCTGCAAATGTACCAACGGACAGGAGATGATGAAGACAATTTGATACAATTATGTGTAGTGTAGGCTAAATGTACTTTCCCGGGACTTGAACAATAGAGGCACTGACTGAAGAATCGTGTGCAGCAATTTTGTTACCTGAAGAGCCGGGGGATGTTCTCATCGCAAGAAGAACCAATCAATTTTATGGGACACAAGACATATGCAAACTCAAAGATTTGGTAAACAAAAACTATAGGTTAGAGTCATAACTTCCGATAGACTGACCAATTGGCCAGTGGGATGGTCTGGGAGACCCTAATAAAAAGTCATGACAAAGGGTGCGGATTCAGAACTGTGAGTAAAAAGTTGATAACGTCAGATGCTGTCCGAGGTGCTGATATTGGGATCATACTCTGTGAGCCAGAACTGTTGCTGACTATTCTTGACCTGGAGACGAAGACTGACTTGTTTCTGATCCATCCTGGATAGGTAAGTATGAAATGTGACTGATGATTTCGTACCTTTCCTTCTAGGTACCAACTGCGCTGTTTTAGAGATTCACTCTTAGGTAGATTTTTCCAAATTAATGTTTTTCCCTAAACTGTTTTCGCATGAAGACCCCCATGCTAATGATAATCTTGGTTAGGTAGGCTGTTAGGGGTGACGTAGACAATGACAAATGACTGACAAACTTTATTGCTGAGTTACATTGTTAATGCTAATATTCTTAGCTTCGGATGTTGCTTTGTCGCATATGTTTTCTTCAAGAGATAATGTCTTTTAACTGATGAATTAATAAAGAGTTAATTTGAATAAACTTTGAACTAACAGATGACTTAGAATTGTAAGCAATAGGGAGTAAAACTTGTTAACCCTTATCATGAGTAGTGGTTATTTCTTATTAGTATGATTTCTATTGTAGTTTCATAAGTGTTTATCTTGTTTACTGATGTTGATCCTTGGTTCAGTGGTCACTGCATGACTAGGATACTCCATGCGATTCAAAAGGTTCATCAACCTATACGCGTCCCCTTGTAAGTGTACTTACTAAGGACCGGGCGCGCTAGCACAAGCAAGAGGCAAAGGGAGAAAGAAAGAGAAGGATAAAATATTAAAAGGGTAAAGAGGGGATGACAGTAACCTGCAAGAATGAGAGAGAGACTGGAAGTGTATGGTGGTGAAAAAAAGGCATAAGGTTGTATCAAGGCCAGGGAAATTTGGTATTTAGCAATCGCTGCATTTAGCGGCATGAGGGTAGCCAGAAAAATATAAATAATCTCCATGTTGAATACTATCTCAAGTAACACTTGGTGAATGAGTGAGCCCGGCACTCTTTCGGTTGCCTCTATGAGAATATCCTGAAAATCCCCTGGCCAAGTTTACACCTACATTTTCAGTAAGTTTGCTCATCCATCTGTCCTTCCTTTCTTCTCTCATTCATTCTTCTCTTCAAACATACATCCTTCCTTTCATTCATCCCAATCCCATCTATCAGCCATCTATTCTTACTTCTGCCCATCCATCTGTAGTTCTTTCCATCAATCCATCTTTCTCTCATCCAACCATAACCCTTACTCCTCTCATCAATTCATCATCCTTACTTCAGTTCAACCTTCTTTACATCCTTCACTCCATTTCACACAGTTATCCACCTCCTGTAGGAGGCTGGCCTGGTTTATAGTGGGTACCTAAGGTACTTACACCTTATTCCAGGTCCAGTTATCCCTTATTAGTGAAATGTAGGCAGTGTCTAGCAGCTTAGGCTGTCTAGGGGTAGCTGTAGTAGAGCAGACAAGGCTGAACTAGGACACATGCAAAGCTCTTGCAATACCACTATAGTCCCACAGTACTTATACACAATAAAATACAATACTCAGTGTTACAAAAAATAAAGGTACCGTATTTATCGGCGTATAACACGCACCGGCGTATAACACGCACCTCATTTTAAGAGGACATTTCAGAAAAAAAAACCTTAACATTATATCGGCGTATAACACGCACACATCATTTGCCCCCTATTTTCAGGGAGAAAAAGTGCGTGTTATACGCCGATAAATACGGTATTTTATTTTAGTGACACAAGGCCAAAAATATCTTAGAGGCACTACTCTTTCTATACACTAGTAACCAAAATCAGGTAAGTAAACAGTCATAGAATAGTGCAAACAGTGAAAACACAACAGATTGTAATGGGCCTAGGGGCAACACAAACCATATACTAAAATCGTGGAATGTGAAAGTCGGATTCCCCCCTAGGCAAGTGTAGTGTGTAGAGGGGCGCTGGGAGTGTGAGAAAACACCAAAGATAAGTAAAGTACCCCACCTCAGAGCCCAGTAAAACAGGAGTAAAGTATAGCAAGTTTCCTCTGAACACACTAGAAGTCGTTGTGAAGGATTATGCAAGAACCAAGCATGACTGCAAGAAACGAACAATGGGTTCCTGGACCTGAAGACCCGTGGAGAGAGGAGACCAAGTCCAGAACTCGATGAAGAGTTCAGGAAGAACAGGAGCCCCTGCCAACCTGGAAGGAGTTGCAAAAGTGGATTCTCTGGTTGGAAGAAAAGTACAGAAATGCACAAAAGAAGATAGCTGCGGGTTCCTGCTTGGTGCAAAAGATTTCCCAAGTTGAGTTATTGGATGCATACTGTTTGCGTCGCTGGATTCCACCAACAAGCATTGGTTCATGCAAGAACGTGTTTTGAGTCAGAGGAGCTGCCCGGACCCAGGAGGGTCCCTCAGAAGACCTGACAGCACCCACAGGAGGCCCAGGACATGGGAACAAAGGAGTTGCAAAGTGCGGTCATCTCAGCGCTACACAGAGGGATCCCACACCGCCGGAGAACAACTCAGGGAGCTGAGCATCGCAGGATAGAGTTCTGGGGACCTCGACTACGTTGTGCATGAAGAACTTTTGGAAGAAGTGCACAGAAGCCCAAGGAGCTGTAGAGGACGCAATGCACACAGGTACTGTCTGGCACGGCCCTTACCTCCACCAATTTTGGACAGCATGGCTTTTTGGACCCTCGGGATCACTTCGGTCCACCACCTGTATTCCAGGGCTCATGCTCGTTGACAGGAGAGGAGTCCCAGAGTACCGGTCATCGTCGCAGAGAGGTACCTGCTGAAGCAGGGAAGTGACTCCATCACTCCACAGGATATTCCTTTGATTCTTCTGGTGCAGTTTGTGAAGACAGGCAGTCCTCAGAGTGTGCACAACCTAGAAACTATTGCAATTGCTGGCTGGAGCTGAAGTTAGAGGTCACAGTAGCCTTCCTGGATACTTTGTTGCAGTTACAGTGGTTCCTGGAGCAGTCTGCAGTTGATCCGACAGTCCGAAGCTGAAGCAGAGAATGCATAAGAGTCCTGGTGGAGTATTGCAAACCGAATCTGAAGAAACACCCAGAGGAGAGACCCTAAATAGCCCTGAGAGGGGGATTGGCTACCTACCCAGGTCTGTGAGGTGGCAGCAGCTGGGGCTGCAGTGGAAACCTCAGAGAGCTGGTTTAGCAGTCCTGGGGGTCCAAGGTGGAGCCCCCAGGTTGCCTTGAATTGGCCCCCAGTACCAGATTTGGATTGGGGGTTCAATTACACAATCTTAGACACCTCAAATGGTCATATTCAGAGTTACTATTGTGAAGCTACATATATGTATTAACATATATGTAGTGCAGTCTTATAATGGTGTCCCCGCACTCACGAAGTCTGGTAAATTGGCCCTGGACAACGTGGGGGCACCTTTGCTAGTGCAAGGGTGCCCTCACACAAAGTAACTTTGCACCTAGCCTTCAGTAAATGAAGGTTAGCCATATAGGTGACTTATAAGTTACCTGGTGCAGTGAAAAATGGCTGTGAAATAGTGTGTGCACTATTTCACTCAGGCTGCAGTGGCAGTCCTGAAGGAGTGTTTGTATGAGCTCCTTATGGGTGGAAAAAGAAATGCTGCAGCCCATAAGGATCTCCTGGAACCCCAATGCCCTGGGTTCCTAGGTACCATATTCTATGGACTTATAAGGGAGGTGGGTCCAGTGTGGCAATTATAATTGGTATATGGAGTCACTAAACTATAGTGACAAATTTGGTAAACAGAGCATTAGCACTGGAGTTCTAATTAGGAGAACTCCAGTGACACAGTCGAGCATAATGACAAAACATATAGGCCACAAACTATGAGCACTGGGGTCCTGGCTAGCAGGATCCCAGTGAGACAGTAAAAACACACTGACAAACAGGCAGGAATTGGGGGTAACATGCCAAGAAAGATGGTACTATCCTACACCTCCCCACTGATGACCCATTCTCTTTATCCTTCCATCCACCTGTGTCCACCAATTCATCCACCCAGCTGTCTATTCATCCATTTCTCCATCCATCCATCCCTCCTTTCTTTCCTTTTATGTTCTTGTTGCTTTGTTCCCTATTCCCTGAGCTCTGTCATGCTTTTCATCCGAGTGTCTCCCATCAAAATTTAGAGACACTCTTAAAGGTTCAATGTCAGGCTTACTGCCCAGTGTCACCCATTCTCTGTTTAAGCTGCTCAAGTGCAAGATTTATAACGCCCTGCTCTGTAGTGATGGCAATGGCCTTCTAAGAAATCAAAGCCATCATTGGTGATGCGGTGTAGGGCGTTTTGTGATGTAGCCAGTATATACATTTCCTCAAGCCTCTGAGATCATAGCCTCTACTCTTTTTTGTCCACCACCCTGTTGCTGTCTTTCTGTATCTCCAGCTCCAGTCAGCCTCTAGTCCACCGTGCCACATGTGTAGTTGCTAGATCAGATAAATCATTCTTCTTGAATTAAGTTTTGTAAACTAACTTCTCCCTCTTTCTATGTCTGCATCTAGTGGGATAGCAAGTAGAAGTGAGAGTTCAGGTCTGTGAAGAATTGAGAAAAAGGGGTCCTCTACTTCCATCACAATGGAAACAAGCCAGCAGATGGACAACTTGCACTGTAAACATGAGAAGCTTGAATGAGCCTAATCTGGAGATCCAAGTGTTAAATGCTGTTCGGCCAACTGTGAGTTATTGAGCGGTAGCTGTGAAGGTGCTGATGACTACTCGCTAAACAAACAACCCCTTCTACTGCCAAGTGAAGTGGTGATGAGTTGTGAGATTTCAGCTGTGCTCCTTTTGACCTACAACACCTGCTACCAGGTCAGGAACAAATCTGACAAAGGAGAATTACAGAGTCCCCATGGAATCAGACACTTGGAGCCTGGATATGCTAGCAGGGAAAAACAACCCCAGGTGTACCCCTTGCAGGCTGTTTCTGTGTTCATTACACAGTGAATGCGCAGGCTTAGTTTAGTTCATAGTGGGGTAACAATAACAGAATTCCGTCTTCGAGGCATAATAAGAAAAAGTAAAATAATACCTAACAGCAATAGATAATAAAATAATAAGCAACAAAAGAATGTACTAAACATAAAATCGCATTGACAACAGAGGTTTAACTTGTAAGAAGGAAGGAGGAAAACCGAGCCAGTGCTTGCTAGCAGGTGAAGGGTGATCGTGACTGGGAGTGAAGAGAAAGTCAGTTCTCATGATTGAAGCAGGCACAGTTTAAGCTTCTGGTTTTTAGTTTGAAGGTTGAGAAAATGCACGGTTCGCTCCCCAAAATGCGGAGACTGCAGTATAACATGGCAAAGATTTAACTCTTATCAGGGACCATTTCATTTAAAAATCGCAAGGTTTTCATGCAGATTCGTGTGAAGATGCTTGACTGATTAGTAATAGGAGAAAAAGTGTAAGAAATATTTGTAGGAGGCTGGCCTGGTTTGTAGTGGGTACCTTGGGTACTTACACCTTATACCAGGTCCAGTTATCCCTTATTAGTGAAGTAGTAGTGTTCTGACACCTTAGGCTGATAGAGGTAGCTATAGCAGAGCAGCTTAGACTGAACTAGGAGGCATGCAAAGCTCATGCAATACCACTTATAGTTACACAGTACTTATACACAAGTAAAGACAATACTCAGTGTTACCAAAAATAAAGGTATTTTTTGGGGTGACAGAGTACCAAAAATATCTTAGAGACAATACTCCTTCTGGAGGTAAGTATTATACACAATCTATACACTAGACACCAAAATTAGGCAAGTAAATAGTCATAGAACAATGCAAACAGTTGGAAATCCTATAGAATGCGATGGGAGAAAATAGGTTGAGGGAGCAACACAAACCATATACTAAGAAAATGGAATGTGAATCACAGGTTCCCCCCTAGACAAGTGTAGTGTGTGCAGAATCGCTGGGAGAGTAAGAATACAGTAAAGGTAAGTAAATTACCCCACTCCAGGGCCCAGAAAAGCAGGAGTAAAGTACTGCAAGTTTCCTTAGGACACACTTCACCTCGTTTTTGGGATTTTGCAACAGCCAACCAAGTCTGCAAAGAGCAACTTCTAGAATACTGGACCTGAAGACCTGCAAAGGAAGGGGACCAAGTCCAGAAGTCGAAAGAAGTTCCAGGAAGGACAGGCGCCCCTGCCAACCCAGAAGAGGGTGCAATAGAAGAGTCCCCGGTTAGTCGAAGACTGCAGGAATGCACCCTAGGAAGATGCCAGTGGGTTCCTGCGTAATGCAAAAGGTGTCCCACTGCGTGAAGATCGTTGCAGACGATCTTCACAAGCCTTGGCTACCACAAAAAGTGCGTTTTTCATCAAAATGGCCCTGGATGGACCCAGGAGGGACCTCGGGCCTCAACTCTGTGTGAGGAGGAAGAGGGGGCTCTCTGCACTTTAGAGAGCCCTCAGGATGCCAGCCAGCACCCCCAGAAGATGCAGGATCTGGGTTCAAAGGCGGTACAAAATGCGGTTGATGCAGCACAACAAGAGAAGGTCCCACATCGCCAGAGAACAGCTCAGCGAGTTGAACATCGCAGGATGGAGTGCTGAGGACCTGGGCCAGGCTGTGCACGAATAATTTTTGCAAAGAGTGCACAGAGGCCTCAGGAGGCGAAGAAGACACATAGTACACAGAGGTACCATTGTTCTCAGGAAAGGCAAGGTCTTACCTCCTCCAAATTGCATCAGCAGGACCTCAGAACAGTCTGATGATGATGTCCACCCTCTATGTCCTTAGGAGCACACTTGTCAGTGTGAGAGGAGTCCCAGGGTACAAGTCGTCATCTTGGAAGGTGCCTGCTTGGAGCAGGGGAGTGACTCCATCACTCCACGGGATATTTCTTCGGTCCTTCTGGTGTAAGATGAAGACAGGGAGTACCCAGAGCGTGCACACTGTGGAAACTGTTGCAGTTGCTGACCTGGAGCTGAGGTTGCTGAAGAAAAGTGTCTCTTGCAAATACTTTGTTGCAGTTACAGCGTTTCTTGGAGCAGGCTGCAGTTGATCCGAGGACAGAAGAGTCTGAAGTTGTTGCAGAGGATTCCTGAAGGAAACTCACTAGCAGAATCTGAAGAGGACCCACAGGAGAGACCCTAAATAGCCCTGAGAAGGGGATTGGCTACTTTATCAGGTATCGACCTATCAGGTGTGGTCTCTGATGTCACCTGCTGGCACTGGCCACTCAGATCCCTCCAGAGTGCCCCTGCACCTTGCAAAGCAAGATGGCTGAAGTCTGGGACACACTGGAGGAGCTCTGGGCACCACTCCCGGTGTGGTGATGGAAGGGGAGTGGTCATTTCCCTGTCCTTTGTCCAGTTTTGCGCCAGAGCGGGGGAGAAGGGGTCCCTGAACTGGTGTAGAGTGGTTTATGCAAGGAGGGCACTGTCTGTGCCCTTCAAGGCATTTCCAGAGGCTGGGGGAGGCTACCCATCCCCAGCCTATAACACCTATTTCCAAAGGGAGAGGGTGTAACACCCTGGTCTCAGAGGAAATGCTTTGTTCTGCCTTCCTGGGACTGGGCTGCTCAGACCCCAGGATGGCAGAACCCTGTCTGTGAGGTAGCAGCAGCTGTAGCTGCATTGCAAGCCTCAGAGAGCTGGTTTGACAGAACTGGGGGTCCATGGTGGAGCCCCCGGGATGCATGGAATTGGCTCCCAAATACCAAATTTGAATGGGGGGACAATTCCATGATCTTAGACATGTTACATGGCCATATTCGGAGTTACCATTGTGAAGCTACATATAGGTATTGACCTGTATGTAGTGCATGCGTGTAATGGAGTCCCTGCACTCACAAAGTCCGGGAAAATGGCCCTGAACTATGTGGGGGCACCTTTGCTAGTGCAAGGGTGCCCTCAGACTTAGTAACTTTGCACCTAACCTTCAGCAAGTGAAGGTTAGACATATAGGTGAGTTATAAGTTACTTAAGTGCAGTGAAAATGGCTGTGAAATAGTGTGTGCACTATTTCACGCAGGCTGTAATGGCAGTCCTGTGTAAGGGTTTCTCTGAGCTCCTTATGAGTGGCAAAAGAAATGCTGCAGCCCATATGGATCTCCTGGAACCCCAATGCCCTGGGTACCTGGGTACCATATACTAGGGACTTATAAGGGGGGTCCAGTATGCCAATTGAAATTGGTAAATGAAGTCACTGGCCTACAATGACAAATTTAAAAGCAGAGAGAGCATAAGCACTGGGCTTCTGGTTAGCAGAGCCTCAGTGACACAGTTAGGCACTACACAGGCATACATATTAGGCCACACACTATGAGCACTGGGATCCTGGCCAGCAGGAGCTCAGTGAGACAGGCAAAACACACTGACACATAGGTTTTTATCTATGAGCACTGGGGTCCTGGCTAGCAGGATCCCATTGACACAGTAAAAGCACACTGACACACACTCACAAACAGGCCAAAAGCGGAGGTAACCATGCTAGAAAGAGGCTACTTTCTCACAATATTGTAACACTTTGCTATTCAGGACTTCCACACAAGGCTCAGGACTATTGCCTGGATTTGTCGCTTTTTCCTCGGCCAATGCAATTCAGTCATTTTAACAGATATGCATCATTAATTTTTGCCGGGTACGTGCACTGCTCTATTTTGTACTTTTTGTAATTTAGCATGTTTAAAAATATGCCCTGTAAAATTTCAAAAACCAAAAGGCAAGTTTCACAGAGATTGGTTCCTTTCACATGGTTTAGAAAGGGTGAATGAGTCACATTAGGAACAGCGAAGGACTGGCCCAGGGGTACTTTACCACACCTGCTAGTATGTCCACTTTGATAGAACAACTTACCTTGAGTTGAAACCTGGGAATTTATCACAGACATATTGAAAGCCGCCTTAATCCCAATCTGAATCTGTCTGAACAGATCCAACAACATTTTAGTCGTGATCTTTTATAGGGGCTTGCAAGCTGCTGTATAACCTACCTTTTGAGCCTAGGAGTACTCGAAACTGAAATGTCCTGGAACAGAAGGACATAGCTTACCAAAGGAAGAATTTCCAGTTGATTGGAAAAGTCTTGGAAGATCTTGGGACCTGTAGTCTCATTTGCCGGCAAACTTTCTATATGCCAAGGTTCACCTTGTTGACTGCAGTTTGTCCTGAATACAAAGAATACGTCTTAAATTGGTAAAACTGCCTTTTCCAGTCAAACTGTAAAAGCGGTGCAGACTTCCAGTAGAAGACCAAGGAACAGCATAAACTATATCCATCATGCCTACTTCGAGCACCAGTTGCCAAAATATATTCTCACCTGTGAAAATTTTACATTGCAACTTTGACTGATTTAATGAGTCTGCAAATAGAGATTTTCCTAGCCTTGGTGTCTGAAAGGCTAGATTGTATTAAAGACACGGAGGCGAGTATTATGCGCGTTTTTCTAACTATAATAAAATATGGCAGCCAAGAAAAACTACAAATCCCAGAAACCCTGGGAAAAAAACGACCACATTACATCACAAAGGGAACAACCAATGGCACGTCGAGTATGAGCACAACTATCTTGACTGAGAGCAACAAGCCCTCTTTACTTGCGAGAGTCAGTCAGAAGAAGATTCCGAGAGCCAAAAAAGAACCAAATACAAAGTCAATAAGGCAGATAGAAAATCCTTAAAGGAGTCCCATCAGAAACGAAGAAGGAGAAACTGGCCAACAGGAACTTCGGTGCGGCGGAGCCGGATACGGAGAAGCTGAGTGCAAATTAACTGGACGCAGCTGAGCTGGTTGAAGGCAGAGGAACTGCGGAAAAACAACAGGGAGGGTTAATGCAACTGTGGTGGGATAATACTCGCCTCCGTGTCTTTAATAAAATCTAGCCTTTCAGACACCAAGGCTTGGAAAATCTCATTTTTATTACAAGACCGGAGGCTCATATTGTGCTTGTTCAAAGCATGGATATCACATTGTCTAACGGGTGATCAAGAGGTTTAGAATACAATGTTCTAAATGTATTAACGTTTGACCAATCTGCAGATCTGAGAATATCGTGTAAACCAGCCCCTGCTCAAAAGGCTCGAGAGACCTCAGCCACTCTCACCGAATGAGCACCAAACGGAAGAGTAGAGACAACCGCGAGGGCCATGAGCCACCAAACCCATGGGGCCAACGTAGGGGCTGACACAGGCCTATGGGGTTTCTGAAAGGAAATGATTAATTGGGAAGAGGAGATACTTCTGAGATATGCAGTTCGAGAAATGTAAGTCTTTAAACAATTCCCAACACACAATTTGGGTTGAGAGGGGTAAAAAAGGATAATGCACAGATTATAAATTAGTCTTAGTACGCTTATTGACTTGGAAGTAAACACTTAAAGAGGAATATTGAAAAGAGGAAGCATCCAGAGCTTTAACGTCAGATACTCGCTTTATAGACACCAAACACAAAAGCATTTTCAATTTGGCAGACTAATGTTTGAGTGATAGGTCAGCATTATCCGGCCATGCAATAAAAAGGCGAAGAACAGCATTAACATCCCACATAACGTTATATTTAGGAGCCGGAGGCTTAGCAAAACGCACCCCCTTTAAAAGTCGAAAAACCAACAGGTGTTCGCCAATAGGTCGTCCGCCCACTCTGACATGCTCCGAAAAGATCGCAGCTACATCAGGCCAACTTGTAGACCTTTGTTGTGCCTGGAACCCAGAACTGTTGGATAAAATGGACAGCCTCTTCCGTAATTCCTGGGGTTCTCCAGGAAGCCCCGAAACTCTCCAAGCTATGAGACATAGGGAGTTCTCTATGACCAGGCTGTGAGGAAGACACCGAGGGTTCAAGAGCAGATTGGGAAAAGGAGGAATCAGTACAGGAAACTCCAAAGCTAGCTCCAATAGAGTTGGATACCGAGGCTGGGACTGCCAAAAAGGAGTGTCCAGGACCAGGGATGACTGTTGTCTGCGACCCTGAGCTAGAACCTGGGCAATGAGAAGAATCAGAGGAAATGCATAGAGAAGGGAACGAGGCCATGACTGAAGGAAAGCGTCTGTGGCCATCGCAAGAGGATCCGGCCTCCAACTGAAGAAGGAAGGAAGCTTGGTGTTGATGTGAGAAGCAAAGAGGTCTATTGACGCCAAAGACAGAAGAAAGATGATTGAAAACAGAAGAATGAAGACGGCAATCACTTGAGTCATAAATATACCTTGAAAACCAGTCAGCCACCACATTTAGTTTGCCCGGGAGATATTCTGCCCTGACCAAGATGTTCCTCTGGAGACAGAATTCCCACAGGCTTCTGGCCAGTAAAGCCAGGGGTTTGGATCTGGTACCGCCCAGCCAGTTCATGTACCTGACTGCCGACAGGTTGTCCATCCTCAGGAGAACTGTGCACTTTACCCTGTCTTTTATAAAGGACTGGATGGCAAAGGAACCTGCAAGCATCTCTAACCACTTGATGTGCAGTGTTGACTACTTAATGGTCAAACAACAACAAAAGGGAGGGGCATGTGTGGGGAGGTTTGGAGAACAAACTCCTGGTCCTGTGTATAAGACTCCCAATAGTTATCAAATCAAAAATTGTATATATACACAGTTCCAAAAAGGGGTTTCTTTCAAAATGATAGTTCTATATTGAGGTTGGTGGAAAATCAATTTGTTTGAAGCAAGTGCCCTCACTCACCTTTCGGTGACATGCTTCATCATAGGGCTATGCTCCTCATCAGGCCGGCACTGCAATGCCTGACGGGCCCCACAAGGGGGCTCTTTGACGGAGATCTTTTGTAAATGATGAACAACCGGTCAAAAACAGAATAATCTAGGATTAGTATTGAGGTAGTTAAAAATGACTAGAGGTAAAAAATGCAATTTATTAGAATATTGATACCTCTGACATGATTAAAAACGACATGAGGGGAGATAATAAAACGATGTCTAAACTCCCCAGGAGGAAAAAAAGTTATATAATCACTAGGTCTCTCAATGGAGGGTAGTGAAAGTACACACAGGATCCCCTGTGTTACTTTGTTTAATAGGTCAACATGTTTCTTGCTAGTTAGTCAAAAATGATCTACTGCGATTCATCAGGACCATGACATGTACCTAATCCTTAAGCAATTAGAGACCCATAATAGGGAATATCAGATTAACAGGAACCTGAAATATAGAAGAAATAAACAATCGTCAAATATTTTTTTTGTATCAAATATCAATGTGTGACAATGTCCTCATTTTTAAAACCACAAACTCGTGAGAGATCCCTTCGGTGACATGTGACAAAAGCAAATCAGTGAAAAAGAAAACAACACGGCAAAGGTGCCACAATGCTTACCCTCCATATACTAAAGGATGGGCCCCATCGGGGAAAATATCAGGCTTAAGCGGTCCACTATGGTCTAAATACGTATAAAGAAAGAATACCTTAAATTACGACAGAGTGGGGCGTAATGTCACAATGTAGAGTCTAAACATTTATCTAAATGTGACGACAAAGCCATGGGATAATATCAAGACTAAAAACTACCATAACCAGAAAAACACATACATATACATAATCTCATCTTGATAGTCCTAAGTATCTTAAAGATTGTCCTGGAGAAATGCTGGAGCAGTACAAAGTAAAGTGCTAATAATAGAGTCCCAACAGACCTTGATAGGAAAGTTTTTGTAAGGTTGAGCGTTGCTAACAGGTAAACTTGTAACCTGACACAACAACATCCCCGCTAGGCCATAAACTCAGGCCGAGGAAAGGTAAAGGGAAGAAACAAGACATATGCCACACTTATGTGAAAATGCCAAAGCGGTGTCCCAATGAAAAAATCCTAACGCGCGTTAATAATCTTGCTCTGTGGCATAATACACGGGCGAGAGCCGAAAGGGAAAATTAGCATGGGAGAATGTGTAAACCGAGTACCGAAACGTGAATCGTTAAACCGGTACCGGACATGACTAAGGGCAGTGCGAGCGAGCTCCCGCATACTGCCGAGTTTAGTTAACAAGTGGAAAAGTCAAGGATATTACCTGGAGAGGAAGGCGCGCAAGGGAGCTCTCGCGTACTGCCTACTCTCAGAGGTCCCACGTGACTGGACCGTAGTTGATCATTACTCGAGGCAGTGTGCGCAAAAGAATTATCGCGCGCTGCCAAAAGACAATAAAAAATGATGAAGGTCACGAGCCTAGCTTGAAAAGCGAGCGCGCGCTGGGCAGCTCTCGCATATTATCAAATACATTTAGAATTAGAGTCATATAATGCAAGGAACAGTCCATAGTTCCACAAAAGAGACAGTTACTCTCAGTAGTACAGCGTACAATGGTAAACCTATATCGCTCTGTGTATTCCCGGAACGATGAGAGGTATTCAGTGGGTGGAGCTTTTAAAGGGAAGCTGCATACAGTGGAGACAGGAAATAGAAAAAGGACTGTAACCAAGGGAGAGTAATCGACACAAAAAAGGGACACGGAGGCAGCTCCAGCCATATATGAAGGGTAGAATCCCAGAGCAAAAGCAGAGTGGTATCAGAAGAGGCTAATACACTTTGGGATATCTAATCAGAAATGCAAAGGATGTTCATCTCTAAAAATAGAATATAGAAATATATAATCCATAGGAAATTGAGAGAATCAGAACGTAGATAGTATCAAGACCATAGTATGGCAAAAGATATGGAGAAAACATCTCAAGGAGGTCTACAGGACCAAAGAGAGGGGTATAACTACTTATGGATAAAGTTGGTCCAAGGAATCTCATCGTTGAGTCCAGTTATATGAGTCTTCAACCTGAAAACCCAACGTTGTTCTTTCTCAAATAACCTAGTTGCACAGTCTCTATTGTCTCTAATAGTCTCCAAAATAACCCACCGGAGGTCACCAGGAGTGTGGTGTTTCTCAATGTAGTGGTTGGTCAGTTTCGTCGAAGATCTCTTACACCTGATGGTACTACGATATTCATTGATTCATATTTTAACCATTCTAGTTGTCATACCTATGTATTTCAGATCACAAGGGCACATGATCATGTATATGCAATCTTTAGTACGGAAATTAGTATGTGATCTTAATTGCCATTTCCTGGGTTCACCCAGGTCCAGCTCCTGTGTGCTGATGGTAAAAGGGCAAACATTACACCCACCACAGGGGTGGTGTCCTTTGACTCCCAACCATTGCTTAACACCAATGGTGTTAGAGTACTGGCGGGGTGCAGGTCTTATATGGAGTACTAGGTCTTTAATGTTCTGTGTTCTCTTGAAGGAGAATATAGGACGTTCTAATGATTCCCCCGCACTGTTAAGGATAGGCCAATGTCTCTGTACAATGCTCTTGATCTGGTTACTCAGAGGAGTGAATGTGGTCATGCATGTCAGTCTAGATTGCTGAGTACGTGTCGTGTTAGTCAAAAGGGTCTCCCTGGGGATATTCCTGGCTCTTTTCTTAACCCGTCTAATGTTCGAGATAGGGTAGTTCCGTTCACTTAATTTGCAACACAGGGTGTCAGTTTGGGTGTGAAAGTCAGTTGTTTCTGAACAATTGCGTTGTATCCTTGAAAACTGTCCAAAGGGAAGGTTATCTCTCAGTGCTTTAGGATGGTGACTATTGTAGAGTAAAAGGCTGTTCCTATCAGTGGGTTTGTGGAACACAGAGGAATGGAGATACCCCTCCCTTAGTGTAATGCGTAGGTCGAGGAAGGATATCTCTATGTCTGAGATGTTAGTGCTAAAGCGAAGGTGAGTATCTAAAGTATTAATCCAATGAGTAAAGGCTTTCGCTTGTTCTGCATCACCTTTCCAGATCACTAGAATGTCATCTATATAACAACGCCACAGTCTGATATTTGAAAAGAAAGGTTGTGTGGGAGTAAGTATATGACGCTGTTCAAAAGCATACATATACAAACAAGCAAGACTGGGCGCAAAGGTACTCCCCATGGAGGTACCTTGTATCTGATGGAAAAGGCGTTCTTCAATTTGAAAGACGTTTTCTTTGAGAGCCAAACTTGCACATTGCATGATAAAACTGATAGGGGTATTGTAAGTCCATGTATCTGCCTGGAGTATGTCTTCCACTGCAGCAAGAGTTGCCTCCTGTGGTATATTGGTTTATAAAGCCTCCACGTCTAGACATATCAGCATGTCAGTGGTACCTGCGTTGTTGATATCTTCAAGTAGAATCAGGGTGTCCTCGGTGTCTTTCAAGAATGTGGACGTCTTTTGGACAATAGGTTGCAGAAAAAAATCACAAAATTTGAATAGAGGTTCTAGAAGAGATTCTATCCCAGACACTATCGGGCGGCCAGGAGGAGGAGTGCCCTTGTGGATCTTAGGGAGACAGTAGAAATAGGGTATCCTGGGATTTTTTGCATCCAGGAACTCTGCTTCATGCTGGGTAATCCAACCAGCTGATTCTGCTTCTATTATCATCCCACGAATCATGCGTTGTAAACGTGGGGTAGGATCGATCGATATATGTTTGTAATAAGCTCCATCGCTGAGCAATCTGAGGCATTCTTGTTTGTAATCGGTTGTGTCTAGAACCACAGTCGCGCCTCCTTTATCTGCAGGTTTAATGGTGATGTCCAAATTGTGGGATAAGGAATGGATCGCTGTTCGTTCCAGTTTCGAGAGATTCTGAAATGAATGGTGAGGTTCCAGGAGTTGGACTTCATGGTGCACCGCCTTCCCAAAGGTAAGCACTTCTATAGGGAGCGAAGTAGGGGGAGGCATGAAGGTGGAGGGGTTCCTTAGGTTAGTATCACCTCTCAAATCTGTCAAAGGACGGTCTTTTTAAAGAAAAAGTGTAGTCTAATCTTCCGAAACAAGGCTGACATTTCGCAATTTAGACGGAACTGATCCTCCTTAGGAGTTGGTACAAAGCCTAAGCCTTTTTCTAGACCTGCCGTCTCTGGTGGTGGGAGAGTAATACTAGAGAGATTGACGACTAGGGTTTTGTTTTGTGTTGTCACACTGCGGCTCCTGGTAACCATCTGAGGTTCCTCCTGTGCCCAGTGAACGTTTCTGCCTCTCCTTCTGTTTCTGCCTCTCCTTCTGTTTCTGCCTCTGCCCCGGCCTCTTCCTAAAAAAGGATTGAAATTGTACTGTGGCTGTGGTTAAAAAAAAGGTATGGGCATTTGTTGCCAAGGAGGGACCTGTTGGTATGGGAATGGAGGGTTGAAATGCGTAGGGGGAACATAGCAATTCTGGATCGTTCTCTGTCCCTCGTCGCTACTCCAATCATCTGAGCTTGAGCTGTAATGAGATGTTCGGGGTCTCCGTTGTGGAACATCGGTCTCATCTGAGGTCTCAGGGGCTCCCTCATATTGGTAATCATCTTTCGTGTAGGGATAGACTTTTTCCCTACTAAATCGCTTTATGTCTTTCTGAAGTTTGTTGATTTTCTGTCGCGTAAGGTATTCTTTAGTCTCATTAAGTTCCAAGTTAATTTTGGCTAAACGAGATTTAAACTGAGAGAGTTGGACCGTGGCTTTCATGGACGCCTCAGTGATGGAGATCTGGATGGTGATGGAATCAGCCAAACGTTTCGAAGTATTAATAATCAAGACCAACCAGTCCTGAGTACATTTCCATGAAATCTGTGACCAATCTAGTCGGAATTGTAAGTCTTGTAGAAAAATTCTGGGGACATTAGTAACAATCAGACCATTTGGTGAGATGTTGGCCCTTAGATATTCTGTCATGATTGTGCCGTGGAGAACGGTCTTAATGAGTTCTTTCTTTAAAGCAGACAACTTAGTCCAATCTTCCTTGGTACCACTGGAAGGACCACTGCTCTCATCTCCTAAAATGGATGGGGTCTGTAGAATGGCTTGCACCATGTTGTCATCAAAACTGAGACCTTGTAGGTCTGACATGTTCACCACCAGATATAATTTATCGGAGTGAACAAACAACGCCCTGCAGCTCAAAAGCTATGCTAAATCATCAAACAACAACAAAAGGGAGGGGCATGTGTGGGAGGTTCGGAGAACAAACTCCTGGTCCTGTGTATACGACTCCCAAAAGTTATCAAATCAAAAATTGTATATATACACAGGTCTAATGGACCATTAACCGCCAGACGAGAGTTGACCACATCTTGCGCCCCAACCTGTCAGACTTGCATCTGACTCTAAGTCAAGATCTGGGGCAGCAGAGAAAATCGTTCTCCCGTTCCAAGGATCTAAATGACTGAGCCACCAAAGAAGTTCTTCTCAGGATTCGGAATCCAGAACGTCTGGGTCTGAGTAAGCTAGACCCTTGCAAAGGTGATGGATTTTTAATCTTTGCATAGCTCTGTAATGATGAGGCCCCGGAAAAATGGCCTGAATGGAGGAATAAAGAAGGCCCACCAATCGAGCTATTGATCTGAGGGAACAGAGAGGGATGGATAAAGCATGACGTATTTCCTTCTTTATCAAATCCACCTTCTGTTGAGGGAGTTGAAGAATCGAATCGACTGTGTTTACTAAGAACCCAAGGAATACGAGTCGCTGAGCAGGTACGAGGATCGATATTTGAGGGTTTATAAGAAACCCCAGACTTGACAAAAGGTTCTGACAAAGATCCAGATGAGTCAAGAGGCAAGATCTGTTTTGAGCCATAATAAGAAAATCGTCACGATAAACTATCAGTCTGACCCCCTAACTTCTGAGGAAGGCTATTACAGGCTTGAGAATCATGGTAAAGCACCAAGGGGCTGAGAAAAGACCGAAAGGGAGCGTTTTGAATTGGAAGAAAGAATTTTCCCACTGGAACCGAAGAAACTTCCTGTAAGAGGGATGGTTGGGAACCATGAGGTAGCCGTCCTGAAGGTCTGGATGGACCAACCAATCACCCTGATGCAGCGGATCTCTGAGATGAAGGATAGTCTCCATCTTGAAATGGTGGAATACTACGAAATTGTTGAAGAATTTTAGTTTTATGACCGGCCGATGTTTGTTGTTCTTTTTCCGGACAAGAAAGATAGTAATGAGGAAACCTGTAGGGTCGAAGTTGACCCTTTCTATCGCGTGCTTCAGGAATAAAGCTCCTACCTCCTCCTGAACCAGAAGGAACTGATCCTGCCAAAAATGAAGAGGTTGGGGTGGATGAGTCTGAAAGGGACGCTGATATAACTCTGTGCAATAGCCCTGGATAGTTTGAATAACCCAAGGATCCGAAGTGAGAGATAACCAATCATTCAAACAATTTGCTAGTCTGCCTCCTACGGGAGGAAGGCCAGAACTGAAAGTTCTTACCTGCAAGCTGATCTCCCTTGGATTTAAATCCCCTGTTGCGGGCTCCATGGAAACGTCGGGGATAGAACAGGGGTTTGTAACCTTGGTAGAAACCCTGTTGGGAGTCTTGATTGAAGGAGCCTCTGTTGAGATACTGCCCTCTTGATGCATAACGGCTGGCAAATTGACCCCTTCCTTTGCCAGCCCTGCCAAAAACCCGCTGGGAAAAATTATTTTCATAGAAGATTGGGCCTTGTCAATAGAAGCAAAAGTAGACACATCTACTCATCTCCTTAATAAGAGTCTCCAAAAAAAAGGCTTTCAGCTTTAGCACCTTCTTCTTTAGTTGCCAAGGAACTCAGTTTCGGGTCAATCTTTAAAAGAAGACTGTTGCGTCACTTTTGGGAAATGTAGGCATTAGCGTTGCCCAGCATGCAGATTGCTCTGTGTGCCCAATTCAAAAGAGCCTCAGGGTCTATTTGGCTCCCCTCCATCCTTGCCTCTTCAGCCAAATCCAAAATCCTCACTAAAGGACCAATGAGATCCAGAAGTCTGTCCTGGGAATTAGACGAGGCTCTATCGACCCCTTTCTTGTGATCCTTCCCAAACTTAGTGAAGAATCGCAACATGTTGGGATCGATAGCGGGGGTATCAGCCACCATGGAAGGAAGGGCAGGTCTAGGACACTCTAACTTCAACTTGTTTCTATAGGATTTATCCAAAGCATGTCTCAAATAAAACAAAACATATTCAGAGACATGGTCAGAAGGGAACCACTCAGAAGAATTAGTGTGGTGAATTGACGTAGGTTCGAACATGGGTTCCCCAAAATGGTCAACAAGATCATCAGACAATGCCAGGGATGAAATTGTACTGGGAGAAATTTTACACCTTTTCTGCGAAGCCCGTGATTAGAGATGATATGATTGACGTGCAAGCGAGATGCAACATCGTCTAGAATATCATCCCCATCACTGTCCGTATCTCTCAGATTAAGTATATTAAGGGGGGAAGAAGGGAGCCTTGAAGGATCTGCACCAAATTTAATGGAAACGCCTTTGGAAGGCACATAGGAGGGTGCCGCACCTTTCATTCCCTAATTTGAAGGGACATCGTCAGAGGCCTGTAACATTTTTGATAATGAGGCTTCTAAATTCTTGGAAATGTCAAGCTTAGAAACTGAAACTACATGCTGAACAGAGTCTTTGATAAATTACTTTAAATTACCTTTTAAAGACTGAGCCTGCTCATCCCCAGACATATTGAAATAAAAAGGAAAAATTATTTTAACCCAAATTATAATGAAAATTACAAAAAAAACTGGACTAAAAACGAGGGAAAAAACAGAAGTAAAGTTCCCCAGTAGAAAAAAACCTGACATGCAATGCTTAACAGTGGAGGGAAATACCACGGGCTGGAGAGGGCGTTTTTGGAGGCGGAACAACCGATCAAAGGCAACCGGTTGAGAACGCCCCCAGAGTTTGAGGGTATACTTGGCAATAAAAGCCACTTGAAAACTAGCCTTTGCCTTGGGTGAGAAAAATAAATAAACAGGCCTGAGGTCCATTGTGAGGGACGCACAAGCACAGCACAGCACAGCACAGCGGGAGTCGAACGAGGCGGAATGGCTCAGAAATGAAAAACAACCATTACGAACATTGGTAAGGAGAGAGAAGAGCGCGAAGATCGCAACGGTACGAAAATATAATCAATACACTCTTAAGCATGGAAATATATCAATACACTGACAGGAAAATACATTAAGAATAAGAAATGATGAGCAGAGTACTTATCTTGACTGCCAGCAGCAAAGAAAGAGGGCTTGTTGCTCTCAGTCAAGATAGTTGTGCTCATAATCGATGTGCCATTGGTTGTTCCCTTTGTGATGTAATGTGGTAGTTTTTTTCCCCAGGGTTTCTGGGATTTGTAGTTTTTCTTGGCTACTATATTTTATTAAAGTAAGAAAAGAATGCATAATATGAGCCTCCGGTCTTGTAATAAAATGAAAGGAACCTGAGTTTGATGCTGTTTTATGGTTAGACCTACTGGAGTGATCTTATTTCACAAAATGTAAGTGTTAGAAATTGGGTTTTTGGTTAGCAGTCATGTTACCCCCTGTCCAAGCAAGGACTCTCAATCTAGTCAGGGTAAATCACACACAATCCAAATTATCCTGTGCCCACCCTCTGGTAGCTTGGCACTGAGCAGTCAGGCTTAACTTGGAAGGCAATGTGTAAAGTATTTGTGCAATAAATCATGCAGTAACACAGTAGAACACCACAAAAATACACCACACGGTGTTTAGAAAACTATATAGTATTTATCTGGTGAGATGCAGGTAAAAACAATCAAGATTCAATAAGTATACATTGAGATATCACTGTAAAAATGATATAAAGAGTCTTCAGTTCTTAAAAAGCAACAAATGTCTATTGCAAGCACAAAGTACCTGGTTTGCGTTCCAATTCTCTGCAATGGACCGCAGAGGAGGAAAATGCGTGGAAAACGGGGAAGTGTGCATCGAATTTTCCGGTGCACACAGATGATGCGTCGTGGAGTTTTCACGCAGGGCAGGCTTTGCAGCGATTTCCGGTGTGGAGACTGGGATCCTCTATGGGTTGTGGGGTTTTCGGATGCCCTGGGGACGATGCGTTGAAATCCTGGGTGTGCAGCATGAAGTCACAGGGGCTGCGTCAATCCAGTGGGCGATGCATGGAAATTTCGCTGCGTCAGTTCCTCTCAGGAAGTCGGGCTGTATCATTCCGGCTCGTCGATCCAGTGGGCTGTGCGTCAAATTTCTGGTCGCAATGCTGGCACTGTATCGATGTCCTCATTGGGAAGTCGGACTGCGTCATTCCGGTTCAGCTTGCAGTGATTCTCTCACCGCGAGGCAGGCTGTGCGTCGATTTTCGCCGCACAAGGAGTTCTTTTGCAGAAATGATGTCTTTTTGGTCCTGGGACTTCAGGGAACAGGAGGCAAGCTCTATCCAAGCCCTTGGAGACCACTTCTCAGCAGAACCAGAAGACAGCAAGGCAGCAGGGCAACAGCAGGGCAGCAGTCCTTTGCCGAAAAGCAGCCAGATGAGTCCTTTGGGCATCCAGGCAGTTCTTCTTGGTGGGTTGCAGGTTCTGGTTCACAGCTTCTTCACCCGTGGGATTTTGTTCAAACGTGTCTGTGAAGTAGAAGTGTCTACCTCAGATGTGTCTGAGTTGGTAGGGTCAGAGACCCTGTTTAAATACCCAAACGTGCCTTTGAAGTGGGGGAGACATCAAAGAGTGGCTTAGAAGTGCACAAGGTCCCCTTTCAGTTCCATCCTGTCTGCCAGGGTCCCAGTAGGGGGCGTGGCAGTCCTTTGTGTGAGGCCAGGCTACTGTCCTTAGATATGTAAGTGTCAGGCCCTCCACCCTCCCAGCCCAGGAAGACTAATTCCATATGCAGATATGTGCAAGTGTGACTGAGCATCCTGTGTTTGGGGTTTGTCTGAGTGAATGCACTAGGGAGCTGTCAACTAAACCCAGCCAGACGTGGATTGGAAGGCACAGAAGGATTTACGTGTAGAGAAATTCTCACTTTCTAAAAGTAGTATTTCTAAAATAGTAATATAAAATCCAACGTCCCCACTAAGCAGGATTTTGTATCACCATTCTGGCCATACTAAATATGACTTGGATACTCCTTTCAGATCAGGATCCACCACTCAAACAGTATATAAGGGTAGCCCTAATGCTGTCCTATGAAAGGAGCAAACCTCACAGCAGTGTAAAACAAATTTAGGAGTTTTACACTACCAGGACATATAGAACACACATGTTCATGTCCTGCCTTTTACCTACATAGCACCCTGCCCTATGGGCTACCTAGGGCCTACCTTAGGGTGCCTTATATATAGAAAAAGGGGAGTTTAAGATTCGGCAAGTACTTTTAAATGCCAAGTCGAAGTGGCAGTGAAACTGCACACACAGGCACTGCAGTGGCAGGCCTGGGACATGGTTAGGGGGCTACTTATGTGGGTGGCACAACCAGTGCTGCAGCCCACTAGTAGTATTTAATTTACAGGCCCTAGGCACATGTACTGCACTTGACTAGGGACTTACAAGTAAATTAAAAAAGCCAATTGGGTATGAGCCAATGTCACCATGTTTTAAGAGGAGAGCATATGCACTTTAGCACTGATTAGCAGTGGTAAAGTATGCAGAGTCCTAAAGCCAGCAAAAATGAGGTCAGAAAAATAGGAGGAGGAAGGCAAAAAGTTTGGGGGTGAACCTGCAGAAAGGACATTTCCAGCAGTAAGTATAAGTAAAATCCTTAACTGGGCAAACTTCCAACATCTTTCGGACAGTAAGTACTTATTGGTCAAACTTGCTTTGTTACTCATCCCATAAGACTAACAAAAGGGACTTTTACTTTTTTCAAGGATTCGGTCTGTTTCTCAAGGAATAGTTATTTTCAGATTGCCTCAAACGAGCATGTTTTTAGCTTTAATAGATCATGAACCCCTTTTACAGATTTCCCTTGATTTTGGGGTGTTCTTATTATTACTTTTTCATCTTTCATTCTGCTTCATTTAGATTTTAGTTTTGTATTTCTCTTAATGTATTGTTTTTGCTTGGTTTGTTATACATAAGGTCTCATGAACAATTCTTTATATGCTTGCCTTGTTCCTTAGGTCAAGCAACTACAGACTAAGACAAATATTTTGTTGGGGAAAAACAGTGTGCCTTTTTCAGTCATCTGTTTATGCAGTGTTGGAGCACAAGTAAAGTTCACTTTAAAACTAAGATCTTTTGCATGGGTACTCACAGATTTTCCCTTAAGGGCCAAAATGGGGTATCTCTGGATGCCACACTGATGACTGCCTGTAAGGTTTCAGAATTGAGGGAGGTGAGTAGGGTATGGCTTGGTGGTGAGTTTGGGGACCAAATTCTGTAAGGGGGTGTCATACCAAGGATTCACAGACTAAACATTACTGGTTGGTGTTCCTTATTCCTTTCTCATTTTTTTGGGAAAAGTTGTTTAAAGTGCTTCATCTTCAAAACTAAAGATGTGGATAGGCTTGAACTTTTACTTCCCTCTCCTCCGGAAAATGCTAAATGAATTAATAGAAAATGGTGCATTTGAGATGGAAAAGTTTTGTATTACAATCAAAAGATATGATTCAGATGGGATATGCCATGGGTTGTTTGCTAGATACTACATGGCAGTGTTGGAACTTCCATCACATCAAGATTCAAAATCAAAGATGGAATTTTGCTGATGTATAACTAGTTCCTTCAAATCGCACAAGAACAGATTCTCTGAATTAGACAGATGTAAAAAGTGCTCCTGAGTGGAAGAATTGCAATGTAGTCCGCCTAATCTTGAAAACTGCACAAGGACTGTTAACCTTTGATGAAAGATCTTGGTTGAATGAAGCCACACAAGGCTGCAAAATGTTTCAAGGCACAAAGCCAACAAGCAATTTTTTTTTTTTTTTTTGCACTTTGTGCCCTTTACTAATTTCCTGTCCTCTGTAACTTTTTCACAGACTGAAAGATTCAAGAGCTGATGTATATGATTAGTCAGTTTTCTTCTTAGTTTGTTTTCCGTAGTGGGTGTACTGAAAAATAAACACATGCATATGGTCAGCCAAACGTACACAATTTGTTTATGTGAAAGTAAAGAACAGAGGGTATTTTTCAGAGGTTACAATTTGTCAGAATTCTTCAGCATTCTAACCCAAAAACAGCTTCAAGAAAAAATTTGGGTTGCATGTAAATATGTTCCATCTCAGGTTGTGTTTGTTCAAGCCAGTAAATAAGTGTCAAGACTTGGGTAAGCCACCTCTTGACTTCTCCACAAATGTCCTTTAGATATGCACAGGTTGAAGCTCAACTCAATTTCTTGTGATTTTTCAACCCTCTGGGTTAAAGCCTGTAGTCAGGGAAAGTGTGTGAAGTAACCTTCTTTCAGCTGCTCTGTGAGCTTACTTTAAAAAACACTGCACTGATCATTAAGGGCAAATTGTCAACTTCCTTGTAGTGCCATATTGAGAGCACTGGAATGTGAGAATGTGTCACAGAGAAAATGGTGCATGGTGTGCCATTACAAATCTTTCAATTCAGTTTAATACTGTGCCCAAGTGATTAAAAACTATTCAATTTCTCGATGCAGAACAGTGGTCCTTTACAGAACTTTCCCTTTCCTCCACACCATACTAAGGTATGCAGCAGCAGACAAGAGTCTGTGGCTGAGTGCTACAGCTTGAATAAAATTTGCAGTTTTTAACACAAGCTTCATGACATCTGTTGTAACTCACTGCAGAGTGAAACCATACATTCAGGCATTCTGTGTGATATGTATCAACCTTGGTGACAGTGGAAGGGGAGATGAGAGACACTTGGAAAAGAAGGTTGTACATACTTCATTTTGGCATTTACTGGCGATTCTTGTTTTAATGCATTCTATTGTATTAGTTATTTATTCCTAATGTTTCATTAAAAAAGAAGATGTTTTGTAACTTACTGCAAAGTGGAACCATGACACTCAGGCATTCTGTGTGATGTCACGGATATACCTTGGTGACATTCAAAGGGGAGTTGAGAGAAACTGTTGGAGACGAAAGAGTTGTACTTGGTTGTACACTTAGGCCCTCATTACAACCTCGAGTCAGAGGACGCCAGAATACCGCCAATGCTGGCGGTACTTCTGGCTCCCTATTTCGACTTTTCTGCTGGGCCAGCAGACAGTAACAGTATTACCGTCCGCTGGCCCAGCGGAAAAGTCACATCAACATTGCTGCCGGCTCGTAATAGAGCCGGTGGCAATGCTGATGTGCGGCGGGTGCAGTAGCACCTGTCGCGCACTTCAGTGCCTGAAATTCGAAAGCCGGGCGGTATAGTGGAGAGGCCGGCGGTATGGCCTTAGCTATTGCTCCACAGTCATAATAGCTGGCGGAAAACCGTCAGCCTGTTGGCAGTGTTACCCCCAGCTTAACGCCGGCCGCCAGGGTCATAATGAGGCCCTTAATGTTGGGGGAATAAAGAAGACTTAAACTACATTCAATGTCAAGAGTACTGCTTAACAACATTACTTACTTATATTTGTTTTATTTTTTCACACAGTGCTTCTTAATGGATGCTGTAATGATGGAAATTTGTTTTTAGAAAAGTGTAAAGCCTCGCTTATCGCCAACCCTATGTGTACTGAAGTTTACAGGATTGTTAACTTGTTGTTGATACAATAGGAAGAAATTACATGTGCTGTTAAATACATCTTCTATTCTTGCTGACTGTTGAATGCTAAGAGGCAGAAGAGCTCGTCCTTTGGTGGTTGGCTGTCCTTATGAGTGCTTGCTGCAAAAACCTTACCCAGACCATTAATTGAGCCACATCACCTACATCCGTCGACCCATTAGGAGCGGTGTTAAAGAACGGGAACTGGAATCTGACAGCTGTAGTGCACATATCTCCTTCTTAATGTTAGATTTGTTAGAATAGTTGGAAAATAAAGTGTCTGGTGCAGAAACTACACCTTTGTTATCTTGCTCTGTCTTATGTTTTGCAAGCAAATACCGTCTTGGAAAGATGCCACAGCTACATCTTCATATTCCTTCATCTCAATCAATCAATCAATCATAGATTTTTTTAGCACACTACTCACCCGTAGGGTCTCAAGGTGCTGAAGGGTGTGTCATCAGAGATCAGTTGAAAAGCCAGGTCTTGAGGTCCTTCCTGAACTGAGGCAGCGAAGGCGACTGTTTGAGGTGAAGAAGTAAGGTATTCCAACCTTTTGCTGCCAGGTATGAGAAAGATCTCCCTCCAGCTGAGGACTTCTTTATGCGGGGTACGTTGGTGAGCAACTGCTGGGATGAGCGGAGAGGTCTGGCAGGAGAGTGCTCGGTGATGCGATGGTTGAGGTAGCTGGGTCCACTGTTGTGGAGGGCTCTGTAGGTGCGTACGAGGAGTATAAAGTTGATCCCCTTCTTGACAGTGAGCCAGTGGAGGTTTTTCAGGTGTCCTGTGACGTGTTCTCTGCGGGGGATGTTTAGACGAGTCTGGCGGCAGTGTTCTGAATTTGTTGCAGCTTGTTCAGGTTCTTCTTGGAGATTTCAGCATAGAGGACTTTGCCGTAGTCAAGTCTGCTCATGATTAGGGTGTGGGTCGTGGTTTTCTGGCAGTCAGTTGGTATCCATCTGAAGATCTCCTGTAGGAGTCGGAGGGTGTGGAGCACGTGGAGGCAATGGGGTTGACCTATCTGGTCATGGTGAACGTTAAGCCGAGGATGACGCTGAGGTTTTGTGTGTGGTCAGTAGTGATGGAGGAGGGCCTGCCGGGTGTTGAGGGCCCCCAGGAGTCATCCCAGGCTAATGAGGAGGGTCTCCGGATGAGGAGCTCAGTTTTGACGGAGTTCAGTTTATGTCCGCTTTCCCTCATCCAGGTGGCGAGTGCTTCCATCCCGTCCCTGAAGTTCTTCTTAGCTATTAAATGGTTTTCGGTCAGGGAGATAATCAGCTGGGTGTCATCAGTGTAGGAGTCGATATTCATACCATAGTTACTGACGATGGGTGCTAGTGGGATCACGTAGATGTTGAACAGCGTGGGGCTCAGCAATGTTCCTTGGGATACTGATGTCAGTGAGTTGTGAAAGGTGTGGCGGTAAGCCTGACTTTCTGTTTTCTGCCTGTCAGGAAACGTGTATCCATCAAAGGGCCTTGCCACGTATGACTGCTGCGTGGAGTCTGGCGCATAGTGTGCAATGAGACACTGTATTAAAGGAGGCTGTAAGATCAAGTAGGATGAGGGCTGCTCTTTGTCTGATGTCGAGGAGGGAACGGATGTCATCTGTGACGGTGAGCAGGACAGTTTCCATACTGTGGTTAGTTCTAAATCCTGATGAAGAAATGCTGTTGTCCTCGATGTGTTGGCATAGCTGAGTGTTGATTGCTTTCTCAGCAGCTTTAGCTGCGAAGGGCAGCAGAGCGATGGGGTGGTTGTTCTTGAGGTCCGTTGGGTCAGCTGTGGGTTTCTTCAGAAGTGGGCAGATCTCAATGTGCTTCCAGTCTTCTGGTTAGGTTGCTGACTCTAGGGAACAGTTGATGGTCTTGCAGAGTTCGGGCATGATCGAGGCGCTGGCCGTGTTGAAGATGTAGTGGGGGCAGGGGCCAGTTGGGGCTCCAGAGTGAATGCTGCTCATGATGCAGTGGGTCTCGTCCGATGTGAGGGGGTCCAGATGTGCAGGAATCATGGGGGTTCAAGGGATCATGGCAGGGGTGTTGTTTGTGAGTTCAGAGAGTCAGGGGGTCCGAAGCTGTCATAGTTGTCTTTGATCTTCCGATGGAAGAAGGTGGCCAGTATTTCGCAGAGATCCTGAGACGGAGGATGTTAGTAGTCTTGGCTTATGGTTTGGTGAATTCTTTGATGACGTTAAAGAGTTTTGTGTGTGGTGGGGTTAATGCAGTCATGCAGGGCGGATCTTCTGGTGGACCTGATGAGGCTGTGGTGGGATTTTGTGACGAATTTGAAGGTTGCAAGGTATTCTGGGGGCTATGAAGTTGACTATGGCGCCGCTGAACGCTGGGCGTTGTCCAGGTAGTCTGTAGATGAGGGTGCTGCGGTGGTGGTCTTAGGGGTGGTGTGCACTTGGAAGTGGAGATGCTCCGTGATGGTGGTGAATTCCTATGTGTTGATCATCAGTCGGAGGGTGGTCTTGTGGACTATGACTATGCCGCCTCCTGATCTGGATGGACGGTCCTTGCGTAGCAACCTGTAGTCTCAGGGGATGGTGATGTCCAGTCCAGATGTTGTTAGTCCATGTCTCAGTGAAGAAAGCGATGTCCGGGCTGGTGGTGTCTATCAGGTCCCAAATCTCAATGACGTGTTTGTGCAGGGAGCGTATGTTGAGGAGGATGCACTTGAGGTGGCCTGGAAGCAGTTCTTGCGCTCCGGTGTGTACTATGCGGAGAAAGTGGAGTGGCAGTGGCAGCAGGAGAAAGTTTTGTGGGTGTTCTTGGGGGAAGCAGGGTGACAGGAGCTCTGACATCCAGGGTTTGGTGCGTGGAGGGTCCAGGTGTCGTATCGGAGGGTGGTGCGAGATCCAGGGTCCTGGGCACGGTTCGGGCGCAGACAGGTTTGCCTTTGGCACACAATCGGCCACCTTTAATAGGAGGGAGGTGGGTATTGGTCAGCTCAGAGGCGGGAGGGTGGGAAGCGCTTCGAGGTCGGGGCAGGGCAGCAGGGAGCAGGGAAAGCACAGGAGCAAAAAAAGTGTGAAAGGAGAGAAAAAGACAAAGTACAGTAAAAAAATGAGAGATAAAAGGCAGACTGACCTGACATGCAGATGACCACTACTCCACCAGGGGTGAGGCTCAGGCCGGTGCCTGCAGGTGGAAGTGGGCCTTGAACACAGAGCCAACAGGTTCTGTGAAGAGACAGAAGCAGCATCATGTGCCAAAAAAGTCAGTAAAGTTGCCCCTCACTGTGCAGTGGCCACCCTTAAGAAAGGGAGGTAGGTGGGGGGAATTGTTCAGCTGGGAGGCAGGAAGCACTATGAGGGTGGGGCGGGGGCAGCAGGGGCAGGAAGCAGGGAATATGCAGGATCAGGAAAAGAGTGAAAAGGACAAAGTACATAAAAAAGAATGAAAGAGATAAAAGGCAGACAGACCTGACCGATGCAGATGGCCACTAAGCCACCAGAGATGAGGTGTAGGACAGTGCCTGTGGGTGGAGGCGAGCCTCGACCCACGTAGCCAGCAGGCTTTGTGAAGAGGCAGGAGCAGCGGTGGCTATGATGAGGGAGCGACAGACTCTGGAGAAAAAGGTCAGTAAAGTTACCCCTCCATGCGCATCGCCCACCCTTAAGAAGGGTGGAGGGAGGATTGTTAGGTGGGTGGGAAGTTCTGCGACAGTGGGGGATGGCACCACGGGGAAAGCAGCGTCAGGGAATGGGGAAAGCGTGGGAGCAGAAAAATAGTGACACAGAAACTTATTTTCCTGATAGAAGAGATTTCTTAAAAGATGCCACCTTTTCAAAACACAGTTTTGATAACATTTGGATTTTTTTTGTGTGAATTTGGAATACAAAGATTAATAGTCTCACTCCAAGTAAAGCGGTCTCTTTTAATCTCTCATATGTTTTTCTTTCCACAAAGCCTTGATCACCTTGTCATTACTGTTTATGGGCATGACCTTGTCTCATGTCCGATTACACAACCCCATCTCAGTTACAGAACCTTGCATGAAACCAATACAGTAACGGTTTGTTGCTATTTGGGAAACACAGTGTAAAATAAAAGGTGGTTTTTAACCTCTTCGCTGCCAGGCTTTTCCCCTCCTGTGCCAAGTTTTTTTGGCTATTTGGGATAGTTGGCGCTTAGGCCCTCATAACTTTTTGTCTACATAAACTATCCACGCCAAATTTGCATCCTTTTTTCCAACATCCTAGGGATTCTAAAGTTACTCCGAGTTTGTGGGTTTCCATGGGGGAGGTCGAGAAATTAGCCAAAATACAGCTAAAATTAGTTTTTGGGGGGAAAAATGGGGATAAAGTGCCACAGAAGAAAGTATGTGTTTTTTTCCCCTGCAAATTGCATCAACAAAGGGTTTGCAGTGCTAAAATCACTATCTTCCTAGCTTTCAGGAACAGGCAGACTTGAATCAGAAAACCACATTTTTCAACACAATTTTAGCATTTTACTGTGACATACCCTATTTTTACTATTTTGTGTGCTTTCAGCCTCCTTCCAGTTAGTGACAGAAATGGGTGTGATCCCAGACAGCTAAACATTTCTGAAAAGTAAACAAAAATTCAGAATTCAGCAAGGGGTCATTTGTGTCATGGTTTTCCTACGAAAAGCGACAGCTGAAATCAAATAAAAATATTGAAATTGAGTTGAAAAAAACAGCTATTTCTGTCTACGTTTTATTTTGTAACTTTTTCCAGCCATGGCAGATTTTTTTAAAGCAATACACCGTTACATCTGCTGGACCCTTCTGGTTGCGGGGATATATAGGGCTTGTAGGTTCATCAAGAACCCTAGGTTCCCAGAGCCATTAAATGAACTGCACCTTGCAATGAGTTTTTATTGTATAGTGGGTATACAGCAGTTCATTTGCTAAACTATAAAGAGTGAAAATGGTATCAAGGAAACCTTTGTATTTTCAAAATGGGCACAAGATAAGGTGTTGAGAAGCAGTGGTTATTTGCACATCTCTGAATTTGGGGGTCCCCATACTAGCATGTGAATTACAGGGCGTTTCTCAAATAGACTTCTTTCTTACACTTTCTTACATTTGGAAGGAAAAAATGTGGAGAAAGACAATGGGCAATAACACTTGGCCTTCTATTCTGCATTCCCATAGGTTTCATGACAAAAATTGTACTCACTTGTGTGGGTAGGCCTAGTGCCTATGACAGGAAATGCCCCAAAACACAATGTGACCTGTTTTTTGCAAAGGGCCTAGCTGTGGATTGTGGACTCTAGCTCAACTAGCACTAAGGGAAACTCACCAAACCTGTGCATTAAAACTGGACACCTATGGGGAATCCAGGATGGGGTGACTGATGGGACTCTCATCAGCTTCAGTTACCCGGAATCCTTTGCAAACCTCAAAATTTGGCAAAAAAACTTTTTTCCTCACATTTCGGTGATGGAAAGTCTTGGAATCTGAGGGGAGCCACAAACTTCCATCCACCCAGCATTTGCTTAAGGGTCCTGATAAAAACGGTAACTCACTTGTGTGGGTAGGCCTAGTGCTCGCAACAGGAAATGCAACATGGACACATCACATTTTTACATTGAAAACGGACGGGTTTTTTGGAAAGTGCCTAGCTGTGGATTTTGGGCTGTAGATCAGCAGGCACTTAGGGAACCTACCAAACCTGTGCATTTTTGAAAACTAGACATCTAGAGAGAACCCAGGATAGGGTGACTTGTGGGGCTCTCACTGGGTTCTGTTACCCGTAATCATTTTCAAACCTCAAAATTTAGCAAAAAAAACACCTTTGCTCACATTTCGGTGATGGAAAGTTCTGGAATCTGAGAAGAGCCACAAAATTCCTTCTACCCAGCATACCTGCACATCTCCTGATAAAAATGGTACCTCATTTGTGTGAGTAGACCTAGTGCCCCCGACAGGGGAAAGGTCAAAAACACAACATGGAAAACAACAAAACTATCTATTACAAAACAACCTCTTTTTTTTTTTTTGCAAGGGAGGCACCTGCGTTTTTTGGCCTGGACCCTGCAGCCATCTAGGGAGGCCTACCAAACCCAGACATTTTTTAAATCTAGACACCCGGTGGAGTCCAGGGAGTTGTGGCTTGTGTTGATTCCCCCAACATTCTCTTACATAGAATCCCCTGCATGTCACGGTGTGCTTCGATGCCTGATTACAGCGGAGCAGGTTTTTTTCATTTTTTTATTTTACCACACATACTGGTTGGATTTGGCACGAGGATAAGTGATGGTTCAATAGATCAAATTTTATTTACAAGAGGTTTCACAAAAATGAAATGCACTGTTAATAACTGAAAGGACAAAAAACTGAACCAATGACTCGCAGCTCGTGAGGTGTAAAACAATGACAAGGCACCAACTGCTTTACAGTCCATTCACACACCTTTTATACATGACATGCTCATGACCATTCAGGCTGCCAGCCGCAGGCCCCGCACATTACAACACTCACATCAACAGACAGTGCCATTCAAGGGCCCACCACTTTCATAAGCCCACATGCCTGACAGCAATCACACCAGCTGACAAAGTCTGTGAACTGGCATTTGGCTAGCAGCGTGTTGTAGTGGCTAACAGCAAGTCACTATACCACCAGCCAAGCACCACTCCACGCACACCCCTAGCCAATTGCTACTCCATGCACACCGCCAACCAAGTGCCACTCAATGCACATGCCAGTCAAGCACCACTCCACGCACATTTTCTTTTAACAAAAAAGAAAACAGTAACTAATTATAAGTAAGTACAAGACTACAAACACAAAAGCTCTAACTCAATACATGACAGTAATGCCAACAGTGAAACTGAATGCTCACAGTAGTTCCCAATATTTTTTTTGAGTGTGGTAACTTCTAAAACAGCAGGCCACACACAGCCCAGGCTTATAAGGACAATTGGGGCAGTACATAGGAGTCTCCCTCCGGATACCTCTTCAGGCACAGACACTAAATTTCTTAGCGAGAAAGTCATTGTTGGGTGTGGGAGGAATGTTATCAGGAAAGTAGCGATCTTTTAATCTAGCCTCGTCCTCCACCACTGTTTCTCTAGGAACTATTGCCTGTTCCACCACAACAAGGCTCTCTATCACAGATTCCTGAAATTTAACAAATGCCATCTTTGACTCATGGGAACAATCCTTGAGCACAATAAAAGCATTAAAAGTTGCTAAATGGAAGAGATGTATGGCCAACTTTTTATACCAAATGTAAGCTTTACAAACAGCAGTGTACAGTTCCAACCTTTGATCTACTCTATCTATACCAACCATGTGCTTATTGTAGTCTAAAATGCACGCATGTTTGCACACTTCGACACCCTGACCCCAAACAGTCACAGGGGAAGTACACTCATCATGGATGGTAGACATCCCTCCTGTCTGCAAATTTCACAACCAGCAGCTCATCATTACGCAAGGCACTGCACTGTCCCCTGTCAAGTTCTTTACATACAAGCTCCCTTAGATAGCCCTTACAGTTAGAGCGGATTGTGCCACAAGCAACAGTGTACATTTTGAACAATTCCCTAAACAATTGTGCTAAGTACAAATGGTGACCTTTGTTAAACAGTTGTCTACCAAGTTCCCACACAATTTTCTAACTTACTCCAAAAGTGGATAGACAACCAGGGGGGTCAAAACTGGGCTCCCTTCCAGTGTAGTCCCAGAAATTATAAAATATCCTGTACTACTTTCAGACAGCTTATATATCTTAATTCCATAACATGCCCTCTTGCTAGGAATGTACTGCTGAAAAACCAAATGGTCCTTGAACAGGACCAAAGGCACTATAGCTATTTATTTCCCTGGAACATTGACCTCTGAAAACTGATTTACAAAGTGATCAAGGACAGGCCTCATCTTAAAGAAATGGTCAGAATTGGGGTGATCTTGTGGCAACGCCAAAGCACTATCAACAAAATGCAGCATCCAAAGAAGAAACAAATACCGATTATGACTGATGGTTGCCAGAAGTATAGCCATTGCCATCAAGGGGCTAGTAGACCAAAATGAAGACCGTGACGGCTTCCTTACCAACCCCATCAAAAAAAGTTAAATCCAATAACTTTTTCAACTCTTCCAGATTTGTGGGAATCCACTGGCTAGCTCTAAGGTGTGGCCTAAGTCTGACACTGTTGCCCCTCAAATACTGTTCAGCATGCAGATTAGTCTGCTCAGTAATCTCTTCCAAAAATATATTGTCCATGAACAACTGAAAGAAATTGATAAGCAAAAGGTTTCTGTATTCACTCTACACCCCAAGAAACCAGTGAAGACAGGCAAATCTGGCTGCTCTATGTCTGGGGCAACCCAGAGCTCAGGTCTTCCAGTGGGAAGCCTTTCAGTCCAAGACTGCTGCACTATTGGCACATCAGTGTCCTCCTCTACAAACAGGAACTTCATCTGCACTGAGATTGGCTTCATCATCAGATGATTCCTCTGGGACAGAAAAGTCACTGCCAGAATCATGCACTTCCTCGTCTGCCTCAGATGCTGAGTCAGTCTCAAAATCATGGTCAGAAGATAACTCAAAAAGCATACCAACAACCTGCTGAGCAGTCACCCTGCAGCTGGCCATGATCCTTCCTAAGAAAAGTAACTTGACAAATGTGTCAACAACAACCAGCACTGTATAAAATAAGTAATAAACAAGGTGTGGCTTTATCACAAAGAGGTATGTACTCAAAACTATACCACTCACTTGCCTGAAAAAGCTAGACTCACAAGCAACTACCCTGCACAGACACAGCAAGCACCAATGATATTCCCACTAAAAAGGAAAAAGAAAAGTAAATAAAATTACACATAAGACAACACAAATTTCATTGTGCACAAATCTAATGACAATTTCACACACAATATTGCATTTAGTACACCATTTACAAAAAAAAAAAGTCATTCATGTATGATAACGATACTCATTTGGAGTAAATAGCAAACTGCAGGTCAACCACTGCCAAACCACAAGGAGTCACAGCAAAGGAGTCAAAAGATTTGAACTAGAATTAAAAGGAGAAATAAAACATTATAATCACAAATGCAAATACTTTGCCAGTCGACAAATACCCTGCCACCAAAGATTTAGAAATTCTCCCTGGTGTCTAGTGGTTTCTGCCCCTTTGGGGCAGATGGGCCTGAAAATTTAGGCTGATCTGCCCCCAGTTGGGGCAGAAATTGCCAACAGTAATGTGCCCACTTTGGGGGGATGGGGGGGGTGAAACTTTCCCAAGAGGCCACCCCCACAAAAAAAAAAAAAAAAAAATCCTTGGTGCCTTAGTGACTTCTGCCCCCCTTGGGGGCAGATAGACCTAGAAAAATAAGTTGATCTGCCCCCAAGGGGGGCATAAATGGCCATCAATACTATACCCCTTTTGGGGAGTAACCCTAAAAACAAAACAACAAATTAAAGAATCCCTGGCGTCTTTGTGGCTTCTGCCCATCAGCCTAAAAATAATAGGCTGATCTGCTCCAAGGGGGACAGAAATGGCCAGCAGTTGTGTGCCCCCTTTGGGGAGTGACCCTTGCCGAAGGGGCTACCCCTCCCACATAAAACAAAAGGAAAAATCCCTGGTGTCTTTATGGCTTCTGACCCCCTGGGGGCAGATGGGCCTAAAAATATTAGGCCGATCTGCCTCCGGGGGAGAAGAAATGGGCAACAGTTATGTTCCCCCTTTGGAGGGGTGACCCTTGCCCACGGGGCCGCTCCCACACAAAAAAAACAGAAAACAAAATAATCCCTTGCGCCTTAGTGGATTCTGCCCCCTTGTGTGGCAGATGGGCCTAAACAAATAGGCCGATCTGCCCGCAAGGGGGGGCAGAAATGGCCAACAGTTGTGTGCCCCATTTGGGTCCCACCCTTTGCCAGAGAGGCCACCCCCCCAATGAAAAAACTAAATTAAAACATCCCTAGCGTCTTTGTGGCTTCTGAAAATAATAGGCCATTATGCCCTTGCCCAAGGGGCCGCTCCCCTCCAAATGTAATAGACACACAAAAAAAACCTGGTGTCTAGTGGGCATTCCTGCTGCCCGATCGAATGCTGAAAGAAACTTTGTGGGAAAGGAAAAGCCTTTCCTTTCCCCGATGCCTCTTTTAGAGGAACCCCCCCCCCCCCCAGCCGCAGGAGAAACTTACCTGTTTTTCGAACGCACTGAAAGCAAATGGCTTATAGCGAGTCCAGCGGCCTCTAATGAAGTCAGCACGCGTGCGTGCTAATGTCATTAGATGCCTGGGGTGGGGTCGGGGTGGGTGGGAGACCCGGGGTGGCCTCTGTCTCACACATGAGCGCTATGCCACTGGACGTAACCATTATGTCAATAGCACTGAAGGGGTTAAAGGAAAGAAATGTTGTCAGTTGTTACTGTTGCCCTGGCCTTATTTGCATACATTTAGATGGCATTCATGCACTTAATCTTATAAATTATTATCCAATCCCAAATGCAATCCCTAGATGCCACATTTTTTCATTTTCAATGCAATAATTATATATTGCACTGTTGCAACTAACTGAATGAAGGGTAGTTATTTTCATCACACTTGGTCTTTACAATGTGTGCAGGCATTAATCAATAGCTCCCAAACAAGTAATTGCTAAGCTCCAGGGGCCGGAATTCATAATTCAGAAGGCCCTGCCCCAGGTTTTTGTAGCTCTCGGTCTATCGCTTCACATATGGTTAGCTATACTTCTCTCCAAACTTGTGCAAGACTTCCTTTCTTATGGTATCTTCACCTTCCTGGAGAGACACAAATCACCTCAGGAATGCCTCTGTAGTTTCTTAACTTCATGCCTTCCTAAAGGACCCAGGTTACACCAGACCTCGTTGTGACATAGTTTTCCTATTGCAACAGTATAAGTACCAAAGTAAACCGCCAAGACTGCATAACTACTTGAGCCTGGGTACCCTCACACCTTCTCTTCATCCTTGTTCTACTCTTCCTGTCCACAACAGCAGACAACTAATGTACCAGTCCATAAAAAACAACTTACTCTTCCTCAAAACATTGCCAGTCGGCAGGTGGGGTAAGTTGCTTCATAGCCTGCTAATAGGTAGTAGATGCTGCTCAAATGGGAGACATTATTCTGATTGCTAAAAAAAAAACATCTTTACGCCAATGTTCACCAAATGGCTCCAGATTAGAATATGAATAAAAATCTGAGATCCATCTTCTGAAACACAAAAGAAGAATTTGATAATTCTTTTGATTTCTACTGCATGACTAGGCTGGTAGCACTGAAGATTTTTGTACCAAACAGATATAAGGGTAAACAATTCATTGTGAGAAAGGATCACTGCCAGTGCTAGTGTTTGAGCCGTGAAAAAACATCAGTTCAAGCAGAGCTTTCAAGATTCTCATGCTACATATGTTAATAGACCATTTGGTGCCATTTTGAAGAATGTTCTGGGATATGTAGTTCCTTTAAGGCCATCATGCAACCAAGACTACAAGTCTCAGAATGCATAGCGAAAACCTGTGGCTACAATGACCTACTAAACTAGGGAGCTTTGACCCAGCGTACTCGTTTATTGGGAATTGGGCTCCAAGCTTTCATTTGTCATTCAAAACCAGCCACAGGCACTTGTGTATCCTACAAACAAACATAGCGAGCACATACAACATTGAAAACAGTGAAGCCAATTGGGAACACATAGTAGGCTTTAACCATTTTCATGCATCAAGGAAACTACTGATAGGGCGTCAGAGTTTAAGTTCAAGGAGAATCAATCAATCAACAGATTTGCAGAGGACAACTAGTCAAGGCGCTGGGGTGGGGGGCAGCAAGGGAACAGTCGTCGAGGATTAGTTGGGCATCAGTCGAGGAGCCAGGTTTTGAGGTCTTTTCTGAATTGCGATAGGGTGGGAGATCTTCTGAAATGGATGGGGAGGGAGTTCAGGTCTTGGCGGCGAGGTGTGAGAAGGATCTTTCTCCGACTGTGGTCTTCCAGATGCGTGGGATGGTCGAGGGCGTGAAGGCCTTTGTAGGCATGTGTGGGAAGCTTGAATGTTATTCTCTTGTCTATTTGGAGCCAGTGCGGTCTCTCAGTAGGGCGGAGGTGTGGCCGTGTCTGGGGACGTTCTTGATGAGACGAGCGGAGGCGTTCTGGATGCGTTGCAGTCTTTTCGGTACCTTGGCGATGGTTCTTGCATAGAGTGTGTTGCAGTAGTTTCGGCGGCTGCTGATGAGGGCCTGGGTGACTGTTCTTCTGGATTTGGTTGGGATCCATTTGAAGATTTTCTGGAGCATGCACATGGTGTGCAAGCAGGCAGAGGAGAGTGCTGAGTCTGGGATGAAGCCGAGGTTACGGGCGTTGTCGGTAGGGGCGAAGTGCTTCCGAGGGCAGTGGGCCACCACAGGTCACCCCAGGCGGAGGGGTTGTTACCAATGAGGAGGACTTCTGTTTTGTAGGGATTTAGCTTGAGACAGCTTTCCTTCATCCAGGCGGCGACTGCCTTCCTTCCGTTGTGGAGATTGGATTTGGCTGTGTGCGGGTCGTTGGTGAGGGAGATGATTAGCTGTGTGTCATCAACGTATGAGATGATGTTGAGCGGGTGGTGTCTGGCGATGGCTGCTAATGGGGCCACGTAGAGGTTGAAGAGAGTGGGGCTCAGAGGGGAGCCTTGCTGGACACCGCAGTTGATCTTGGTGGCCTCTGAGTAGAAACAGGGGAGTCAGACCTTTTGGGTCCTGTCGGTGTGGAAGGAGGTGATCCATTCTAGTGCCCTGTCGCGGATGCCGGCGTCACGGAGATGAGTCCATAGAGTGTGGTGGGAGATGGTGTTGAGGGCAGCGGACAGGTCAAGGAGGAGGAGAGCTGCGATCGCACCCCTGTCTAGGAGGATGCGAATGTCATCTGTGGAGGCGAGAAGGGTGGTCTCGGTGCTGTGGTTTCTTCGGAAGCCTGACTGTGAAGAGGCCAGGGTGATGTTGTCTTTGATGTGTTTAATGAGTTGTCTGTTGACAGCTTTTTCAATGCCTTTCTCTGGGAAGGGGAGCAGAGAGATGGGCCAGATGTTCTTGAGGCCATCTGAGGCCATCTGGGTCTGCAGTGGGCTTCTTCAATAAGGGGTTGATTTCAGTGTGTTTCCAGATTTCTGGGAAGGTGGCGGTTTCGAAGGAGCAGTTGTGATGATGTGCTGGAGTTTGGGAGCGATGGTGCTGCCTGCTTTGTTGAAGATGTGGTGGGGGCAGGGGTCGAAGCGTGAGCCAGAGTGGATGGAGTTCATGATGTTGAGGGTTTCTTCATCGGAAATGTTGGACTAACAGAGTAGGTAACGGGGGTCCGGAGAGGCTTCGGTCATGGGTATGATGGTGGTGGGCATAGTGTGGTCCTGAGCCAGGAAGCTGTTGCAGATGTCTGAGATCTTGCGGTGGAAGTAGTTGGAGAGGGTGTTGCAGAGTTCTTGGGGGGGTGGATGTCCGTTTCTCCGGGGTTGGTCAGTTCACTGATGATCGCAAAGAGCTCTTTGCTATTGTGTGTGTGGTTGGTGCGATCCTGGAAGGCATTCCTCTTGGTGGTCTTGATGAGTTGGTGGTGGGTGCTTATGGCTTTTTTTAAGGCTTTGTGGTTGGTGGGGGTCTTGACGGTGTGCAATTTACTTTCGAGGCATCTGCAGTTTTGTTTGGATTCCTTGAGGGTGGGGGTGAACCAATTGGCTTTCGTTGCTGTGCGTCTGTTGGAGGGTTTGTTGATGGGGGGCTAAGGTGTTGGCGCAGTCTGAGATCCAGTGGTTGAGGTCTAGGGCACCTGTGTTTGCGTCAAAGTTGTCTCCGGGGGTGAATTATTGAGGCTGGTGGATAGCTGGTCCTTGGAGATCTTGTTCCAGCTCCTGTGGAGAGGGGGGGTGGTTAGCAAGCTGTTGGTCGAGTGGTTTGCTGAAGGTGAAGTGGATGCAGCGGTGGTCGGTCCATTGGAGTTCGGTGGAGTCGCTGATGGAAATGTAGTTGCTGGTGGTGAAGATGGGGTCAAGTGTGTGTCTGGTGGAGTGGGTGGGTGAAGTGATGAGTTGCTTGAGTCCAAGGTTGGCGAGGTTTTCAAGCAGAATCGAGGAGTTGTTGTCATTGGGGTTATCCAGGTGTAAGTTGAGATCCCCGAGGAGGATGTAGTCTGTGGAAGCGAGCGCATGTGTGGTAGCGAGGTCGGCGATGGTGTCTCAGAATAGGGGACAGCGGGCAGGCAGCCTGTAGATGAGGGTGCCTCGCAGTATGGTGTTTGGGTTAGTTCCAATCTGGAAGAGAAGGAGTTCCATGTTGGTCATGGTGTCTTCGGCATTGGTGGAGAGCCGCAGGGACTCTGTGGACAATGGCGATGCCTCCCCCAGGTCGGTTCATGTGGTCTTTGCGGATGATCTTGTAGCTGTCAGGGATGGCGATGGCGATGTCCGGTGCTGAAGAGGGGTTTAGCCAGGTTTCCATGAGGAAAGTGACGTCCGGGCGTGTTGTGTCGATGAGATTCCAGAGTTTGAAGGAGAAAAGACTTTGGTGGACGTTTTGTAGAGTAGATATCTTGCTACCCAAAGACAGATTCTTTGCTAATCTGCTGTTGTAGCTAAAGCACCAAATTAGATCAGGAGAGACCTAGGCATTTTTTGTTCCTGTTCAGCGAGTCACTATAAGCTGGTGGCTCTGTTTCCAATTGTTTGCCAAGTAAACCATTATTACACTCATTAGTGCAGCCAGGGGCAATATGGCCCTAAGGCAAGCATGAAAAATGGGCCATTTTAAACCAAACTTGAATAGTTGGATATTTTTAACTCCCTCAAATGACAAGGAAGTCTCCCTGTTTTGGTTCTAATGAGAAGTAAAAGAGGTATGTATTGGGGCTAGGGGAAGTGCTGCACCACAGGTGGAGTCCTGCAGCCTACACCTTCAGGGACACATTTAGCTATTGCGAAAATACAGCCACCTTTCAATAAACAGCAGTGAATGTGTGGATGAAACCTATACTTGGGGACCTGAACTGAGAGTATGTTTATTTCTTCAATTAAGCCTTTTTCAAAGTTGTATGATCAGTTGACAGAGGTACTGGGAAAACATATGAGTTGGCTAGGGTGAAACAGATTGTTAAGTGTCAAACTCAAAATCGATGCACACTTTTACTTGCTCAACTGCTCAATTTACTGCTGTAATACATTTTGATGCAGGTACCATGAAACCAGGTACTTCTCAGCCCCTAGTAACCCCACCCCATTAACATCTGCTTGTTTATTTTCATTATTCACCCCCTTACAAGCGGCTTTTGCACTGATTTTAAAAACTCACAATCTTTTAAAAAAGAGCAGGGGATTAAGCTAAAAAGTGATTGTCCAAGAGCACACAATTTGCCCAAATGGGAGGGTAGGATTAAAAACAGTCTTCCACGGTTCCTGTTTACAACTAGTCCAGTAGACCACAATTGGGGTGGCAGTGATTCTTATGACATGCCATGGGGCTGCACTTTTCCAGGTAATGTGATGTGGCAGAAATGTTAGTATTGTCCCTCATGTCACAGTGATCATCAATGAATGCCATTTTATGTTTTAGGACTGAGGTCTTCAAACTGGGGGGCGGGCCCCCCAGGGGGGCCTCAAGTGATCACAGGGGGGCGCCAGACTCTTGCCAAAAGAAGCATTACACACATAACAGGCCTTTGTTTTAAGCACAAACATGTTTTTGCATCTTTAAAAAGGTAACAGTACTTAACTGCAATGTTTAAATAGGTCTAGACATATTTAAACATTGCCATACAATAATACAATAATTGTGCAAAATTCTGAGGAGGGGGCCCAAAGATTTTTACTTTTCAGCTGGGGGGGCGTGGCATTAAAGTTTGGAGGCCTCTGTTTTAGGTTAACCAAAGTACTAACGGTTTGATGGTAAAGTGATGCACTGAGAAACCATATTAGTGTGCACTCACTTTAGACTAGCTAACAAAACCCATGTGGTACAGAGGCTAAATTTCATGTTTGAAGAATGAACTTGTCATTATGTTATATTTTGGAGAATAAACTAATAGATTGCATTAACATGATTAGATTTCTTGTGGGAAATGTTTTGCATTCATAAGCAAATGTACAGCAATGTAGTTCTGGGTCACATTAACAGAAATGGATTGACAGTTATTTTGTTTAATGAATGCTAATGGAAGTTTATTAATATTGGATTGATGATTTGCATATTAAAATGTGTTTTATTTGCATGATTTAATGTGCTGTTTTAATTAATTTGCATTAGCCTAAGTGAGGCCTGTTTGTCCCTGTATTCATGACAGCGCTTTTGCAGATCGTAGGAGGTATGTAAGTACATTTGGAAGCCTTAATAATATATAGCTTGGGAATTGGGTTAGCTCAGTGTCATGAATGTGGTCTATGGCCATCAGTATGTCTGCCCAATATTGGTGAAGCTAGGGGCATCTCCATAAAATGTGGTTTAGTGTTCCCGGTTGCTCACATCCCCTCCAACAGGAGGCGTCCCCATCCCTTTTCCATAGGGCAGTGCGCTCAGGTGTATAATACCAGTAATGCACTAAGGAGTAAGGAGTGTTTCTTTACTGGCAGCACTACATGCCAAGGTGTTCACCCTCTTCTGGATTTTTGATCATTCTTTGGTACTGAAAGGGCATTCTCATTCCCGTTCCCAACTGATCTGTGCTGTGGATTTAGTGGGCATGTGTGCTTTGTGGAGGAAGCATAGATGTCAGATAGTATACGTTTGTCCATGTGCTGGGTAAGCAGCCATTTTTAAAAGGGTAGAAAAGGGCAACTAGCATGTGGACATATGTGTAGTTGCAAAACCCAGTGGTGGCTCACAACATATTGCTAGTGAACTGAGGAGGGGCGGCCGTATGCCTTTTGCGGCTGTGGAAATGTCATGATCCCTGTGTTATCCACAATGCGCTTACAATTGGCCTGTTGCCACTGTACGTAGGAGTTACCCTGCAAGGCAGTGGGGAAATCTGGGTTCCCAGACATTAGGGTTTGTGGGAAAATAGGGGTGGATAGCCTCTTCATCGTTTGAACCTTGTCCCAAGCACCCATGAGGGCTCTTAGTATTGGTGAAATGTATACCACAGGTGGCCTGTGGGGGTTCAGCAGCCAGGGTACTTTCCAAATATTGAAAAGGAGACCCAGCACATTGAAGTGTCCATTGATATCCACAAAATTATCACATTTCTTTAAAAATCACATAATTCAATAGAGTTCTTATGAAAACTTTTTGTTCTTTATTTATCCACAATGACAATATCTAATCCATCATAGCCAACGCGTTTCATCCAAACGGACTTCAGGGCTATAAAAAAATATACAAATACATAAAATATCAATCAATATAATATTCTATATACATCCTCCACCCATATTAAATATAAAATGCTGTGAAAAAAATTAAAATCATCAATAATCACCATCATGGTAATTTTTAATTTTATTAAAGAAAGTAAACTAATGACTTAACTTATAGAAAAATATAAATAGAGGGAAAAAGGCTAAAATATTTGTAAAATTGTTTTTTTTTTAATTAATTGCAATAATTTCCAACATTGTCAGTTTTTTATTTATTTCTTCATTTCCTTCACTTCCTCCAAAACTACCTATGTCATCTTATTATGTATTTTATTTTATTTTAAACTCTTCATTTTTATATATATATATATTTTTTTAAATATTTTTTTTATTACAAAAAATATTTCAAATGTTGTAAAAAAATTGTAAAAAAATGTGTTTCTTAATATAGTAATTGCATATATGTTACTTCCTACCAAGTGACAAACTTTATCCTCCACATTTAACTTAATTTTGGTTATCAATTTGTTTTAATTACAAACAACTCCAAATTTCAAAGATTACTTTGTATTCTTCTGATTCTCATCTTTCAATCTTTCCAACACTATTCCATTTCCATTAGAAGTAAGGCTACATATCAATTGTTTATTGTCAATTGATCATCTACTAGGACAAAATAAAGATGGTACACACTATTACAGAAGAAACATCAACCCATACCTCACTTGGACCACACTTTTATATAAGCTTTGCACTGACTATTTCGTATATATCATCATTTGGTCGCCCACTTAAACAAAATAGACTGTGCCTACAATACCATATGGCAAAAATGTCAATTATTACATCAGAAACACTGATCCATACCTTGCACTTGCAGCATATAATACACTCAACATGCTAATAAAATCTCAGTTTTTAGCATGTGATGATGGCAGCCATTTTAAAGAGGCACCTTTTGCCATATATTTATATGAACTCTACATAAGCGGGTTAAATATATGTTGTTATTTTATCATCTTATTACAACAAAGTGTGCTTTTTTATACTTGTGCAATGACTAACATCTGGGGAAATCTGAAATTTTTTAGAAAACCTCATTTTTTAAACCATGTGAAAGTGGCGGCCTTTTTGAAATGGCACCTTTTATTTATAATGCACTCGGCATGCCAGTAAAATCTCATTTGAAAACATATACTGGTAGCAGCTATTTTAGAAAGGCACCTTTTATCTTATATTTGTACAGAATCTACATAAGCAAATTTGATGTAAGTTGTTATTTTCATCGTCTACTAAGACAAAATAGAAGTTTTAATATTTGGGGGATAGCTTCCACCTTAAACAAGCAAAATGACCTCATTTTAAGACATATAACAATAATGACGTTTTAAACCTCATTTTAAAATATGTAACAGTGGCGGCCATTTTAGAATCACACTTTTTATTTTCCCCACATTTATATTGATCATGTACAAAGAGTTCTAAAAGATATATTATTGTTTTGTCTTCTACTAAAACAGGATAAAATATACCTGCTACAACATATAACAGTAATGCAAATTATTAAAGTGGAAACACCAGTCCATATCTCACGGTTAGTACCTAGAACGTGCTCCACTGCCAAAAGCCATCAGGCCACATATCACTAAGACGTTGATTGTATTTTTATACATAATTTTAATACTCCTACTAAACACTTCTACCTAACGCAGTTATAGAAAACCTCACTTTAAATCATATAACAGTGATAGCCGTTGAAAAGTGGCACTTTTAACCACACATTTCATTAAGGTACATGTTCTAAACCATGAAACCAAATCTGAGTGTTGGTGGGATGGGAAGACTGTACGTGTGTAGCCACAGGATATTTGATATCTCTGTTTTTTATAGCTCTTATATGTTCCATCACTCTTGTCTTTAGACTCTGTATACTACTGCTGATATACAATTTGCCACACGAACATCCCAAGACGTAAACCACAAATGTTGTGTTACAATTAATAAACAAATTGATGGTGTATTCCTTCGGGGTATTGTATTTGAACTTTTTTATTTTATTTAGTTAAGTCCTATTTTACATACGGAGCAACCCCCACACACATAAAAACCTGGTTTCACATCCAACCATGTTCCTACCTCAGAATTATTGTGATTATCCTTTACGTAACTGGGACATAGTATATTTTTTAGAGTATTACCTCTTCGATAGCCAATTTTCGGTCTCTTAGATATGGTACCTTCTGGCAGTGTGACAGAATCCAATATATGCCAATTTTTTCTTAGACATGACTACTGTACAGATCATATTTGGTAACAAAACTGACTTCCCGTTTTTTATCCTTCACTTCCGTGTTTTCTTTTTCTTTACGATTTTCCTGTAATGTATCCTTCCTATTTACTTTTTTATTTCAATTTTTGCCTTTCTCAGGACATCCTCATTGTATCCTCTTTACGAAAGTCACATTCTATTGCCAACAAGCTTTTCTCAAAGTCTTTTTGTTGGCTGCAATTGCGTCTAACTCTCACCATCTCACCATATGGAATTGATTCAATGTTTTTTTTAGGGTGAGCACTGGTGGCATGGAGTACGCTATTACAAGAAGTGGGCTTTTTAAAAATGTCACTATGTATGGCATTGTTATATACATACAATTGCAGATCTAAAAAATCAATTCTGTTTTTTATCATATTTAAGGGTCAATTTAACATTAAATCTATTTTTGTTCAAGAATGTATGATATTTCTCAAGATCAGTCAGATTCCCATTCCATGTAACCAGGATGTCATCTATATAGCACCCATAAAAAATTATGTTATTAATCCATTGATGCGCTTGACGGCCCCAGGCATGCTCCACCTCAAACAAGCCCATGAATAGGTTTGCGTAAGATGGAGCAAATCTGGAGCCCATTGCCATCCCCTGTTTCTGTAAGAACCAGGTTCCATTATAAAGAAATGCATTGTTGGTTAGGATTATCTTGGCCATGTCCAATAACATGAATGTGTGTTCTAGAACACTAGCATTACGTTTAAAGAGAAAATGCTTTAATGCTTCCAAACCACAGTCAGTTTGTATACAAGTATATAGACTCACTACATCCAGTCACAAAAGTTAGATCCGTGTTATCCCAAATAAAATTTTCAAAATGTATTCAGCAAGTAAGTCCTTACTATCCCTTAGATAGGAGGGTACATTTTTCACAAAAGGCTGTAGAAAACCATCTGCATATTCTGACATATGTTCAGTAGGGGATCTTATACTGGAAATAATAGGTCTTACAGTTGGAAAATTACCGAAAAGTGCCATAAATTGCATATATATAATAAAGGAAGAAGGTGCGGTTTCAATTCACCTTGATCCCCATTTTGTTTTTAAAGTACTTTCCAAATATGTATACCTTTTAAAGGCCTGATCACTGAACCAAACTTCTCTGAGTAGGTCTTGGCCCACTCCACCATATACCGGAGCTGTGCCACTTGGTAATAATATGTAAGGTGTGGGTTTCCCAGGCCGTACTCCACCAAAGGAAGGTAGGCCTGTTTTTGGTTATTCAGGCCTATTTGCCTGCCCAAATATAGTCGTCCCGAGTGTGCTGTAGGTGATTCAAGGCTTGCAGTGGAGGCACAATGGGAGCCAACATGCATGGTAACAGTGTCATTTTTACTGCCGTCAAACATCCCAACCATGAAAGGACATATCCTTTCCATGTGTGTATCATGAAACTGATAGACGAGGGGAGGGAATTATAATTGGCCTCCACAATTCAAACAATCATGGCGTTAATCTGGAGGCCCAGATAAGGCACCCCATGGTCAGCCCATACAAATGAAAAATTTTGCTTACGTGAGAGTTGGTCTGGTTTGGGGATGGTAAGGTTAAGGATTTGCGATTTTTGTGAATTGACCTTGAAACCCAAGGCTCTGCCAAATGCTGTGAGTTCATCAACCAATAGGGGCAATGACTGCAGAGGGTGTGTCAATGCCACCATATCATCGTCAACATAGAGTGCCAGCTTATGGTCTCTCGCACCAATTATGATACCTATTATTGCTGGGTTCCTATGGATACGCTTTGCAAAGGGCTCCATGTAGAAAGCGAAGAGGAGTGATGAGAGTGGGGCGCCTTGCTGCGTATCCCGAGTAATGGTGAACTTAGATGAAGTTAAGCCATTAACTCAGATTGCTGCTTGGGGACTTTCGTAAGTACAACAGATCCAGCCTCTGCCTGTGACCGAAGCCAGTTGTCCAACAGTCAGCCAGCTTTGTTGCCTCCGGTGTAATATCTCTGCCTGGTACGTAGAAGAGCAAATCCTACTTCATCCATATCAAGTGCCCTAAGCTTTTTGCTCTGTGTTGAGCTGACGGTTTATCTTACATGAGTCTATCCATTTGTGGGCAGCTTCCAGGTCCTTCACGTGGCCCTCCCGAGCGAGTTGCTTTTCCTGTCGCTTGCGATTAAGGTTAGCAGTAAGAGCTATAAACCAGCCACAAAGGATGGCTTTAAGGGTGTCCCAAAGGAGTGCTATTGACGTGTCTGGTGTGTCGCTGAACTCTAGAAAATCTGTGATGGCGGTCTGTATTTTATCAGTTATGTTAGCGTGTGTTAAGAGTTTATGGATGAGGCACCAAATGAGTTGTAGTGGGGTAGATGCATTGTGAGACTAATTGGTGAGTGGTCTGAGAGTGCAGCTGTTTCTATGTCTGCTGCCGTGGCCGCTGTTAAAGTTAAAAGGCGTGGCGTTACAAGGAAGTAGTCTATCCTCGCATATGTGCAGTGGGCAGCTGAAAAAAATGCATAGTCACTTTCAGATGAATGGCAGCAGCTCCATCTATCCGCGAGCCCAAACTCCTCTAACTGCTTGCGGGCTTGAGGGGTAAGGGACCCCGACTGACCCACCCTCTGTACTGATCTATCTACGTTGGTGTCTGCCTGTAGGTTATAGTCACCCCCAATTAATAGATCCCCGTCTCCAGAGGTCATGACCCTCCCCACTGCATCTAACATACACAAATCCTGGTAATCGTTCGAAGCATAGAGAGTAGCATGAGTAAAGTTATAGGTCTGTAACGTAATACAGACGGACAAGAGCTTATCTTGTATTTCGGCTTGTGTTTGAACCACCCTACCTGGGAAATGGGAATCCAATAGAATGACCACACCTGCCTTTTTCTCCTCAGTGGATGAAAAATACTGGCCATCGCACCATCTGGATGTTAGATGCCCCAAGTCCTCTTTGTGGCGGTGGGTTTCCTGTAGCATGCAAATATCACATTTGGCTTTCAGCATTGATAGCAGCGTCAAGTGTTTAGATGATGCCTTATGACTTCTAATGTGATAGATAACTACTTTGACCATCTATTGTGTAAAGCAGAGAAGGGCATACGTACTAACTCCATTACGCAGTGCCCCCCATAAAAAGTAAGCAGAAAGTGCTCTTAAGGAAGAGTGAGAAACACCTCTAGTAGTGCTGACTTGAGACCAAGAAATGGGAAGTTAAGGAAGATAACAATAGTAAGAATATTAAAAAAAAAACATAACCATCACACACCCAGTCAGTAGGTACGATTGATAGTGTGAGTAGAGTCTGTCATGGCAGACCATGAGAAAGAATCTGCTCAGCATAGAAGGAGCTCTGCCACCCATATAGTCACAGCTGTTCAGTTAAGCGGGAACTCTCACTTAGGTGGCTATCCAGAATGGCCATCCCGGTGTGGTGTCCATAGGTTACATTCATTGGCCGGGGCAGGACAATGACACTCATCACACTTCATTATCAGTATCGGAATGACTTTCTTGATGATGAAACCGGTTCAGGGGCTCCATCCTCTCCATGCATCTCTTAGCTCCATAGGGTGAGATGTGCTCTTTGCATTTGGCTTTTTTGGTCATCGTTGGTTCCAGGGCAGAGAGCTAGTGGTCTATGATGAAGTGCCTGCTGCCTCCGTGTACGTCAGGGTGTCAGCCTCCAACAGGTCAGGGCCATCTTCCAGGGTGCATATGACCCTGTGAAGAGATATAAATGCATTATTTGACATTGTGGTTCCCAGTAATTTGTGGAGTAAATGCAAAGTTAACGCTGAGAGCCCATAAGAGACCCAGTAACGGGTGCGCCATCTGAAGAAGTGATGAAAAATGTATTATAAGGTAATTCAGTTCTTAAGGTGTCTCTGAAAGACATTGGTTGGCAAAAGACTGACAGGACAACACAGGAATTGAAGGAGTTGATTCATGCCTATCATGATAGATTGTTGTAGGCTTTTAAACATTTCAGTAGAACAGAGACAATAAAATAAAAGTCAAAGATATGGATCATTTTGTGTTTAGAGTTGTAAAATGCTTGAAACCAAGCATAAGTGAGATGGTTCAGTGGCATCTGATCTTCTTGTCAGATTTAACTGATTAACAACAAAAACAACAAAATCCTGTGTAACGCAAAGTACTGCAGTGATGAATTGGAATCTAAGCAGAAACAGCTGAAAGAAAAATTCATGGTCATGCAATTGAAAGTTGCACAGAAAGCTAGTTAGAGCCCTCAGATGATGGTGATCTCTGGTGTTACACAAGGAGAATAGCAGCATGGAACTGTTATCCAACCAGTGTTCAGGCAGATCAGACTGGTGGTATGGTTGATGTCTAGCCTTTGCAGAGGACAAATCCATGTCATGCATGCGGACATTTGGGCCATTGGAGAAGGGAGTGTCCAATAATAATGTGAGTAATCCGGTACAGAATAATGGAGCAGTTCATACACAAGGCAATAATCAGGTTCAATTATAAAGAATTAAAAAACCCTGAGTGCAGAATGCAAATATGCTCCAAGGGCAACAGATGCAGATAACACAAGCCCTGATGATTCAGCAACAAGTGATTGTCCCCAAACAGAAATTAAATCAAGTTGCAAATGCAAATATGAATCAGTTAGCATCGCAGTTTCCCTTAAAGGAGTTGAGTGATGAGGAATTTTCAGCAATTCTTCAGGGGGATAGCTCAGATGACGAGGACCGCATATTAGGTGCATCCTTAGAAGTAGATCAAGGTGGTCCCTATGTAAACTCTGATTATAATGGGTCACAATGTAATTTATGGTTGACACTGAGGATACACGTGTAACTCTCAGAACAGCAGAAATACCGAATTTGCCCCTTTCAGGAAAAATAAGTCAAGTTGTGGGAGTAGCTAATAAACAATTGACCAACTCTATACCAGAATCTGGCCCTGTAAAAATAGGTTCATTTGAAGATGAGGACAAATTTGTGGTCTGTGATTCAAGTCCTGTAAACTTGCTTGGACGGGACCTACTGTGTAAACTAAATTGTTCCATTAGCTGGACATCCCAAGGAATCTCAATAGAGAAAAATGCTGAGGATGTGAAATGTAAGATTGTGTAGCAGTACCAGAGTGTCACATTCTACCCAACTCTGACATGTAAAAATATGCCTGAAGAGTTAAAAGACACCGTACCACCTTTAATTTTGGGATTTTTCAGGAAAGGAAATAGGACTCATTGAGGAAGTTGAGCCATTAAAAATAACAGTGAAGCCAAATGTGGTTTATCCAAAACTTTCTCCCTATAATAAGACACCTGAAACAATTTCTGGAATAACACCTTGATAAACTGTTTAGTGGAACAGGGTATTCTGAAGGAGATAATGGGAAGTCCATGTAACTCTCCCATTCTAAGACTGCCGAAGCCCAGAGGAAAGTACTGCATAGTCCAAGACTTGAGAAAATTTAACAAAATTGTTCTCCCATTTAGTCCCATAGTACTGACTCCTCCAGCGATTTTATTTCAAATTCCCTGTGAAGCAGAATGGTTCCCCGTGATTGACCTTTGCCAAGCATTTTTCTCAATACCGTTGCATGAGAAGAGACAGTTTCTCTTCACTTTCGAGTTGGCAGTCATGTTTTGGCATGGTGCCGAGTTCCACTGGGGTGTACCGAGAGTCCTTCGATTTTTAATCAGATATTGAAAACAAATCTAGAGTCTCTTAAAATGCCCTATCACTCAGTTTTAATTCAGTATATTGATGACCTGCCTGTGGCATCAAACACTCAAGAAGCCTGTAAAAGAGATACAATTGCCCTCTTTAATAATTTAGGAGAAAATGGACATAAAGTTCCCCGGCAAAATTGCAGTATTGCAAGAAAAAAGTTCTTTATCTAGGTCACCACATTAAGAAAGGTGTGCGGAAAGTGTCACAAGAAAGAATCTCAGCAATTCTAAAAATGACCCCCCCCCCCCCCATCACTCAAAGGGTAGTCTGTATGTTCCTGGGGATGGTTGGCTACTGTCGTCAGTGGATTTCAAACTTCTCCCTTTTGGCCAAGCCTTTACAGAGGATGACACACTAGGATGTGTCTGATCCAGTACCACTGAATGGCAACTGTATACGTGCTGTCACAGAGCTGAGATGAAGCCTATGTCATGCCCCAGCTCTGAGAATGCCTGATTATAACAAAGGTTTTTTGTTATTTTGCTGTGAAATTGATGGATGTGCTCACTCAGTTTTGACTCATTTGCGTGGAAATGCAAACAAGCCCTATGGCTTACTTTTCTGCTACATTTGGTTCTGTGGCTTCTATGCTGCCTGGTTGTTTGAAGGCAGTTGCAGCTCTGAGCATCAGCATTGAACAGTGGAAGGCATTGTTATGGGTCACCCTCTGAATTTCTGTTGTACTCCATTCTGAGGAGATATTGTCAACCGGAACCCAGACACAGTATCTCACCAGTGTGCATTTGACCTGTTTTGAACAGGTCATCCTTGCAGCGCCAAATGTCAATTTAAAGAGATGTACCATTTTGAATCTTGCTACTTTGGTAACCTCCCGCTGTTGAAAATGCAAATGAATGTATGGATGGGGCTGAACATGGCTGCCCTTATGTGATTGAATTGTGCACCAAACAAAGACTTGATATTCAAAATATTCTCTTAATTGAAAATCAATATGTCATGTTTGTTGATGGCTCCTGTTCAAGTGACAAATATGGTACTCTGAGAGATTGTTATGCAGTTTGCGCAGTTTCAGGTGTGATTAAAGCCTTCTGGTTTCAAGGAATCTTTTCTGCCCAAGTAGTTGAATTGGTTGGTCTTCCTAGAGCATGCTGTGTTTTTAAACATCTGACATTTGCTGACAATCTTCATTGATAGTATGGCTCTCGTGTGGTTCATGACTTTGGATAGTTGTAGTTCCAGAGAGGTTGTATGACCTCATCTTGATCACCCATCCTCAATGGTGACAAGATTTACAATTTGTTGAATACATTACAGTTGCCAGCAAAAACTTGCTGTCATAAAATGTGCTGCTCATACAAATTCAACCGATTATACAACTTTGGAAAATACGTACGCAGATATAGGGCCTGATTACAAGTTTGGAGGAGGTGTTAATCCGTCCCAAAAGTGACGGTAAAGTGACGGATATACCACCAGCCGTATTACGAGTCCATTATATCCTATGGAACTTGTAATACGGCTGGTGGTATATCCGTCACTTTACCGTCACTTTTGGGACGGATTAACACCTCCTCCAAAGTTGTAATTAGGCCCATTGTGGCAAAATAATGAACCCTAAGCTGCACTTCTTTTAATGGGGAGTGGAACAATGAATTAAATGATCAGACAAGTCACAATTTCCTGTTTACTGCTGCTGATACCTGGGAAGAAGTCAAAAGATTGCAGGAGGGAGTGTCAGAAGAAAAACAGCAGAGTTGGGTTAGAGCAGGACGTGTCCAGAGAACATTTGGGTTTCAAGTGACAGAAGATCTGTATTGCCAAATAGTTTGTTGTCGCCAATGGCTAGACATCATCATGGACAGGCACATGTAGGTCTTAGGGACAAGTGAATGAATGTAGACAGGTATTTTTGTTTGAGAGTATTTGGACTGTAATATTAGCTGGGCCAACCCCAACATACCAGGTGTTTATTTCATTTGTGGGAAAAACGCCTATTACAAGCTGCTAAAAGGCTGGTATGGAACGTGTTACCAGAGAGTGTTTATTCCAAAGATTAATCATGTGTACCATTTTAATGATCCAGTCTGGGATGTGAAATCAAATTCCAGAATTAAGAGCGGTGCTTGTGCTTCAGAAATTGTAGGAGATATCTCTGGTGCCATAATTCTATCAGTAGGTGTTATCTTGAAGGATCTGAAGATAAGTAAACTGTCAACAAAAGTAGATAAGTTATCTACAGATACTGAAGGTACCATCTTATTAATGGACACAGAAATGGTTGCTGTAAGATCAATGGTTTTGCAAAACCACCTTGCATTATCCATCCTTCTCGCAAAGGAAAACAGAGTTTACAAAATGTTGCAAGCCTAACAGTGCTGCACATATATCCCTGACAATATTAAGGAGATAAGGAAGTATTTTGCGAATATGACAAACTTGAGACAGGACCTGAAGGAGTTAATAGGAACAGGTGTCTGGGGAGGTAATGGTTTTCAGTAGTTGGCAAGTGGTTTGGAAATCTATGGAGAGGAATCGTTGGAACCATGTTTAGACCTCTATTGTTAATGGATTTGTGTGCCCTAGTTGCAATTGGACTTTACAAGTTGCTCAAGAAGCTGAAAGAAATGAGAGCAAAGAATAAAAGGAAATAGGAAGAGATTGAGATGAAGTCTAGGAGGAGCATATATTATAGTAGTATCAGGCAATTAGAGGAGTTCAGAAAACCTTCTCTGGGATCACCTCGGAAATTCTGAACTGTCTCATTCAAAATGAGAATTGTGTGTTTTGTGGTGGCTTGATTCGCCATCATAGGGGGGACTGACATAGCAGAAGGTTTAGTATCGTCCCTCATGTCACTGTGATCAATGCTTGACATTTTATGCATTATGTTAACCAAAGTGCTAATGCTGTGCTTCTAAAGTGATGCACTGAGAATCTGGGGACTCTCTACTGAGTCATTATTTGAATCTGGAGATCCTACCACTGAGTGATTATTTGAATCCGGGGACCCCACCACTGAGTCATTATTGAAATCCAGGGACCCCACCACTAAGTCATTGGAATCCGGGACACATCCCACCCCTCCCCCCAAAGCTGAGTCATTATTCGATTCTGTGGACCCTCCCTACTGACTCATTACTGGACCGCGGCTTAAACATTGTTGATGATTTGACACGCAAAACAATACACACAAATACAGAAACAAGCATTCATCAAACACATACAAAGGATAACATGTTTTATTTAATTTGCAAACAGATTTAAATAAATAAATTAAAACATTTCAATAGGAAGGTTGGAGCTTTTCTAAATTCAAATGAAGTCATACATAGTCCGTACTATATTCTGTTTGATGCCCCTGCACTGCTCCCACAAATCAATCTGAGGATACTAATTTCATTTTTAGCCTCCAATTTCAAATTCCTTGACATTTACAGTATGTTTTACACATTTCCATTGTACATTTAGCCACTTCACTTATATACACTTTATTAATCTGTTAATATTTAGTTTTGTAGCAGTTGTGGACCCCTGAGGAAGCTTTGCGGACCCGCAGAAGTCCCTGGAACACAGAATGGGAACCACTGCCATAGACTAGCTAACGAACCCCATGTGGAATAGAGATTATATTTCTGTTTGAAGAATTAACTTGTCAGGTTTTAATGCAGACTATTAGGTTATACTCTAAAATGTAACAATATTAGATTTCTTATGAGAAATGTTTTAAATTCATATGTGGAGGTAGAGAAATGTAGTTCTGTGTGATATTAACAGATATGTATTGACGGTTATATTATTTAAAGTTACTGTAACGTGAGTGCTATGGAAGTTTATTAATGTTGGATTTATAATTTTCATATTAAAAGGTGTTTTATTTGCACAATTTAATGTGCTGTTATAATTAATTTGCATTAGCCTAAGTGAGGCCTATTAGTCCCTGTAATCGTGACTATGCAGAAAATGTCTTGTCATCTTGTTAACGTGAACCTTTCTTCCAGATTTCAATCTCATGAAAATGCTCGCTTGGTAATAGATGTTTGTTCTTTTACACATATTGAGCCTAAGAAGTTGTCCTTGAGAGCAGAACATTTAAACTGTGGATTGTAAACGTATACAATTGTTGCAATCTTGCATGGAAGAATACAGATGGACTCCATTCCCATGACAAACCTGAGAATCTTAGTTGTAGACACATGACAGATTTCTATTGGATGTTACAACTTCAGCGTTAATGTGGAACGATGGACTGATGAATCATCTTGCTCTATGAACTTTAATATACTGTTCCGCAGCTGGACTTTGGTCCAATCTGCATTCCCCTTTGAGCATTCTCCTTTGCTGAACCAATTGGTCTCTGATAGGTGCAGCCATCTCTACCCTTGCCCCCCTTGAAATGCTTTCTGAGACAGAGTTTTACCCCTGTTCCTGAGAAGGAGATTCTTGACTGAGCTTCTGAAATGCAGACACCTTACTTTTTTCCCACTTATTTTTTCCTACTTTAGTTAGTGACCTATTGCCCAAGATTTCTTTTTCAGATTCTTTTCCCTTTTTATGCTTTTTGTTTTTGCCGGCATGTGTTCCGCCCAGCACATGGTAATCCATGATTGGCTAATCTATATGGCTTTCCCTCCCTAAACTATCTTTATTCAGATGATATCAATTTCCTTAATGCTTGTTAGAACTGAGCAGCGCTAATTTTCTGTACATCAGGTAATTCTGCTGCTATTCTGTATTTTTGAGTGTCTAGCTCTACTAATGTTAACTAAACTAAACCTGTTGTGTCAACTTGGGCTACCTTTGGTGATACTGTATGTTTATAACTTATTTGGGAATTTTCTACATGACTTTGAGCGTGTAATAAAACCCCTTAACCCTCATTTCGGACTGGAGTTTTTCTTATGTGGCCACATTGGTCGTACTGTTTGTGGCATATTAAAGTCAGTGACCGTAGGTGGTTACTGGGAAGAATGGTGGATACTGTTATTTACCGTTGGTGTGTCAAAGCTTAAGGGCTATTTCATTCCATTTGGATACCAGAGTTCCTTGTTATCTAAACTTGCTTCATAACCTAATCGTGTCTTTAACTATCAGAAGATGCAATGGTGAGCAACCAGGAGGTGGTAAAGGGATTAGGACTCAACTACTGTATGAATATTAATCACACTCAATACGTTCCATCAGTGCCCATCCGTGACTGAGATTTATATATTTTTTTAAGATGGCCTGATTTTGAGGAGGGGTTTTAGAATCAAGCCTCAAAAATGCACATCATGACTCATTCTCAACTCACCTCCATTCCCATAAAAAAAACTCTCACATCTCTGTGCTCCCATACATCCAAAGTGGGAAGCAATGATGGAAATTTGACCATCCCCATGGCTGGAGGCCCAACTTAACCTCCTCTTTGCTTCCAAAAATAAAGAACAGTCCTACACCTCACATCCCTGCCTATCCCAACACTAAGAGGATCAGCCAGGAATCTGCACAGGTACCGAGGAGCTCCATCGGACTACTCTCTCTCTTCCATTGCCCTTTTGTCAGCTGAGAGGCTTGCACAGTGGACTTATGCTCCTGTAGCACTAACATTAAAAAGCCCCAATAAACCTGATCTCATTCATTTTCAAAAACAACGGAGGACATGGCTACAGGACATTACAACTATAACTTGTGAGAAGAGGTCACCGTTCCCTGAGCCATTGCTGTGAAGCCTAAATCAGCTAGCTCTCAGTTTCTAAAAATAAATGCACCCGCAGGCGCAGAGACAAACACATTGCATGGACATAGGCAGGAAAACCTGGGAACTGTGGGGAAGCCTGCATGATGAAGACATCTAATATGGAGCCACAGAAGGGAACCAGTTTTCACTCTTATGATGAATCATAAGGGTGCTTCGAGCAGGAAACAAGGACTCACTCTCAAGATGGGAATCCATGTGCAATAATGTGGGGAAATGTAGGTGCTTTCAGAGGAGGAAACAGGGGTGCCTTCTCAGGTGGGAAATGGTGTATGCTTAAAGGAGCAAATGCAACAATTCTGATGCAGAATCCCAAGTGTCCCTAGGACAAAACAGTTACACTCACAGGTGGAAATCAATTTGTACTACTATATGGAAAAACAGGCACCCTTGCTAGGTGAAACAGGCATATTCTCTGGAGGAAACATAAACACTCAAGTAGTAAGGAGAGATACTGTCTGCCAGCATGCAAAAAAGTGACAGTTGTCCTGCCCCCGGAAGTGACATCACTTCTGTTGCCAGGACTTCTGGGAGGTCATGTGACCGTGTTGGGTCACGTTTGTTATGACATCACACTGGTCACGTGCAAGTCACATGCTCGTGATTGTACCACGTGGTTAGGGCTATGCAGCACCCCTCAGCAAAGCAGAGCTCCTGGAGATCAGGTGATCATGATGTGTTGTAGAGGAGTATGCCTTATTTTATTTTTTAAATGCTTAGAATACATATAAGGAGCTCCTAAGCAGCCTTTGCCAAAACCAGGAGCAACCCTGCAGAAAGAGATTGCTCAGTCATTATGAAGAGATACAGCCACCTCATCAAAAAGACTCCCTGTGATGGTGGTTTGAGCACTATCGATAGATATTATCGTAGCCTTACACCAGCGGTAGTGGAACTTAGTGTGCAGCAGAGCAACCTTAAAGAGGGTGATCACAATGTCCGTCAAAGAAAGGGGGGATTGGGAGGGATAAAGGTCCAGTGTATATCCTTCAATGCAAGTTTAATAGTAACGTAATACACTGTTCCTAAGAAAGCCAGGGGACTGCAGGATGAGTGCTCTAGGGTCCCATAACTCAGGAGCACGAGTCCTCACACACCCAATTGGGTGTCATGCTTCATCATCGGACAAGCTCCTCGTCAGACTGGCGCTGCAATGTCGGACGGGCACCACCCAATTGGGGGCTCTTTACCGGAGATCTTCTCGATGATGCCGCTCTCGCTCTCAGGTAGATAAAGGGGGAAGACACCGAGGAGGGTTAGAAAAAGAAAGAATCTAAAATTGGCTCTGAACCCTGTCTCGTTTTGACTTTATTCTATTAATGTCGGGTAGAGGCCAAGATTAAAATACTCAACAAAAGAGTGAAACAGAGGTAATGCTCAACCACTCTCTAACTGTATATCTCATAGTGGGGGGTCAGGAAACTACAGGACCCCACCTCAGTATTGGGTCGACATGTTTCGCGTCTCAGCGGTCCATATGGATCCAATGACGCTTCCTCAGGACCTAGTGTAAACGAAACTCCTCCAACTGTAAGCTAAATTGGCTAATTATAAATCAGAACTGACAGTCAAAACATTAGATAACGTCAGTCACTTACAATAGTCCATTGTGGCCATAAATTCTGTTCCTATTCGTCGCCCTGGAAAATATCAATACATTAATTGAAGAGTTAATAAAAACAGAGTGAGTGATAAACTGTGTGGCAAACGGTGATAGTGTGGTGATAACATATCCATGCCAAAATAAAAGGAAAAAAGGAAGAAGTGAGACAATGTATATATGCTTACCCTCCCATTTAGAGTAAGGGCTTCCTGGGATCACGCGGGCCTACAGCCAGATGCGCATACCAAACTAATCGTTGCATAGGAAGCAATAAAACATGGGGATGAATCACATTGTTTGCAATATGGACAATGTACATTCCCTTGTAACAGTAATCAGCAAGTCACAACATTATATCCCATATAGATATTCCAATGAGTATCAGGTAAACATTTAGGACTGAAATGTGCTGAAACTAGCATTATCATAAGAATAGTAACTTATGATATACCGTCTTCGTAATCATTTACTATTCCCAAATGAAGAGCCATATCAGCGAGTGAAAATAATTATAGTTGTTTAGGTATTCAAAAGTAGACCAAAACATGATTCAAGATAATCAAAGCACCACTCAGTTAGACATAAGTTGTCACGTTATACATCACAAGTATGGGGAGCCAGCATACTATAATAATAGAGAGCCCGGGAGGATATATCAGACAAGCTGTAAAGCGTTCTTATTCTGACACTCGAGCAGAGTTTTAGAAACACACGTAGCGTCGGCTATACTGCACTTACTTGTGGATGCCTGGTTGCGGGTGGATACACCTACCCTAGTCGCGCTCCCGTAGATGACTGGGAGACGCGACCGGGGCCGCATAAGAACACGCGCTAGATGAGAAAATTGAAAGCCGGTGCGCGCGTTGCTAGGAGACGCAAACGCGTCCCCGGCAGCGCGGCCGGTCGTAGAAATCGAAGATGGACTTAGATTAATACTGGGTTGAGAAGCCGAAGATGGCGGCCATTATTAAAAGGTGGGGTAGCCCAGACGTTAGTGTATTGATGGTAGTTCGAGGCACATAGCCTACATAATGCAATTCTATTAAGGAGGGATATAAAAACTAATGGAGTCTAGGACTACGGGTGTACAATATTGCTCATCTTGGCATCAAACATTAACACAATGTATGTTTTTTATAGAAATGATAGTCAATCAATATAATAGTCAAGGGTATATAACAAACTAGGTACCTCTCTAGTGGGCGGAGATAACACATCCTAAGACTACAGGTACTGACTGGTCCTAATCTTGTCAAAGGAATTACCGAAGCTCATATTTGATCTTAATGTCACATAGTCATGGAGTCTCTCATAAATGTCGTGTGCCCCCATTGATAAATAAAGTCAGAAGATCAGCGAGGGAAGCTCGTCCATGGGATGTCGTCATTTAATCCCTTCCGATGCGTCCCCAATTTAAACACCCAGCGTTGTTCCAGTTCAAAAAGGGATTCAGTGTTTTTTTTGGCACATGTTTGTAATACAACCCACCACATGTCATCCGGGCTGTGTTGTACCTCGATGAAATGAATACTAAGTTTCGTCGAAGTTCGTCCACAGCGAATATTGCTGTGGTGTTCGTTGATTCTAATTCTGACTGCTCTGGTGGTCATCCCTACATATTGTAGGCCACAAGGACAAGTGATTAAATAGACACAAAACGTAGTGTTACAGTTAGTATGTTTGAGCAGTCGCCAGTTGCCTATCGGTGCTAGATCAAGAGTGTCTAATCGTTTCGTTAGTGCACAGACGTTGCAGTTACCACACGGGTAGTGTCCAGTTACTGGAGGTAAGTCCCACAATGTCCCTTGTCTTTTGGATAATGCCTGTGGTTTAGGTCGCGTATGGATCAGTATATCTTTCAGATTAGTCGTCCTTTTGAACGCAAACAGTGGCTTTGGGATGTTCTCGCCGCCACTGCACAGGATATTCCATCTCTTATTGACGATTTTCTTAATGGTGTTGGACAGTGGTGTGAAGGTAGTGACACAAGTTAATTTATTCATTGGGTGATGCCCGTCAGACATTGCAGCGCCAGTCTGACGAGGAGCTTGTCCGATGATGAAGCATGACACCCAATTGGGTGTGTGAGGACTCGTGCTCCTGAGTTATGGGACCCTAGAGCACTCATCCTGCAGTCCCCTGGCTTTCTTAGGAATGGTGATCACAATGTCACCAGTTTTGACGAGGAGCTCTGCCGGCAGACGGAAAAGCTCAGCCTCAAGGATTTGCCACAACTGATATCCCCTATTAAGGGTTCCAGCAGTGGCAGCGAAACCTCGAGTAATGAAGCAAATGCTGGAAGAAATTTCATCAACATGGAAGATGGTGAAGAATCTATAACAGCTTCTAACTCAAGGGTCTATGAAGATATGAGGTTTCTGAAAGAATCAGCTCAGGAGGCTATCGTCGTGGAACTGCCACTCACAAACTCAGATGCCAGTTATGCCTCGATTGACCTCAGCGATTCAAGATTTCAGAGCTGCAGCCAAGTACCACGAAAAGGAGGTTAGTAAAACTTGTTATAGACACTTAGTTATACCGTATATACGCCTATATTTTATTTTTGACTAATAGTTTTTCTTTCTTTTTTTAACTGTCGAAAGCATCAGCAAAAAGATCCGTGGTAGAGGGGACTTGTCAAGGGGTAATGCCGTAAATTCTCACTGCTTATGCTGTTCAAAACAGACTGAAAGTTCCACAATCCAAAACAAAGAGCCACATAAGAAATGTTTACCCATAATAATGCAGATTTTGAAAAGGAAGCTCCAGGCATACCCTATGATGCCATTTGGCCTGGTAAAGGTTTTACTGCGATTGCTGTGAGCGCGTTTGTCAGATGTGAGTATTATAACCTCTGTTACAAACATAAAATTAATGATCCAAAGCAGGAGGCTCACGAGTATCTATACGACTCATACACCTCAAGAACAATCTGTCATATATGTAGCTTGCTAGACCCAAACAAGGATGGCAGAAACCTAATAGAAAGACACATGTGTGATATTTATTTTAAAAATAGACAAGTCGCCCTTTGGCCCCACTAAAACTGTTTTAAAAAAATGAGGAGTCCCCTAGTATTGCCATTATTGTGTTATTTAATGTTACATACTTACTCACTTTTAGGCCAAGCATTAGAGTGTCGGAATTCAAGATACTTCTAACTTATGTTCAGGATACATATGTATTGCCAGATTGGTATATGTGTTGCTTAAAGAAAGAAGAGCTGAAATACAACTTGTTAGTCTGTGCTATCTGAAGCTTGGTGAGCTGCCCACAGCGATGATGTGTGACAGTCTTACATGCAAAGCCAACTGGTGTATCTATGCGTGGCTACCTACAATCGATGAATACTGGAGCACGTACAAAAGCTGCATGAGGGAGTTAATAGTATCACTGACAACTAGCTTACATATCGCCTTGGAGCTTCTGACCGCAGATTATTCCAGAAATAAAGGTTTTGTATTTTACAACCAAGAATTGTACGATCTTTTGTATGCCATCAGTATCCTGAGTGTACAAAGGTATAGGAGGGGTGATCGATAAGTCCTGTCTAGAGCCATCGAGTTTATAACTGTAAAAAAGTTGTGACCCTGAGGCAAAGTATCTGCAGGGCCCCTAGTAATGTATGTAGCATGTGCCTTATGTAAATGCAGTGAAAAGCCAGAAAACTGTCCAACAACAATGACGAGACGTGTACCATGAAACTGTAAAGTATACCCTGTTTATGTGTTGATAACATTCTTTATATTTAGTAAAATGCCCTTACACATAACCATCGTCTTTCGTTTCATGGGATGCAGGGGGCTGATAACATGTTGGGTCGGGTTAAGGAAGATTTATTACAATACAAGCGGGGTCGGAAGCTTCAGGAGCGCCGAAGCTTTGTGTAGAAGGGTTCTAGTTGAAAATAGAGTTGGTAAACAGAGCTCAGGGGAAGACCTGGTTATCTGGGGAAGAGGTGTATTCACTCCACAGACCAGCCAGGAGGCGTTTTAAAAAGAGACCGACTGTGGTTAATGCTCAGCTAGAGTATCAATAGCAGTTGGACATAATCAGTCTTTAAGATCTAGCCAAGCTTAATAACTGAGCTCAATATATATTAACGGTAATAGATGTGTTGTCCAAGCACGCCTTTGCAGAAGCATGTAAAACTGGTAACAGCATCACCTCGGCCTTTAAAGCCATCTTCAGGAAAAGGCAAACCCCTCAAAAACTGCAAACAGATGCTGGAAAATCATTTTTAAACAAGTTGTTTCAGATATTATTAAAAAGGCATGCTGGTCATCATTTTGTGACACACACAGAGGTAAAAGCTGCTTTCATAAAGTGTTTTAACAGAACTTTAAAATCTAAGATGTGGAGGCGTTTATAGATGCATATAATGTCAGTTATTACACAACCATCAAAACATCTCCCATAGAGGTAACAACCGATAATTCCTTAGTGCTGTGGAGAACTGTGTACGGGAAGCGTTTTGCTGCCAATTTAAAGAAACGTCTTTCAAAAGAAGGTGATCATGTTAGGGTTTCAAAGTTGAAAGGGGTCTTCACAAATGGCCACCAGCAGACTTTCAGCGACAAAATATTTATAGTGGAGAGTGTGGAGCTTAAGGAAGGTTTATTTATTTACAGGTTAAAGGACTATGATGCCGAAGCAATGTTGGGTGCCTTTTACAGCGAAGCGTTACAAAAGATACCAGACAATCCACAAAGGATGTACAGGGTTGAAAAGATTCTGAAAATGAAAGGTAGCGGGGCTAACAAACAGGTCTTTGTCAAATGGAGCGAGTGGCCAGAGAAATTTAAAAGTTGGGTGCTGGACAGCTCACTGCAGGGTGTCTGAGTGTAGGAAAGTACCATCTTTCTTGGCATATTACCCCCAATTTCTGCCTGTTTGCCAGTATGTCTTGCCTGTCGCACTGGGATCCTGCTAGCCAGGACCCCAGTGCTCATAGTTTGTGGCCTATATGTGTTCTCAGTATGCTTGACTGTGTCACTGTAGTTCTGCTAACCAGAACTCCAGTGCTTATGCTCTCTCTACTCACCAAATTTGTCACTATACATTAGTGACTCCATATTAGAATTCTGATTGGCACACTGGACCCCCCTTATAAGTCCCTAGTATATGGTACCTAGGTACCCAGGGCATTGGGGTTCCAGGAGATCCTTATGGGCTGCAGCATTTCTTTTGCCACCCATAAGGAGCTCATACAAATCTTTCTTCAGGACTGCCATCGCAGCCTGATTGAAACAGTGCACACACTATTTCACAGCCATTTTACACTGCACTAAGTGACTTATAAGTCACCTATATGTCTAACCTTCATTAACTGAAGTCTAGGTGCAAAGTTACTGTGTGTGAGTGTACCCTTGCACTAGCAAAGGTGCCCCCACGTTGTCCAGGGCCAATTCTCCGGACTTGGTGAGTGTGGGGATACCATTAGAAGTGTGCACCACATATATGTCAATACATATATGTAGCTTCAAAATGGTAACTCCGAATATGGCCATGTGAGGTGTCTTAGATCATGGAATTGTCCCCCCAATCCAAATCTGGTATTGGGTGGGGCAATCCCATGCACCCTGGGGCTCAACCATGGACCCCCAGTACTGCCAAACCAGCTCTCTGAGGTTTCCACTGCAGTCCCAGCTGCTGCTACCTCAGACAGGTTTCTGACCTCCTGGGGATTGAACACCTCATTCCCAAGAAGGCAGAACAGTGCATTTCCTTTAGGAGAGTTGTGTTACACCCTCTCCCATTGGAAATAGGTGTTATAGGCATGGGGGGTGGCCTCCCAGAGCCTCTGGAAATGCTTTGAAGGGCACAAACGGTGCCCTCCTTGCATAAACCAGTCTACACCGGTTCAGGGACCCCCAGTGCCTGCTCTAGTGCGAAACTGGACAAAGGAAAGGGGGTTGACCACTCCTCTGTCCATCACCACCCCAGGGATGGTGCCCAGAGCTCCTCCAGAGTATCCCTGGTCTTAGCCATCTTGGGTTGTAAGGTGTGGGGACCCTCTGGAGACCTCTGAGTGGCCAGTGTCAGCAGGTGACATCAGAGACCCCTCCTGATAGGTGCATACCTGAGTAGGTAGCCAATCCCACTCTCAGGGCTATTTAGAGTCTCTCCTCCGGGTGTTTCCTCAGATTCAGTTTGCAAGATTCCTCCAGGACTCCTCTGCATCCTCTGCTTCAGCTTCAGACTGTCGGATCAATGGCAGACTGCTCCAGGAACTGCTGTAACTACAACAAAGTATCCAGGATGACTCCTGTGACCTGCAACTTCAGCTCCAGCCAGCATTTGCAACAGTTTTCAAGGTGTGCACGCTCTGGGGACTGCCTGTCTTCACCCTGCACCAGAAAAAACAAAGGAATCTCCTGTGGAGTGACGGAGTCACTTCCCTGCTTCTGCATGCACCCTTCCGCGACGACGACTGGTACTCTGGGACTCCTCTCCTGACGACGAGCGTGCTCCCTAGAACACAGGTGGTGGACCGAAGTGACCTAGACTGTCCAAAGGTCCAGCTGTCCATATTTGGAGGAGGTAAGACCTTGCCTTCCCGTGCTGCAACAGTACCCCTGTGCACTGCATCTTCTGCAGCCCCTTGGGCTTCTGTGTGCTTCTTCTAAGAATCCTCCGTGAACAGCATAGCCCAGGTCCCCAGCCCTCCATCCTGCGATGCACAGCTCCCTGAGTTGTTCTGCAGCGGCGTGTGACCTTCCAGAGTAGTGCTGCGACGACTGCCCTTTGCATCTTCTTTGTTCCTGGGTCTCCCGTGGGTGCTGCCTGGTCTTCTGAGGGCTCTCTGACGTGCTGAGCCCCCAGGTCCCTCCTGGGTCCAGGCAGCTCCTTTTTGATGCAAACAGCGTACTTGCTTGAGCCAAGGCTTGTTGGCTGAATCCAGCGGCGCAAACAGCCTGCATCCAACAACTCTACGTGAGACATCTCCTGCACCAAGCAGGAACCCGCAGCCATCTTTTTTGGTGCTCTTCTGTACTTTTTTTCTGACTGGAGATTCCACTTTTGCACCTTCTTCTAGGTTGGCAGGGGCTCTTGTCCTTCCTGGACTCTCTTTCTACTTCTTGACTTGGTCTCCTCTCTCCATAGGTCTTCATGTCCAGGAATCCATTGATTGTTGCTTGCAGTCTTGCTTGGTTCTTTTAAAATCCTTTATCACGACTTGTAGTGTGTCCTCAAGAAATTTGCTGTACTTTTACTCCTGCTTTTCTGGGGTGTCGTACTTTACTTACCTTTGGTGTTTTCCTACACTCCCAGCGCCCCTCTAGACACTACAATTGTCTAGGGGGAAATCAACATTCACTTTTCACTATTTTAGTATATGGTTTGTGTTGCCCCTAGGCCCATTGCAACCTATTGTATTTTCTACTGTTTGCACTATTCTATGACTATTTACTTACCTGATTTTGGTTACTAGTGTATATATTGTGTATAATGCTTACCTCCAGAAGGAGTATTGCCTCTAAGATATTTTTGGCCTTGTGTCACTAAAATAAAGTACCTTTATTTTTGGTAACACTGAGTATTGCCTTTTATTGTGTATAAGTGCTGTGTAACTATAGTGGTATTGCAGGAGCTTTGCATGTCTCCTAGTTCAGCCTAGGCTGTCCTGCTACAGCTACCTTTAGACAGCCTAAGCTGCTAGAACACTGCCTACATTTCACTAATAAGGGATAATTGCACCTGGTATAAGGTGTAAGTACCTTAGGTACCCACTACAAACCAGGCCAGCCCCCTACAGTGAGTAAAAGGGAGCTCTCTGAAGGCTGCACTATGGAGACAACATCATTTTATATTACCTTGCCATCCAACGGCTCAAAGGAAATGTTCCCCGACAATCAAATTTCTAATTATACAGTGAAACTGGCTAAACCTGTAGACTTAAATGGGGACTGGGCGGTAGCCCTAACCGAAATCCAGTACCCGAGAACATGGAATATGTTTACAATGCTTGAGGCCAAATTTACTATAAAATGTGACCAGGACCCCTTGATCATCTAAGCTGGCTTTCCTCACAGCTATTACCCCAGCTTTGCTGCAGTATGTCGAAGCCATCAACAAATCCATAGTCAGTATTGAAACTTATTCGAATATTCAGCTAGTATTAGATAACGTTAGAAGGAAGGTGTTTCTTAAAGCTCCAAATTATGATAGAGTTTAGCTGTGCGGGTAAATTAAGAAGGGTTCTAGGCACAGTACAAAATATAAAAATCCAAGTAGAGCCGGACCCTCCATGCCCCGATAATAATGGAGGGTTCTATACACTGTGTGTGTAACGACATTGTAGAGCCACAGACGGTCGTGGATAGTTATAGACCATTGTTAAGATGGGTCCAGGTGAAGGGGGAAAATAACACGGTGATGAATATTCAATATAACAAACTTGACTACGTTGCAATCTCTAAAAAAAACATTTTGACACTGTTGATCATAATCTTCTACGATCAATCTGAGCCGGTCTCCTTTGAATAGAGGAAAGTTATTGTTAAGCTTCATTTAAGACCATGACAGCGAATATTAAGAAGTCAGCATGGTGATCATGAAAACATACAGCAGCCGTGCTCTGTAGAGATACTATTTGTATTTATTTGTATTTGTATTTAAGTATTCCTAAAGCACATTCTGGCCTTAGCATCGAAGCGCTGGAGTGGGTGCAGTGCAAGTCCGAAAAAGAGGGCCAGATGCAGAAACACCCAGGTAATGAGGAAACAGCAAGGTTTTCATCAACTTCCTGAAAGTCAGGAAGTTGTCCTCCTTCCTAATGTGCTTAGCAGCCACCACTGTAAACACTTTATCTCCCCATTTTGCCCTTCGAGTGCGATAGATTTGATTCAGATGAGCGTTTTTAGATCTAAGTTGTCGACATGGACTGTACCACCATAGTCTAGCACCTAGGTAGTCTGCTCCTCCTCCGTGCACCGCCTTGAATTTTAGGCATAGAGTTTTAAATATGATCCGCTTCGCGACCAGAAGCCAGTGGAATCGTTTTAAGCTATTGCTGGCAGATGCTGAGCGAGGGAGATCTAAAATCAGTCGAGCCGCATTATTTTGAATCAGTTGGAGCTTTCTCAATGACATTTTATCCAGGTCCAATAACAGTGAGTTACAGGAGTCCAATCTGGACATTACCATGCCAGAATGACCGTCACTCTCTCCTGCTGCAAAAAAGGGAGGATTTTACTCAATGTTTTTAACATCCAATAGCTTGATTTGACCACGGCGTTTACTTGAGGCTTAAAACACAGACAGTTATCAAAGATGACTCCCAAATATTTAGTGGCAGCAATAGGGGAGGGAAGCTCCCCACACTCTGAAGGCCACCATCGGGAATTCCACACCTCATTACTAGATCCGAAAAGCACAATTTCTGTTTTATTACTGTTAAGCTTCAACCAATTCTGACCCATCCAACTATTGATCTCACACATACAGTTCCAAAACCGGTCAGCCACTTCCTCTCAGTTATTCCTAGACACCTGAATGACCAGTTAGGTGTCATCCGCATAGGAGGTGGGCATAAAACTGTAGGAACAGATCAGTTTGGCCAAAGGGGCAACATATATACATTAAACAGAGTAGGACTGAGAGACGAGCCCTGAGGGACCCCGCACAGCAGACAAAAAGCAGGAGCCCTGAAGTCGGCCCAACTCACAGTGATCAGTCTATCACCCAAAAAGGACTCCAAAATCTTAAGGGCAGAATCTCTAATCCCTGCTTGGTGGAGTCTAGATACCATAATCTGAGGAAAGATAGTATCAAATGCAGCAGAAAGATCCAGCAGGACCAGAATTGCTTCCTGCCCCTCATCCAACAACCTGCAAATAGTGTCAGAAGTCATCAACAACACTGATTCAGTACTCTGGGCCTTCCGAAATCCATGTTAAGACCGATCTAAGCTGCCAGAGTGATGAAGAAAAGTAGAAAGCTCATAGTTAATAAGTTTCTCAAACATTTTTGCCAAAATGGGAAGTAAGGAAATCGGTCGTAAATTGTTCAGATTATGAGCTGCTCAGTCCGGTTTCTTTTTCAAAAGGATTACCATTGCCTCCATACAGGGTGGGGGGGAAGGCACCAGTAGATAACACCTCCTGAAAGACCGGCACAAGATTCTGTCAGGCAGTAAAGGCTTAAAATTTGTGAGTAGTGGTGTGTCGATGTCTGAAGAAGAATTCAAGACATTGGAAGAGCATTGCATCTCAACAGAGTGCGAAAAGTTTGAGTGAATTTGTAAGATTTTAGTTTCAAAATAAGATGCCACTTTATTACAGAATTCCTGAGAATTATCCACCTCAGCGGAAGGAAGGGGTGTTGTTAAAGACCGTACCATCCTAAATAATTCTCTCGGGGTATTCGATGCACCTTTAATCCTTGCAGTTAAATATTCCTACTTGGCCTTAAAGCATGCATCCTTATAGACCTTCAGGACTATTCTCTACTTATCCTTCTTGTTGGCGATATCTCCTTTGTAAAAGCTTAAGGTCCTTATTGAACCATGGACAACTAGTTTTTTTGTATACTGAGGAGGTCCTAGTCACCTCTGAGCCAGTTGATTCAAAGCGGAATTAAAACCGTCGAAAACAGACATAGGGGAGCTACCCGCAGCTTCCCTCCCAGCAGTCAAGGCTGGGCTTAGCAGATGTTTTGTGATCCTCTTCCACTGTCCCGTAGAATTGCGTTTCATACTCGTGTGTTGATCAGGATATGAATTCCTCCATCTAAAGATTAAAAGGTGATGATCAGACCACTCCAGAGGGATGTTAGTCACCGTCACTTGATCCTCAGGGCAGGCAAAAATCCCGTCTAAAATGTGACCGGCCGAATGAGTGGCCGAAGTGACTTTAAGATCCCAGTCAAAAGTCGCCATAAAATTGACCAAGTCCTTAATATGAGTGTGTTGACTCATCAAAATGGAGATTAAAATCCCCCAAAATGATACAATTTGTGGAAATAGCCAACGGCTCAATCAAATTAGGCCAGTCTTGCAAGAATGTTGCGTGAGAGCCTGGGGGGGTCTATAGACCAAAAGTCCTTCCATAAGAATACTATTTTTCTGACGGATTTTGAAATACAAGCCCTCACAAGTCTTCAATAGAGAATTTGCGGGCTCGCGCTGACATGTGAAATGAGACCTACAAATAATCGCTAACCCACCCCCTCTGCCTGTAGATCTATCCATTCTAAAGAAGGAATATCCTAAAGGTGTTGCTACAATAAAATCTGGATTAGAGTTGGTTTTAGCCCAGGATTCTGTGATAAAAAGACAATCTAATTTATGAAAGTCAATCAATTCAATTCATAAAGCTTTATTCGGCACATATAAATGACCATAAAAGCATGAACAAGGAAAAAAGAAAAGACAACAGTACATATTTACAAAGACATTGCAATTAAAACTTACAATTATTAATTATTGTTAATGGCTCATTGAATAATACATATGGTCACTCATAAATATATAGAATGAATAATAAAATACATTAGAAACTCATACTTTTCCTGGAATTGATGCACTGATTTAAAAAGGTGGCAGTATAAAAACAAATATCTGCCGATTGTAGATTAAAAATTAAAGCCATGGCATGTTTAACTGTACGTTTTCCGTATTTAACAAACAGAGGTTTCAAAAATACTATACGAAAACATGTATACAGTTTACAGAACAGAAGAAGGTGCACAGTGCTCTGTGTAGATACATTATCGCACCTACATGGCCCAATCGGGTGTTTCTTAATGTTTGGATGGGCTACTAAACAATGTGCCATCCCAAATCTTAGTCTGGTTAGCACAAATTTATGAGAATTCCTAGTCACCATAGTTAGGTAAGATGGAAAACCCTCCATTAGATTGTATCTATTATAGAAAATGACGGAGGACAATGATCCGGCTATGGTTGCTCGTTTCCTTTCTGCATAAGTTAGAAATATACTTTTCATTTCTGATTTGGAGATCGTGGTTGCTGCACTAGGATTATTTAAAATATTCAGATTAAAAATGTCTGAAAAACAGACAACAACATATTTAACCCAGGGAATATCTCGATATTTATCCAAACGTAGGCAATCCTCAACAATAGTCCTGTTAAGTAGCTTCTCATCGCAAGCCAAAAAGACCGCCAGATCATCAATGGTTTAAGTGATATCAGATCAGTTAAATAATTAATGGCTAATTCGCGATGGCTTAATTCAGTTGAGGCAGAGATGGGCAAAGACAGGAGCTTTTTTTAAAACATATTTTCCTCCAACTGTAAGTTGTAGGTACAGCTATAACCCCATACTCCTGCCCCATACAGAGCAATAGTCACACATCTAGCTTGGTAAATCTTGAGCATATCCCTGGTTCGACGATCCCCAACTTTTGCAGCAAATCTATAAATACCATAAGCATTTTTTGCCATTTTATTCCGGATGTTATTAAATTCATTATTCCATTTCCTGTCGTTAGAGAAGGTAATACCTAGGTAACAAAATGTATCCACCTGTTGCACCTTTTCGCCGTCTATAAAAAAGGCATTTAACGTTTTGGCTTTAGCTCCGCAGGTCATGGTATACGTTTTGCCCTTATTAATTACTAGTTTTCTATCTTTAATAAAGGAGGAAAAACTATCCATTAGTCGTTGTAATCCGACAGGTGTTCGAGAGAGTAAAACAGCGTCGTCTGCATATAATAACACCGGCACCGGAACACCGTTGATCTGAGGAGCATCAGCATTAACCTTTTTTAAAATATCATCAATTCCATTAATAAATAAAATAAATAAGAGAGGTGCCAAAACACAACCCTGTCTAATTCCTCGTGTAACACAAATTTTTGGAGTACATTCTCCTCTGGTTCCAAAACGTACGTTGGTTTTCAATTTCTCGTATTACCTAGCGAGGAAAAAGATTATACCTTCTGGGGCTCCTAAATTTAACAGAGTTGGCCATAAAATGGAATGATCTACCATATCGAATGCGCTGCTCAGGTCAGCAAAACAAAGATACAGGGAACCGGGTTTCGCTTCAGTATACTTCCCGATCAGTAGATCAAGATTGATGCACTGGTCGAGCGTACCTCGTCCCTTCCTAAAACCATACTGGCTATCAGCCAGTATGCTATCCTGCTCAGCCCATTCCTCTAATCTTACTAAGATCACTCTACTCATAACCTTGACTGAAGAGTCAAGGAGAGAGATCGGGCGGTAATTCTTAGCATCAGATCTAGTTCCCTTTTTATGAATTGGCACAATGATTGATTCACCCCAAGTTACAGGGGCCTCGGCACACACGGCAACATTAAAAACAATGGTTAAAAGGGGGCCCCAGACATCTGGCGCAGCTTTATAAACGTCTATAGGTACCCCATCCGGGCCCTGAGCTTTCCCTCCTTTACTAGCCCGTATACCATATTTAACCTCACTAACGGATATATCCAAAGGCAGAGTAGGCCACTTATTGGGACTAGGATCATTGTCTTTATCAGAGTCAAAAATGCTTGAGAAATGTGCAATCCAACCCTCGCTAGAAACATTAGAAGTCAACTGTGGTGTTTTTTCATCCCTTAGAAAAGGCGAGTTGACCGTGGCCCAAAATAATGTACAATTTGATAATTCAGCAGCTTGGTTGAGGGAATCCCAAGCCTGTTGCTGCAGTTCACCCTTCCTCTGTTTGAGCGCACATTTATATTCCATTCTTAATTTATTTACCAGTTTTTTGTCCCTGGGCCTCGCTGCTAAAGCCTGCTTGAGGCCAGTTAGTGCGGAAGTGCAAAGGTGATTAAACCATCTCGGTCCGTTCCTACTTTGCCTACTATTGCGACTGGTAAACTTGGCATCAATAGCTTTATTAATTTGGTTAAAACAATATAAAACCCTCTCAGAGTCAGAACTATTTTTTAAAATAGAAGCAATGTCCAGCAGGCTCTCATTAATTATGGAGCTAGTTAAATCATCGGCTCTTTCACCAATCCATCTTAGCCTTACACCGTTAGTCCTATGTGGTTCTACATTAGAAATAGTAATTCCCACATCCACCGAACCACCGGTCCAAAGGGTAGTGTCCAGAATAATACGGTTATGGTCACTTAGGGTAGTTACTTCAATTCTTGGTGGATCACAGTAAGAACTAATATTAGAAGATGTGATCACATGGTCAATGACCGAGCTGGTGTGCCAATTTTTAAAAGTGGGAATGGGTAAACCATTAACATCTTTACAGCACTCCACTATTTCAAGGTCATAACAGCCCATGAACTTATGCAGTGCTTCCCCATAACTGTTATGTCCAAAATGCGGGACATCCCAGCCGGCACTGTTAGTAACCCCACAAACCCTTTGTGTAGACAAATCGCACAAAGTAGTATTGAAGTCTCCTACCCAGATGAAGTCAAATACAACATTCTGTTCCAGACATAGATTTTCGACAGCGCCCGCTAAGTCTGTTACTACTTTGACCCGGGTAACATCAAAAATGTTATTATAATAGTTAATCAATAAAACATTATGGTCTTTGTCATCCACAAGCCAGAGGATCTGCACAAGGTCCCCTACAGGTATATACTTTTTAACCACAATAGGACGACAGATCGTTACAAGTATAAGGAGACCGCCTTTCGCTCTACCTATACCACCTCCCAACGCCGGTAAATTGTAAGAAACGAATCCCTCATAGTTAACTTCATCTTTACACCATGTTTCTTGAAGACATAAAATGTCATGGGCATTAATAAACGTTAACCATCCCGGATCCCTCTCCTTCGATTTCAGCCCTGCCACATTCCAACAAACAATAGTAATAGTATCCTTACCCCTAACACAATTACTATCAGGCACCATACCATTGTTTCGTCCCCAATTCGCATTCTGGTTTGAATTGCTTATGTCCCCACAATCAGGCGGTGCCCTTATATCCACCGCCAATTCAATTTCTGTGTTGTTGGGCATCTCTTGGGCCATGGTATTCACACAGGGAATAATAATCACCTGGGGTAAGAACTGCCCTCCCTCATTGAGTCAATCATTTGCATCCAGAGAACTTAGGGGTTGAAACCGGTTTTGCATTGAAATATCAGGGTATAGCCTGTGTGTAGCAGGGCATAATTTACTTCCTCTATTCCCATAAGGGGCATTATTATGATGGCTGTAAAAGTCAATCAAATCTTCAATCTCTGCCTTGTGTTTAGGAAGGGACCGCACATTCATCAATGCAAAAACCAGAGGGTTCCTGGATGTAGCCCTGTTTAAGCAAATCCTTTTACTTTCTCCAAGTAACGGCTTGCAAGCAGCTGAGGTTAGAGGTGCCCAGCCGCACAGTTCACATACCAAATTTGTACAATTATATGAGGCCAAGGGTCTTGAATGCTTGCACGACGAGGCTGCTGCTAGGGCTTGGAGGGTGTGAGATGCATAGACGATTTGCCTACTATTGCAGACACCAGGCCGGATATGGAGGGCCACTGTTCTTTTGAAGGGGCCCCTGTTATGTATGGGGTGGGACTTGCAGTGTTTTTCATAGTTTGTTTAGAAGAGCTATGCCTTTCTTGAGAAGAGGTTGCACAATTGCAAAACGTCCTGGTAAAGCGGCAGTCTGGAACTGTTGTGTAGCAATTTTAGTTATAGTTCCATGAACAGTATTTCAGCACACTAGGCCTGCTGCTGTGCACTTTAACCTAGATATATTTTATTCAGCTTCATTTATTATTTTAACAATAGCCACATTTGCGGTCTTGTTTTATTTCTCTCTATCTAGCTGTTCTTTGCCTAGGCCAACACTGTTTCTTAAATCAAAAATTTCTTTCACTCTGTGCTTCTCTCAAGGCTACAGTAAGATAGGTTGCCGGCAAACGTGGTCAACGTTTTTTCTCTGGTATTCATAGAAACACACACATCCTTACGTAGGGACATTCTCTGAGAACATCAGTTGTTTTATTATAAAAACACCTCCCTGTCCCATACACGTTAGAGGAAGATTGCAGCCAGATGACCACAACTGTATGCTGATTGCTGAATGCATCGCTGCAGCTGCTTATGAAGATTGCAGGCCTGTGCTCAGGTATGGGGGATGATGTCTTCCCAGCGGGACCTGAAGGGCAGAACTAGAGCTCCACATGCCGTGCTGTAATATAGCCCAGGGAGGAATTAGTCTATTGACTCTAGTGACAATATGGTAGCATTATTTCTATGCATCACTCTCCTTGTCACAATTTTAATCTTCTCAAGCTTTATCATCCTGGGTATTGCAGTACATGCTTTATTGTCTAAGATGCAGTTGCTTCATTAAAACCTTATTGAAACATATACTGCTTCTGCTTGTCCTTGAGTATGTGAGACTAATGTAACTGAGAGAAACGGATGAGATCTGAGTGACCACTTTTTCCTTGAGGAGTCAATTGTGTCATGGGCGGCTGCCCAATCATCCCTTCTCTTGGGTAGAGATGAGGCACTGCTAGTTAGCCGGAGAAAAACCCGGATTAGGGCGACAGGTGTCACCTGTAGTGGGTTAAGACTCAGGCGGTCATTCTGACCGCGGCGGGCGGCAGAAGCCGCCCGCCATGCGGTCACCGCCATTTGGCCGCTCCGCGGTCAAAAGACCGCGGAGGCCATTTTGGCTTTCCCGCTGGGCCGGCGGGCACCCGCCAAAGGAGCGCCCGCCGGCCCAGCGGGAAAGGCCCTGCAACATAGAAGCCGGCTCCGAATGGAGCCGGCGGTGTTGCAGGGGTGCGACGGGTGCAGTTGCACCCGTCGCCATTTTCACTGTCTGCTAAGCAGACAGTGAAAATCATGCTGGGGCCCTGTTAGGGGGCCCCTGCACTGCCCATGCCAGTGGCATGGGCAGTGCAGGGGCCCCCAGGGGCCACACGACACCCGTTCCCGTCATCCTGTTCCTGGCGGTAAAAACCGCCAGAAACAGGGTGGCGGGAAGGGGGTCGGAATCTCCATGGCGGCGCTTGGGCAGGGAAGCACTGCCAGCCTGTTGGCGGTGCTTCCGTGGTCATCCACCCTGGAGGTCGATGACCGCCAGGGTTGGAATGACCCCCTCAGTCTCCCACACCGCAGGTGATTCTGCTGCTCCAATCGCAGTAGTCTCATTAGAATAATGAGAGCATACGCGACATGGTGGCGCCAACGTTTGGTCAGGCTTAAATTTTTCGGTTCCTCCTGAGTATCTCTTTCTCACTACATACAAAGACACCTCAGTACTGTATATGGAGGAGACCGTAGTAATGAGGATTTCCTCCTAAGCTAAGTAGGGAACACCTATCTGACACTGGAGGTTGTTCAAGCTTGAACTCTAAAAGGTTAATTCCCATTTGGTGTGCTTATCTCTAAACAAACTTACCATTCATTATGGCAAATCCTGTCACGGTTTACTCTGGGCTTACCGTCGAAGTTGATGAGAGGTGGGGAACGACCCCGGTTCCGGCAGGTTCTGCTTTGGCCGAGGTAGGGGCGACCCCTTCTGGTAGCCACTGTGCTGTTTGACAATAGCAAGCCACGACAGTCCGTGCCCTCCAGAAGGAGTCCCAGAGGAAAAACCCCAAAAGGGTAAAAAACCTCCAACAGGAACTCCCTGAAACAGAAGGAGGACACAAGGACGTTAGGGTGGAAGATGCTGGCATTCAGGAGTACTGGAGACGAAAGACAGGTCAAGAATAACTGGCTTCTCAAGAGGAAACCAGCCGGAGCGTGACTATCACCACAGGAGTGTTGCAACGCATTGAGAAAGAAGCTAAATTCCCCTTATATACCTCTAGACAGGAAGTGAAAAACAGGAAGTAGAAATACCACCATCTTGGATTGGGGAAAAGGTTATGATTAATGATAGAGAACATGTGCCTAGAAAAGAAAAGCAATGCATGCAGGGAAGAGAGGATGTGAACAGCATGCTGGGAAAGGAGAAAGCATGCATAAAAGGAAATCATGTGCATGCAGTCGGCTTTTGCCTGTGTGACCGGTAAGTGAGGGCAAAGAGGGTTTTCAGAACATGTATAATGCACCAGAGTGTTAAGCGCACTGAATGCGCTATGCGCGGCAGGTTCGAGACCCGACTCGGAGTCTCTTCCCCTGCCGCGTCTGTCCTGGAAGCAGCTAACGAAGGAAGTGGGCACGGCGAGTGCCGCGACCCCCGACTCGAGTCGCGGCCTCCCCCGCGGCCTGCTTGCGAGCCGCTGCTTGCCTACTGGCCGCGGTGTCTCCCAAGTGCCGTGCCGCGGCGCGACAAATCCACATCCAGTAGCAATTGCAGTCAATATGAGACCACCCCTTACTGCACATTTATTGGCACATGGCCTAACAGCCCAGGGGGGTCCAGTCACATTTGTTGTTGATGCACACGCAGCCTATAGAACAGAACTTTTTTATTCTTGGGTCACATTTCCAGCAGTTGATGGGAACACAAATCCATTTCATCACTATACACCTACAAATGTACCTGCACAATACAGAGCATATGCATATCTAGAGATGCCTCTATCTTATCAAGAACATAATAATTGGCTTGATGGCATCCTACCCCACACAATTTTACATGTTAGGTTAGGTCCTCTAAGTAACGAAGGTCCTACCTGGCCTTTATTGACCACTTATACACCTCACCCTGCTGCAGCAAACCTAACGGTAGCTGAAGTCTGTCACTTATATGCTGATCTGATGGCAATATACAGACGATTAGTACAGTTTGTAATGCAAACATTAAACACAAACCCAGCAGGTGCTGCACCAGCACAGCCACATGCAGTAATGCCAGGTATTAACCCTGCAACTGTACATTTGATCATGGGTAAAGTACCCGCCAAACAATAAGACAGTCCATTTTCGTTAGCTCAAAAAATAAACGCACTGGAAGTAGTATTTCCTCATACGGGGCCTCAGGATAAACACAGAATATTAACAATGTGCTTGCCATTTGGGATGGTTCCTTCAGTAGATAACTGTAATACATGGGGCTCGGTATTTGCCACACTCTATACAACCGCACATGGTACACCCACACTTTCCAATTTACTGTAAGTGTTGAAACAAATTCAAGATGAATATGGGGCTGCCCCAGCTCTGGACTTGGGGATGCAATTAATGGGCAACTTTGCCACGGTATCCTCAAATATATTAAGTAACATTAAGGGGGAAGCAGTCACACTAGCGGTGCACATGCGGCTCCGGTACGTTCCTCCATAGGATCAAGAACGCAGGCTATCAAAGATTATCGCGGAGACCTACTCTAGCATTGGCAGAGATAGTCTGGGTCCCAGACCAACAATACCACAATTTCAAGGTAAATCTAATAATGCATCTACCAAGCAAGCTCCTGAGGATACTAAGAAACGCTGGGATAAAAAACAACAAACTCTCAAAAAGAAAGGGGAGAATCTCCGCATACAGAGACACCACAGAATAGATATAATCTCAGAAATAGAGATAATATAAAAACGCCTGACAAATATCAATATACTGATACCATTCCTTTCAGGACTCAGGACCCATCGGAAAAACTCAGCTGAGAGAGGTGGACGGTCAGAGTGAAGAGAACTAAGTATCTGAAACCAAGAAAGGAATCACAACGCTCAACAGAAGTTTCTATTAAAAAGGAAGAGAAACATCCCCAATAAAAACCACAATTCAAAAAGAAAAAGGTGGCAGTAGTTGCAGTTTGACATGCCACTCAAGAAGAGGGATCTCTTGAAGAACAAGGAGTGGGCAGTAACACTATTAGACAGTGCGGCAGAGGTCACAGTAGTTCGCTGGAATCTTCTACAGCATCTGGAGGTGAAAGCAACTGATGACTTCCTACAAGTGGAAACTGCGGACATGCGTGTCTCCATGCCTGATAAGGTGTACAAAGTAACGTTATAGTTAGAAAGAGACATTGAACACACAATAGACGCAATCTTTTGGGACCGCGTCATAAACATATATGATAGTCTATTGGCCGAAAAGGATTGGCCACCTGAATTTTTCCGTACACACCCATATCAGAAAGATGTTATCAGAACTTCTTTCATGCCCCTTGTTCCAGAGGAGCTCGCAGAATTGTACGCCATTGATTGGGCATTGGCGCAGGCACCCGCGTTATATCACAACCAGGTAGGATGGAATAAAGATTCCCCCTACTATGAAATCCTCACACAATTGGAGTACCAGGGCGTAACTGAACCCTGTGTCTCACCTATGAATAATCCCTTATTCCCAGTAGCTAAACCAGACCATTCGTGTAGAATAGTCTTAGACTGCAGACATTTAAACAGTCATGCATGCACATATGCTATACAAAACTCACATAGCACACCACTCATGAACAACATAGTGCACAAGAAATACAAAACAACACCGGACATTGCTAATGGTTTCTTCTGCCAAAATATAGCACCTGAGAGTAGAGACTTAACAAGTTTTAGCGCACTAGGCTCTCAGAAGAAATTCTGTTGTTTACCCCAGGGGTATAAGAACAGTCCAGGGCTGTTAGCGGCTCATGTGACTTCAATATTGCATGACATTGACCCTGAACCATTGTCCTATGTAGATGATATATATCTCACGGATGATGAGTTACTGCAACATTTAAGACGGGTGGCCCGCATTGTTGTAAGATTTGACGAGTTCAGCTACAAATTCAATAAAAAAAAAAAAATACTCTTCCATAGCGTCCTGTTTCTGGCAAATGAGCTATAAAGTGAAGAAAAGAGCCTAGCACCACAATTCTTGTAAAAATGCACATAGTTACAATCTCCAAATACCATTAAAAAAACTCCAATCTCTATTGGGTTTCCTAAATTTTGGCAGAACTTACATTCCTGATTATTCATCATGCATAAAACCTTTATATGACTTAATACGTCCTGATTTTTCAAGTAAGGTTTGGACAGTCGAACATACATGCATACTCAGAGCTGTGCAAGCAACCATGCTTGCAGCACAATGTTTACACACAAGGGACAACAAAACACATTTGGTCATCAGAGTAATTGCTGGTGTCATTGGTTTCACCTATGTAACTTTCAATGAGGGTGAGACAGATCCAATAGCATACAAATTGCATTTGTACTCAGCAGCAGAACAACGCTTTGCTCCCACTGAGAACATTCTTACTGCTGTTCAGATGGTTGTCGTTGATGAAAGACCTCTAGCCCAGGGCAAACGCATTATTGTCATATCTCTAATTCCAGCCCTTGAGGCTGTTACCAAAGCCAGTGTTCCAAATGCTAAAGCATTGCATCCACGTTGGATTCAATGGGCAACGTCTTTGACAGCCACTGATGTAGACCACATTTTTGACCCAAAATTACAGACTCAATTTTTGTAATATGAACGAGAATACCCAGTTCCAGAAAATACACTGCCGGTTGATCAGTGTCAAAGATTCATGTATACCGATGGCTCAGCGCAACCTGCAATTGGCTTGTGCGCTCATAAGCGGCTATATGGAGGATAATAAATTTTGTCCCCAACATATTTTTACGCAAACCCTGGGGGATTGCACAGCACAGCTAGCAGAGCTAAAGGCTCTGGTGATGGCACTGGAACACACGGATCTTGCACAGCTAACACTGATTCTCTGTGATTCGTACTACTGTGTCCAGTCCTTCAATGAATACCTGCATTATGGTTTAAGAATGGGTTCAGAGATTCTAAAGGCAACACCATTTAACACAGATTTCTGTGGGGGAAAGTAGCGGATCTGAAGGAAATGCTACCAAACCTCCATGTTGGACACCAGCGCGTTTAAATACACGTTGCTGGAAATACACTGGCTGATGAAGCCGCAAAATCAGCAGTAGCTACAGCCACCGTTGCTGCAGTAACCCGCTCATGTGCGAAACCGGATGATGACATATGGGCTGCCGTGAAAGCTACTGCTGACGGCACGCCCTGCCCAAAAGCATTTCCTGCGAAATATTCCTAGCGAATGGGAGGCTGTTTAGACGCTGAAGTAGTGATACCAGGCGAGGGGTTCGAGTAATTCTCAACAAAGATATAAGATCAGAGTTGATTAAAGCAGCGCATGAGGGGGTAGCATCTGTTCATGCTGGTGTGGCGGCTATAATATTATTGTTGCAAGCACGTTATTGGTGGCCAGGTCTATACAAACAGGCCAAACAGTATGTTATTTGCTCTGACATCTGTCAACAAATTAAGGTTTCCACTGCTAAGTGCTGACTGCAAACACCCCTTCTAATTTCAATGGCAAAAACAATTACAATGTGTGTACTTGGACCATGGTGGTCCCCTAACACCAGATAGTGCATACAAATACATTTTAGTTGCTGTTGACTCCTGCTCCAGATTTCTATGGGTATGGCCACAATGCTTGGCTGACGCTTGGACTGTTATTAAAGATTTGTGAGTCTTTATCGGTACATGTGCAGTTGCGGCTTTCCACTCAGACCCGGGCCCTGCTTTCTCCTCAAGGGCAGTCAGGGACTGTAGGAGGCTGGCCTGGTTTGTACTAGGTACCTTGGGTACTTACACCTTATACCAGGTCCAGTTATCCCTTATTAGTGAAATGTAGTAGTGTTCTAGTAGCCTAGGCTGATAGAGGTAGCTGTAGCAGAGCAGCTTAGGCTGAACTAGGAGACATGTAAAGCTCCTGAATATAACTATAGTTACACAGTACTTATACACAATAAAAGACAATACTCAGTGCTACCAAAAATAAAGGTACTTTATTTTAGTGACGCAAGGCCAAAAATATCTTAGAGGCAATACTCCTTCTGGAGTTAAGTATTATACACAATATATACACTAGTAACCAAAATCAGGTAAGTAGACAGTCATAGAATAGTGTAAACAGTAGAAAATACAATAGATTGCAATGGGCCTAGGGGCAACATAAACCATATACTAAAACAGTGGAATGTTAATCACAAATTCCCTCCTAGGCCAGTGTAGTGTGTAGAGAATCACTGGGAGAGTAAGAAAACCACAAAAGTGAGTAAAATACCCCACCCCAGAGCCCAGGAAAGTAGAAGTAAAGTACTGCAAGTTTCCTTAGGATACACTACAAGTTGTGATGAGAGTTATTGCAAGAACCCAGCAAGACTGCAACCAACAAATGGTGGATTCCTGGACCTGAAGACCTGCAAATAGAGGAGACCAAGTCCAGAAGTTGCAGAGTCAAAGTAGCCCTTCTGGATACTTTGTTGCACTTACAGTGGTTCCTGGAGCAGTCTGTGGTTGATCGGAGGTCAGAGGATGAAGCAGTTGTTGCAGAGGATTCCTGATGGAAACTTGTAAGCAGAATCTGAAGAGGAACCCACAGGAGAGACCCTAAATAGCCCTGAGAGGGGGTTTGGCTACCTAACCAGGTATGCACCCATCAGGAGTGGTCTCTGATGTCTCCTGCTGGCACTGGCCACTCAGAGGCCTCCAGAGTGTCCCCACACCTTGGAATACAAGATGGCTGCTGTCTAGGACACACTGGAGAAGCTCTGGGCACCACCCCTGGGGTGCTGATGGACAGGGAAGTGGTCACTCCCCTTTCCTTTGTCCGGTTTCGCACCAGAGCAGGGATGGGGGGGTCCCTGAACCGGTGTAGACTGGCTTATGTAAGGAGGGCACCATCTGTGCCCTTCAAAGCATTTCCAGAGGCTCTGGGAGGCTACCCCTCCCAAGCCTGTAACACCTATTTCCAAAGTGAGAGGGTGTAACACCCTCCTCCCAAAGGAAATGCTTTGTTCAGCCTTCCTGGGACTGAGCTGCTCAGACCCCAGGAGGGCAGAACCCTGTCTGTGAGGTGGCAGCAGCTGTAGCTGCAGTGGAAGCCTCATAGAGCTAATTTGGAGCCCCCAGGATGCATGGAATTTGCTCCCAAATACCTGTTTTGGAATGGGGGGGGACAATTCCATGATCTTAGACACCTTACATGGCCATATACGGAGTTACCATTGTGAAGCTACATATAGGTATTGATCTATATGTAGTGCACGCGTGTAATGGCATCCCTGCACTCATAAAGTCCGGGGATTTGGCACTGGACAGCGAGGGGGCACCTTTGCTAGTGCAAGGGGACCCTCACACTAAGTAACTTTGCACCTAGCCTTCAGTAAATGAAAGTTAGACATATAGGTGACTTATAAGTTACTTAAGTGCAGTGAAAACGGCTGTGAAATTGTGTGTGACCGCAGTGGCAATGGCAGTCCTATGAAAGGGTTTGTCTGAGCTCCTTATGGGTGACAAAAGAAATGCTGCAGTCCATAAGGATCTCCTGGAACCCCAATGCCCTGGGTACCTAGGTACCATATACTAGGGACTTATAAGGGGGTCCAGTGTGACAATTGGAATTGGTAAATGAAGTCACTAAACTATAGTGACTAATTTAGAAGCAGAGAGCATAAGCACTGAGGTTCTGGTTAGCAGAGCCTCCCTGACACAGTTAAGCGCTACTGACAACACACACACTAGGCCACAAACTATGAGCACTGGGGTACTGGCTAGCAGGATCCCAGTGAGACAGGCAAAACACACTGACATATAGGGTTTTCACTATGAGCACTGGGGTCCTGGCTAGGGAGATCCCAGTGACACTGTGAAAACACACTGACACACACTCACAAACAGGCCAAAAGTGGGGGTAACCATGCTAGAAAGAGGCTACTTTCTCACAGGGACGCCACGGCTTTGTTAGGAGTCCAACTCCATTACGTGTCTCCAGTTCATCCTGAGGGAAATAGTGTTGTGGAGCGACTAAACCGTGATTTATAGCAGTCCTTAACAGCCAGAGTCTTAGGTACGGGTCGTAGTTGGCATAACTACCTGTATGTAGTCCAGAGACTACTTAACAATCTGTCTAGAAGGTCCTTGGGGGGGTCATACTTCAAATGAGTGCCTATTCGGAACTCGAATGTATGTTCCAGATCTTGATGGGCCTAACGTGGAGGCGGCAGAAGCACCCGTTGACATAAATTAACCTCACACTATCTTACAGGAATTAAAACAGTTCAGTGACAACAACGCTTCTGCCAGTGCTGCCTCCACAGGAATTAAGGATGTACCAGTAACACCTACTGGCTGGATTCCTAAAGTTGGGGATCTAGTACGTGAAAAGGTTGCTGTGAAAAGGAGTTCAGTCCTTCTCATCGTGCATCAGTACAAGTCTTGGGAATACACGGTACCAGAACTGTCATTCTACCACTGTTGGCTGGTGCCAAAGAAAACCGCTTGTATCTATTGACAATGCGCAAGGTTTTATACAATGGCTGGGTTGTAACTTCCCAACGTTTTTTGGACTGGATTATTCTAGGTTGTTTTGCAATGATTGTTTTTTCATTTTCACAGTAGCTCGAGGTAAAGTATTCGTTCACTAAGTCCTTTAGACTGTCAAAATAGATTTTGATGTCATTGTTTACATTTAAGGTGGTGCGTTTGACTTTCATACATACTGCATTGTTAGAAGTCCTGTACGAATAGGTCTTGGACCCAGATAACGTGAAACAGACTATGGGCCTCATTACGAGGCTGGTGGTCGTTAGACCACCTGCCTCGCAAAGGCGGACAGATCGCCTCAGACATGGCGGTTGGACCGCCCCATTAAGACTGTGGTGGAGCCACCATAGTCAAACCGTCGTCACCACCAGGCTGCAGCCAGCCTGCAGCCTGGAAGTCCCAGCGGTTGTAATCCGCCAGGGCAGCACTGCAAGCAGCGCTGCCCTGGGGATTACTAGTCCCCATCTGCCAGCCTTTCCATGATGATAAACACTGCCATGGAAAGGCTGGCGGAATGGGGATGTTGAGGGGGGCCCTGGGGTACACCCCCATGCACAGCCCCATTGTGCATTTCACTGCCCAAATTACGGGCAGTGAAATGCACGACGGCTGCTGCTGCACCCGATGCATCACAACATTGCCACTGGCTCAATTACAAGCTGGCATGAATGTTGTGGTGAGTGTTCCTCTGGGCCAGCGGAACACTCCTAATATGGCGGGCAGAAGACCTCCATTACTGGCAGTCTTTTGCCTGCAGTGACTTCGGCGGTCCTGTGACTAGCTTGCTGGTCAAATCGCCTAGATAATCACTGAGTTGGGGATATTTATCCCCTATTTGCTCTCAAAAATACCAGAGTTGGTATTGTGATACAGACACCATTTCTGAATTTTATCCATCACATTTTAAAGCTCTAAGCCAGCGTGAGCGGTTGTGAAACAAGCTGTGAAGATGTTTATATTGTTACAACTTGTGGGGTACTCTTTTGTATATGTCCAACACAGCACTGCGGTTTCTTCATTGATAAACTCCAGCTGGACACCTTGTAACACAGTACAAAAAAAATATTTAAAAAGTTCATTGAGATCTGTGATGATGCTCATGTTTGACAAGTTTGTACGCTGTGCAAATTTTTCCCATAATGAATTGAGACACAGCTTGGCTAGCTGTAGTCTGGTAGCATTGACTTTGATGAACTCGGGTCTCATGAGCGTATTAATGATCGATTTATTTTTGCTTTGAGGCCTCATTAATGCATCATTCTGGAAACCCCAAAGCCTCCAGCTTGCCTCTGAGAAATAAGTTAATAAACTCAAAAAATATTATATTAAATAAATTGCCAATTTTTTTGTTTGTTTTTCCAAGTCGGTATCCTTCATCTAGGGAAACATGTGCCTCAGTGCTACACCAGGTCCCAGTGAACACCATTTGCTCCTTAGTCTGTCTGCACTTGCTAGTCTCTAGGTTCAGCACGTTTGACACAGGGGGAACATTAGGTTACCTTCGACTCTATACAGTAGTACGTGGAAGTAAAGCTTCTGTGGTGGATAGACCTGACATTTAACTACCGCAAAGTATTTATCTTTGACTTTAAAGTCTGTATATGTGATGCTGGGGTGACTTAGGGGGTATGACTTCATCTTGTTCACAAATGATACAGACTCATGAAATTTTAATAATGTATTTTCTCACCCTCTCCCATGGACCTGAACAACTGCCGTTTGTACAACCCCCAAATAAGGCGTTGTGGTGCTCCAAGGGTTCGGGCAACTCATTGCTCTTAATGAAGGAGCAGAGTTTCACCTCTGATGTTAACATATGTAGCTACTTATCTCCCGGAGAGATCTCAGAACAAAACCACTGTATTCAACATATTGCACCTTTAACAGTGTACACCTGTGCAAATGTTAAAATTTAGTATGCAGCCGCTTATTAAACTTGTGGGGTTTGTAGCAGTGGCGACAACCATGGTAAAAGCAACTATTGTATTCAAAGGCCATTGGCACACCATTCATTACGGCATCCCCATCTAAGAAATAAGGGCCCACATGGTTTTCACTACCCTGTAAGGCACGTTGGATGAAGATGTTTTCCTTGTCAGAGATGTACATCAGCCATTGAATAAAGGAGGTAGAATAATGCTTCTGTTTACCGTTATAGAGGTCGGTGGCACTAGAGCTCTGCTTTCAGGTGGTAAAAATGTGTGCTTGTAGATAGACATATACATGGAAGTCAGCATTACGTGTTGAAAAGGGTTGATGTATTCTATGGATTTTGTCATCTTGGCGGTATTGCGTTTCAGAACCTTTTCTTGTTTTGTCATCTCTACAACGTCTCTGAAGAGATTGCAAGCTTTTCTCAAAATCATTACATCTGCCTGACAATAAGCTTTCAATCCAGTTTGAAAATTAAACTTATTTTTGTGTTTTTTACCACACCACTATAGGAAACTCTTTATCCTCCGGCATCATATACTCAACACCGTTGCAGTCAGGAAGAGGCATGAGACTGATTTTCCCAGGTGTTAAAAAAGTGGGGGAAATAATACGTACGACCTAGAAAAATAAAGGCTTTTGGCAACTTGCTCAATTTCATGGGCAGAAAATTCAAAGTATATATGAACCTTATATATAAAGGTACAGCCGTTAGCAGCATCACTTTGGAGCCCTGGGTGATGAGTTCTACAGGCATCTTTTCACAATCATATTTGCAAAATAAAGAACGAGTCATACACTTTTGAGTTGGGGCAATCAGGGTATACCCTTTGAATTTTGTTTGAATGAATGTGCTAAAGGACTCTTTCAAGCAAAAGGGTCTTCAAACTCCCAGCTTTCATTGACAGTTAGATGGTGTGCGAAAATATAGTTAGGATGGTCCAATCTGCTCTCTTGGGTACACTCTATATTGAACACTATGTAGTCTTCTGTTTTGGTCTGTGGACTGCCTTTAGTCACATGTTCTGATCCCAGTGGAAAAGACACATTACACCGGGGGCTTTTCATACCTTAGCATTTGTGATCGGCAGGTGTGTGGTACCCATACAGTCTGTTTTAGGGATGCACTGAATAAACCCAGAGTATATGCTCAAGCAGTTTTGCAAGTGACAGAATTAATTACATGTAGGACATCTCACCTTCTGATCAGCGACTACAATACAGCCGTCTGTGACACATTTTACAAAGCATTTCACACATATGAGCTGTCTGTGTGTTGTAGATGTGTTTGTTATGGGTGCCCACATACTTGGCTCCTAGAAAACCCTTCAGGTTCAAGATACCATAAAAACAATTTTCATGTTGGAGAATGTAAACCGTCTTACTTTTCACTGGCTCTCCGGATGTGAAGAACTTCCATGATCTGTTGCAGTAAAGAGCTTTTACCGTAACACAAAATAGTTCTCAAAAAGACCCAGTTCTCCAAAGCCTACCAGTCTGTTTGGAGGTATTTCAAGCGCAGCATGGGCATCAACTGCTCTAGACAAGACAACAGCCTCAGTAGTGCTGCAATCCTTTAGTAACCCAGCGATGGTAGCCGCCAGACACGTGTTGGTCATGCTGGTGTTAAAGTTCAGCAACCATTGCTGTTTTTTTTCAATTACTTCACTGTAGAAGATACTCTTAAAGGTCTGGAAACTCCACTGTCACGACCCCAATCAAGGGTGATTATTCTGAAGGTCCCAAATGCTGCTATTTCTGATTTATTCATTAAATGTTTAGAGGTTTTCTACAGATTCCACAGCATCAAACACATTCGTCTGGTGAACAAGGGGCTGTCAATACCGTGCCCATGAAAACCGAGTTGAACGAAATCATTTGGCCCCATGTCATGTAACAACCACTCTATGACCATTTGTTCGGCCTGGTGAATAGCTAAAAACCCATGATCAGATGTGTTTATGCATTCTAAGTTAACAAACCGGAATTCTTTGTAATATTCTATAGCCTTAAATCTCTCTACATTTCCCCGGTACCTTCTGACACTCTCTAAAAAAAACACCATCTCTGAATCCTCAGATTGGGGGTTTGCGTTGGATGTTGAGCTATCCAGTGAATCATTTTAGGGGGCTGATTCTGATTCTGAGGCAGTGTATTTTTAGCAGAAATTCTGGATTGATTTAATTTATTGAAAAAAAGCCTACATTACTTAGCGCTGTCAGCCTACTTTTGTTGCTTACCAGGCCACCCGTTTAAGGCAGCCACCTGGCACCGGTTTAAATGATCTTGGGAGTATTTGCTGAAGATGTCCTCCCTGATTCCCCGGCTACAGACTTTAACTCAAGACCGTATTTGTCTTCAGTGTATCAGGGTCTGTCAGCTTTGACCTGTGAACACTTGAAACGCCTGAAGCGCCTGCAGCTTTCTTCTACATTTGTGTTTGGGGTTCCAGTCTGTCCCATTTTAGGAGCCATTGTCATGGTATTTGGAACTTTCAGGCCCCGTCTGCAGGGTTCTAACTGATTTTTGGCCGTGCAGACTCGTAACTCCAACATGCTTTAGTAAGGATGTCTTAGGCATTCTTTTATATATGGAACTTTGGACTGAGTTATTAATAAAGCTGGGTCCTCCACTCTTTAAGGACCACCACATGCCTTGTCAAGATGAAATAACCTGTATGTCTACAACAGCTGATTTGCAAGATTTTTAGAAGGTTGAACTGGAATTGTGCAGTGGCTACCGCTTCAAAAAATCCCCGAGTGCTAGAGCCTTTTGCTACTGGAACTGACGCACTTCAGAACTGTACACAAGTGTCAGCAACAGCTCTTGATTACTCAGTGACAGGAATTGCGTAAGTTAGTAGGATGTCTCCACATGGAGTAGATAGCACACATACACAAGTGGTATGCTGTTCTGGGAGATCATGGTTTCTAACACCCTTAGTCACATTAGGTTCCCCTGTGTGCACTAAATCTTTGGGCTCTGTTTTTATTTATTGGTGGTGAACAGGGCCTTATTTGGCCTTGTTGGTATTTTGTTAATAAACATATATATATACTAAGATATATAAGTATGGATATTTATTGTGTCTATTGCGTTATTTAGCTTACAAGTGTCCTGATGAGGCCCATAAGTATAAAAGGCCGAAACATATTGACAGATACATTGAGGAGTATTATTGGAATTGTGAATGGCACATGCGAAAAGGGATTAAACTGCATTTTTATTTGTATTTTTTTTTTATTTTATTTTTTTAGAGATGGGGAGCGACCCATCAGGCAAGGGTCGCTCCCCAGGGGGGCAAATTGTATTTAGACCATTTCTGCCCCCCTGGGGGCAGATTGGCCGAGTTTAGGTCAATCTGCCCCCAAGGGGGCAGAAACCACTAGGCACCGGGGATTTGTTTTTTGGCGCCAATGTCACGCAGGGGGAGCGACCCCGTAGGCAAGGGCCGGCTGAGCTACAGGCCAAACTCCACAGGTAGGCACCTTGCAAAAAACACCTCTGTTTTCTGTGAAAAAATATGTTGTGTCCACGTTGTTTTTTGGGCCATTTCCTTTCGTGGGCCCTAGGCCTACCCACAGAAGTGAGGTACCATTTTTATCAAGAGACTTAGGGGAACGCTGGGTGGAAGGAAATTTGTGGCTCCTCTCAGATTCCAGAACTTTCTGTCACCGAAATGAGAGGAAAAAGTGTTTTTTTGGCCAAATTTTGATGTTTGCAAAGGATTCTGGGTAACAGAACCTGGTCAGAGCCCCGCAAGTCACCCCATCTTGGATTCCCCTGGGTTTCTAGTTTTCAAAAATGCGCTGGTTTGCTAGGTTTCCCCAGGTGCCGGCTGAGCTACAGGCCAAAATCTACAGGTAGGCACTTCGCAAAAAACACCTCTGTTTTCTTCCAAAAATTTGGATGTGTCCACGTTGCGCTTTGGGGCGTTTCCTGTTGCGGGCGCTAGGCCTACCCACACAAGTGAGGTATCATTTTTATCGGGAGACTTGGGGGAATGCTGGGTGGAAGGAAATTTGTGGCTCCTCTCCGATTCCAGAACTTTCTGCCACAGAAATGTGAGGAACATGTGTTTTTTTAGCCAAATGTTGAGGTTTGCAAAGGATTCTGGGTAACAGAACCTGGTCCGAGCCCCGCAAGGCACCCCATCTTGGATTCCCCTAGGTCTCTAGTTTTCAGAAATTCACAGGTTTGGTAGGTTTCCCTAGGTGCCGGCTGAGCTAGAGGCCAAAATCTACAGATAGGCACTTCGCAAAAAAACACCTCTGTTTTCTTCCAAAAATTTGGATGTGTCCACGTTGCGCTTTGGGGCGTTTCCTGTCGCGGGCGCTAGGCCTACCCACACAAGTGAGGTATCATTTTTATTGGGAGACTTGGGGGAACATAGATTATCAAAACAAGTGTTATTGCCCCTTGTCTTTCTCTACATGTTTTCCTTCCAAATATAGGAGAGTGTGTAAAAAAGACATCTATTTGAGAAATGCCCTGTAATTCACATGCTAGTATGGTCACCCCGGAATTCAGAGATGTGCAAATAACCACTGCTCCTCAACACCTTATCTTGTGCCCTTTTTGGAAATACAAAGGTTTTCTTGATAGCAATTTTTTACTCTTTATATTTCAGCAAATTAATTGCTGTATACCCGGTATAGGATGAACACGCACTGCAGGGTGCAGCTCATTTATTGGCTCTGGGTTCCTTGGGTTCTTGATGAACCTACAAGCCCTATATATCCCCGCAACCAGAGGAGTCCAGCAGACGTAACGGTATATTGCTTTCGAAAATCTGACATTGCAGGAAAAAGTTACAGCGTCAAACGTAGAGAAACATTTATGTTTTTTGCACCTCAATTTCAATATTTTTCTTTTTCAGTTGTTATTTTCTGTAGGAAACCCTTGTAGGATCTACACAAATGACCCCTTGCTGAATTCAGAATTTTGTCTACTTTTCAGAAATGTTTAGGTTTCTGGGATCCAGCATTGGTTTCATGCCCATTTCTGTCACTGACTGGAAGGAGGCTAAAAGCAAAAAAAAATGCAAAATTGGGGTATGTCCCAGTAAAATGCCAAAATTGTGTTGAAAAATTGGGTTTTCTGATTCAAGTCTGCCTGTTCCTGAAAGCTGGGAAGCTGCTGAGTTTAGCACCGCAAACCCTTTGTTGATGCCATTTTCAGGGGAAAACCACAAGCCTTCTTCTGCAGCCACTTTTTCCAATTGTTTTGAAAAAAATGAAATGTTCCCTGTATTTTGGCCAATTTCTTGGCCTCCTTCAGGGGAACCCACAAAGTCTGGGTACCTCTAGAATCCCTAGGATGTTGGAAAAAAAGGACGCAAATTTGGCTTGGTTAGCTTATGTGGACAAAAAGTTATGAGGGCCTAAGCGCGAACTGCCCCAAATAGGCAAAAAAAGGCCTGGCACAGGAGGGGGAAAAGCCCTGGCAGCGAAGGGGTTAAGAGAAACAGTGATATAATAAGAGCGAAGATCTGGAAAATCAATCCCTCCACAGATTTCAGGTCTCATCAATTTTTGGAGGGACATTCTGGATCTCTTATTATTACATAAGAATTTGATTAGAATAGAGTTCAGCCTCTTAAAATAAATATTTGGGATATTAATTGGAATGTTTGATAAATAAAGGAGAATTACAGAAAGTAACATCATCTTAAGAGAATCTAATCTACCCCACCAGGATAAAAATAAAGGATTCCATTTAGATATAAGAGAATCAAGAATAGAAATTAATTGCAAAAAGTTACAAGAAATTGTACCTTTAAAAGAAGGTTTAAACCAAAGACCTAAGTATTTAATTTTATCATTGTTTCAATGAAAGTTTTATGATTTAAAATATTCAGGGAGGCAGAATTTATTTAAAGGAAGAATGTCACACTTATCTTTATTTAACTTATACCCTGAAATAGAAGCAAAATTCTGTACTTTGAATCGAAAAGAAGGAAGTGAAGATTTAGGATTTGAAATAAAAAGTAAGATATCATCAGCATAAGCCGAAAATTGTATCTGTCTTTCCCCATACCGGAAACCATGTAAATTTGGATTAGCTCTAAGTTTCAATAAAAAGGTTTCCAAGGCAAGAACAAATAAAAGCGGTGACAATGGACATCCGTGACGAACTCCTCTATGGAGTGAGAATGAGGGAGAGATTAGACCATTTAGAAAAATTGCAGCTTTAGGAGAAGAATACAGTAATAAGATAAGATTTTTGAATTTAGTTCCAAAGCCAAACCATGAAAGCGTTGAAAAAATAAAGAGCCAATTAACACGATCAAAAGCTTTTTCAGCATCTAAGGCAATGGCAGATCGAGAGTCTTTATACGTCACAGACTTACTTAAAATATAAAAAAAATAATTGTGTGTCATCAGATAATAAGCGCCTTTTAATAAAACCAGACTGCTCTTTACCAATTAATTTAGGGAGAATCAATTCCAAACGCATAGCAATAATTTTAGCAAAAATGTTATAGCCCAAATTTACTAGAGATATAGGTGTATAATTCTTACAAAGCTTTGGATCTTTGTTATCTTTCGGTATAACAACTATTAAAGCCTCTTAAAAAGATCCTCCAGAGGATTTTGTGTTAACAAAATAGGTAAAAAGTTGAAATAATCTTGGAACTAATAATTTAGAGAAACGTAAATAGAATTCAATGGTTGAGCCATCTGGGCCTGGAGCTTCACCTTTTTTAATACGATTAAGTGCATTGAGAATGTCTTTAATGGAAATATAATTGTCAAGAGCAGAAAATTCAGAAGAGGGAAATATAGGTGGATTCATGGGTAGACAAGTATTTATCAAGAATATCCTGCGTGGGAACAGATTCAGGAGTATATAACTGTGTGTAGAAGTGAACAAATTCATCCAAAATTTCTTCATTCTTATGTAATACAAAATTGGCAAAGTTATAAATAGATGCTAGCTTTGTTCTATTTTGTTATTTTTAAAATAATTTGCTAGAAGTTTTCCTGATTTATTTTGGCCCGGTAATACTTAGCACTAGATTTAAGAAGATAGTAATCGGCACTATCAGTAGAGTTTTTAATTGAAAGTAACTTTAGCTTGAATTAATTCATTAAGACAACTTGAAAACTTGGAAGAGTAATATAGGTTTTCTAATTGTTTAATGCGATCCAATAAATTAAGTAATTTTTTATTAGCTGTTTTCTTTTTATTGGCAAAATGAGAAATAATAAAATCCCTAGAAGCCACATTGAAGGCATCCCAAATGATCTGAATAGCTAGCTGCCGGGTATCGTTTTCTACAAAGTATTGTGTGGCAAACTTCTCAAAAAGCTGAGTGAAATTGGTGTCCAGAAGTAGTTAATTATTAAATCTCCAGCTATTGCTTGGTTGATTATGTGGAATAAGATAAAGATCAATACTCACTGAAGCATGATATGAGATTAATATAGAGCCAGTTTCCGAGCTCAGAACATGTACAAGATGATGTGAGACAAATAATCAGTCCTCAATTGGGAAGAATGAACAGGGGTAAAAAAGGAAAATTCCTGTAATGTGGGATTACAGCCTCCAAACATCGGTTAATGCTCTTTGTTTAATCATAGAGGTTAATTGTGAAACTATGGTGGATGGTACAAATCTAGAATTGGATTTACGATCAATAAAAGGGCCCATAACCATATACAATATCCTCCAAAAATTAAAGATTTTGTCAAAAGAGTCATTAACTTAGGTAATATTTCATTCCAAAAAGATTTATCAGGTTGGGTTGTAGCATAAACATTAAGGGGGTTATTCCAACTTTGGAGGAGGTGGTAATCCGTCCCAAATGTGACGGATTCACCACCAGCCGTATTACGAGTTCCATAGGATATAATGGACTCGTAATACGGCTGGTGGTATATCCGTCACTTTACCGTCACTTTTGGGACGGATTACCACTTCCTCCAAAGTTGGAATAACCCCCTAAATATAGTTAAATGTACTTTATTAACAGTCATTAAAACTATAACCCATCTGGACATCTCATCAAATTCTTGAGAAATATCAGAAATGTTCACGGCTTTATGACACAGTATAATAACTCATTTTCTCTTTCCCGTACCCAGAGATTCAAAAACATGACCTACCCCTTGTCTTTTAAGTTAGGCTACCTCATCACGTGTTATGAGTCTCTTGCCATAGGGCAATATCAGCTCTTAATTTTAAAAGATGTGTTAAAACTCTTTGACATTTTACTGTGGATCTCAAACCTTTAACATTCCATGAAATAAATCTAATTGTCATTAAATATAAAGAATAAGTAATATAGCCATGAATAAATGCATATGAACCAATTATTGTTATGGAGAAATTGAACCATGAGAAATAATTTGATGTACAGAATGAGAGGAATAGAACTATGAACATGAGAAAATAGAAATAAGAAGAGGAAAGGAAGAATTATAGTAAAAGAAGAGGAGATGAAGAAGAATAAAACAGAGTACAATAGAAAACATTTAAACTACAGAACAAACACAGAACAAGTAATAAAAACATACCTATAAGACAAAAACAATGTGAGGGTGGTAAAACCACAAAGGGAAGACGACGCAACCTTCACTCCGCGACTGCAAATATGAAATGGAAAAGAGACCTGGCCACACAAGTTGCTACCACAAAAGATGGGTACTATAATGAATGAAGATCTAAAAAAAGAGGAAAACAGGAAACATTCCAATCCCTTAGATAATATGTCACTCTTAAGATTACATGAACCAGTAATGAGCATATCCATTAAATAAAAACAAAAGACATGCAAAATCAATAAAATAGTCAAGTCTCTGATATTTTGGAAGTATCCATTGTTTGTCCTCTACAAGAATCAATACATTTCTGAAGTATTACTGGATCTTCATATGTTGTGGTCTTATTATTGTAAGTAACCTTGAACAAACATGGATGGAATAGACCATATTGAGCATTAAGTGGCTTTAAAGCTGGACGCATATCCAGAAATTTCTTTTGTTTGTCTACCATCGACTTAGCATAATCCTGAGCAAAGAAGAGACTGGAACCTGACCACGTGATCTGACCTTTAGCTCTTGCTGCTCTGAGAACCTTTAGTAGTTCTATGTACGCCAGAAAATAAAGTATTATTCCTCTTGGTTTCTTTGATGTCGAAGCCAAATGTGAAGGATGACCAAGTCTATACGCTCTTTGGATATTTAAAGCAGGAGAAGTAGGCAGATCCAGAACTTTAGGCAGAAACGATTGAAAATAAGATAACAAGTCTGAACCTTCAATTCCTTCAGGTAGACCATAAATGCGTAGATTTTTTCTTTGGGTTCCGATTTTCTATATCCTCTGCATGTTTCTTCAACATAGCAACTTCAGATTGTAGAGACTTAATAGACATAACTGAGTCTTTAACTCTTCACTCCAAATGAGAGACTCTGTTTTCCACAAGAGACCATTTGTCATCCAATATTTGTAATTGTTTATTTGTATCTTCCATATATGGTTTAAGAGCCCTTATTTCCTCAAGAAATAACTCCATAGAGATGATATCTACAACTTCAATAGGAGATGGAGAATCCTTTTTAGCTCTCTTATTCGTAGACGTCAAAACAGTTACTCGAGCTTGGATGATACTTTATTATCAACAGTAGAGGGAGAAACAGGTGTTGGAGGTGTAGCATCAAAAGTAGTAGTCCCTGTACTCTCCATATTCGACAAAGGAGCAAATGAATTTGATAAAGGAATATTATCTGAACTTTTATCGCTGTGTACTTTGTTATTAGTCAATTGCAGGTTCCTAGATCTGCCCGTAAGCAAAAATATACAATTCTGCCCAATATGTAGGAAAAACAGATATTTTATGAAGTGAGGTTCACCTAAGGCCTGCATTTGCACTCTGTTTGTTATGTTGCACTGGGCATCTTTCACCGGTTGCTGTGTCGTTTTGACTGATCTTTGTGGTGTCATTTAGCGGCTTCGACGTATGCGTAACCTTTCAGGGTACTCCGGCGCTGGTCTTTAGTGTTGGCTCTCATTGGAAACTCAAAAAAAACACATTCGAAAAAAGAAAAAAAAAAGCTGACAACTCTTCACAACCTTATGATTATAACCGCCTGTCTATTGCTTTAATTTTTTTTAATTTTTTTTTTTTAGCCCTTTCTAGATGCTGGAGGAACACGATGCTTGAGACAAAAATACATTAGGGCTCTTTTGGTGCTACATTTTGCAAAACACACCTGCTTTGCCCTTTGTGGAACCTTTATTTTTTTTATAGCCTGTCCTTCCATAGGCCCCAAAGATTTCCTATTTTTGAAGAATGTCACAACCTTTCCAGGACTTATTGAGGCTCTGGCCAACACTTTTCCTCGATAGTCTACCTTTTGCTGAGGTTTGGCATAATTGTGAGTTTCCAGGGAACTGTGAAGAAAAATGAATCATTGTCACATTTCCAATATAACACACTGTTTTAGCACACTCTCTGAGGGCACAATGGAATCTTGGGGGTTTTGGAATGTACAAAACTAACCCCACTGGGCTCACGGGGTAACCTTGACACATCATTTGTACAAGCCCACCCCATATTCACCTGTAATAGAAGGGGTATGCTGTACGCTGTCCAATGCGTCTTTAGACTCTAAGATTTGTTTTACCGTTTCAATAGCTATCTGCACTTCAGAATCATAACTTGTAAAAACACACACATAAGAATATATTTTAAAAAATTATCTATGATGTTGAGACAATAAGGATAGTAATGGTATTTGTACCATGTTGAAATTCAACCGTTTCTTTTTGACTCCATGTTAAGTTTGGGAGACCCTAGGTGCAGAGCAGAAAGTGTTGCTTTATAAACTACTCTAACAAACCGCTCATGTCATAGTTGATTGAGCAATTTAAAAAAAATATTCTAGGCGTGTTTCACAATATAATAAATCTTGTAAAGTTGCTGGAACTAGCATTCTTATCAAACTTTGTAGCACAAAGGGCGAATTAAGTCAGGGACTTTGAAACTGAGCTAAACACTTCTGGCATCTAAGCACAGGGGATGCACTAGATCCTTAACTACAACATTACAGAATTATTCAAAGCATATTAGAAATAACCCTTAATCAAAGCTTGCATTAAACACATAGTTGTATTTCTACTGTAGGAGGCTGGCCTGGTTTGTAGTGGGTACCTAAGGTACTTACACCTTATACCAGGTCCAGTTATCCTTTATTAGTGAAATGTAGGCAGTGTTCTAGCAGGGTAGGCTGTCTAGAGGTAGCTGTAGCAGAGCAGCTTAGGCTGAACTAGGAGACATGCAAAGCTCCTTCAATACCACTATAGTCACACAGCACGTATACTCAATAAAAGACAATTCTCATTGTTACCAATAATAAAGGTACTTTATTTTAGTGTCACAAGGCCAAAATATCTTAGAGGCAATACTCCTTCTGGAGGTAAGTATTATACACAATATATAAGCTAGTAACCAAAATCAGGTAAGTAAACAGTCATTGAATAGTGCAAACAGTAGAAAATACAATAGAATACAATGGGCCTGGGGGGGGGGCAACACAAACCATATACTAAGAAAGTGGAATGAGAATCAGGAATTCCCCCTAGGCAAGTGTAGTGTGTAGAGGGGCACTTGGAGTGTATGAAAACGTCAAAGGTAAGTAATGTACCCCACCCCAGAGCCCAGGAAAGTAGGAGTAAAGTACTGCAAGTTTCCTCAGGACACACTACAAGTTGTGATAAGAGATTTTGCAAGAACAAAGCAAGACTGCAATCAACAAAGGTGGATTCCTGGACCTGAAGACCTGTGATGAGAGGAGAGCAAGTCCAGAAGTCACAGAAGATTCCAGGAAGGACAGGAGCCCCTGCCAAACTAGAAGATGGTGCAAAAGTGAATTCTCTGGTAAGGAGAAGAGTACAGAAGAGCACCAAAGAAGATGGCTGCAGGTTCCTGCTTGGTGCAGGAGATGTCCCTCGTCGAGTTGTTGGATGCAGGCTGTTTGCATCGCAGGGTTCCGCCAACAAGCCTTGGTTCACACAAGTATGCGGTTTGCGTCAAAATAAATGGAGCTGCCTAAACCCAGGAGGCACCTGGGGGGGGTCTCAACTGAGACGGAGGAGACAGAGAGGGCTCTCTGCACTTCAGAGAGCCCCAGAAGACCAGGCAGCACCCACAGGAGTCCCCAGACACGGGGACAAGGAAGATGCAAAGTGCGGTCATCGCAGCACAACAAAGAAAGGTCCCACGCCGCGGAAGAACAACTCAGAGAGTTGTGCATTGCAAGAGTGAGTGCTGGGGACCCGGGCTATACTGTGCATGAAGGATTATTGGAAGAAGTGCACAGAAGCCCAAGGATTTGGAGATGAGGCAGTGCACAGGGGTACTGTTGCAGCACGGGAAGGCAAGTTCTTACCTCCACCAAATTTGGACTGCTGGACCTGTGTTCCAGGGAGCATGCTCATTGTCAGGAGAGGAGTCCCAGAGTACCGGTCATCGTTGCAGAAGGGTGCCTGCAGAAGCAGGGAAGTGACTCTGTCACTCCACTGGAGATTCCTTCGGTTCTTCTGGTGCAGGATGAAGATAGGCAGTCCTCAGAGCGTGCACACTTTGGAAACTGTCGCAAATGCTGGCTGGAGCTGAAGTTGCAGGTCACAGGAGCAGTTACAGCAGTTCCTGGAGCAGTCTGTGGTTGATCCGACAGTCAGAAGCTGAAGCAGAGGATGCAGAGGATTCCTGGAGGAGTCTTGCAAGCTGAATCTGAGGAAACACCCAGAGGAGAGACCCTAAGTAGCCTTGAGAGGGGGATTGGCTACCTACCAAGGTATGCACCTATCAGGAGGGGCCTCCGACATCACCTGCTGGTACTGGCCACTCAGAGTTCTCCAGAGTGTCCCCATACCTTGGAATCCAAGATGGCTAACGCCAGGGACACACTGGAGGAGCTCTGGGCACCACCCCTGGGGTGGTGATGGACAGGGGAGGGGTCACTCCTCATTTCTTTGTCAAGTTTCACGCCAGAACAGGGACTGGGGGTCCCTGAACTGATGTAGACTGGCTTTTGCAAGGAGGGCACCATCTGTGCCCTTCAAAGCATTTCCAGAGGCTCTGAGAGGCTACCCCTCCCAAGCCTGTAACACCTATTTCCAAAGGGAGAGGGTGTAACACCCTCCTCCCAAAGGAAATATATTGTTCTGCCTTCCTGGGATTGAGCTGCTCAGTCCCCAGGAGGGCAGAAACCTGCCTGTGATGTGGCAGCAGCTGGGGCTGCAGTGGAAAGAGCTGGTTTGGCAGTACTGGGGGTCCATGGTGGAGCCCCCAGAGTGCATGGGATTGGCCCCCAATACCAGATTTGGAATAGGGAGACAATTCCATGATCTTAGACATTTCACATGGCCATATTTGGAGTTATCATTGTGAAGCTACATATAGATATTGACATATATGTAGTGCACATGTGTAATGGTATCCCCACACTCACGAAGTCGGGGTAGCTGGCCCTGGACAGCGTGGGGGCACCTTTGCTAGTGCAAGGGTGCCCTCACACTTAGTAACTTTGCACCTAGACTTCAGTAAATGAAGGTTAGACATATAGGCGACTTATAAGTTATTTAAGTGCAGTGACAATGGCTGTGAAATAGTGTGGGCACTATTTCACTCTGGCTGCAGTGGCAGTCCTGAAGAGAGGTTTGTCTGAGCTCCTTATGGGTGGCAAAAGGATCTCCTGGAACCCCAAAGCCCTGAGTATCTAGGTACCATATACTAGGGGATTATAAGGGGGGTTCAGTGTCCCATTTGGAATTGGAATATGGAGTCACTAAACTATAGTGACTAATTTGGTAAGTAGAGAGAGCATAAGCACTGGAGTTCTGGTTAGCAGAATTTCAGTAACATAGTTGAGCATACTGACAACACACACATTAGGCCACAAACTATGAGCACTGTGGTCCTGGCTAGCAGGAGCCCAGTGAGACAGGCAAAACACACTGACAAACAGGCAGAAATTCGGGATAACATGCCAAGAAAGATGGTACTTTCCTACATCTACGCTCCTGCCCGGGCCCTGTTGCTTTAAGCTTTTGAAGACACATTCAAAGCATGTTGTTGACCTTTAACCCCTGGCAAACCCATTGTTTAAATAATTACTTATATTTGTAAATTTTTGTAAAACACAGATTTTCACATAAGCAATACAACACAGTAAAACAAAGAATATGGTTCAGCTACTATGCTCTCAAGGGCTGCCTTGTCAAAATTTCACACTTTTGCATAAGCCTGTTACACAATTGCTCAAAGCATTAGAAAATCAACACATTTTACATCGGAGCAATTTGTGCTACTACACAGAACATTAAACATTTATAAGTAAATATTCAAGAGCTAGAGTCTTCTGTGCAAAAAATAAAACACAGCCCTTTCATTTTTTCAAATCCTTACATTTGCAGCTGTTTGGGGGTGGTACCTACAGGCTGTTTTTTTCATTCACAATGATTCCAACCCTTTGAACTATCCCACACGTGACTACAGAGTCTTATCCTGTTCAGCGCCGCAATGAGGCCTTTGTTACAACCAACGCCTCAGGCTGTGTCCTGTCGCAGCCTGCATTGCAGTCCGGTTCAAAGTCTGCTGCCAACCTTTAACCCCTGGCAAACTGTGGTTTAAATAACATATTTTATTTCCATGTGGCCTAAATCCTCTTAAGCAGATACAACACAATGAAACAAACAACATGCTTCAGTGACTGTTCCTTAAATTGCAGCAGAGGTCTTCGCCATTAAAAGAAATAGCTGTCCCTCTGACATCTCTATTTTACACTTCCATTATCTTAATTACAGGCTGCTACCAACAGCTACCTTCTCAAAATTTACACTTTTACATATGCCTGTTATAGAACTGCTCAAAGCATAGTACAAATAACTCCTAATCAGCTCTTGCACTAAATACACACAGTTTTCTTTCTCTACTGCCGCCCCTCCTGCCTTTAAGTCCTGTTGTTCAGGGCTTTTAAAAACACATTCAAAGCATGTTGCTGACCCTTAACCCCATGGCAAACCCTTGGTTTACCTGTACATTTTTTTGTAAACTCTCATTTCCACTCGAACTGCAGCATGCTAAGCTATGGGGTTAAGCTAACCCACTGTTTTTTTCGAACCATAAAAGGAGCAGACATTTTTCAGACCAGGAGAAATAGAAACTGATCTTCCCTGTGCAACACATTGAATGGAAAAAAAGAATTTAAAGGATATATGCTATCTTTGTTTTTACCTGCTGCAGAAGTTGTCCTGCATCGCCATGTTGCTCCCCACAACTCAGCTCAAAGCTTTGCTCCATCTTCTTTGGGGCCCCTCAGTCCACAGATTTAAACTCAACATTTCCCTGCTGCTTCTGATTGTGGGTATGCAGCCTTGGGACAGCATTTTGTACTTAGTAGAGCTTGCTAAATTATGCATGGGTCCACGTTGGGAAGTTGAGGAGTACCAACCATCTGCGTATGGGTTCCATTTCATAGCAGTCGTCATTGAATTATGAATTTGTCTACACATTTGTAACAAAACACCTTTTTTTAAGTCAAATATGCACCCTCCAAGATAAGACAGATGGGCTTAGAGAGACATTGGGGCCCGGAGGGTGGAGGAGGGGGGGTCTGTCTGTCTGTTTATTTGCCCTAGCCTCTCATTGGGGAGCCCTCCAGTTGTCTCATCAAGATTTCACGAATGTGGCTGTCTGAATATGCCTTGGCTTGTTTTCTTAGCGACTCACATATTGTGCATCCCAGAGAGTGTTGCAATTTTGCCTGTGACAAAGCCTCAGACACAGGGCAATGGGGCCCCATACCTGTTATGACAGCATCCTAACCATGTTTTAGCACCATGAACATATGACTAGCACAAGACCTGGGTGATATCACAACACACGTGACCCAACATAGCGACGTGACCACCCAGAAAAGTGACATCACTGCCAAGGGAGGGCCCCCAGGTGCCCGGAAGTCCAGGTAACAGAAGTGATGTCACTTCTAGAAGGTGGGACAACTGTCACTTTTTGCATGATGGCAGAAGGTATCTCTCATTAATACCCACTCACACAAAGAAACTAAGCCAAACATACAAGAGAAAATACAGGCATACTTTCAGGTGGGCACACAAATACACTCGTGCAGTGAAAAAAATAGCTACATGATGGGAGAAAACCCAGACTGAGTTAGAAACACAGGTACACTCTTGGAGGAATCACCGGAGCATTCACAGAGGAAACAGACAATATGCACAGCAGTCAATGGCAGCTCATATATGAAGAAACAAAGGTCAGCTAAGAAAAAGGTGTAGCTGCGAATAACAGGCATGCTTGCAGGAATTTGAAGAATACCCACAACAAGAGTAAACACAGCCACACTCCTATTAGGGAATAGAACCACACATGCATCTGTGTATCCCTCACTTTAGGGCTAATGAAGGAAATATTAATTTTGTGATTTGTACATAGCCCCAACTATTGTGCAGGCCAGACCAGAGTCATACTACTGGCTGAAGACCTCACCGCAAGGGCACATTGTTAACTTTATTATTTCTTTCACGTGACCGCTTCACACAAACTAATTCTCCTGGAAACACAGGTAGGCTGTTATTACACTGCTCATTATATTAGAACCCCTGTTGCTTCACAGGGATGTTACATTTCTGCCCAACATACAATGTATTCAACACTGCAGTAACACCCACAAAAACATTGCCATTACTTACACCATAAAGTCTCGGAGTCTACTAGATGGTGTTGGGTTACTCCTCAAATGATACCTAGTCTGACCATCGCTCTCAGCTGGTTCTCTCAGGACCTGAATGTCAGGATCAGCCCCAGGAGTATGTCCTCTCTCTACTTTCCCAGGATCAATGCTTTGGCTCAGAGATGCATCAAGGGCAGGGAGCTTGGGGCACAATATGGAAAGTCTAACTCCCTTTCTGAATCATGGGAATGCCCAGGAACAAACCCTGTTTCCCTTTGGTTGTTATAAAATACTTGAAAAATGAGAAGTTCAGGTAAGCTCTTCATACCCCCTTCTGGTTGTTATAAGGGTGTATTATCCACAAACTACTCATGAGGGATCCAGTTTGAAATGCAGCCTGAACTTACTCCCAGGGTATCGATCTTTTACCAGAATTAGGACTTTGGATTCCATGGTGGGTTCAACTTCGGGTGCTGGCTTGATCGTAGCATTCCCAACGTCGCTGCAGGTTTCCATGAAGGTTGGTGGAGTATTGCTAAACTTCCACATGCATATGCACCCTGCTGTCTTGCCCGTGGTGGTATGCAGAGTTTGAAGATCTTCCCTGAGGAATAAATGAATGGCCCACTCTAATGGTAGGATGCATTGTGAATCACTTTATTCAAGTGCACATGAATCTCTCCACTTCTCTGTTGGCCTGGGGCTACCTCAGGGTCAACTTTTTGTTTGCTATATTCCCCTACTTTAGGTATCACACTAGTTCCTGACCATGTCTGTCCTCAGAGAAAATCATGGCAATGCATGGTTTGATCTAACTTTGACAGCACCTCACAAGTGGCTTGCAAAGATATCAGTTCACCTTGGGGGGTACTTGGAATAGTTGTCTGACTATCTTCATGTGCTGCCCATCCAGCAAGCTGCCAAAATTAAGACTTACACCCACCCATGGTTGTTGCGGCCCTCTCTTCGTGAGATCTGGTGACGATGTGTCAGGGCCCCCAGCCTCTTGGTACCACATACAAGCTTGTACTATCATCTCCCCACTAGTACATCTAACTGAGGGAAACATATTTTGCTCTGTGTCTGGCTTTGTGTCTTTACCACTGCTTGGTGACCCACGTGAGCCAGTTGGATGACTTGGGAGTAAGGCTACTGCAGAGTATGAGGGAATAGTCCTGGAGAAAACAGCACCCGGGATCTACAGCCAGCTCATGCCTGACATGGTAAAATGAATCCAGAATCTTCGGCCATGACCAATGAGATTTCTTCCCACTGTCCTGACTCAATGGGTTGCATGGTGAGCTGCAGGCTGTTGTCAGCTTGGTAGCCTCTCAGATGGTGTCCAACAACTGAGGCAGTGTTGGGATTGTTGAATTACATACCGTACATAGTCTTCTGTTTCCTTAGCAGACAATTCCTTCAGGTGTTGTTGCATCAGATAGCCAGTCTTTGAAATCCTGGTTTGTATTCAACCCAAAACAAATATTCCTGCAGCTGAATTATCCACTTTTCAGTATGCAGAGGGGCCTTGGATGATAAGTCTTAAAACGGAAATCAGGGGCTTATGATCAGTATTCACTACAAACTGGTGTCTGTACACATACAGGTGAAAATGGTGACACCCCAATTGATTGCTTTGGCTTCTTTCTACATTTGGGCCTAGAGCTGCTCTGTGAGGGGTGACAGCTTGGCTGGCATAAGCAAACAGAATCCACTCCTCACACCCTTGCTGTTGAGACAACACAGCACCTAGCCCCATATGGCTGGCATCCACTGAAAGGTCAGTGACTTTTGCTGGTCGAAATAGACCAGAGTAGTGGCGGTCCACAATGCTTCCCTGGTGCGCTGGAATGTATTTCCCAGTGTGTGGCCTTTTCCCATCGGCATGACAACTTGGTGACTTCTCCCAGTGGTTGGGTAAAGTATGTTAAGTCTTTTATGGAACTTCCACATAAATTACCCATCCCAACAGAACTCTAAACTTAGAATACACTAGACAGAGGTGGAGCTTTTTTGATATCTCTTACTTTTGACGTGTCCGGGGCATACCTTCTACAGAAAACTGGTACTCAAAGAAGCTGATCTTTGTTTTCATGAGCTCACATTTACCCTTTTGAGGGTGAGGCCACACTGAGTCTCTAGAGCATCCCATGCAGTCTGTGATAGTAAGATTACACCAGGATATTGTTGCTCATTTTAATGACATCAGGCATCCCCAACAGTACTTCTGGATGATGTTTTGAAATGCCTCTGCTGCAGGGCTATATACAGAACTTAAGCCTCTTGTACCTGCGAAGGCCCAAGCACGCGTAGAGAACATCGTAATGTATTGTGATTTGGGGTTAGCATGATGTATTGGTACCTGTATTTCAGATTCTTTTTGAGAGGCCATTCTGCCCCACTGAGTTCACATTTGGGAATGCATATCTATGTCTAACCTCACCTTCCCTATTTTGTTGGGCTTTCAGGTGACCACAATGGGTGAAATCCAAGGGATTACACCAGTCACCTTGGGCCTCAGTGGGACGGTGTGTGAAACTGGGTTGCTAGTTGACTCTGGTGTGAGCCTTGGTCAAGAAACAGCCACAATCCCTTGTAGGGTGAACCACATACATTTACTAAATTAGCTTGTGCTTAACTCTAGCTAGCTTGGCACAAAAAGCAGTCGGTCTTAACTTAGAGGCAATGTGTTAAGTATTCACGCAGTACACAAACAGCAATGCAATGAAAACACAAAATAATATAAATCCCAAACCAAATTTAGAAAATATTATATTTGGATAAATGATTTGACAGCAAAACCATCAAAATCAAATGAGTAGAGCTGGAGTTAAAAAAAAATAAAAAAATTTAAGGTTCAGAATAGCAAGTCCTCAGTTTTAGAAAATGGCCACCTGGGCACCTTTAGCACCACAACCAAGGGTCAAGGAGTAGACTGAGACCTCTTGAGGGTTCAAAACTGACTCAGGCTGGGTCCAAGTGAGGGTTCAAGATCGTGGGAGCCTGTTGTGTCTCCGTGGCATGAAAAGGAGGCCAGGAAAACTAGCCCTTAAAGTCACTTCTTGAAGTCCTGGGTGCAGGTGAAGATGTAGGGCTCAACAGTAGACATGGCCTCTGAGGGTTCAAGGCAGGCTCCAGGCAACAAAGCAGTCTTTGCCGATACATCAGCAGTCTGGTAGAATGCACATCAGGTCACAGCAGCAGGTCCAATAGTGAACTGAAGAGTGGGTCTGAGAGCCCTATTTTTATACCCTGGTGCCCTGCTCCTAGAAGTTGGGAGACATTTCCAGAAGAGTTATTTAAGGTTCCAGGACTTTTCTGGCTCCCCTGCCCTGGCTCCTAGCTGGCTGCACTGACATTCCAGGGTTCTTAAGCTGAATGTGTGGTGGCACAGGCCAGCCTATTCAGATACAAATGAGGCTGTGCTTAGCTTCCCCCCCCCCCCCCATCAAGCCAGTTTATGGCCCATTCAGGCTCTGCTAATCCCACTATAGTGTCACTGTCTGGGGTGAATTCACGAAGTCTCAACTGTCAGTTTTACCCAGTCATGGGACCTTAGGGAGACTGCACGGACAGAGGGCTGAGGTCAAAAGAAAGGCAGCTTTCTAAAAGTGGCATTTTCAAACTTGTAATGATAAATCAGACTTTACTATTAAAGAATGTTTATCATTACAAGTTCATAGACTCCTAAACCAGATGTGATATCTATGTTATGTTTTGTATTACAGCTTAATAAATATAATAACACATCCCTAATGTTATCCTATGAGAGGGGTGGACCTCACAGTAGTGAAAAATGAATTTGGGAGTTTTTCACTACTAGGACAGGTAAAACTTAACAGTACATGTTGTACGAAAGTGCCCTCTTTTTGGCATGGTTACCCCCACTATTTGCCTGCTGTCTATATGCTTTGACTGTGTTCACTGGGATCCTGCTAACCACAACCCCAGTGATTGTGCTCTCCCCCTCTAAATGTGGTTGCTTAGGACTTTGCTCACCCCACAACTGGCATACTGGTGCCCCCACATAAGTTCCTAGTATATGGTACTTGGCTACCAGGGGCATTGAGGTACCAGGGGTTCCCCATGGGCTTCAGCATGTATTGTGCCACCCGTGGGAGCCCATGCAAAATGTGTCTGCAGGCCTGCCATTGCATCCTGTGTGAAAAGGTGCATGTATCCTTTCAGTACAGATCACTGCGCCAGTCACCCCTATAATAGGCCCTCCTAGCCCAGAGGGCAGGGTTCAGGTACCTATGTGTGAGTGCAATCCTGAATGAGCAGTGGTGCCCCTACAAACCCCAGCTACATTACACTGGACTTCGTAAGTGCGTGGAAGCCATTTTACCCATGTAGTGGACACAGGTCCAGATACATAATGGTAAGTCTGAACCTGGGCATGTTTGCTATCAAACATATCAGAAGCATACCCCAATACTGTTGCCAGTATTGGTTGTATGATTCCATGCACTCTGGGGGCTCCTTAGAGGACCCCCAGCATTGCTCCTACCAGTCTTCTTGGGTTTTCTGGGCAGCCTGTACTGCTGCCGCCCCTCAGACAGGTTTCTGCCCTCCGGCTACTTGACCATCTCAGGCAGAGGAAGGCAGAACAAAGGATTTCCTGTGGGAGAGGGAGGTAACACCCTCTTTCTTGGAAATAGGTGCTACATGGCTTGGGAGGGGTAGCCTCCCCGAGACACCAGTATGCTTTGAAGGGCATATTTGGTGCCCTCCTTGCATAAACCGGTTTACAGCAGTCCAGGGACCCCTGGTCCCTGCTCTGGTGTGAAACTGGACAAAGAAACCACTCTCCTGTCTATCACCGCCCTAGGGGTGGTGCCCAGAGCTCCTCCAGGTGGCCACTTGAATCCAAAGTGGGCAGAGGCCCCTGGGAGCATCTGAGTGGCCAGGTCAGGTAGGTGACATCACAGCCCCCTCCTTGATAGGTGGTCACCCTGCTAGGTGACCAATCCAACTTCCTGGGCTATTTATGGTCCCATCTTGGGTGGGTCCTCAGATTCAACATGTAAGACTCCAGCAGGACTCCTCTGCAATGTTTACTTCATCTTCTGGCCACTGGGACTGCAACTGGACACTCCAGGAACCGACAATCTGCAAATACAGTGACGACTGTGCTCCGCAACATTGTTTTTCTGGCTCCTTCCAGCAACTGCAACATTCCCCCAGCTGTGCATCCTCTGTGGACGGTGAGTCTTCAGCCTGCACAAGAAGTAAGAAGGAATCTCTCTTGGAGTGAAGGAGCCACTCCCCTGCATCTGCAGGCACCAACTGCAACAATGACCGGCTGCGTGGATCTGCTTTCCTCCAGAACTGCGTTGATCCTGCATCAGAGGTTGAGGTCTGGAGTGTGAGACACTAAGCCCTTGCCTCTCCTTGCAGGACAGTACCCCTGAGCACCGTGACCCTTGCAGCTACCAAGACTTGTTTGCCCGGCCTCCAGTACTCCTTACTGCAAAGCACAGTGTCCTGCCTGCTGCTCCAGTGACGTGGGACTCCTCTTGAGGTGTGTTGAGTGGGCCACGCTGTGACTCCTGTGCTTGCTGCAAGGGAGGCTGCCTCCTCTTCTTGTGACCCAACTCCTGAGGGTCTCCCCGGGCTCCCCTCTTTGGGTCGAGTCCCCTGGACCTTGCCGGTCCTCTTCAGCCTTGCAGACCTTATTCTCACTCTCTTGTATTTGCCAAGGATTATTGGTGGTTTTCTAGCACCGCTAACCAACTGCATCTTGACCGCTGACGTGGGACACTTGCATCACTCCCAGGACTTCTCTTCATCTCCTGTGCTGCACTGCTGACCTTCTTCGTCCACCGTTGACTTGGTCCTACATCCAAAGAAGGGTGGGTAGTGGCACCTGCCACAATCGGACACTCCATCACAAACTGAACTTCGTCTCCTTCCTTTGCAGGTCCTCTTCTGTCAGATTCCACCTTTAGGTTATTCCAGTTTTGGATGGGTCTTGCATAATCCTTTTCCAAAGTCCTCCCCTTGGTTTTGGGCAAAACAAGGTACTTACCTCTGCTCTCGTGGTCGCTGGGGGTCACTCTGGTTCCCACCTCACAGTGTTCTTGGTTCCTCCAGCTCCCTTCTACTGATTCCACTTCCTTATGTGGGGGTCTGCCTTTCACATTCTAGTTTTTTAGTATATGGTTTGGCCCTCCCCCAGGGCCCTCACTATTTGCTATTGCTTTTCTAATGCTTATTGCTTTCTATGCTATTTACTGATTGCTAATGTGTATAAAATAGTGTGTTTACTTAACCTCCAGTTGAGGGACTGCCTATTCCGTATTCTAGTATTTGTGTTACCTAATAAAGTACCTTTGTTTTTGTAACACTGTGTGGTTCTTTCATGTGTGTAAGTGCTGTGTGGCTATAGTGGTACTGGATAAGCTTTGAATGTCTCCTAGATTAGTCTTGGCTGGTCAGCCACAGTTACCTCAAGAGAGCACTGGCTTCCTAGACACTGCCTACACTTCACTAATGGGGGATACCTGGACCTGGTAGCATTTCATTTACAGGCACTGGGTAGGAGGTATACCACTCTACAAGGGACTTACTTATAAATTAAATATGCCAATAAGGTATATGCCAATCAAACCATGTTTTAGGGTGAGAGCACAAGCAGTGGTAAAGTGCATAGAGTCCTAAGGCCAACAAGCAAAAATAAAGCAGAAAATAGGAGTCAGAAGGCAAAACGTTTGGGGGGAGGCTGTAGAGAAGCCATTTTCAACCTGACCCCTCCAGCCTAAATCGAGGTGAGACAGGTCATTACCTTGATAGACTTCCATACTTAGGCAAAAGAACATGGATAATGGCCCTCTACTGCAGGGGTACTTGTCAGTTCTATGCCTCTCTGAATTCAGTTGGGGACCCGTATGTTTAAACTCTCCTCAGCCACTGATCTGCCACATGGGGAACCCTTCTCCTCGCCTGTGGACCTCATCTGTGCAGCACCTAACCTTAATTTTCTCACAGATTCATCCCAGTAGGCAGATAGTACAACAAAGGCCAGAAAAGAGAGGTGGCATATTCCACCCATTGGATCAGACTTCTGACCCCAACCAAAGGAAAACTCTGTCAATAAGGGCAACCAATATAAGAGCCAGGCACCTGATCTCCCTGGTGTTTCTAAAGTTTTTCAAAGTAGGGGACAGTAGACCCAGGTGTTAGGCACCCTTTTTCCACTCTCCCTCCCACCAGGGGTGGTATTCCGAAACTTGTCCTTTTACCCAGGTTGTGTACCCTGAAGCTGAACATAATTCAGGGGTGAGTCCTTCCTCCTCCTGCCCCTCCAACAAGGTCTCTGTACCCTCTGCTGTGGAATGGTGCCTCTAGAAAACTGAACTGACAGGGTGCCTGTGACGGTCGCCCTACCATGTTCTCCTGACACTGTGGAGCTCCCATCAGTGGAAGGTCCCTTGGTACAGCCCAGGTCCCCTTGCTTATCCTCCCTCTGGGAGCACCCCAAGCACTAGGATTGGAAACAGGGCATCCTGGTTCTCTGCCCACCATAACCTCCCTCCTAACCCCAGAAGGGACTTGGAACTCCTTCACCCCACAAAACACTTGGACCTGTCTGGGTCACTGAGTACCTCTGCCTCACTATGATGGGGGGAACCTCAGCCACCCTCCTTTGGATCACTCAGCAGTGCCTTCCCAGACACTTCGGTACTTACCCAGAGGTATGCCTCCTTCGCAAGCTCCCTAGGGTCAGTGATCTTACAATCCACCTGGTGTTGACGTAGCTCTGTAAAACAGTGACTGAACATGTGCTCTCTAGCAATCAAACTGTACACCCCCTCAAAAGTGTTTACCGTGCTTCCTTTCACCCAACCATCCAGTGACTTGCAAAGGTAACCCACAAAATCCACCCCAGGACTGGTTAGACAGTTTCCTACTGCCCCTGAATCTCAGCCTGCACTGTTCTGGGATGAAGCCATGTGTCTTGACAAAGGCCTCCTACATGGTGGGATACCTCAGCCTGTCCCACTTCTCTAAGGCCTTTAGGGCCACCCTACCGTCACCAGTTATATCCCTCCATAGGCCAGCTCCCCAATCCTCCTCAGGGATCCTGCATGCATCTAGAGGCACCTCATATACCTCAAACCATCTGCTTATGTCATTCCCCTACTTTAAAGTCAGGCACCAGGCACCTGGTTATGTAGACTCAGACCTCACCATTGGACATTGCTGATTCATTGCTACCAATTCTGCTGGACTCTGTCAGCTGTTTGGCCTTCAAGTCCAGCTCCTTGAGTCTGAGATCATGGGCTATCCTCTTCCCCTCCATAGTGAGTGTCTTTTCCTCAAGACTAGCTCCGCCTCAGCTTTTCTCTCCTTTCCAGCCAGCTGTGCCAGCTGCAGCCTCAGACTTCTCTCAGCCTGAGTGTCCTTTAACTCGTCAGGAGACAGGGCTTGGGCGGAGACACTGCTTCCTGAATAGGATCCAGCAGGGGACTCCCTGTCAGTGGGTTCCCCCTTCTCCTCTGAAGCCTTTGCCAAGTAATTTTCCTTCTCATCCTTCTCAGGGCCATTGCCCTCTTGGGCTCTGATTCTGATGTCAGGTATGACCAGGGCTCTGTGTTTTCCAGGGTGGTCAAGCAATCCCTCTCAGACTCTTCCGCTGGTGCAATTTTCATTCTGTGGACCTCCTCCCAGGCTTTAAGGTCTATCTGATGCTCCAACTTTGGATAACCCATAGGGATTTTCAGTCCTCTCTCCCTGTACCAATTACTCGGCTCAGACATGCTGTAGCTCTCAATGGTATTAATGTCCAGTTCCATCTGCAAAAAGCCCCTGGTAGAAACACTGTTCCCTGCCCTATCCTTGGAATCCTGCGGCTCAGGGTTCTCTTCCTTTGTTGTTGCTTGCAGCCTCTTGACATACTCACAGGCTCAGGGGGCTATCTGTAGTTCCACCTTGGAAGCATTCCTGCCCACATTCAGCCCCCTCTCCTTGCAGAACTCCTTCAGCTCCTTCACAGTGTACTAAGTTAGGCGGTTGAGACAATGGACATTCTACAGCAACCAAAAAGAGTCCCAAGATGATGAAGGGGAAGCACGAGTCAAATTTAGAAAAATGACCAATTGAGAGAAAAAAGGGGATTTTAAAAAGAGGTCAATTCTGATGCCAAATTATTTACCTTGGATTTTTGGGTAACCAAAAATCACTGTTTGGTACTGCAGGAGAACGGGTCTTGATCTACATTGTTGAACACCAGTGTGAGAAACTGGGGTGTTGGCTGGCTGGGGTATGAGTCCTGGTCAAACAACGGCCACAGTCCCTTGCAGGGTGAACCACAAAAAGTCACTATTGAACTGTGCTTAACCCTAGGCAGCTTGGCACAAAAAGCAGTCAGGCTAAATATAGAGGCAATGTGTTGAGTATTTACAAAGTACACAAACAGCAATACAGTGAAAGCACAAAACAATACAAATTTCAAACCAATTTAGAACAATAGAGACACTTGTAATACATTATTTGACACCAAAACCATCAAACTCCTGTTACTAGAACTGGAGTTATGAATTTTTAAAGTTTAACTTTCAAAATAGCAAGTCATCAGTTTTAGAAAATGGCCTTCAAGGCACCTTTAGCACCACAACCAAGGGTCCAGGAGCCCTTTTGGGGGGAGTTCAAGACTCACTCAGGCTTGGATGCAGGTGCGGGTTCAAGATGGTGGGATCCTGACTTTCCATGTGGCTCTGAACAGGAGGCCAACAAAACTAGCCTTGGAGTCACTTTGGAAGTTGTGGGTGCAAGTGAAGATGCAGGGCTCCAAAGCAGGACTGGCCTCTGAAGGTGCAAGGCAGGGTGTAGGCAGCAAAGGACTCTTTCCCGGTACAGAAACAGTCTGGCAGAGTGGCACAGCAGGTCACAGCAGTAGGCATGTGACCTAAGACTGCTGCAGGCACAGAGGGCTGTGGGCAGGAAAATGCAAGCTTTCTAAAAGTGGCATTTTAAAACACATAATGATAAATTTGACTTTTGCACTTGAAGGGGTTTATCATTACAAATTCATAGCTATCAAACATGAGATAGCTACCACCTCTAATTTAGGAATTACTGCTTATCCAATATAATAAGGAATCCTCAAGGTTATCCTATGGGAGGGGTAGGCATCATAGAAGTTAAAAACAAATTTGGGAGTTTTTCCACTACTAGGACATGTAAAACTTAAAAGTACAATCTTACCTTTCAATTACACAGCGCCGTGCGCTACGAGATACCTAGGGCCTACCTTAGGGGTGAACTATAGATAATAAAAAAGGGTTTTAAAACTTGGCAAGGGTTTTTAAATACCAAGTCGACATGGCAGTGGGCTGCAATGGCAGGCGTAGGACAAGTTTTAAGGTGCTTCTTAAGTGGGGGGCACAATAAGTGTTGCAGGTCTACTGATTGCATGTAACTTACAGGCTGGGGCTATAAGATCCACCACTCTTCAAGGGACTTACATGTAAATTAAATATGTCAATCAGGTATATGCCAATCCAACCATGTTTTAGGGAGAGAGCACAAACACTTTAGTACTGGTTAACAGTGGTACAGTGAACAGTCCCAAGTCCAGCATGCAAAACTCCAGCAAAAAGTAGGAGGAGTAAGGCAGAATGTGCGGGGGATGACCTTGTAGAGCAGGCCATTTCCAAAAATAGGCCACTCTCTGGTGCCTCAACAACACAGTTTGTACTGGTTTATTGATGAGAAAGGCAAGAGTCTTGCCTGTTAGACACTCTATACTGTTGAAAATGTCCTGGAAAGTATCAAGGATGCGCTATAGTTTTGTGGCATGTATCCTTAACACAAACTGCACTATTCCAAGCATTTCTGCGGTTTGGCAACTTGGGAACATGCTGGTGCCCCCTGCTGTGACATATACTTTGGTCTACACTGTAGTGCGATCATGCAATATGTCTGTGGTGAGTATGCAAGCTAGTTGGAGTGGGCCTGACTGTTACTAGGCATAGACCTTCACTTCTGCTTTCTGAAGACAGGGCCTCTTGTCTTGTAGATCTCTCTCAAAATATTAATTGAGGCTCCCATGTCTGTTAGCTGTTGACAGCTTATCCCAACTATCACCTAGCATTTCGGTGGTAAAAGTGGTTGGGTGTACATGCAGCCTACTGTAAATACTGTGTGAACTGTTCCTTTGGCTCACCCTCTGATCGACATCTGAACGTTCAGAGATGGCAGTGGTGGCAGTTGCAACAGGGAATTTGCATCTTCGCACATAGACACAAACTGTGGCAAAATGGTTCAGATTCCCACATGACATGTATTTCTTTCCTTTGGCCAGGAACTCAATTTGCTGGTGTGCTGTGCCCCTACAATCACAGCAGGGCTGTGATGCAATTTTTCTGCTCTTGCTTTTGTCACCGAGTTTGGTTTGTGTGATTTGATTCACCGGTTCCTTAATGGGCTTACTCAACACAGCTTGCAGGGGCGATCCTCAGGCATGTTACTGCTCTTTCCAGCAGCCTAGAGTCACTATGTCCTATAGTGATTTCCCTGACACTTGGAGTCTGTGCTCTTTTGATTTCAGTAATGCAAACCCTTCTATTACTTGAGCTTTTATTGCATCCTTTTTCCTAATGAACATAAATGTACCCACCAGTTTTTAGCTGTGAATATAAGTTGTTGAGAGATTCATTGGGCTCTTGACTGTTTTGTTGGAACATTAACCTTTCATAATCAGAGTTTGCCATTGGCTCAACATACGTGTGAGCGCTGCCACTATTGTGGCATACGTAGGTGGTGCATCTTCTGTCAGGGTATTGAAATAGCTTGTAGATGTCTTTTCTCACCAGATGTAACAGTAATGCCCTCTTTCTTTCATCCTCCACAGGCACAGCCGTTAGGTGGAGGTTTATCAGTTCCATCCATTGGCTTAATTTAGGAGCTTGTGCTGAGGGGGCCACCTTCGATGATGAACAGTGGCTCAATTGCAGGTATGCTGGCCCTAACTGTTGCAAAAACACCCAGGCGATGCCATCAGTGGAGTGTTCAGGTTTACTTGGCATGATCATAAAACTTGTATAGAAGCTTGCAGCAGAGGATGCTTTTCAACTTGGTCTGTGGGCAATAGGTCTTCCCTGAGGACACCACTATGGAGTCAAGAGTCCCCTCTCCCCTTCAGAGACTGTGCTATTGTAGTGTGTTGGAATAGCACAATAAAACAGTGGAGTAATCACTGTACCTTCACATGACTTGGTGACACAGCAGCCCCTTGAATTTGTGTGTCAGGATCGGGGCTTCTATCCTTGCAAACACAAATGGGCTGCCCTGACCGTAGCTTCTTCTACCATGGAGTCACCAGCTGCCCGGCCACTTGTGCCATCTCTGACCTCTGCACCAGTTGCAGCAGCTTCCGGGGCCCCCAGGTTGTGAGCTGTTGCATGGGGACCAAGGCCTTGCCTCCTAGCCACTCTTCCTAGATGCATGGTATAATCTGCTGGAGGTTGCTGGAGCAATTGACCACTCTAGCCAAAGAGGGAGATGTCATGGTGTTACGTCCATATCTCATCACCATTTGTTGAGTTGGGGCCTAGCCCCAACTGAACGAATTGAATACACATCAGCCCAGAGTCATACCAGCTGCTAAATATCTCTCCCTAAGGGTGCACCCTTAAATTTACTATTTCACTCTTGTGACATCCTGACACAAACAAACACTTCAGGAAACACAGGTGGGCTGATGCTGCACTCCTCATTACAGCAAAACACTGTTAAATCATTGGAATGTCACAAAGTGCATGATCACTTTAATAAGTTTCCTTGTACTTACAGGGTTTTTTTTTTGCAGCTCAAATCAGTGCTATTAACCTTGAATGTATGAAAGCTTGAACAGAGTTTACAGATTTTAATTTGTAAACAAGGCAAAACCAGGGCAGTCTGAGTAATATGTCCACGAAGAAGAGAATTGCAGATTTCTTTATTTCCTTATGTTGGGAAATGCCAAATCAATGTTCAGAGACAGCCAACACGTGTTTCGTCCACACAGACTTTTTCAAGGCTGAAACAAGGGAAAGATGGAATCTCTTACAAATTACAAACTACCATCCGGTAGGTATAGAGTACATCAAAAAGCAAACTGGTTGGTTGCCAGTAAACACAAAAGATCTTATTTTTCATTAAATGTATAGCCATTAAGAGTGACGAGACATCTAAAAAAAGAGATACTCCCATGCTGGAAAGTGTTATAATATAGATCGTGGATAACCACCAAAAGGTGCCAGTGAAAAGTGGAAAAGATCAATAACACTGGTTGGTGAGAATATAAAAGAACGCCATGTTAATATTTAATAAAACAAAGGTGAAGTTTCCAAGGAGTGAATCTAGATTATATTGACAAATAGGGAGTGCTTAGCAAAAAAGCCTCGTGAGCCCCTGCACCACCATGAAAGGCCATCTGATGGGGTCCCGAAAAATGACATTAAGTTACATTGAGGACAGATTCCGGTAGTATGTGCTTAATATTTTACGTTTGGATTTGTGTTTTCCCCACCTGATGGCCTTATGGGTGCTTCTTCCCTCCTCTGTAATTGTTTTTGCCCCTTTCGATATCTCTCCAGTTCTAATAAAAAAGGTGACCTATGTGAGGAAGAGGGCAGTTGTGCTTGGTCCCTCATGTCTTCGCTAGCACCACTAGAGATGCTGGATATATCCGTATCACTGGTCATGATACTGGAAGAGGGGAGGTCTTTTTTTGTTGTAAACTCCCTAGTGTTGTCCAGTTTAGTATTGTCATATTTACGTGCAAACGTAAACACCCTGCCGTTTTTTAAGTCATTGTCGTCTCTCCTAAGTTTACGAAGTTTTTTATCTTTAAAGTATAGCTGATGTTTTTGTAAGACTTCCTTAAGTATGTTAAAGTTTTTTGCTTTGGTATCGGGTGAATCTATGTCATTGATGTCCTTTTCTAGCAGTGTTATATCCTGTAATAATTTATCTGTTTTGGCCTTAGCATCACGAATCAGGATATCCATCATACCAAATGATGAGGTTATGAGAAGTTGTTCCCATTCTTTTAATAGATCGGGCTGAGATCGTCAAATGAAGGGAACAAAATAACCCTCAAACCCCTCGGGATTTGTTTGTTCTCCATATATTTTTGCAGAATCGTATAGTCCCACCAACGTGAAAGTTCCTGAGGAAATGGCTGTCTCTGAACATTGATTTGGCATTTCCCAACATAAGGAAATAAACAAATCTGCAATTCTCTTCATGGTGGACTTATTACTCAGAGTGCCCTGGTTTTGGCTTGTTTTCAATTTGTATTTACAGCACGTAACACAGGAGGTATTTCGGTATCTCTCTGTGTTCTGTGCATTTTGATACCCTTGGTGGTTGGGTATCTATACCAGGTTGGTACCCTCCTCATGACTCTGCGTTTTCTACATGAACTTTGTTGCGTTTCGTTTCAGATGTGCGATATTATAGCATCAACCACCTTGTAGTAATTTTCAGATTTGAATTTGTGACTGTGCCCCATCAGAGAGATGGTTATGTTGAAATGTGAGATTAAGGAGTAGGTGTGAGGAGGCGGGGTTAGACTGCAAAGGGTGGGCAACTGTGAGTGACAATTGAAAGAAAGAACATTTTATTTTTCAGGAAAAAAAAATCAGTGGTGGATCACAGGTCCCTGGACCGCCACGGCATTCATCAGTGTGCATTATGTGGGTTTGTGGTCGCAGAGAAAACATGGAGAAATAATGAGAGAAGAACACTAAGCTTGATACAATTCCCTCATTTTTGCCTCCATGACTACTCCAGAGAGCGACCCCCCCCCCACGTTTTCCACAAAAAGTGCTGCGCCCTTTCCAACATGTAGCAGTAGTGCACGGCATGTCAGGGACTTGACTGCATACTGTAGAGAATAGACCGGTATCTTTCGCATCATTTCATCTGAGTTTGGTAAACCACTAAAAGGCACAATTTTAATTTTAACATCCTTCACCCTACCACTCATTTCTTCATTACCCAACTGGTTCCAGACTCAGAGACCCTGCATTATGAAGACCAAGCTTACCTTATGACCTTTTGTACATTAGCACTCCTTTCCATTGGCTTGTGATCTGGGAGGCTGCTACCCCTTTCCCTTCAGGTGCCTAGCTTCTGAGAAGATGAGCATGGTAGAAGACCTTGGGCTGTGTATTTCACTAGCCCTGTTTTAATCAACCGCAAGAAAAGGCAGTGGACAGGAGGGTGCAGGATCACTACTGCGCTTAAGAAATTGAAAATGTGGTGGTCAAGGGTCCCTTTTTATATATGGTTTCTTTTCCATTCAGTGAAGTGATGTCACTGTACAACAGGAATGGCGGTAGGGAGCATGCACAACATTAAATTAATAAATGAGAACAACAGTGCAAGTTGATTGCTGATGTGGAATTAGCTCAATGGTGCTGTTTTCTGGGTTGGGCACATGAAATGTTCAGGTGCACTGCACTATGAGAACCACTTACCAGGTTACTCACCAGTAATTATTCTTAGTCTGTTATGTTTTTGCCACAGTCATTACTCGTCTGGTGAACTCATGTCTAATGTAAGAAGAAAAAGGAAGTAATTACAAGTTCCACCCACTTAGGTGGGTTAATTCGTATATACCTCTTAGGACACATCATGTACATACCAAGCCTCTAAAGGCCAGTAACAACAGGAAGGTTGGCCGGTTTAGTAATAACTGTGACAGGGAAATAACGGACTAAGGATGATATAGACTACTGATAAGTAACTGGGGCAGTATCCCTGTCCTACATCTTCATCCCAGTCATTACTTCTGAGATATACCAAAGCGGCTTAGTTGACTTTCTTGAAAACATAGAGATAATTGTAGTATATTGTCTCAATATCTTTTGTCTGTGTAATATTTGCAGTTGTATATTTGTTTTAGGAAATAGTTTCTATTTGTTGTATTTATTGTGCTATATGGTATGGTCTGTTTTCCCCTCTGACTCTGGCTCTCTTTGGATCTGCTGGAATGCTGAGGGAGTTCCAGGAGAGGGAGTTGGAGAGGGAGAGCTGCAGAATGGTGAGGTTGGAGTTTCATCTACCATTTAACTAACAAAAACAGCAATTCAACTTTACTTCACTTGTGGATGTCATATTTGGAGTCTCCAAGTCACTACAATAACTAGATTTTACTCAGGTTTACTACGCAAAAACCATCAAACCTTTATTTAGGGAAATTATTTCTCTAATGCTACCAGAACCTTGTGACCAAAAGGCTTCCTCCCAACTTCACACCTTCAATTCTATAGTATTGACAAAGGTATCTTTAGATGACTGTGTTGTAGCTCTATAGGTTCCCCCCTTTGCAATCCCTTGAAACTCTACCCAAAATGCTGAAATACTCCTAGTCAACCTTACCTGAACTTCGTCAAGGATATATACGTGAGAAAAGGAATAAGCCATAAAAATCATTTCAATCTGCTAATGGATAAATGTGGAGCTAAGGATCAGAGTCATATGGCATCAAACATCCCAAACAAATGGTTCGTTTCCCTAAAACTGCTAGATCTGTTCAAATATGTAGCACTACTCTATTGACATCTTATAAGTGCCACTTTTTCTTATATTTGTCATGAAGGATTAGGAAAAGAAATTGGAAGAAACCCCACGGGCGAAAACATAGGATTAGGTCTTGAACCAATTCCATGTTCTAAAAAATATATAAATGGAAAATTATAATAATTACTACCAAGAATGCTGCTTTCATATTTAAGTATTCAAGGTCCACAGACGTTAAAGGTTCCAGTGGAACACCCTGTAATTTTATTAAAACTAAGCCTGAAGATGCAAGTGTCAGGGAACATAATAGTTGAATCGCCGGTCAAGTCCTTTGATCAAAATGTGACTACAAGGCTGACCACCCTCAAGCTGCCTATAGGGCTAGGTGAGGATACCAAATAAGAACCAGACTTGGAAAACACCTCAGAAGGTTACATTTATGTGTATAATGCAAGGATGAATGTTTGAAGACAGAACTGATTTAGATATGATGAAGATGATCTTAAGTTTGGTTTAACTAGTAGCAGGGTTCAATAAAAGTGACCCATTGAGTGCACGCTAGGTCTCAAACATGTAGACCAGAATTGATGTGGCATACTCGAAGAGTTTCTCTTAGGTCATGGGCACAACCTTGTGAGTTTGATATTTCAAACTGTGGAAGCAGGGTGTACCCAGACATTAGATTCTACCTCCCTCTTTTTGATTACGCTAGTAAATCCCATATAGGCCATGAAACATTAACAACTGCTCTTGCAAAAGTAAAAATGTGAAAATCCTCACAATTAAATTGTCAGCCTGAAGAACACTGCCACCAGCCATTCTAAAACCTCTAATAGCAGCCCTCTGACCCCTTAGATTTGAAACTGATAAATTATTTTTCAATGCAGCCTGAAGAAATTGTAAAATAGCATAACTACCACATCTGACAGAAGAGATGCATTTTAAAGAACACCAGTGCACATAATTCTTCCATTGTTTGGGATATAATTTCAAACTAGGAAGACAAGGTCTCTGAATCGTAAGAAGAAGAAAAACCACAGCACATCGCAGATGCGTAGAAATGTCAATTTATTCCTCTGTAGTGTCTCAGGAAGCACATCCCCAGATCCAGTAGTACACAATGGGCATGGTGTCATAAGGCCAATACCAATCTCATATTAGGAGAAAAACAACAGCCAACACGTGTTTTGTCAGAATTGACTTTTTCAAGGCTGTGAACAAACAGATGGAAAACATAAGTCACAGAAATTGCTAGTATGGTCAAATACTACAATGCCTAGGGTCAACTGTAGTAGACACGTTTTTTGTGAATAGAGAGAGAGGCCCAATGCCGCAGATTAATGGTATACCTTATTTGAACCACAAATAAAAGCATAGCCCTTCTATAGCACCAGTGAAAGTGAAAACATTCCATTGAATGATATAGGATTTTTCTTGGCAACAAAAATGCCAGTGCCAACATCTAAATGTGTGTGATGGCAGGCAGAGAACAGGGACAAATACATAGTGAAAGGAGAGAAGAAAACCTCAATTCGTACACCGTGTTAGAGATTCCAACCATGTTTTGTTAGGAGTTGTGGTAATAGATGAAAAAATTGTGCTATAAAGATAGGCACATGGGCATGCACAAAAAAGAAACAGACATACCTCCAACTCATGGAAGTATCAAGTTGTATTGTTAAACTCCAATGGCCAATAATGATTTGGAGGTTACATAGCATGAACTATAGAGAGTATCCGAAGACCATGATAAGCATGAAATATGGAAAAGAAGATAAAGAACCATGCAAAAAAAAGGATGGTAAATGCCATTTGTGAGCTAAGCTCAAGAGGACAAATTATTGGAGTCAAAAGCAAATAGATAAATTCAAAAAATGTGTAAATTCATTGAGAAAAAGTGACAGGTATGCCTGTCTCCCTCATATAGTGTTTTTTTCCCTCTGTTAGTTCTGGAGATGGCTATGAGAAAAGGTGATATACAAGTAAACCGAATATAATTGTCCCCTTATTAGATTCAAATCTAAAAAGACCAAAATAATATGCATTGAGTATTATATTAGTGCAAATGACCATTTGGATGCCTATTGGTCCTTTAACTGTTTAGAGTTGGAGAGACATTAGGTAAGGATATGGTACAATTAAACAAACCCCGGCCCGCTCAACAAAGCGTAGGCCGTTGCAAGGAATGGAATATACAGTATTTCTCTAAAGTGGTTGGAGTGCTTGTACGTAAAGATCAATGGTTTGTGAGAAAATGTACTCGCACGAAGCTGGCAGGAAAAGCAAAAGGCAAAAACACACGGCCGCTCGTAGGCGCGTGTGCCGTGTCAAAACAAACGAGGAGATTGCTGCAAAATTGAAGCATCTCTCTATAGAAATTCAAATGGAATGGGGCTAAAGACATCTTACCTAGGCAGAAGAGCAGCGAGTGATCGTTCAAGCTGTTAGTGGCGTTGCATCTAAATTGCGCGCCGGGGAACAGCTGCTATTTGTGCTTAGTTGGAGATAGAGATAGAAAGCGGACTCTGACACAGTTGACTTCACTGTCCGCCATCTTAGGAAAGCAACCCAGGGTGAAAGACATGCAGGAGAAGAGTGATGCATGTGCCCATAAGCAAAGAAACAGTGCCATACAACTAGGGAATATATATGAATAAAGTGCCACATCATGAGAGCTATATACCAAATATGTGTGAATGCACACCTTAGGCTACAAACATTAGCGATAATTTATAAAGTCAATGAAACAAAACACATAAAAGTCATCACATATGCACGATGAAACATGATTGTAGCATAAACAACATAATTTGAAAGCCACAAAGGTTACAGTGCAATATGTGGCAATTTCTAACAGGAAAATCCAAAGTTTTGATGTGAGAGGAACATGTCATGATGGTGTTAACAACTCTACAAAGGTTATATTTTTGAGGGTGAATAGACTACAGAAAGACATGTAAGTCTTTATCTGAATTGAGACCCTCCTCAACTGCCCGTAGTCTAATTATCCATCTGCTCTCAAGTTGTCTAAGCCGGAGACTCTTATTGCCACCCCTTGGGCAACTGCCCACGGTGGCAATGCCGTGTGTGTGTATGCCAAATCTTTCTTGCAACGGATGTTCCAAGTTATAATGCACCGCAAAGGGGTAATCGTTGTTCTTATTTTTGATTGCCCTAATACAGTATGTTCCTGCAATCTTTCTTTGAACGGTCTGATGGTACTACCAACATAGATTTTTTTACAGGTACAAATAATGCAATATACAATGAACTTGGTGTTGCAGTTCATAAATTGTTTAATAGTATGTGTCATACTTGTATTGTAACAGAATTCCTTTGTTTTGTCCAGAGCAAATTCGCATACATTACAGTGACCACATTTGTGAAAACCCAGGGGTGGTGAGGGTAGCCAGCTGTCATTTATAGCTGTTGGTAAAAAACTGTGGCACAATTGGTCCCTCAAAGTACGTCCCCTGCGGTGAATCATATCTGGTTTGTTTGAGACCTTTTTTGAGAGTCTTGTCTGATAATAGAATGTGCCAGTTTCTTTTGAGAATCTTAAACACATCAGAGCTGGCACAGATATATGTTGTTATGAACGATAAGGCTTTCTTTTTGACAACCTGTCTGTGTGGTTTTTTGGCAAGTAGGGATGCTCTATTGATTTTTACTATCCTTTCATGTGTGTTGCTCAACAATTTCTTGGGGTAACCTCTATTTAGAAATCGATGTTCTAATGATTCCAACTGTTTGGAGAATTCTTGGTCTTCTTGGCAGTTACGTCTAATTCTGACAGCTTCACCAAAGGGGATGGCTTTGATCTGAGAAAATGGGTGTACACTGCTGGCATGTAAAATCGAATTAGAAGCCGTAGACTTTCTAAATAGTTTGGAGCAAATATGGTTCTCTTTGGTGTAGTGTGTCAGGTCTAAAAAATCTACACTAGTTGTGCTGGAATGGCTAGTGAAGTGTAAGTTGTAACAATTGGTATTTAGACACTTGGTGAACAAATCTAGTGTGATCAAGTCACCTGACCAAAAAAGGAGAACATCGTCGATGTATCGGCCCCAATACAAGATGTGCTGTGTGGGCTCTGGATGGCCTTTGGTCCATATATGGTAATGTTCATAGTGTCCTATATATAAGTTAGCAAAGTAAGGTGAAAATTTGGCCCACATGGCTACCCCTTGTTTTTGTCTGTACCAAACCCCCTTATGTAGAAAGACATTGTTGTCCATAACCAGATTAATCAAATCCACTAGCATATTGGAGTTTTGTAGAAATGTTGCCTCTCTTTTGTCCAAAAAGTACTGAATGGCCACCATACCCTTTTCTCTGAATCATTTCAGCTAAATGTGGAGGAAGCCCTCTACTTTGAAGTCATATCTTTTCAATGTCAAAACTGAGGACAGTCTGGTTAGAGAAAGTGTCAGGGAAAATTTCCAATATGGACCCACAGTCATTTCTTTCACCTGGGGGAACCAAGATCTGTGTGGCCAAAATGGTTGCACAACTGTTACTTCTGAAGATAAATAAAGAAAAAGAAAACTGACACAACTCTTGGATTAGGGAACTGGGAGAAAAAAACAAATAGAAGTTGAGGGCAGGGTAGAGACAGGATATCATCACCTAAAAACTCTGGTGATAGGAAGTGAGAAACTAATTTATGTACTTGTCTATTCTCAGAGGAAGCAAATATACCTAGAACTGGATTTGCAGACCTCTTACTCCAATATTGTTTGCACAGATGTGTCAAAGACAATTCCTGAGAAGACATAAACACCCTGCCTAGACGATCTGCTTTGAAATTGTACTTCCATTTTAAATGAACTGCTTTCAGTGATAGAGGATTGCCCTCTGAATAGGAACCAATTTTCAGAGCAGGCATACACATGGCTGTAGACTTTGCTCTGCCATGGTGGGTCAGGTGGCCTCCATGTAAGCTGTTCTTATCACCACATGTTGTTGTTGTTGTTGTTAGATCCTCTCTTGAAACCCGAGAAGGGTATGGAAAATTACTGTCAATCATCTCCATTTTGAAAATGTGTTCCTTTCCAGTATCAGCCATTTAAAAAGCAGACCACACATTGGTCCCCGACCTTCCTCACTTACATCCATTGTGATAATTCTCAGATCCTATTTAAGTGGAAAACCTCTGTCCAAAATTCCTGGGATCAACCACCATTGGAGAGTCAATCTGATCTGAAGAGTTAGTGCAATCAGTTTCTCTATTTCTGTACATGTACGGCTTTCAATATTTTAGTGCCCATTGGGCAAGAAACAAACATGATGCCATATGTTCTTGCACTTGGAGTCATAATCTGGCAGTTACTTGATCTACTTTTAAATTTTGTAGCACACTCCATCTCAATGTTTCTGCTCTTTCTAGCAGGAGATATAACATGTTCAAATCTGTTCTGAAATGTGCTTAGATAAATACTGTATTGGGCTGTAATTATTTGGCATTTGTCCAAATTTAACAAGCTGTGTTCCTGATGATATTCCCACACTGCATGGGAATGCATACCACCCAAAAAGTGCTTCCACCTTTGTAGTCTGGAGTAACGGGTCTTCTAGCTAGGGATAACTTCAGATGTAGATTAGCATCCTCTAAATCCATTGTAATTATGAAATCCCTGTTCTTTACTTTATTCTTTATTTAGGCCACTCATGGCCATAAAAGATCATTTAAAAAATTCATTAAAAGTTCATCAACATTCAAAATCAGATAAAATGTGTGTGCAAAAAATGTGATCCAATTAAAAGACTACAGTAATAAAAGACAAGTTTAAATCGGTAAAAGAAAACATAAAAAAAGGCCAGTGAAAGCCAGCAATCGAGTGATTGCCAATGAGCATATAATCGTCATGAATTTGGGTCAATAGTACAAATCAAAACGATAACCCCTAATTGCCTAATAACCAGGCGATCAGAGGATCCTCAGTTTGAGCTCCATTTAACATAGAAATTATTAGCTTCAATGTTGCCTTCATTAACCTAACCTGTGCACTCTTGTGTGGAGGATTTGACCGCAATAGACTTATAACCTAACCTCCAGGCTTTATACAAGTATTTAGCAACAGCAAACACAGAGATCAGTGCTATCTGTGGTTACAATTCTGAGGACATTCACAAAATTCCTATCTCCCAGATTTCTGCACATGCAGAGCAGCCAATATTTCTTAAAGTCCATGTATGTAGGACAGAAAAACATGAAATATGCTACTGTTTCCAGACGGAATGTACAGCACGGACATTTGGAGATATTCTAGTTCGCACATCCATGCCTTTCTGTACTTGTTCACTGGTAAGATTCTGTACCAAAGTTTCAAGTTTAGGAATCTTGCTTCTGGGGTTTGATTTGTCAAGAAATTCTTCAAATTTAGGGGAGCATTTCACATCTAGAAATATTTCCATCAGACTACCATAGCATAACTTCAAATAATTCTTACTATCAAGAAATTTCCAGTACCTGCTCGTCAGTTGGCCCACATCCCCTGGTTACACAGAAAAGGATTATCCTAGAGCTCCCTCCAATCAAGGTTGGAGAGCCACATCTTAACAAATTTGGTCTTAATAGCAACATCCAAATCTTTTTTTGCCTTGACTGCCATTTGATAGTACTTCCGATTTTCAGGCAACCACAACCTAATCCAATACAGGAGATACTTAAGATTTATAATGCTTTGCTGCACCAGCCTTAGAGGAGGCTGGTCGAGCATTAAAGGAGTTAGAGGGGCACTTTGTGGAAGTCCAGTAAGGGAGTGATTAAAGCTATTCTCTATTATTGTGAAGTGAGAAATATTACCAACCCCCCCCCCCACACACACACCTCTGCACCATATAAAACTTCACTAACAGCTTTTGCTTGATATATCTGTAATGCTGGTGAAAGGGAGTGAATAGTAGAAGATTTTAAGGCCATCAGAACAGCTCCGGCCCTGTGCTGAAGCAGTGCCTTACTTTTCGTGGTTTGCACTGACCATGATGGTGTTCATCAATCGAATCCCAAATTAATCTAAGTCCCTGACTCCCTCCAGGGGGACACCTCATATATATTTTGCCATTGAAGGACCTTGGAGGGTTTTAAGCCATAAACTTGGTTTAGTTAACATTAATTTCCACCTAACTGGTGGAGATGTCTCCTCAACATAGTCAGGAGCACTGATGTTTATGTGCAGAAAGGGTATGGAATTCTGGACTGAAATGTTCTTGAAGCTCTTATTTCTCTGCCTTCTAGAAACCAGAACATTGTTGATGTGATCTTTTAAAGACTTGTTAAAAAATAAAGTTCCATTGTAGGAAGCTAGCCTGGTGTATGGTGGGTAACTAAGGTGCTCACATCTTATACCAGGTCCAGGTATCCCCTATTAGTGTAGTGTATGCAGTGTCTAGAAGCCAGATTCTCTAGAGGTAGCTGTGGATGAGCAGCCAAGGCTTATCTAGGACACATGAAAAGCTCATGCAATACCACTGTAGTCACACAGCAAATACACACATAATAGAAAACACTCAGGCCCTCATTACGAGTGTGACGGTCTCAAGACCGTCACACTCGCGATCGTGGTTGGACCACCACAGACAGGGCGGTCTGACAGCCCTATTATGACTGTTGTAGATGTACCATGGTCTGACCGCCGGCCCCGCCAGGTTGCTGCCTGACGACAGCCTGGTGGTGTCAGAGGTCGCAGTCTGCCAGGGCAGTGCTGCAAGCAGTGCTGTCCCTGGGATTACGAACCCCCTTTCTGCCAGTCTTTGCATGGTGGTCTCACGACCATGCTAGGGCTAGCGGAAAGGGTGCGACGGGGGCCCCCCACTTGGCATGGGCAGTGCAGGGCCCCCATGGACAGTTCCGTTGCACAGTTGACTGCCTGAATTACGGGTAGTGAAATGTATGACGGGAGCTGTCACACCCGACTCACCACAACATTGCCACCGGCTCAATTACGAACCAGCGTCAATGTTGTGGTGAGTTTTCCACTGGGCCAGAGGGCGGAAACGCTGTTCTCGCCAGCTGGCCCAGCGGAAAACTCCTAATACGGCTGGCAAAAGACCCCCAATACTGGCGGTCTTTACCTGCAGCAGCTTCGGTGGTCCTGTGAAAGGACCGCCAAAGTTGTAATGAGGCCCTCGGTGTTAAAAAAAAAATAAAGATACTTTATTTTAGTGACACAATTACCGAAAAGTACTAGAGTGGCAACCTTCCAATAGGAGGTAAGTAACACACTAGATATGTACACTAGTAATCAGAAATAGGCATAAACAACAATAGAAAACAGTGCAATAGCAACAGTGACCCTAAGGGAGCCCATACCATATACTAAAAAAATGAAATGCGACTGCAGGACCCCCACCTAAGTAAGTGGAATGTGTAGAGGGCAGCTTGCAGAACTAGGAAAGCCCAAAGGTTAGTACCACAATGCCCCCCAGACACCAGGAAGAAATGAGTAAATTACTGGATTTTCCCCAAAGCACCCAAAAGAATGAAAAAGAACATAATGCAGCACCCAGACAAGACTACAAGAAACCAGCAGTGAATTCCTGAAGAGGAAGACCTGTGGAAGGTGAGTACCAAGTCCAGAAGTCACAGAAGTGTCCTCTTGGTGCAGGAGCCACTACCCACCCGTCTGTGGTTGCAGGAGTTGGGCGATGGTGGGACGAAGACGGTCAGCAATGCAGCCCTGGAGACGGAGAAGAGTTTCTGGAGGATGCAGTCGACGTCCCATGCCGGATGAATGATTACAGTTGGTCAGTGATGTGAAAAGGCCACCAACAAGCCTTGGCAAAGGCAGAAGTTGCGGTGAAGCAAAAGTGGAGCTGCTGGAGAGCAGCAAAGTCCAGGAGGACTCATCCCACAAGGGGAGCCCTAGGGGGACCCTCAGCAAGGCAGAGATTTCACAGAAGAAAAGGCAGCTCCCACAAGAGACCCACTGGAAGAGAAACCAGGAGTCACAGAGGAGCCCACACAGCACAACTAGAGAAGGAGAATGGGTTTTGGAGCACATTGCCTCACATCCCAGCACAGTTCACCCATTTGCATCCTGGTAAATGCAGTTCACAGTTAGCGCTTACTTGAAAATTATCTGTAGTTTTCCACCAAAGTTGGTGCAGACATTGCTGTAAATCCCTAGACACATGTTTCTGTGTTCAGCCCTTCATCAGTAGAGAGTAGAGAACAAAGAAAATTCATCTGGGGTTGCTGGAAATGCTGCTAAGATCCTTTCAGGTCAAGTACCACTCTGCTCTGGTGCAAAACTGGACAAAGGAAAAGGGTGTGACCACTCCCCTGTCCATCACCACCCCAACGGTAAAGTCCAGAGCTCCTCCAGAGTGTCTCTGGGATTTGCCATCTTGGGTTCCAATATGGTGGGGCACTCTGGGAGTATCTGATTGGCCAGTGCCAGCAGGTGACATCAGAGCCCTCCCCTGATAGGTGCATACCTGTGTAGCTGACCAATCCCCCTTTCAGGGTTAATTAGGGTCTTTCACCTAGGTGTTTGTTCAGATTCAGATTGCAAGACTCCAGCAGGAATCCTCTTCATCCTTTCCTTTACTTCATCTTCTAAAGCCGGAACCAAAGCTGAACCCTCCAGGAATTTTATAAACTGCAGCAAAGAAGCAAAGTTGACTTCTGCAACATTGCATCTGCAGCTCCTGGCAGCAACTGCAACTTTTTCCAGGTCGTGCATCCTCTGATAACTGCCTGTCTTCAGTCTGCACCAGAAGAACCGAAGGAATCTCCCATGGAGTGAGGAAGTCACTTCCCTGCTTCAGCAGGCACCTCTCTGCAGCAACAACCGATGGCGTGGGTCTCCTCTCCAGACGATGAGCGTTGATCAGTAACATGGGTGGTGGACTAAAGTGACCCAACAGTCCCAAGGTCCAGCTGTCCAACTTTGGTGGAGGTAAGAGCTTGCCTCCCCATGCATGACAGTACCCCTGTGCAGTTGCCAAGGCTTGTGTGCTACCTTCCAAGACGTTCTTCATGCACAGCACAGCTTAGGCCCCCAGCACTCCATCCTGCAACGTACAGCTTCCTGAGTGGTACTCCGGCATCTTGGGACCCCTTTGTGTTGTACTGTGTGAGCCTCCAATTGCACTTTCTTTGTCCCCATGCTGTGAGACTCCTGTGCGTGCTGCCTGGTTTTCTGAGGACTCTGAGTTGCTGAGAGCCCTTCTGTCTGCCATTCATCCATTGGGCGTGGGACATCTTCTGCACCAACCAGGAACCTGCATATGTCTTCTTGGGTTAGCAGGGGCTCCTGTTCTCCCTGGACTCTTCAGTGCTTCTTGGAGTTGGTCCCCTTCTTCCACAGGTCTTCAGGTGCAGGAATCCATTGTTGGTGTCTTGCAGTCTCTTTTGGTTCTTGCATAATCTTCTGTCACAACTGCTTGTGTGTTTCAGGAAACTTACTGTGATTTACTCCTGTTTTCCTGGACTCTGGGGTGGGTTCTATTACTTACCTTTGGTGTTTTCTTACACTCACACTACACTTGCCTATTTGGGAAACTGACTTTCTCATTCCACTATTTTAGTATATGTTTTTTGTTCCCCCTGGGCCCTTTTTAACCTATTGTGATTTCTTCTATTTGCACTGTTTTCTAACTGTTTTTTTACAATTATTTCTCCATTCTAGTGTATATACTGTGTATATTACTTACCTCTTAAGGGAATATAGTCTCTAAGGTATTTTCGGCATTGTGTCACTAAAAATAAAGTACCTTTATTTTTTTCGTAACACTGAGTATTTTCTTTCATGTGTGTGAGTGCTGTGTGACTACAGTGGTATAGCAAGAGATTTGCATGTCCCCTAAATCAGCCTGTGCTGCTCAGCTACAGCTACCCTTAGACAGCCTGGCTGCTAGACACTGACTACATTTCACAAATAAGGGATAACTGGACCTGGTATAAGGTGTAAGAACCTTTGGTACCCACTACAAACTAGGCCAGCCTCCTATACGCAGAGGATGCACAGCTGGGGAAATGTTGCTGAAGCTCGAAGGAGCCGTGGAAACAGTGTTGCAAGCCGAAACTTAGTAGTGGATGCGGATTGTCAGTTCCTGGAGGTTCCTGTTCTGCCTTCCTGCGCTTGAGCTGTTCAAGCAGCAGGAGAGCAGAAACCTGTCTGAGGGGTGGCAGCAGCTTAAGCTGCCTGGAAAACCCAAGAAGGCTGATAGGGGCAATAGTTGGGGTCCTCTAAGGAGCACCCAGAGCACATGGAATCATACTTGCAATACTGGTAACAGTATTGGGGTATGATTCTGACATGTTTGATACCAAACATGCCCAGGTTCAGAGTTACCATTATGTAGCTGGACATAGATAATGACCTATTTTAATTACATGCATAAAATGGCGTCACAGCACTCATGAAGTCCAGTAAAATGGAGCTGCAGTTCGTGGGGACACCTCCGCTAGTGCATGGGTGCCTTCACACACAGGTACTTGCACCCTGCCCTCGAGGCTAGGTGGGCCTACCTTAGGGGCAGTGCGCTGTAGTGAAAAGGGTGAATGCACCCTTTCATGCAGGCTGCAATGGCAGGCATGCAGAAACACTTTGGACTCCACATGGGTGTCATAATACATGCTGCAGCCCATGGGGATCCCCTGATACCCCAATGCCCTGGGTACCATACACTAGGAACTTACATGGGGATACCAGTATGCCAAGTGTGGGGTGTATGTGGTTCAAGTAATCAAGTTTGAAGGGAGAGAGCATAATCACTGGGGTCTTGGTTAGCAGGATCCCAGTGAACAAACACACTGACAACAGGCAGAAAGGGGGGTAACCATGACAAGAAAGAGGGTACTTTCATACACAGCCCCCCACCCCACAAACAAAGGACAATAAGGCTAACCTTGTCCAGTTGAGTCTTCATTGTCTAAGTGGAAATATCTGGAGAGTCCATCTGCATTGGAGTGGTTACTCCCAGGTCTATGTGACCATTGTATATTCCATTCCCTGTAGAGATATGGACTACCTTAAATGATTGGAATTTTCACCCTTTATCTTTTTGAGCAAAAGAAGGGGCTTGTGGTCTGTCTAAACAAGGAAGTGAGTGCCAAACAATAATGGCCTCAGCTTATTCAAGGCCCATACCACAGTAAAGGCCTCCCTTTCTATGGCTGACCAATACTTTTTCCTGGGGGTCAGCCTTATGCTCATAAAAGCTACAGGCTCCTTACCTAGGTCTTTTTGCAATCCTTGAACACTGGGCTGTATCAGGACACAGGGGAGATGCACAGAGGAACACAAAATGGAGGTGGCTGTCTTGGCCTTCCCTCCACAAATTTAAGGAGCCAGAGCAGATGGGGGGGGGCGGGTCTCAGGTGCAGCAGAGACTCAGCTGATTGGCTTCCGAAGTCCAGTCCCTGTGGGCAGGGGGAAAGGCAACTGCTGCTCTATTCAGAATCTCCTTGGATACAGACAGGCTGAATCCACACTTCCAAGCTAGCAGAGTCTACTTTCCAGGTAAGGGGGAGATTGTTTAAGAGACAAACACTGCAATAGTGCTGGGCGCACACTCTAAAATCTGGCTTTTTTAAAGGCAAAAATACAGGGGGGGCAGACAGTTTTTAAGCACAATTTAAATTACACAAACAGATTAAAACAGTCTCCTAAAACCACACTCTGCAAGATGGGGGGGGGGGGTTCCACAAACTAGCAAGGGAATTCACACAGTCACAGCAAAAATGATTTTGTTTTTTTTAAACACCACTTTAAAAGAGGCCAGGCTGCCTGAAACACAGAGACTCCACAGTAAAACAAACACTTTTGAACAAATAATACTATTTACCCAGAAAAATCTTTGGGCTCCTTACCTAGGTCTTTTTGCAATCCTTGAACACTGGGCTGTATCAGGACACAGGGGAGATGCACAGAGGAACACAAAATGGAGGTGGCTGCCTTGGCCTTCCCTCCACAAACTTAAGGAGCCAGAGCAGGTGGGGGGGCGGGTTTCAGGTGCAGCAGAGACTCAGGAAGCCAATTAGCTAAGTCCAGTCCCTGTGGGTAGGGAGAAAGGCAACTGCTGCTCTATTCAGAATCTCCTTGGATACAGACAGGCTGAATCCACACTTCCAAGCTAGCAGAGTCTACTTTCCAGGTAAGGGGGAGATTGTTTAAGAGACAAACACTGCAATAGTGTTGGGTGCACACTCTAAAATCGGGCTTTTTTAAAGGCAAAAATACAGGGGGGGCAAAGCACAATTTAAATCACACAAACAGATTAAAACAGTCTCCTAAAACCACACTCTGCAAGATGTATGTAGCCTTTTTACTTAGAAGAGGGGGATAAAAGGGGGGGGGGTAGAGGGGGGTGCCACAAACTAGCAAGGGAATTCACACAGTCACGGCAAAAATGACTTTTTTTTTAAAAACACCACTTTAAAAGAGGCCAGGCTGCCTGAAACACACAGACTCCACAGTAAAACAAACACTTTTGAACAAATAATACTATTTACCCAGAAAAATCTTTGGGCTCCTTACCTAGGTCTTTTTGCAATCCTTGAACACTGGGCTGTATCAGGACACAGGGGAGATGCACAGAGGAACACAAAATGGAGGTGGCTGTCTTGGCCTTCCCTCCACAAACTTAAGTAGCCAGAGCAGGTGGGGGGGCGGGTCTCAGGTGCAGCAGAGACTCAGGGAGCCAATCAGCTAAGTCCAGTCCCTGTGGGCAGGGTATTTGTGGCTACAACTCCAGTAGCAGCACCTTTCCCAGGTTTAATAGCTGATTCGAGGAATATGGTCATTGTTGCACCTGGCCCTGTTTGCAGGGTCATCCCCAGTCTTTTTTCCTCCTTCGTCCTAATTTTTCTGACTAGTTTTTGTTGGCTTTAGGACTCTGGTCTCTTTCCCACTGCTAAAACAGTGCTAAAGTGAACATGTCTCTGTGTAAATTGTACTGTTGATTTGTTTATCCATGATTGGCATATTTGATTTACTGGTAAGTCCCTAGTAAAGTGCACTAAAGGTGCCCAGGGCCTGTAACTCAAATGCTACTAGTGGGCCTGCAGCACTGGTTTTGCCACCCACATTAGTATCCCTGTAAACATGGCTCAGACCTGCCACTGCAGTATCTGTATGTGCAGTTTTAAACTGCCAATTCGACTTGGCAAGTGTATCCACTTGCCAGGCCTAAACCTTCGCTTTTACAAAATATCAGGCACCCCTAAGGTAGGCCCTAGGTAGCCCCAGGGGCAGGATGCAGTGTATGTTTAAGGTAGGACATATACTAGTGTGTTTTATATGTCCTAACAGTGAAATACTGCCAAATTCGTTTTCACTGTGCAAGGCCTATCTCTCTCATAGGTTAACGTGGGGGCTGCTTTTAAATATTATTAAAGCGCAGATTCCCTTTGAGAGCAGATAAAAATGTGTGTCTGAACTTACAATTTAAAAATACATCTTTTAGTGAAGTTGGTTTTTAAGTTGTCTGTTTGAAAATGCCACTTTTAGAAAGTAGGCATTTTCGTGCTTAAACCATTCTGTGACTCTGCCTGTTTCTGGATTGTCTGTCTGGGTCAGTTTGACAGTTGGGCTATTTTGCACCTCTCTAGACAGTGACACAAAAGGGGGCGGGATGTAGCCTTCATATCCTGATGAGCGATCTGAGCTAGAGGGGAGGGAGGAGTGGTCGTTCACACCTAAAAGGACTATGCCTGCCCTCACACAATGCAGTCTCTGACCCCCTGGTGTGCGTCTGGGGCCTGGCCTGGACAAGGAAGGATTGTGCAAACACTTGAGGCTTTGCTTTGAAGTTCGCCAACTTCAAAGACAGAACAGGGTATAGGAAGAAGACCCCCAACCCCAGACTTTTAGGATCTTTCTGGAATCAGAAGGAACCTCTGCCAAGGAGAATAGCTGAAGAGCTGGAGGAGGAACACTGTCCCTTTGCTGTGCTGCTTTGCTGGTCTGGCCTGCAGTTGCAGCTTCTGCCTGAAAAGAGTGCAAAGGGTGAACTTTGATGTGTGTCCTGCTTGAGAAAGTTCTCCAAGGGCTTGGAGTAGAGATTGCCTCTGTTGGAAGTGTCAGGCACACCAAAGACTTCAGTTTCTTCGACCTGTATCCCTGGGAACTGTGTGTTTTGTGCTGTTCAAGAGGAGAAACCACTGAGACGCTGCCAACGATGCAGCTGGCCTGCACCGTGACCTGCCGATGCCGCACGGAGTCACACTGCCCTGGTTCGCACCGCGACCCTGGTCTCACCGACGCCGTCATCAGACAACTTCACCGAGCCACTGCTCGCACTGCAACCTGTGGGCCCCCCATTCCGGGATCGCCTGCTCACACCGCAGCCTGGGCCTCCCTGATGACGACACTTCTGCTGACACCGGCGCTGCTGCCTGCACTGTGGCCTGTGGACACTACTCGTGAGGAACACGAAGCACTGTCCCGTCCCGCACCTCAGCCCCGGTCCACCGACGCCAGCACCATCGATTCCAGTGTCGTCATCAGGCATCCCTGCCTGCACCGTGGCCTGTGGACACTGCTTGTGAGGGTCATGAAGCACTGTCCCGCACCACTGGCTTTGGCCTACCGATGACAGTGCTTCTGCAACTACGCCGCTGCCTGCACCATGACCTGCAAACACAGCACGTTGCACCGCTGCCTGCACCGTGACCTGTGGGCACCAAACATCGCATCGCCCTGCTTCGCACCACAGCCCCGACGTCAACCACGCCAGCGCTCCTGACTTCATCAGCCCGGAGTTCGATCTGCAATGTGTGTGACTTCAATGGTCCGATGACTCCTGCACAGACTCTGGAACCAACATTGCAACGTCAGCGACGCCGCTCTCCGGAGCTCACTGCAAGGATCACGACGCCCTACAAATCCAAGGTACTGTTTGTGGGCCTTCCCGACACTGTAGCTGGGCCACGATGCCGCGGCCGGCCTGAACTGTTGGTTTTGATGATCACAATGCCGTGATAGCCCCAGGTGCAGCTATCGCCTTCAAGGAACTGTATTTTTAAGATAAATCTTACAAAGTTCATATCTTTAGCATCATATCTTGATTTTTTCTTGTTCTGGTCTTGTTTTACACAGATAAATATTGGTTATTTTTTATAAAACTGGTGTGGTTTCCTTTTGTAGTGGTTTAACTGTATTACTATGTGTTATGTGCAAATCTTTACACATTGCTTCTGAGATATGCCTGACTGCTCTTGCCAAGCTACCAAGGGGGTGAACAGGGGTTATCTGAGCGAGTATCTCCCTTATCCTGACTAGAGTGAGGGTCCCTACTTGGGCAGGGTGCATACTGACTGTCAACTAGAGACCCCATTTCTAACAGTCATGTAAAGAGTAAACTTAATTTGAAATATTAATGATTTACTCATATGTATGCCTTACTGCCTTACAGCAGGGAGCATGGTATCTAAATGTAGGACATGTAGAAAATTAATGCAATACATGTCCTTGCAGTGAAAAAGCCCCAAAGGTTATATTCCCTGTAGCAAGGCCGGCTGTCCATCGGAAAACACTGGGTTACATTATTATATTTAATAATGCTAATTGTGATTAGGAAACAGCTAGGAATGTGATTCAAGCACCCTTTAAAATAGTTATTCAAAATCCAACTCCATCATAGAATTAATTTTTTTATAATTGTTAAGAAAAATTTAGTATTAGCATGTTACCTTGTCTATGCTGTAGGAAGGTAGCCTCTTTCTAGCCTTGTTTACCCCCACTATTGGCCTGTTTGTGAGTATATGTCAGGGTGTTTTTACTGTCTCACTGGGATCCTGCTAGCCAGGACCCCAGTGCTCATAGAGAAAACCAAATTTGTCAGTGTGTTTTATATGTCTCACAGGGACCCTGCTAGCCAGGGCCCCAGTGCTCATAGGTTGTGGCCTGAATGTGTTCCCTGTGTGGTGTCTAACTGTATCACTGAGGCTCTGCTAACCAGAACCTCAGTGTTTATGCTTTCTCTGCTTTTAAAATTGTCACTGCAGGCTAGTGACCAGTTTACGAATTCTAATTAGGACACTGGAGCACCCTTATAATTCCCTAGTATATGGTACCTAGGTACTCAGGGTATTGGGGTTCCAGGAGATCCCTATGGGCTGCAGCATTTCTTTTGCCACCCATAGGGAGCTCAGACAATTCTTACACAGGCCTGCCACTGCAGCCTGAGTGAAATAACGTCCACGTTATTTCACAGCCATTTTACACTGCACTTAAGTAACTTATATGTCACCTATATGTCTAACCCTCACCTGGTGAAAGTTAGGTGCAAAGTTACTAAGTGTGAAGGCACCCTGGCACTAGCCAAGGTGCCCCCACATAGTTCAGGGCAATTTCCCCGGACTTTGTGAGTGCGGGGACACCATTACACACGTGCACTACATATAGGTCAATACCTATATGTAGCTTCACAATGGTAACTCCGAACATGACCATGTAACATGTCCAAGATCATGGAATTGTCCCCCCATGCCAAATCTGGTATTGGGGTGCCAATTCCATGCATCCCCGGGGCTCCAGCATGGACGATGGGTACTGCCAAACTAGCTCTCTGGGGATTTCACTGCAGCTACCGCTGCTGCCAACCCACAGGCAGGCTTCTGCCCTCCTGGGGTCTGGGCAGTCCAGTCCTAGGAAGGCAGAACAAAGGATTTCCTCTGAGAGAGGGTGTTAAACCCTCTCCCTTTGGAAATAGGTGTTAGTGGCCTGAGAGGAGTAGCCTCTCCTGGCCTCTGGGAATGCTTTGAAGGGCACAGATGGTGCCCTCCTTGCATAAACCAGTTCAAACCAGTTCAGGGATCCCCCAGCCCCTGCTCTGGCATGAAACTGGACAAAGGAAAGGGGAGTGACCACTCCTCTGTCCATCACCACCCCAGGGGTGGTGCCCAGAGCTCCTCCAGTGTGTCCCAGACCTCTGCCATCTTGAATGCAGAGGTGTGAGGGCACAATGGAAGCCTCTGAGTGGCCAGTGCCAGCAGGTGACATCAGAGACCCCTCCTGATAGGTGCTTACCTGGTTAGGTGGCCAATCCTCCTCTGAGGGCTATTTAGGGTCTCTCCTGTGGGTTTCTCATCAGATACCGAATGCAAGAGCTCACCAGAGTTCCTCTGCATTTCCCTTTTTGACTTCTGCCAAGGATCGACCGCTGACTGCTCCAGGATGCCAGCAAACCCACAACAAAGTAGCAAGACGACTACCAGCAACATTGTAGCGCCTAATCCTGCCGACTTTCTCGACTGTTTCCTCGTGGTGCATGCTCTGAGGGCTGTCTGCCTTCACCCTGCACTGGAAGCCAAGAAGAAATCTCCCGTGGGTCGACTGAATCTTCCCCCCGCTAAAACGCAGGCACCAAACTTCTGCATCACCAGTCCTCTGGGTACCCTCTCATCTTGACGAGCATGGTCCCTGGAACACAGGAACTAGATCCAGGTGACCCTGACATTCCAGTGGTCCTTCTGTCCAAATTTGGTGGAGGTAAGTCCTTGCCTCCCCACACCAGACAGTCATCCTGTGTACTGCTTGATCTGCAGCTGCTAGGGCTTCTGTGAACTTTTGCTAGGAATCCTTCATGCACAGCATAGCCCAGGTCCCCAGCACTCCAGTTGACCACCGGCTTCCACCGGCTTCGTGGGACCCTCCTTTGTAGTGTTGAGACGACCGCTGTGCTCAGATTTCTTGAGCGCCTGTTGAAGTGCTTCTGTGGGTGCTGCCTGCTTCTGCGTGGGCTCTCTGTCTTGCTGAGCGCCCCCTCTGTCTCCTCCAAGTGTCGACCTCCTGGTCCTTCCTGGGCCAGGGCAGCACCCATTTTCTTCAACCGCGACTCTTGCAGCTAGCAAGGCATGTTTGTGGTCTTTCTGCGTGGATCAACTCTGCATCCTCCAGCACGCCGTGGGACATCTTCTAGGCACAGGAGAAGTTCCTGGCACCTTCCGTTGTTGCAGAATCTTCCGCTTCTTCCACCCGGAGGCAGCCCTTTTGCACCTTCATCTGGGGTTTAGTGGGCTCCTGCCCCCTCTGGACACTTGCGTGACTCTTGGACTTGGTCCCCTTCCTTTACAGGTCCCCAGGTCTAGGAATCCATCTTCAGTGCTTTGCGGTCAGTTGTTGTCCTTGCAGAATCCCCTATCACAACTTTACAGTGTTTCTGGGGTAGTAGGGTAACCTTACTCCTACTTTTCAGGGTCTTGGGGTGGGGTATCTTGGACACCCTTAGTGTTTTCTTACACTCCCAGTGACCCTCTACACACTACACTAGGTCTGGGGTCCATTCGTGGTTCGCATTCCACTTTTGGAATATATGGTTTGTGTTGCCTCCAAGCCTATTGTCTCCTATTGCATCCTATTGTATTCTACAGTGTTTGCACTACTTTTCTAACTGTTTACTTACCTGATTTTGGTGTGTGTGTATATTTTGGGTATTTTACTTACCTCCTAAGGGAGTATATCCTCTGAGATATTTTTGGCACATTGTCACTAAAATAAAGTAACTCTGAGTATTGTGTTTCTTATGATATAATGCTATGTGATACAAGTGGTATAGTGGGAGCTTTGCATGTCTCCTAGTTCAGCCTAAGCTGCTCTGCTATAGCTACCTCTATCAGCCTAAGCTGATAGAACACTACTAATCTACTAATAAGGGATAACTGGACCTGGCACAAGGTGTAAGTACCATCAGGTACCCACTATAAGCCAGGCCAGCCTCCTACATCTGCCTAAAGCCTCTGGAGGTCCATTTCTATGAGCTCCAATTGTCTCCTGCCAACTGAATAGCCCCTTGATTATGTGTGAAAACTGCTCCGAGAGCAGGACAATGGATTTGAATATAAAGAGGAGTTCCAGTTGCTCTGGCAAGATGACCATTTGCACTGAGCCTAGAAACATGACTGACTTTAAAGAGACTTCTCCTAATACAGCTAAATGTGAGCTGACACCCATGCTGGCCCTTCATTTGTTCCCTGTCAGGCAAGCATCAATGCCACTGGGAGAGGATCTACTCCCAGAAGTGGTTTAGAGTGACCACAGGGGAGGGGTTGCTCATTTCCGTGGCCCCACCTCTTGGAAGGAACATGAGCTCTGCACAGGGGAGGAAAGCTGTTGCCTCATGGATTTAGTCTTAGAGGGACACTGTGGGGTTGCTTGTTGTAGGGCACACAGCAAGTGCTGAAAACGTCAGTAGAGTTATCACTGGGAACTTTTACTCTATTGGTACTGGAGGGGCTGTAGTGTCGGCGACGGCCAGCTCTACCGTATAAATAACTACTGCTGACACACGGGTACTTTGTGTAACACTCGGCAAGGCCTGTGCGTGTACACAGCATCTACTCCACATGTAGACACAGCTATCTCTCGTTTCCACCGCGGCTCACTCTGCCCACGCCCCCGGCCCTCAAATCTTTTATTACCCGGGTCACATTACATCGGGTTAGCTCATCAACAGCCCCTTCAGAGGGGGAGTAAGCACCACGAGGTGCTGAGGAGTGAGCGCACCCCTTCAGCACCATATAATAAGGTAGTGCCCAGCGCCCAGTTTTGTCACTGGCGCGACGCTACATTTCTCCTAAAAATTGAAAAAACAACAATTACACACAATGCAAATTAACACACATTAAACATCCACAAGATGGTCCCGAAGTCTGACTGATGGGGCGGTATTATGGCGCAAATGGTATTGAGTGTTCTCTGCTCGCCCTGTGCTCACAGATGGACTTGAGACAGGGGAAGACACCTCTTCTGACAAGGACACTGGGGGGACACCAACTCGACTCTCAGTACTGCATTCCTCACAGTCCTCGCCGTTATTAACCGAGGATAGGTCGTCATTGGACGCGTGTACTTCAGCATCCACTTGAGATCCTTCTGGATAGTTAAACCTCTTGAACAAAGACACATTTCTGGTCACCACTTCCTTCCCTCTTCGAGCCACCACTAACGACCCACATCGCTTAACAATCATCCATGGAGAAGGATCGAAAGGCATGTGGAATTTTCTGCCGGAAGTGGTGACCTTGAGCAACACCCGATCTCCCACTTTCAGATCAAACAGCCTAGCCCTCTGGCGACGGCTTGCAAATTTGTTGGTGGCGGATCTGCGGTTCTGTACTTGAGCAGGATCAATGGGACTGGGAGCCCAGGTCCTGTGATGGGGTATTGAGTCCACCACCGGTCTTCCAAACACGACATGCCCTGGAGCCCTACCAGTTGTGGAATGGGAAGTCTGACAGTAATTTCTCAGGAAGGAGTATATTGCATACTCACTCTGCTGGCCACTGGCATGTTTAGCGTGCGCATGAAGTGTTCGACCTCACCATTCACCTGAGGCCACCTTGGGGTGATCCTTCGGTGGCGAACACCGTTTTTTTCAAAGTACTCAGACAGTTCCTTGCTCTGAAACGGAGGCCCATTGTCATTCTTAATCTCAGATATGAGGCCATGAGTAGCCATTATTGTTTCTAGATGCAGAATCACCACTTCTGCGGCAAGAGAGGAGATTACTTCCACTTCAGGATATTTGGAAAAGTCATGAACAAGAACCAATGTGTGTCGTCCATCAGGAAGGCTCCCAAAATCCAGGCTGCAGAAATCCACAGAGATGCTGGGCCAGGTTCAGTTTCCACCGGAGTGGGGCAGTTCGACTCTCCCGACGTTTGACACCACTCACAGGTTTTTACCACCTCTTTCACCTGTTCATCCATGAGTGGGAACCATACCTTGGACCTTAACCGGCCCTTTGTTTTCACCATGCCCTGGTGTCCATTGTGAGCCAATTGTACCACTTGGGATGTGAGCGACGATGGGATCACCAATCGGCATCCTCGGAGGAGGCATCCCTCAGCATCCACTGTCAATTCATCTCTCACCTGGTATAAACTCCCTAGGATCCTTTGTGACGAGGAAACCAATGTGGGAATCTGTTTCTTCACCAAAAACCATTGGTTATCACGGATGGCTCTGAAGACCTTTTGGAGACGCTCGTCACTAGCTGTGGCTTGAACAATTTCACTTATGGAGAGAGGTCTCGGCCGGGATCGGTCAGAAATCAATCTGACGTATTCTTCGGTCTCCTCGGCGTTGTTGATCTCGTTATCTGAGGCAGCTCTGGGGGTGCCTGGAAAGATAATCCACCGGATTGTCTGACCCCAGATGATACTCCAGCTGTCATCGGTAATCTTGCAGCTGGAGCATCCACTTTTCAATCCTCGGTGGAGGCTTTGAAGCAGTTCCGTTAAACAGAGGTATGAGAGGCTTATGGTCGGTAGTAACCAAGAACGGGCGACCATATACGTACATGTGAAAATGTTTGCAGCCCCATTGTACCGCAATGGCCTCCCGTTCTATCTGGGAGTACCTCTGCTCCGTTTCAGTCAGCGACCTGCTTGTGAATGCCACTGGGGACCAGTCTTCACAGCTCTGTTTTTGAAACAGTACCACACCAAAAACCCTTTGGGCCCGCATCCACTGCGACCTTGGTTTCTTTCTTCGGGTCAAAATATCTTAACGTGGTGTCTCTTGACAGAGCATTCTTGACTGCCTCAAAAGCTTCCTGCTGGACCAAACCCCAAACCCACGGTTCCGATGAGTTCGTCAGGGTTCTAAGCGGTTGTGTCAGCGACGCCAAATCTTGGATGAACCAGCCACAATAGTTGACCATCCCTAAAAAAACTGCGAACTTCAGTCATGCAGGTCGGGGGAGGAACATCCTTAACATCTCTTACTTTCGCGGTGTCAGGAGCTACCCCAGCAGCAGAAAATACATAGCCAAAAATGTGCATGTGGTCCATTAGGAATTCACACTTCTGTCAATGGAGGGTGAGACCTGACTCTTGAATCCTTCTTAATACATTGCAGAGCCTAGAGTGATGCTCCGAGATAGTGGGGGCATGAATCAAAATGTCGTCACTTACCTTGATCGTGCCAGGCAGATCCCTCAACATTTCTTGTATGGTGTTTTGAAACACCTCCGCCGCACTCGATACTCCAAAACTCAAACGTCGGTACCTCCTCAAACCAACATGGGTGGAGAAAGTTGTTATGTACCTCGACTCCTTGGATAAAACTAATTGGTGGTATCCTGAGCGTAGATCCAGTTTGGAGAACCAACATGACCCACTGAGCTCCGCTATTAGATCATCCATGGTGGGTGTTAGATGTCTCTCACGTTTGATCGCTGTGTTTGGAAGGCGCATGTCCACACATATGCGGACTTCTGGTTGCTTTGGCTTGCGTGCAACCACTATGGGCGATACCCACGGAATCGGTCCTGTCACCCTCTCGATTATGCCAGCCTTCTCAAGTTGTTCAAGTTCCTTTTCTACGTGGGGCCTGAGGTGGAATGCTATCCTTCTGTGCCTGAGTGCCACAGGTTGAACAGTCTCATCAATGTGCAGCCTCACCTCCTTGTCCTTAAGGCACCCAAGTCCTTCAAAAACCTCATGATACCTGGCTATGAGTTCTGCTATCGCCTCCTGATGTATGCCAAATGCAAAGGTGACAACCCCCAGGTCCTCCGCCGTCTGGCAGCCTAATAGCATTCCATGACCGTCTTCGGCTACATATACTTTAGCACTAACTGCCCTAGACTCATGTGCTACTGTGGCATGGAACACACCTTTTAATGCCAATGGGGTGTTCTGTCCATAAGCATACACTCTGATTATGGTGTTCGTGAGTGTCGGTAACAGGCTAATTTTCTGATATTCACTGGCAATGAGAATATTTATAGACGCCCCTGTGTCGACAACAGCAGTGATTTCCTGAGTGTTCACCATTACCTGCCATCTGGGTAGCCTCTTCGATGACTGGGCCGTGTTCCCAATGGTGAATAACTAATGAATGGCATGCTCCTCTGCTTCGTCGTCATCCATGTCACTCCCCTGTTCTGAATTACCGGTTGCGATGTTGACTCCTGCTGTGCTGGTGCGTGATTTACCTGACCGACATACTCTCGCAAAGTGGTTTAACTTCCCACATCCTGTGCAGTTCTTTCCTCTTGCCGGGCATTCCGTCGGTCAGTCGGGGTGGTGGGCCACCGCAGTACCCACATTGTCTCTGCTGTTGTCTGGGGATGCCCGGCTTTGTCTTGGTTGTGGGTGCAGCCACAATATTCAATGCTTCTTCTTTGATGGGTCTCTGCAGTGCTGCCTCCATGTGAGACGCCCGCGCCTTTGACAGTTCCTTGGTGCGTCCCATCATGAGGATGTCAGCTAGCGACCTCTCAGATTCCTCGAGGATTCGTTCACAAAGTTTTATTGATGCGCACCCCTGTATTACCTGCCCTCATATCTCTTCCGCTTCATCTGCAAATCACCAGGTGCTGGCCAGGCCGCGCAGCCGCAAGTGGAACGAATCAATGGATTCTTCTGGTTGGGGTCTTGCTTGTCTAAAAACGAAGCGATCATAATCCGTGTTATTATAATAATAAAGGTCAGTGCAAGGGGAAAGTAGCCTAGACTTCCACGGAATATAAACAGCTTAATAAAATCTCTCAATACCATAAATGTAAAACAAACGAGATTTATTAATACTTTCAGGCGTTATCTCCATTTGAATCTTATGCTAACATATAATTCTAATAACAAATTGTCATACTATTTATAGGCAAAGGTAGGTGCTCCTAAAAGAACAGTGAAAGTGCAGAAGTGCAAGTGAGTGACAGTGATATTTACAAGTAGTGCAGAGTGTGGTTGTATAAAATTATCTTCCAGTGGCTCCTACAATCCAGGAGGCCCTGGAGTATCATTACATTTCTTTTATGTTTTTCACATCCACTCTTCTAGAAATGTTGATGTTTCGACCCCGTATGCAGGCAAATCAGGATGGGGTCATCATCATGACAGGGATGATTGCAATGGAAGCACCTATGCTCCAATGTGGGGAAAATGACACGCAATGGCTGGGGTCTCCAGGAGTCGTAATCCCAGGAGTCTGTTATTTGGTGTCAGTCAGATGGCTCTTGTTATTTGAATAAGACAAATGTCGCTTGAATCCAGTGTTCAGGAGATTTAATCAACTTGAACAATCCATAGGCTATGTATAGCCAGGACGCGCCAAAGATATGGTGCTCCCGATATCTACTTGTGGTCGAGAACACTCTTGTGTCCTTCAGACGGACGCATTAATCGGCCAGTGCCCAGGTATTCAGACGTGCGGTCTCTTGAAAATTCAGCAAGAACTAATCTGTGTTAGCCATCGGTTCAAAGTGTCTGTTCAGAGCTGATATCATGGTGTGATGTGTTTTGGGGGCGTCTTCTTGAAGGTTCTTGGATATATTGTAAATGTCCTTTCCCCCTAGGTGAATGATCATTGCCCTCTTCTGATCGTCCTCTACCTTTGTTGCTTCAAAAAACAACATGACTCTTGCCATCGAGTCTCTCCACTTTGGAGCCTGTGCTGACGGAGCTCCTTCATCCACAAACGGTTCTATGGGTGGTATAATAGACATGATGGATGATAAGGGGGCGTGGCTGCCTTACTAATGTAGATCTGGGCAATATCTCAGGGTAGTGTTTATGGCAGGGCAGTATTCTCTTTTTTTTTTTTTTTTTTCACTTGGAGAGAGAGACTTCTGGCCAGTTGTTGCAACGCTCGGTCACTTGGGTCCTTTTGTGCAGGCAGGGGCAGAATGTGCTGCACTGTGATGAGCTGGGCTATGAGCAGCACAGTTTAGCAGTACCAGGGGCCTTGGGACGTATTATGTTGTGGGCGTGGCCGCTGGGTTGAACACCGGCAACTTCACGATGCTTCACACGGGGGCCGTCTTCACTCACTTTACCATGAAGTGTAGCACAGAGAGAGACGTCTTTCCGTCCTCCAACACCTCACGTGCAACCTGCTTCCGCCGGCCGGCCCAAACACTCCTTCGATTCACAGAGTGAGGCCGTGGCGGTGACGCTGTTGCTGGGCAGCGCGCCTCAGCTGGGGAAACCAGGGCCCCCCCGTGGCATGAGCACTGCATACGCTGCGGGCGCCATGGGGCAACACACACTGTGAGGGTTCTGGACCCTCGTCGCCAAATTGTAGTGTCGGCGACGGCCGGCACTACCGTATAAATAACTACTGCTGAAACACGGGTACTTTGTGTAACACTGGGCAAGGCCTGTCGCGTGTACACAGCATCCGCGTGTAGACACAGCTAACTCTCATGTCTACTGTGGCTCACTCTGCCCACGCCCCCGGCCCTCCAATCTTTTATTACCTGGGTCACATGACCTCGGGTTAGCTCATCAACAGCCCCTTGGGAGGGGGGAAACACCACGAGGTGCTGAGGAGTGAGCGCACCCCTTCAGCACCATACAGTAAGGTAGTGCCCAGTTTCGTCACTGGCGCGACACTACAGGGGCGGGTAATCATTCTCACATACCGGCTGGTGCCAGGCATGATTGTGGCACCCACATGGGACACTAGAAGAAAAGGACTGGACCTACTGTCTGAGACCTGAGAAAAGCCCAAAAGACTGGGCCTGCATTTTCTGTTGTCCCCAGGACAAAGTGAATCCAAGGGTCATATGGCTAACCTGTGTAAGCCACAAGGACAAAACAATTTCTGCAACAGCCCAGCAGACAAGTCCCATGTGAACCTGCCCTGTACCCTGCTGGTGACTTCTCCTGGCATGGGAGTTGAACCTCAAGTGCCTGTTCCTAAGATCCTAAAGCCCTTGGCTGTGCCAAAGTATACTCCTCATAGCAGCTCCTGAAACTGGATCCAAATTTTTTACGTTGCAGAGGACCTCAGACCAAACTCCCAATCCGCTCTGACGAATGTGTTGCTTCCGATTCAGGTTGCTCCCAGTCGGAGCTTTTTCACAGCAGCAAATCTAATTCAGCTGGACCTCACAGATAAGGTATTCGGTCTCATGCAGCCCTGTTTAGCACAGCTGGAAGAATCTGAACTCTACAAAAGTGACTAAAGTCCTAACTCTGTTGCTGTGATGGAGATGCTGTCTGCCTAATTTAGAAAGTACTACCATGCTGGCTATATAGCCATATAGTGGCTACACAGGGTGGTAGGTGGTGTTTAGCTGTTCACTGGTGCTGAGTTGGTGCTCTGTTAGGCCATCAGTATACCCACATGACAGATGTTGGCTTGTGCAGCTATACCTCTAGGGCAGGTGATATGGCTACATACCCTCAGTTGGTAGCTGTTTGAATAGGTGATTTAAAACGTTGGTTTGTTTTCCAGGACCTCAACCATGGATGCTGGCCGATATAATGCATTGCTTGTTGGCACTGGGTCAACTATGCCCATTAGGCTACCAGTCTTGTGCGCTAGTCAGGAGATGCATTGATGTGGCTGATAGGCCAGTCTTTCCCATGCGCCTGTTGCTCTGAAAAAGCAATAACACCTTTCCTATCTTGCCGAACCTCAGCCCCTTACTGACGTAATATTTGAGACGCTCTGTGATGGCACACATCTTGATGCAAGACACATGAACAAATCGGCAGCAGAACATAAACTTGTAACCCTTCGACTTGTAACCATTAGGGCACCTGATGGGTTCCTTTTGGTTGTTCCCAGCCTTCTTGCTGTTCTGGTCCAGGGTTGATGCTGCAGGTCCCAAAGAGCTACAACCCACCTGCCCTGATTCTGGGCCCTCAGTGGTGTTATACTCACCCATTATTGCCCTATTCTGCAGGCCGAGCTTCAGTGTCATTTTAAGGGATTTGGGGACACCTGGCAAGATATATTTTGAATACATTTGAATGTTATTACACATTTCGTAATACTTTAAGCCAGAGTGATGCCAAATAATAATGTTATATGATAAAATTTCACAGTATCTCCCAAGAACAGTTGAAATATGTCTTGCATGGGACCCCAACACTTCTTTAGAGGACCTGGTATAAAAACCGAGTCAATGGTAGCGGTATGCAGAGAGGGAGAGTGGTTTAGACAGAGACATGTAATAGAAAGTTCAGATAGAGAAAAAAAGAACTTTCCCAGGGGGAACCTTGGAAGTTGTGTGCCCTTGGCAATTGCCCAGTTTAAACATGCCTTAAAACGCATCTGCCGAGCATGCACAAACTGTACACAAATGGGTGCGACGCAGAAATCGCTACAGGTGGTGCCAGCATAACGGGTGACCCTTAGAACTTTTTTCAAATGTTAACTAGTTACGGTTCAGTTGTTGACATCCTGTAATTAGGTATTACACTAGTATTAACAAGACGTGATTTTTTACCAAACAGAGTTTGTTAAAATGACAAAACAGCGAAATAATACTGTCAAAGAGTATGATGAATTAGAAGGAAATAGTTAAACATATAAAAATGTTGGCCAAAAGATGTCCAAAGTCCCTGCCTCACCATTAGCATCACAATGAGAGTGTTGCATTTGTCCTTGAAATGGGAAAAAAGTGCAGGTACCCAAATATTGCACCGCCGCTGAGAAGTGCAGGCATTCACCCTTTCAAAACAAAGAAGTGAAGGTACTCAGTACCTTCCACGGGCCTATGTCTTGCTGCCGACTGCAGTATATATACCGCCTAGCCTTCCCCGCCATGCACTTCCGAAAACTGCAAGTGATTAATGTGCGCACACAAGTAAGATAGTAAAACAAAAAGGTAGGTGGGAGGAAAGGTTGCATGTTCTGTCCTCCGGTCCCTCCCGCTCCTCTCTCCTACTTCTCTTGAGGAGGGCGGTGACTAGGCGATCACGCTCTGTCCCTCCCTGACGCCCGCCCATGGAGGGGCTGTCCGTGCCAGGTAGCTTTCTACCACTGCTCCCATCTCTCCGTCTTTCCAAGCGGGCTGCACCAGAGGCGGAAGGCGCTCTTCCAGGTCCCGGGGGCTGTTCCAACGTGGTGGAAGCGGAGAGCAATGTCTATGGGCAGGGTGAGACTTCATGGGAGCTCTGGCAGGTTGTTATGTGTAGTGCTGACTGCAAAGGGAGGCAGTGCTTAATTTGTAAATAAAACGGTACCGGTGCTCAAAGCCCTCCTCTTAAACACGCGGCTGCTGTAATTAAACCTGCCAGCAGTGAATACTGAGGCAGCGTAATCCTGAAGCCATCTCGGGCATCTTTAATCCATTTACGGTGACCCCCTGCCCCTTCAGCTCACCCTGCAGCTTTCTACTTTTTCCCTTTATGAAGCTTTTTCGTTTTTCCCCTCCTCCGTCTTTCCTATATGTGTCTTTTGCTCGCAGAAAATGCTTGAGGCAGAAGAATAAGCCCCGGCCCTCAAAAATAAGTGCCGGTGCTCAGCACCGGAAACAACAAGCACAAATTAAGCACTGAAGGGAGGTAAACTGCTGCTAATCTCGCGCTGCCAGCCAGTTTCCCAGTCATAAGGCAGTGTGCTTCAAAGCGCTAAAGCGGCGATTGTAAGGAAAGCCGACAGAGGGCTGCTGAGTCACGGGACTGCACATTAAGTGACATACTTAGAACACCTGCAATTCTACAGGGTACACCTTATTAACTGGTGCAGGCGATAGATTAAGAACTTTCCATCGCTTTATCACTGAGTGCAGTGTAGAATAGGACGTGCCAATCAAAGGCTCGAGCCTGACGTCTGGGTCGGTTCGAGGTCCTGTTGGAACCTCGCGAGCGCATCGAGCCGCGCTTTCTATGTGGCTTCTGTCTGCCCGTCCCTTTACCAACGAGGTGTCGTTACTGTCAAAGCTGCAGACTGTGGAAATGGTGGAACCAGGTTCTAGTCTCGGCGGCAACTCATCGTACTCTGATTCTGTGCATATGACTTAATTTCTCCGTACCTAAAAACAATGTATAATGTAACTGGTGCTCCTGTAGAGCGCTCAAACTTCGGGGTGAGTTGGAGCTATATTTAAAAACCGGAGAAAATGAAGTAAGGTAAAAAGAAAGCCTTATCATACGAAAAGACAAAACAGGGGGTGGCCCATTTCCTGGCTGGTTTGTACACAGTGAAACCGGAAAACCTGGACAAAACACGGCTTGCCTGCGTTAGTCAAATATACTTTATTTCACCAAACTATTTTTCCCTTCACTATCGCGCATGGAAACACGCTACAATATGTGTGTACAAAACTATCACTTTCCATTTCTGCTGCTCAGTGCAGTGCAGTAATATACCTTATTCACGTTAATGCTTCCCCTGTTAAAGAAATAATCATTTTTTTATCTTGATGATTTTACCATATTTTATGTGATGTTTATAGTATGATTTACATAGCGGCTAGTGCACGGGGTCTAAAATGCCAGCCAGATTGTTGGCTTGGCTCTACCTGTAAGATTGTTGGCTCCCACACTTCTACTTCAGTGTTGCTAGGTTATGTATTTTTTTTATTTTATTTAAATACTTTCTAGTTTAATCGAATGAGGTGAAACACGTTTTGTGCACTTTAGGTGGTTACTTCAGGGGATGAGGTTGATTTCAAATTTACCTGCGCAGACTAGGGGAAAGCACGCTCACTCTTGCAACCCGGATCTAGCCTAAACGAGTGGACCATACCTCCATCTAATCCTATGCCCTCAACTATGTCTTTTAATATCACTAGGGTCATAGTTTTTCTCAAGTAAAAAGCCTCTGCACCGGGAATATCACACACCTCGGTTTCGTCTCTTCAATAGTTACTAGGGCTGGCTTTGGGATTTCAATGCGGTGCCGGGCGGCCTTTTGCGCAGAGAACACAAAAGCTTAGAGGACCAAGTTGCCTTACTAATCTCTGGTTTAGGCTCCACAATCGCCCACTGCTCTTGTCACTTCTCTTTTTATCCAATATTTGTAGGAGTACACTTATTTTTTTTGTATATTGCGCTTAATTGTGAAGTCTTTTTGCACTCCCAATTTTGAGCATATCCGACGAGCTGAATTATTGCCCCATCATTCCTTAAAATCACCAAAATGATTTATTTCCAGTGCTTTAAATGGAAATACAGAAGTGGAGGTTCACACTACTTACAGTACCTGTTTGCCCCTGAGAAGTGCCGGTACTCTCATATTAAACGTATTACAGCAGACTGAGGACTTTTGGTATTCTCCCTTTCAGACGAAAGAAGTGTAGATATTCAGTAGTGGACAGTACCTACCCATTTAAACACTTATTTCATGTGCTCCCCACGAGGAGGACAAGCATGTTCAGCTCTCTGCAGCAGGTACCCAATCTCCTGAAGCTTGTTAAATAGCGCTGCAATCAGTATGGCAGACACATTTTCATTCAATGTAAGTCAACAAGATTTTTGCACTAGGTAAACATTTTTTTTTAACGGATTGTGAAACCAAATGTACCATGTTTTCATTGCTAATACATCGTTTTTCACGTTTTAACAAATTCCAAGAATACGTTTTGTTAAAACAAGTAGTAAACTGATTTTTTTTGCTTTTTTTTGGTTTGAATAAAGAGAAGGAACCAATAAAACAGTGCAAGTAAGCGTGCTATTGTTTTTTGGATTAATTTGGAGCAAATCACATGTGCTTCATTTCCTGGTGAACAAGTTTTGCAAATAGGATTTGATAACTTCCCTAACAGCATTTTTTATCTATCACTTTGCACATTTCTACTGCTATTTTGTTTCTAAAAGCTGTAAGTAAGAGGTTTATTTTCACCCCATTTTAATTGTACCCAGTAGACCTTAAAAGAATGGAAGGATGAGTGGGCCTTGCTGGGATTCACAGTTGTGACCTGTAGCTTACTACAGCTGCTAGTGTGAGTATTTAACTCACTGGACCATCTTGCTGGCTTTTGTTGCAATAATGCAAAACTTTCTGTAAAATAGCCCTCAGGCTCTTGCTTTAGCCCACATGTTGGGCATGCACAACAGAATGTTATTAAGGTTGAATATTTTTCCATGTGGTAGAGCTGGCTTAAACAAAACGTAGATGGAATAATTGTTGCCGGATATATGGTGCAACTCCCTTACACTACAAAATGCTGTCTACATAGAGAACTTAAAATTATCCTCATTCTGAAACAGCTAGTTCCTGGATATGTCTGTATGCATCTTCGAATACGCCTTATTTGTTGTGTATATATTTTAGGACACTACCAGCGATCAGCTTCAAACAGATATTTTGGCTGAATTGCTCTATAAATTCAGAATATATGCTTCGACCAAAAACGTTTACTTTTGCGTTCAAAGCCGTAAATGTCGTGTTCGGAAAACGTTGAAGGAGATGAAAAAACATTTTAGTTCAGAAACATAAGTTTTACGGGTTGAAATTAAACTGGTATTTGCTGTCAACATGTTATTCACATTCGTTAATTATGCACACTTTCAATGAAAATTTAAATCTTTGGGGCATTTGTTTTATACATAATGTTTGTTCCACCGGTTTACAACCTGAAGTCTGAAATATGCTACTTGGCCAGATACAATGTGCCCAATTCCCAAATGTTTTTTTCTGTCTCCAATTTTAGTTTTGGTTTGCGGTGCAGAAATCTACGTATTTTTCTAAGTAAGTTTTGAAACCAAAAAAAGTATTTGGGGAATGACTTGCAAACTCCGCTCACAGATGGTAAATCAGTACGTACGATCGTCATAAGGACAGGGCTATGGATGGGAAAGGCTATGTTGCAGGTGAGAGGGCGACCCTACACATTGCAGTGACACCCTCACAAGTTTGTGGGTATTACTAAATATTTTGAAGGTAGTTATGTATACACACACTTATTCCTGTGAAAGAAAGTGTCTTTCCAGGTTGGTCAAGGGAATATCCTCATATTTAGTGGGAATCATTTACTCATGCTTATTTTCCGTCTTGTGGAAAATCTGTGAGTGAATTTTTCCCAGCAGTGATGCTCCTTGAAAACTACAGCTATTGTTGAAATGCAGGAGTAATTTTATGAATCTTTCATACGAGGTCAAACCTGACATTTCGGGGGCTTTTTTGTGAATTACACTCATTGTTTTCCTGTTTTAGAGAGGTTTCATGAAAGGTATTAAACAAAACATAGCATCTTTTCCTTTTACAAATGGTTTCCATGCACTTAATGGGTTAACACCCCTCCTCGTCACTCTCAGAACCTACTTACTCCTCAGATCCCAATGATCACTCACTGCCTTTATCCTTGCTTTTCACCTTGCACCTCTCTGTGCGGCATTTCATCTAGTTTTGTCGTATACAAATACCACATATATACCAAACGATAATTACATTTGTAGCAAATGGGTTAAGGAATTAAATTAAAACGCATTTTGGTGAAGAAATAATACATTTCCCTTTATTGCTCTACCAGGTGAATTATTCATATAAAAATTTGATAACACTACAGAATTAGCTATCTCTACTGATAATGGATGTAACTATAATCCATCACAATGCCCATGGATTTGTCCACTTCCAAAGGGTGAAAAACGAACTTGTTCCTGCCAGCATTTTGTCATGTCACCTTCAGGTTATACATTTGCTTGGCAGCTTGTACTTTTACCCGCTGAGACATGCTTTCTTACATTAGGATCTTGAAATAACTGATACAGCAAGATGCTAAACTTTTTAAAGTAAAGTATCAAAAGTAAAATGTTTGAAGAATGCTCTTTCTCAGGAACAGAAAATCTAATAGTTTACTAGAAATAAAGAAGGCAATGGTAGAGGAGTGAAAAGGAGAATGAAGGAGCCCCATTAAAGATCCAAGTGAACTGTTTAACAGTTCACACAATTATCATTTATTTTACATCTTTATATAGTGGTGCTCTCACCATAAATCATGTATTAGTTCTCTTAACAACAAGCAAACTGTACAGATCGAGATCTTTTTACTAACTAATATAGTTATCTAACTTCAAGAAGTGTGACAGTACAACAAATGCTGTAACTTGCTCTTATATTTTAACACAAACATTCACAGAACATGACTCCTGCTTTAGCTGCTCACTCCTTAACAAAACTGGGATGTATATATGTTTGTGTATTAAGTTTATAAAGCGTACAAATGTCTGAGGGTGTGCTCACTGTGGCCCTCGAGACACCCAGAAAAGTGTTCTGGAAAAGCTAGGTTTTTATTACTTTCTGAAATCTGAAATGTGAAAGAGACTACAGAGATGTAATGCTTTAAACAAAAAACAATAGCAAAACCAATGTTTTTTTAATCATGCTGCATAGCATCTTTGATGCTCTATAGCATGGTTAAGGAAATTAAAAAAAACAAAAACTTCTGATGAGGATGGCAGCATCATTTTATGGGTGCGCACACTCCGCAAGCATGCCTAACAAAATGATGCAAAAGCCTTTTTTTCCCCCTAAATTTTTGGTTAGCGATCCGAATTGAATTGGTAACTTAAAATAAAAAAATATGCCAGGGTGGGGTGGGGAAGCAGAAGACAGCTGGAACATACATGCACTTTCGTAGATTACTTAGTGCTTACCCTAAAAGAAAAAAAAGCAGTGTAAGATCACGTTAATGCGACCATACTCCATGCAAACTCATGACACAAAAGTAAAGCCCTCACAAACCAACAAGCAAGGAGGCAAATGAGAGTGACAATGATGGCACACAATGGGAGTCTCCAAACCCACTGTAAGCTAATAAAATGCCCGCAACAGACCACAATTTAAACATTTTTAGCATGGAAAGTGAGGAGGTCTGTGATGATCTGATGGGGTGAGCAGGGACATACCAAATGAACAGGTACTAAGGAGACATTGGTCCAGTGCTTTTAAGTTATTTGAAACACAAACAGAGGTTTTTAAACATATATGGGCTTTCTTGAAAGCCATTAACATGCATTTCTGCACACTTTATTTCTCATCAGTAAGATCTGCTGAGACTCAATGTTGCTTGGGTCCATACTATAAATCAGAAGACAGATCTTTCCATTTTACCTATTTCAAGAAAGGCATCAGTATTGGAGCTGTCTGCCACCCTTGTCTCCATTAAAAAAAAAAATAAAAAAAAATAAGTTGACTATTCATCTCACACCAGTTGCAGCAAGTTGGACAATGTTTGGTGCCGACAATGGAGACGATTAGGAGACCATTGGATGCTCATAATGTCCTCTGCTGAAGAGCTAGCCCAGGTTGCTGAATGTGACCGTATATATTTTGCCACCAATAGTGCCTTATTTTTTGCATGCCCAGAAGAAATGTAATATGTTAGAAAAACACCCCTGCCCCCTTTTGCATGTTCATTTTATTATTGTAGTTTTTTTATGAGTGCTATTTCATGCGTTTATCTGTACTGCTGATTATTTAAAGGTATAGCAGATGTTGATGGAATATCCCATTGAGCATTCTTTTGAGATAGAGCGATCTGAGACAGAGAGGATTCGTAACCTGTACATATGTTTGAGATAGGGTTTGGAGGACCTTGAGAGGGTCTGTACAATCTGCTGGGAAGGGGGCAGTAAAACAGACCTCAGGCATTTGTCTGATAAAATTTGAAACAATTGTTTGGTGTAGGCAGGGACCAATGTTTAGTTATGCATAAGGCCATTCTTGTGTAGGGAGCAAAAAGGGAAGTTTTTAGACCGTACTGTAACTTAGAGGTCTCTTTAGGGCTTGGGATGTGCTGGTGTTCTTTCTAGAATAAGAAGGGATCCTTGGCAAAGGTTTTAGTATTTTAAAAAGAAATGGATGGCTAATCTAAGTCGTTGGTTAATAAGGTTGGAAAACCCAAGATTCTGTGCCCCTTATTTGTGGAATAGATGATATAAGGATTCATGTTGTCATGTAAACATTATTCCAGTGAGTCCTATAAAACTAGCTTTGTTTTATGCGAAAACAGTAACATAATATAGAGCTCATTGTCTAGTACGAAGATAGTTTGGGGGCACATTCGCCTACCTAAAACATACTTTTCCTGGCACAGGAATATTTCTCAACCTGCTTGGGTGCTCAATTCAGACCATGACCTGCTAATCACTCCTCTGAAATGCAGGATCGTTTTCTTTTGATGATGCTGATGATGCACAACAGCCACCAAAGTAACCTTACTATGATTATGATGTGTCTGATGACCAACCAGTTCCCGGTGGGCAGTTGTGCACTGTCCTTCATAAAACAGATCACCTCAGATTCAAATGCTTCAGTTGGCTATCTTGTTTGAAATGCAGACAGTGTGATGAAACTGGGACTTGAATTAGATTCCTTCATTCAAAACATAACTGCTCACTGTGGAAGACATGGCAGAGCTTGGGTTGCTTTTGACTTCATTTCCCTTTTATCTGAGCAGGTGTGTTTCAGGTTCAAATACTATACTGGTATCTCTCCTGAATGCTAAAAGTAACAAAAGCATACAAGGATTTACCTTTGAATTTCCTCATTTAATATGTTTACTCTCTGGCTTGCTTTATCTAACTTCTGAGAAGCCACCACCAAACTGTGGATGACATCCAAGCTTAATGCACATTCACATGAAGGCTGGCATTGAATAGTGCATGTGGTTGGCACTGAACATTATATGGCACTTGAGTGTACATGTGAAAGAGTACTTAAAACAATTCCATTGCTTTGTTCTTCTTTCTTGCTGTGTTCAAATAAAAACTATTTATTCTTAATTTAAAATAAATTCTGTCTAATGAACTTGGTTCGAGGATAATTTTGCTTGCAATTAATATTCTTAAATATTGGAAAACTGTTGAAATCACGTCTAACTTCAGTTACTTTTTAGTTCCATAATTTATGCAGACTGAAGAAAACCCTCACATTGAAAGTGGGAGGTGAAGTGGTAAAACCATGTTTAATCCAGGGTTTTAGGCAGACTGCATCACTAAACGACAATATACCCCAATCACTTTTCCCCACACATGAAAGGTCGTTCATGACTATAAAACAAACAGTCTTCAAGGGAAGCCTCCAATGAACTGTTTATCTTTAGGACTGTTGGTTTAGATCTGGAGACCTTGACAGAATATACTTGAGGATCAAGATTGGTCATAAAATTAGGCTAGCAAGAGAATTTGATGAATGACAATTTGACTGATGATTTTGGAATATTTCAAATGTTCATTGCTTAATAATTTGGCAACTAAAAGGCCTTAAAGTAAAGAGCACCACTACCGACTATCTCTTTCACTAGATGGCACAGATATCAAACTGATGAGCAGATGTTGAATAGGGCGTGCTTTCTTTCATAGCTTTTAAATATTTGATATGGAAAGAGGGAACCTCTGTACTCCTACTGTACTCCACCACTTACCACTGTACTCATAACAACTAGTCAGACAGACCAATTGATCGGATGATACTAGTTTATAAGAAATGACAAACATGGTGTCATGTAGCAATATTAAATGATTTAGTGAACTTTTCTTAAACAATTAGTGTTTTGCTACATTGCTTCACAAATAACAATGTTTGATATAGTTTCAATGCATTACTTTTGTTTCCATGTCTGGAATTGCCCAAAATATGTGCATGGTTCCTTAGCCACTCTTGGTGATAATACTGTTAAGTCAGATTTAAAAAAATGTTATGTAGCACAACAAGTCTCCTGAAAGGGAGGCAGTTACTATCTTGTTAGCTGTTTTGTTTGAGGCTTTGTGTTAAGTTTTCATTTTGTAGTGATTTTCAAATGTAATGAAGCCTCAAGCTATATTTCATATGTTGGATACCATTTTATAAACTAATGGTTTTCGTGGTAATGTCAATTACATTAAATGGCATAAAACGATCTGGGAATGTGGTGGAAAACAGTTTCTAGGAGCACAGTGGTGTAGAATCACAAAGGAGGCATGCTAATTACATAAGCGTGCACAATCTATGAATGTGCATGCAAATCAGCTTATACATCTTTCCTGAGTGCAGAATCCGTGAGCAATGCCAATTGTGTAACATGCGTAGATGTCGACTCTTTCCTCATTTACAGCAGGATGCATGGAAATATATGACTGACACAAATCAAGGAAAACCAGATGGTGACATTTAATTCATAGGATCTTTCTCAAACCTTTTGTGTATTAGAATAACCAGTCAACAAAAATTTAGAGATAACAAAACAGACTTCAGGGGCATGTAGTGTTGCAAAAAAAAAAAAACATAGATCTGCATTGTCTAAAATTACATTTACACATCAGCTTTAAACTTTGTAATCTTGGAAAATTACAACCACATTTCATAATAAAACTTTTGGACAAGTTGACTCTTAAACCCAGCTGAGTCATTTATCCACAGAGAAATCAATTTATGTAGACCATTAGGTGTGCCTGCCATTCCTACTGCATCATCTGAATACAGTAAAATGGGTATGGCATTTTGGCCAATCTGCGGGACATATTACTCATCTTCTAAAAATCTACTGTAGATTATTATTAATATACAAGGTAAATAAAAAAGTGCCTTGCCACAATTCCAGCGTAATGTCAAATTCCTCAGTGCATTCTCCATTAATTCCAAACCTAACTCTGGCCTTAGCGTTTGCATAAATATGCCCAGTAAAACTAGAATTGACTGCTATTGACCATTTACATGACTTTCCTTTTCTTTGAGGTTACATCCCATGGAATTTCCACCACTACTGACATTTTCTCCATTGAAAGTTATGCAATATTTTTATAAATCGCACATGCTTACTCTTTGACATTTTTAATTTTCTTGATACAAACTACAGGCTTCTCTGGCTTCATGATTCATAAATGAGTTGTGCTTATGTAGAGTCCAATATTTGCCCCGAGTAAATAAGACACCATGTTTATTTAATATTGTAATGTTTTCCTTTTTGTATTGTTCATGATGTGCTCAGCCCAGCTAAACACATTTCTCACATTTAGGAATATATGGCGAGAGTTGACACTGCAAATGTTTTTGTGCCCCTTTTTCCTTGGCCCCCAACCAAGCTAAATACCCCACCTTTCGGCAATAAACAATATTTCATATGCGTTATACCTTTCCTGACTGCAGTGTATCCCCCTACATTTTGTATATCTCACATGTTTTGTCCTTTAATTTAGCCTCATGTGATGCTTTCCTCTGCTGTATATTCTGTCTCGCATAAATTGTACTATGGAACATGTTCTCCCATGTGATTTTTTTGTGCAGTGCTAGTGGTCTTTGGCTTCTGGGGTGTGGTTACATTACTAATGTACCAATAACAAAATACAAAAATAACTTTAGAATGTTTGAAATTGAAGGTTAAAGCATGTCACACTTTAGGCGCACAGTAGATCCTATTTTGTTTTTTAGAAAATTATGTTGATTTTCCTGCTGCTAACATCAGCCTGGCATGTGCTGGTGCTGTTAGTATGAAAACACTGTCTTCCATATTTAACTACTTAGGAAATTATCTTTTGACATGCAGTTGTTATACATTTTTTGTAAACAATACCTTGAAAACTTAGTTCATTGTCTTAAATATTGGCTGTCCTTTCAATCTTTTCTTAATGGGTAAAATTCCTTCTCTTGATTACTAAAACACTGTTAAAAAAATTCAGGTGCATACTTATTCAAAGCTTTTTAGCTTATAGATGTTGCTACCAATTGGAGGAGCAAATTCATTTGTTATTTTCTCATGGACCCGTTCTTGCTTTAAGAATCCTAAATGTTATGAATTTTTTCTTCAGTGCTTTTCCTGGCATAATTTAATTTGTTTTGATTACAAGAATTCATTCGATTAATTTTTTGGTTGCAAAGTGGCAACAATTTCTGCTGACAGGCGTTTCAGTAGATTTTATGGACAAAGCATGTTCAAATCTGAATTTTGTCTAGCTTCCAAAGTTGCTTCCTTCTCTTGCACTTTGTTTAAAGAACCCAGCTGCTTTTTTAAATAATTTGTAATCCTAACCCAAATTTGGAGTTTTTCTCTTAATAAATGTTTTTCATTCTAGTAAATATAATGGGTTAGCTGTTCATGTGAAAAAACAAATTGTATGGTTTGAATATATCTCTGACGTCAAGGCTTAATTTGACTGCACTGTCTGTATCATTCCCACTAGACTGTCTAGCATAAAATGTTTGGTAGAACATCTTGTATCCACCTAACACTGGTCAGATAAGCAATATAGGGGGTCATTCTGACCCTGGCGGTCTAAGACCGCCAGGGCCACGAATGACGGACGCACCGCCAACAGGCTGGCGGTGCTTCCTAGCCCATTCTGACCGTGGCGGTAAAGCCGCGGTCAGAAAACCGGGGCTGGCGGTTTCCCGCCGATTTTGCTCCGGCTGGGCTAATCCGTCATGGCAGCGCTGCAAGCAGCGCTGCCATGGGGATTCTGACCCCCTTCCCGCCTGCCTGTTTCTGGCGGTTGTCACCGCCAGGAAGAGGCTGGCGGGAACGAGTGTCTTGGGGCCCCTGGGGGCCCCTGCACTGCCCATGCCACTGGCATGGGCAGTGCAGGGGCCCCCTAACAGGGCCCCGGCCGGCTTTTCACTGTCTGCCTAGCAGACAGTGAAAAGCGCGACGGGTGCAACTGCACCCGTCGCACGGCCGCAACACCGCCGGCTCCATTCGGTGCCGGCTTCTGTGTTGCAGCCCTCCTTCCCGCTGGGCCGGCGGGCGCTAACATAGTTAGCGCCCGCCGGCCCAGCGGGAAGGTCAGAATGCCGGCAGCGGTCTTTTGACCGCGTAGCGGCCAAATGGCGGTTCCCGCCTGGCGGGCGGGCCAGAGTCGGAATGACCACCATAGTCTCCTACCATAGGTCTACCTATTTCACTTACAATTTTTTGTTGAACTGTGGGCCTGATTCACAAAGGTAAGCTTGCACTTTTTTCAACTTTACTACCATTTTTTATTCACAACAATGTGAAGAGTTTCCTGACTCCGCACTCCCTATGCTTATGTATGCTTATGTGTGCTGAGTTCTCCGCACTTTGAGGCTCTGTATTTGGGGTAGAAAACTCTGCACTGCCTATATTTATGTGTGATGAGTCATAAAACTCTGCGCCATAGTTTGTGAATACTAAAAAGTAGAAAACTCACATAAGTATAGGCTTACCTTTGTGAATCAGGCCCTTTGTGTCTAATTAAGTTCTGTCCGTATTTATTTATATTTGGCCAGAAATGCATCCAATGAGAACAGAATGGCTGGCCCATACTACAAATACACCTGCTGGGATAGGAAAGGTCATATTCTTCCCATTAACCATCAACCAATAATTGAACTATACTTTCTACATACCAATTTGCAATGGCCAAGTACAGCAACACCAATCCACTTTGAATAAGTCGGTAACATTTCCTAGAACCCTAAGTAAAATACACCCAGACTCCAAAACAATTAGATAGGCGCACAAATGTGCTATACATATGCTGATAACATAACTACTGAGAAATTATGGTATTGTGCATTCAGACATGCTTGGGCATTCTAGTCTGCTGATGTTCCTAATATCTGTTGTTGTAGGCAATATAAACAGATAGGACTGTGAATTAAATGCATTTCACATGCCTTATCTGATGGTTAAGTACAGCCATGCTGTAGAAAGCGGTTTTCTGAACAGTACAGCTATGAGGTCAGGGCACAGTATGTCATCAATGCAAGAGCTGATTAGGTATAATCACGTAAAAGTGTTTTACATTCTGGCAGATTGAGACAGACAGCTGAACTATAACTGTCTCCTATGCTACCTAAATCAGGTTTGATAAATCTGTTCAATAGTTTGAGATATCAGCATTTGGAAGGGTGTTAAATGGATTTGAAAGGGTTAGCACTTTTGTGTATCTTGTCAGCTGAAAAGCCACTTGTTGATTTGCTTACAACTTTGCCAAATGTCATGCGTCTTCTTCAAACCTAGATTCCTAGGGCCTGATTTAGACCTTGGAGGATGGGGTTACTCAGAGACAAACATGACGAATATTCTGTTTCTCTGTATTATGATTCCATTATATCCCATGAAAATCGTAGTACGGCAGACGGGATATCAGTCACGTTTGTGACGGAGTAACCTGTCTGTCAAACTCTAAATTAGGCCCTTAGTATGTTGTATGTTGAAGTGTGTTCCAGTATAGCAAAGGGACCCCAGTTAAAAAAAAAAAAAGAAAGTGGACCTAAAATGTGTTCATTTGCTAATACGCTTGGAACAGTGTTGTAAATCTACACAGTATTTGGCAGAAGCCTTAAAGAATTTGTTTTCCCTTTGTATGTCAAGCTCTGCGCTAATCCATCTAATTTTAACTTGCTTGCAGTTTTGCGCTGTGATGAATCTGCATTAAATGTGGCTGGGAGTTAGTATGCTACATCTAGAACAAGTATGATAGGTTTTAAGATCCAATTGTGGGGGGGTTACAAGGCACAGTTGGAGGGGGTAAAAATATTTTTGATTTATGAATGTTGTCAGTCTTAGATGGATTTGCACAACATCTGGCAGATATTTAACATGTTTAGACTTCTCTTGATATTTTTGAAATTCATGCAGATCCAAGATGGAAGGCTTAAGAGTTAATTTGCTAACAACACTGGCACAGTATGATGAATCTGCCCAAGGTTTGGGAGATAATGGGCATACTTGATGCTGTTTTTCGTGAACAGCTGTTTGTAGACACAACATATTGTGGAGAACTTCAAGGGAATAACCTTTGCTTATCTCTTCTTTATAGGAGATTTCAGATGACTGAATAGAAATTATTTTTAAGGACAATAATCTTACTGTTTTCCAAGTAGCAGAATGCATTTTCTTCCAGCTTATGATAGAATGTGTTTAATTATTAGCCCCCATCATTGTGCAACTGTGAATTCATAGGTGCATGAAGCGCAGACCCTATACTTTCTGAAATAGGTCTGGGCGACATATCTATCTTTGTAGAAAAAAACATTACTTCAATTCATCCATCACAACCATCAAACTGCCACCTAAGTTCAATTACATGACTCATGGTAAAAATATTACCAGATTTTGTACCCTAACAGTTGCAACAACACACCAAAATCTGAAAGTTGGCAGAGTAGCAGTCAGGATTCAGACTAGACCTGGGTGCAATATGATTCTCCTCAATGGCAGGATGGCAAATGCTCTACATCATAAGGATATGACACTGCAGAGGAGTTGTGCCCAAATAGACAAAGGGGTCCAAATGTAAAATTACTTTGTAATTTCATGGGATACTAAAGTGACATACCCTCTGTCACATGTTGAAAAGAGTTGTATTTTATTTCTTATAGTACATGGTCACACAAACCCAAAATGCTTAACTATTTGATCTCTTGCTATTTCCGATGTATTGGCTCCCATGTTTGTGTACGACATGACAAAGTTTAATAGTTAAAGGCTACTCTTCATAGTCTTGAATATGTTTCCTTTTTTCAATCAAAAATCACATTACAAAAAAAATAGCAAGTGTTGGATTTACAAAATTGCAACACCATCACATTTCTTTTAAAAAAAGTATGATTTTATGGTGGCAGATTTATTTTTCCACAATTTTACTTTATTTTTCCGTGACTTTGAGTACCTCATATCACTCCTCTATAGTCAGGCCACTCTCAATGCTTCCCCTTAACTGAGGAGTTTCTTTTTGCATAATTCAAAAATTGAGATTTTGATCAAAGGTATGGTTTTTAAGATGGCAACAAATTTGACTTTGATCCCCTTTATCAGCCAATCGTACTCCTTGGAAAAAAAAGTCAAATGTGATTTGACAGAAATCAGAATTTTGGAAGTCTCAATTTTAAACAGTCACAATATACTGTACAAAAGTATTCAGCTTTTCGAGCTCAGCTGCCTCTTTTTAAATGCTAATATCTCAAACACTTCTGATTGTATTTACACCAAACTATGAAATAGGTGTTTTCTGAAATGAGTTCTGAAAGCCTGAGAAACTGGTGTAAGTCAGTTCAGCATTTTTATGCAGCAGTAAGCAAACATGCTTAGTGAGATTAGAAAAAAAGAAAAAGGAAAACTGATCTATTTTAGCACACTGAAGCTCCATTCAACCGTTTATTTCCCTATGTAACTGGTAAAACATTGACAAGACGGAACTTGGCTGATTACGCTAATGTGGTGTTACGTTATATAATGTTAATATAACTTGTTATAGCGCACAAATTGCCCCCAAAGGGTTATCTCTGCAATAAAGAGAGAAACAGACAAAAAAACAGAGCACCAGCCTTAAAACAAAGTTGTCTTAATAGACTTCCTGAAACTGACAAAATCAGAACATGTGCGGACATGAAGCGGCAGATAATTCTGTAAAACAGTGCCAGGTAGTTAAAGGACCTTCCCCCACATCTTGTCAAATGAACACGGAGGACTGTCAGTAGGAATTTGTTTTTAGAACGTGAGTCCCTTGTAGGACAGTAAAGTTTGAGTCTTTGGGTTAAATAAGTAGGACTGCTTCCAATTATAGATTTATGGGTCAGACTGCAGATTTTAAAAATAGACCTTTCTAACAGAGTCTCGTTAGCAGCGGCAAGCAAACCATTGCCGTATTCCAAGTTACTAAAAATCTGGGTCTGCACTAGAGTTTTCCTAGATGAGGATGGATGAAAAGGGAAAGCCTTCTTTAACAGATGCTTTTTGATGAAATAGCTGCTGCTAATGGCAGCAACATGGTCTTTCATAGAAAGACTAGTCAATTTTTAAGCCAAGGTTTTTAACTATCTGCTTAGGCGTAGGGGTCGAACCAAGATTAGATGGCCACCAGTCTGAAGTCCAAGACCGCTGGGGTTTTCCCAAATAACATAATCTCAGTTTTGTCAGCATTCAATTGTAGGCAGTTGGTTGTCATCCATTCTGTAATAGCCTTCATTCCATTGGAGAACTGCTCCTTAATTAGCTCAAAATTGTTATCAAAGTAGATCAACTGCATATCGTCTGCATATGATATTATATTAAAGCCAAAGGATCCAGCAATGGCAGCAAGAGGGCGTTACATAGATTTTGAATAAAGTAGGGCTTAAACAGGAGCCCTCTGGTACCCCCTTGTCAGTTGGCATGGTTCGAGACTTAAAAGTGCCTAAGAAAATAGTCTGTGTTCTGTTATTAAAAAAATCTTGGAACCATCGGGAAGCACACCCAGAAATGCCAATCTATTATAGCCTTTGAATCATCCTTGAATGAGACACTGTGTTGAAGGTGGCAGATAGGTCTAATAGTACCAGCCTGGTAGGGGTGCCTTTATAATGGAACTTCTTATAAAATCTGTAACTGCAATCACGGCAGTTTCTGTGCTGCGTGCAGCCCTGAACCCAGATTATGATGGTTAGAGGATCTTGTTAGCCTCTAGGTAAGATGAAAGTTGTGAGTTTGTTAGACCCTCCAAGGACTTGCCTAAAAGCGGGAGTAGTGATATATGGTGCTAGCTAAGCCTTTGAGGTCAACGTTGGTCTTTTTTTCTGTAGGAATAACCTGTGCAGACTTCCATCACAAGGAATGCTTCCTGTTTCAATGGATAGGTTAAGCAAGGCCGTGACCACGGAAGCCAACTGATCCGAGAGCAAGGCTGCAACCCAGGATTACATGGGACTAGGGTAGAACCATAATTGTCTTTTTCTAGAGCTTGTTGAGTTTTCTGAAGAGAAAATTAAGTAAACCTTTCTAGAGAGCAGTTGCCATTTTGAAAAGGAGCGTTGTAAAATTAGTATCTCACTAGACAGGACTGTGAGTGAAGTAAATTTTGAGTAAATTTAATTATTTGCATTCTCGACAAAGTAAGCTAAAGCATTGCATGTTGTGAGGCAGGAATTATTTGAGAGCAGTCAGAAGGATTCACAAAATTGTTAAGGACTTTGAATAGTTCTTCAGAAGAAAAACTCACTTGCTCTATTTGAGTAGTAATGTGAACATTTTGGGCTGCTTTAATATGCAAGTGGTAGGAGGACAGTGCGAATCTAAAGGCATCTTTATCAATTTGGGATCTGGCTTTCTGCCAATTCCTTTCTAGTTTTCTGCAGGAGGATTTCTCCTGTCTTAGCTCCTTTGTATACCAAGGGGCATGAGACTGAGATGTTGAATTCACTCCTTTTTTAAGGGTGCAATACTAAAGTTAGCCCTATTTTGGATTTGCCAAGTTGTGCTAAGGTGGCATTGATATTAAGATCTAAAAAGGACACTGGCTGCTCAAAGGCATTAGAAAAAGAGTCTGGAGTCACCAGATGCCATGGCTGCACTGTTTTATGGCCTCAGTTTTGGGTATAGCTGTCTCATTTGATTTCGGGATCTAAAACTGGAGTAGGAAGTGATCTGTTCAGGTGAGAGTTAAGGGAGGGTCACAGTGTAGATCAGGCTTTGCCAACAAGTAGCTCATGAGCTACTGGTAGCTCACCAGCTAACTGTAAGTAGCTCTCCTGTGTTTAACCCAGCCTAGTAAGTCAGAAGCTTTCCTTGGCTGTGTTAACATGTCTATACCAAAAATGGAAAGCATTTATTTGAAATGAAAATGTATGCATTTTCAAAACTTATTAGCTGTTTTGAGAAAAATAGTTAATTTCCCAAAATGCATTTAACGCTTCTATTGACAGATCAATAATGCAGAGCTGTAGAGACTTATTACCAATAGTGTTGCCTTGATACCAAGGGCCCTACAATGATGGCTGTTATGTTTTACCAATGTAGAATCATTCCACATTGTCAAAGTCTTGTTTTTTACACTGTTGCAAACAACCCTGCCTGATGAACTGAGGTGGTCACTGCTTGCTTGCATTTGGTGGCCACAAGTATAATCCTGCTCTGATGTCGTCACCATTACAACAGTGTTAACATTAGTAGCTCAAGATGATTTTTATTGAACATAAGTAGCATTACAGAAAATGTTGGAGATCCCTGGCGTGGATTGTTGACATTAGTAAAAATTAAGTCTAAGCTATGAGCTGCTGCATGGGTGGGGCTTTTAAGTTTTTTGATGTTGTCCTAGCAAGCTCATGTCAGAAATGAATTGTGCTACCTCAGTGTTAGAGAGATCTTCCCCATGATAGTTAAGTCTCCCAACAAGAGGAAGTGTTTTGCAGATAATACATGAGTGGCAATAAACTCAGTTAGACAATGACTGAAGTCTTTCTTAGGGCCTGGCGGGCGATAAGGAAACTGTAGTTTAAAATTTTCTTAGTTCTACCTAATCTGTCATGTTTGACCACTACCATACCAGTAAAAACTAAGAAGGGAGGTGGGTAAATCCACAACATATATACACCAGGTGCATTTTTTTAAGTTGTTGCGGCTAAAGAGTTTTGCAAAGGCAGCAGCCAGCGTTAAAAAGAGTAATGCCCTGTATGTTGGCCTGAGAAACTGCATCCTCACCTACAGAAGCTGTACAAAGATATAGCCAGAGCACAAAATAAAAAAAAATCAGAGTTATTTCTGATATGTGCAGTCTGTAAAATCACAGCAGTGCATTTCATCCTGATGAGTTTCTGTTAAGCTGGGAAGCACACCTTATCGGATCTTCATGCCCACACTCTCTGCTATCCTTTCTTCAGATTGGAAAGTGTCCCTTGTAGCATTTCTATTAATAATGTATTTAATGAGAATCCATACTTGTCATCTTTTTGCTGTTCACTCAGTGCACCTTAATTTGTCTTCGTAGTCACCTTTACTGCATTTAAGCAAACAGCATTCAGTGTTTTAAGTGGGCAGTGTTTGACCTTGATTTTCTCTCCTACAAATGGGTATGTGAACAGTGTCCCCTTTGATAAAATTGCAGTCTAAACATCCCTGAAATGGGTAGGTTATCCTACTGTTCTAAGATTTGTCACTCCCAAAATAGGAAAAGAGACAGCATTATTATAAACTTCAAGTTTTGACATAGCTCCACTACTTGATACAATGTAATAAAACTGAGCTTCCAGCCAATGGAACATCTGCGGAGGATGGGGGATGAACCACTGACTTCATAGCTAAAACCAACTAGAGGAAAGACTGATTCTCCTCACTATCCCCGCCAGATAACCAGTGTATAGTTTGTTACATAAGAAGTGCTGGGGTCCATACCTTTTCTCTGAAGCCGCTGCCGGGACTATAGAATGTCAGGTGTGGAATACTAAGGCTGCATTATCTTGATTGCAGCTCCTGCCTCTTTCATCCTTCACTAAACAGTCCCTGTCCCTTTATTTCATTCCTGCAGGGTTTTATTCATCTTTGCCTTCTCCTTTTGTCACTAACTATTATGGGCCTGACTGCAGATAACATAAGCCTAGAATTGATTAAAAAGGGCTCAAACACAAGGGCCTTTACCCCGACTACTGTGTGATTGTTTTTTAATTGTTCAGGAAGTCTCCAAAAAGCCTGGCCTGAATAAAAACAAGGTTTCTAACCTTAATTCGCATGGTAGAGTGTAGGTTGGGAGGCATCAACCCTCCAAATAATTGTCAAATTTTTAACTTGATATCTCCTTCCCTATCCCCTGACTTTACTGCGTCTGAAAAATAGATTAGTCCGCTTGGCTGCCATAGATTGTAAAAGATTGTACCAGCTTCTTACATCTTCTTCCTAAGACCCCTTGTTGGAAATATGGATGGTTTGTGAACCTTAAATGTAGTAAAGCAGACATCACCCAAAACATCACTTTACAAAAAGCTGCACAATAGTGCCTTGTTATCTTCTCCCTCGGGAAGACACAGAAAGGGCAGCACTCTGAAATGGGTAGCCCTAACTGTGTTTTCCAGGTGTTCCACCTATTAAATTTGCTATAGTATTACATTGTGTATCCCCTGTCTGACCTTCTTTGAAATCCTTCATACTTCACAGTTTGGTTAGGCTTAGCCCTAATTTTTTCCTCACAGGATTCCATTGAAGGTACCGTAATCTGTTGCTAGTTGTCACCTGCTTGTCCTTTCTCACATTTAGTAGCATGGATTAACCCTGTGTTGGCTTCACTAGCCTTGGATGAGCCACTCTTTCAGCTCAAAGTACATTTTGCTGCGATGACTGTTTTGTCTGAAACCTTTTTTGAATATCTATCCTTTGCACCTTTTTTTCTCTTTGTGCAGCTTGATTGGAGTCACTGCTCACCTCAGTAACCTTCTCATTGCACACTCAAATAAAATGCAAAGGAACTCTCAATTGGTGCCCGTTGCATTCAAGTTATTCAAAGAAAGAAGGGTGTGATCACACAGCTGAGAAAACAGACATCAACTGCAGACCCAGGGCCTACTTTGCTTCTCTTGCTAGGCCAAATCTACTGACTCTACTTTGTTACACTAGAAACAGAGCGTACCCCTGGTGTTTCTGGTACAACTGTTGGGCCTTAGTTACAACGAGCCACTGTGAGCTTTCAGCAGTCTTAAGGTACATGTACAATTTTCAGAGCTCACCAACGTGGATGGTCCCAGGTAACTGACTGGCATATCAGTTGGTTGGTGCTGTCTTGCATTTTGAAAACTAAGGAAAACATGGCAACCTATTAAGAACCTGTGTACAATAGTCTGAAACAGTAAGCTGTAACAGTTGGGATGAGTTGCACTTAAAAGTGGTCAGACTTCACTGTACAGTAACAATATATGAAGAATGCTGTTGGACTTGGCCCTCTCTGTATGGTCTTCCCAAACTGTTTGCCTTCATCCTTCTGTTTTCTGAACCCATTTGTGTTTGCCTTTAGGACTCTAGCATTGGTTAGCAGTGCTGAAGAGCACAAAATACTTGTGCTTTCTCCTTTAAACATGGAGAAATTGGCTTACACCTAATTGGCACATTTAATTTACTTGTAAATTTAGTAAAGTGGTGCTATGTACTCAGGGCCTGTAAATTAAATGCTACTGGCGGGACAGCAGAACTGCTGTGCTGCTGTGAGAAGGACTTCTACTCTGCTGCCCTGTTACTGTGCTGACCTGATGCCTGAGTGAGAAGGGGTGGACCTGCATTTTGAACCCACGACCACCAGAGTGACTCCCAACGTCTAGTTGTCTGGCCTCCTGATCAGAGCCTCAGGGACAGAAAATGCTCCAACTCTCTAGAACCCTGCACGTGGACTCTGCCTGGTGTGAGTCTTAACCCCACCTAAGTCCTGCCCCTCTAGTGCTGGACTCTTGGAAGTGGATGTAGTGGTGCCCTGCCAGTCCAGCTGTGGTATTCACTAAATCTGGCGCAAAGCCTCGTCACACAGCTACAAGCTTCATCAGATCCAACGCCAAGCAACATGGAGACCCACAGACCCTCCCCACACAGCTGCCAGCCTCAATAGAATCTATTCTAAGCCTCGCCACGCACCTGCCAGTTGTATCGGAATTAAAGCTATTTGATGCCAAGCCTCGCTGCACAGCTTCATCGGAACTGATGCAACCTGACAAAAGAACCTTGCATTGCAGCCCCTCGGAACTGACGCCTCACAGTGCCAAACCTTGCAATGCAACGCCACACAGACTGTTCACCAGGATTTAAGGTACTTTATTTAGCGGGCCAAACTTGGTCCCTGTATCTGACCCATTCTCCATCGCAGACGGCTTGAACTTGTGACTTTGACCCGGTCCGGCACGATCTATTAACCACAATTGGTGCTTTGTGCTTCTAAGCACTTTTTTTACTTAAATCTTTGAAATTGCACATCTGCATTTCTACTTATTGGATTTTTTTCATTATGGTCTCAAATATTTTATTAAATTCTACTCTGTTTCTCTAAATCGAGGTGGGATTTTTCTTTTGTTGTGTTTTCACCGGTTTAACTCTCTAATCAAATGTTCAAGTAGCTTCACGTCTACAGTCGTGTGGCATGGAAGATTCTGCCGGCACTTCAAACGATAGGACAGCTGGCAAAATGCAATGAAACTCAGTACTCAGTTTTGAGTCAGTGGAGACATGACTTTACAGATATATCTGTGTTGAGAGGTTCAGGAGATTTGCAAGATTTCAAACATGTTTGCCACCTATGTACCAACATATCTGGTGCACATGTGTGCATGCTGTTATAGCTGATTAGGGCCTCCAGGTACAGCAGCCAGCCCTTGAAAGTGAGCTGCTTCCGAGCTTGCGAAGACACATGCTCAGGCACCTGGCAAGCTCCGTCTCCTCTTATATAGTTTTGTTTGGCCTACACTATGACTTTAAGACATCGAAAATCTGTGCTTTAAGTGAGGCTGAACATCACTGGATGGATGTTTAACATGCACCAAGCAGCTGATATTACAAATATGAACATTTATGTATGGTGATAGTGTTAATGAGTAGGCATATTAGAGGTTTTGATGTTGAGAGGTTCAGGTCTTGCACATTTGAACATCCAGTGTATGGTAGAATATGAGCCTGATTCAAGGGCTACTCGTCACTACGGTGATGAAAATGCTATCTGTCGAAATCTAAATACCATAGAAAACAATGGTATTTAGATTTTGGCAGATGGGATATCTGTCACCATTGCGACAGATAAACCCCTCTGCCGAGATCTAAATCAGGCCCTTAGATCTTTAACCTTTTTGTCCAATTCCATTTAGGGTGCAAGAGACGTGTCCAAGCAGGCAGTCTGGAAGAAGTGAGTTGCGGCTAGGGGCTTCATTAAGATTTGCCCACTTATGTTGCATAAATGGCTTTTCACTAGTATAAGTTACTATTTTGTGTTCACAAAATGTGAAGTTGCACCTACAAGCCGATGTAACTGCAGACCTTAACAATATACCAGTCTAGTTAATAGTTTGCATGAGCAAATCTTGCAGGGGCAAAGATTTGATTTTCCAGGGAAGGGTGCCTTTGAAAGTTTGTGAACACTGGCAATCAGGCTTGTGGGTATTCAAAAAACTTTCTAAGGCACATTCCTCCCATGAATACACAGAATGAATTGTTGCTGTGAAGGACTGGGACAAATTTATATAATTTTTCATCAGAGGAAACACAATTGCACTATTGAAAAATAATAATTATAATACCCATGTGTACAGCTGCTACCTAAATGGGTGTGTACATGCCTTTGCAGGTGAATAACTTTAAAGGATTTTATTAAGGCGAGATCCCCAGCAGTACAACTGATATAGGGCCTGATTCTAACTTTGGAGGACGGTGTTAAACCGTCCCAAAAGTGGCGGATATACCACCTACCGTATTACGAGTCCATTATATCCTATGGAACTCGTAATACGGTAGGTGGTATATCCGCCACTTTTGGGACGGTTTAACACCGTCCTCCAAAGTTAGAATCAGGCCCATAGTATCTTATGTGTGTTGGGTTTGTAGTAGCACGTGTGACGTTGCTGTGGCGGATATATTAAAGAAATCGGGACTTTATGCGCTTTAGAAGAATGAGGGCTAAACACTCGCCAGAGCTCATGTATGTGCCGAGCACCTGCCATGCCTTTCGCAATCTGGTCTGAAGTAGACATGTTTGCACAAAGTGAACGTTTGATAAGCCGATATCCTGCCACTATTCAGACAACTCCAAAGTGCGGAAACACTAACTGTGAACAAGTCATAGCATTGATTCATTGAACTATAGTTAACCATTTAATCTTGAAATTGACTATTCCCTTTACCAAATACCTGAAGAGTTACTGACGGGTTATCTTTTTGATATAAACCCCCACCCGATTTTTTCCTATTTAGATTTCATTCCATTTTGAGTCAACACGTTCTTTTATGTTTTTCTGACTGGGAATTCTCGTAAATTTGTTTTAACAATCTGTATCGGATTTATCACGACTGCCCACTGAATGGGATCTCTTGTGAGCTAACGTACCTTTCACGTGTATACTGCTTTTATTTAATCAGATGTTTGGAATCTGGATTCGAAATAGGAGTCACAAATTCTGGTGATAAAAGTAAAGAAAGATATATATATGTGGTGTTTATTTATATACTGTTTGTATAGTACGAATCTAGCAAAAAAGGGAGTGGATCTATCTGATAAATGTTACAAAGAAGTGGTTTTGCAGAAACTTGTGATTCCACATAGTTCATTTGTTTGTGTAGCCTGAAAGCTACGAGTTTTTTTTTTTTTTTGAAGAGTACACTCAGTGGTTGTATTTTACAGACCGAGTGAGGATAGAAGGCTTGACTTAGATTTTTTATTGACTAGTTTTCAATCATAAACGTCATCTGTCAGGGATTAGAATACCATAAATGGTCAAACCAATACTGTAGCATATTGCAGAATTTTGTTTTTGCTGAAGAGATCACTTTCTTTGTATTTAAAGTGAAAGAGCGGGTGACTAAATATTGCCATGGTTTTACAGTCCTAACCGAATGTAATTTAGAAGATTTTGAGAACTTAGATCTTTTAGCAGGCAGTCCATATACTGCCGTTTTTAAAGTTCAAAATGTTCAGTCTAAGATAAACAAAATACTTCTCCCACGCCATTTTTAAGATGACATTTTTTTGCAGTGGAATTTTAGGAAAGAGCTTTGCCCTGAGCAGTAAAAGGGGGCAATTGTGCCCTAAACTAAAAAGACGGATAGTGCAGTGCTCTATTTGCCATCAGAATCCTGAAAAGTAAGTGAAACCTCACCTTCCTGCTGCAAATCCGTTCTGCTAATATTTAATAAAGGGTATCTCGGAAATTAAGGAATGCATCATATCCATATTGCTCCAGACACCAATAGTGATGATTTTTAACACTCGCCCAAGGGTCCTCTCCAGTCACTGTTTGCGGAGGGCTTTAATTGTAATGGGGCATTTCCATGCATTCCATTCTATTCCAACAGCCACCCCATCCTCCATTTCCTCTTTAACGAATAATATTACGGTGTCACCGCAAACACTGCCCTCATTTGGACCAACTTTGTTGTAATGTAATGTGGTGACTGCAGGGGGGCAGTGTTGGTGCCTGGTGCCCCCTCTGCCCAGCTGCAGAATGTATACCCACCATTCCAGAAGATGACTCAGTAGAAAGGATATGTTGTTAAATTGACTGTTTGGCCCTTTTTTCTCCACCTGTCCTGGCCGGGAGGAGTTACTTTTCATAAACCCTCTGCACCTGGCCTTCACCCCATGGTTCATACATTGAATTGTATGGAATAAGATCCTTTTTTGTTACTCATTGGGTTCAAGTCTTGCTCTTCTAGACTAATGGCTTTTTCACATTTAAAAAAATATTTTTATGTGAAAATACCACTTTGTAAAAATTTCAGTCCATGGAAACAAAGTGACAAGGCAATGAAAATGGACTTTACATCTTACAAAGATCAGCATGTGGATGTGTGTATGCGCTACTTGTATAGCGTGAAACTAGCCAAAGTAGCTGAGTGCTGTATAGCATTCAACGCAAAGACACAGTAGGTGAATTGGGTGGTGGCTGAGTTCTGGGAGCATATCGGCATTTCCTGCATCATTTGTGTCGTGATGTAGCAGTCTTTAAAGAGATTCATCCTAAGCTGTTTCCTAAATTGAAGCATAATTAGCGATGGTCCTGATTCTGTACATAGAAAAACAAGGCAATAGGCCTTCATCTTATTTGCACTTTTTTGCCTCCAGTCTTACGGTGTCGTTCCCACAGGTGTGCTGAAAGCCACTGGAGAGGGTGAGCTTGTCAGTCAGAGATGCCGTGGTGCTGTTCTTGATGGCTTTATAGATGATGCAGCTAGTTTTGAAGTTAGAAAGTGGGGCGCCAGTGGAGTGCCAGTGTCAAGACCGGACACTGGTACCAGCCACAAAATATTTTTGAATGAAAACTTTTCCATAATACAAATCATGAACTACTGGAAGAGTGAATAAAGGGGAAGAGGTTGAAGGAGAATACCCTTATCGATCTCAGCCACTCCAAAGGTTAATGACACCACAACACAAACAGATCTGAGTCCAGGGGTACAAAACGTGAGGGTACTCATTACACTCTAAAATGAAAGTAATAATATCATGCACACATTGTATAATAATAAGTCCTCAATAAAGAGGGTATCTTCTCAGGGTGGTCCCCACTGGATTCCATCCTCATTCTTTCAGGCTAAGGGTTGATGTTAGGGTCCATTGGCCTTTCAGGAATCATGGGTGTGTACAACATAGCCTTATTATAAGTGCTGTAGCAACATAAATCAAGCTGGACCTGGAGTCTGCTAGCATACAAATGACAGGGGTTGGCTCATTCAAATGTTTTTGACGGCAAATGATTTGATGGTTCTGACAGCAAGAGGATAGTAGACGCAAGTTCTAGGCAGCCATTACACTAATCTTGACGCACTCCTCTTCTTTAGGAAGAGCATCCACTTGAAGAGAAGTGAAAATTGTAAGCATCACCAAAAGGTTTTGTCACCTTTCACAACACAGTCTACAGTCCCACCACTCACCCTTACCATCCACCAAATGGCAGGTATAAGAAACTGGGTTATTGCTTGTGAAGGATCAGAGTCCTTCACATGTAATAAGTCTGCAACTGTCTTTTTACTGAAAAACGAATACTCCATTATTGCACTTGACTATCAGGGTTGCAAAGTCAAGCAGTACAATACTTATTCAGGGGAGATGGTGTGGGCTGGTAACCCCAGCTCGCTGGTATGCAACAACAGTACTCAATAAATTATTGTCCAGTTAGTGATGCTTCTTATAAATAGGAAAACTATTTTTATTACACAAACATCACTAAATATTACGCCTTAATTACAAATATATACAATGAAGTAAATAAAAATACCTTTGGTGACACTCTTATATCACATTACACTTCACATGGGTCCTGAATCCTATATCCACAATACCTGTTTGCTTTTACTAGATGCAATATCACAAAATAGGGGGTATCTTTATTAATAAATCAGGAATACTGACTGTCAGGTTCCACCACATTAGTAAAAGCAGTAAGATGTAACGTTCCCAATGGCATCACCATTAAAAATAATAGTGACCATACCAATATTCAATACAAGTTATAATCCACCATTCAAATCAATGAAGCTAGTACCAACATTTATTAGCATTTATTACACTGTAAAGGCTTGCATTGTCAACCACCACCCTTGTCAATAAACCATTGAATTGAAAAACATTTGTTCCAGAGTCTTTTGTTTACTTTTGCTATGCTGCTACTATATCCTTTAGGTCAAACCAAAAGGGGTACATGTACTATAGGGTTTATGTGCGAAAAGCTTCAGCTCCAAGAGTGCTTGAATCAACAGAAATACTTCTCCTGGTGTCAGGTATTTAATCCCCGTGAGACTTTAAAAAAAAAACATTTCTAAGTCACCCTTGAGAGGGCTACTGCACTTCCACAGCCCCCCCAAATACACTTTAAAAATGTTAGTGGTGCCTCTGCCCACATCTAGCCCCTAACACGGCTTATAGGGCGGTACTTCACCTGGCGACGTGCATATACAATAAGGAGCTTCCATGCTGCGGCCGTTTTACTTCCTGCTGCCTCGCTCCACCTTTGACTTTTAGTTACATGTGTTCAGGTCCCACCTGGGGCATCTACAGACATCTATCCCTAGTTTGGGCCTGCAGGAGGCCATAATTCCCCCATGTTCCTTTCTGGCTCCCCACACCTTAGCTGGACCAGTGAAGGATGCAGCAACATTCTGCTCCGTCTTCGGGCAGGAAGAAACACTCTGTCTTTGGCTCCCACCCAGAGGTGGGAGCCAGTGTCCCCTCCTCCGCCTGCACTGGCTGTGCGCAGGAGGCAGTGTTCTGGTGCCTTCCCTGGTGGGCAACACACCCAACATTGGTTTCTATTTTGTCCCAAGAGTAGGGAGTCCCCGGGGCCAAGGGTTGTTCAGAAGGGGGCCCAATGCTCACCTACCACCCCCACCCGGGAGACCAAGCTTTACATAAGGATATCTCTTGCCCCATACGGGGTGATTTTGCTGTTACTGGGCTCATTTTGTTCATGGGGGAGCACCTTGTTTCCAAATTAGATTTTCTCTTTGTGAACCTAATTTTACTGCTCACTGCGCCAGACTTGTCCAGCCAGCAAGTAGAAGTCCCTCCCTACTGCACTCCTCAGGTCCCACAGCTTCCTGGCCTCTGGAAAGGCACCTGTGTGTCAGCAGGGTGAAGGGCCAGTCCACAGAAGTGCCAGGGGAACCATCTAGGATTTCCCAGCAGGTCCATTCCCCCAACGGTTCTTCAGGGGGCATAAGAGGGGAAGACCACTGGCTCTGGAGAGACCTATCCTAAACCTGTGGGTCAGCTGGAGTTAGTCTTAAGTGGCTTCTCCTTCTAGCTGGTCATTCTTTTGCCTTTGATCTTTCATATGACCAACAACATAATAAACTTGCCACAGTTGAGGGTGGGGTGGGGCTGGTGGCAAGGGCCTGGAACCTGAATATGGCTGATCCAAGGAATTGAAAATTCTTTAAGTGCAATAAGGAGTATTGGTATGATAAAAGGGCCTGTAGCTCTCCACTCAGGATGCATATTTATCCTGAGATTGGTTTGTCACTAGAGCGTGTAGGGCCTCAGATTAACAAAATTGTATTTGGGTGCAGTTTCACCTATGTGTCATTCAGTTGAGCGCCACAGACTTTTGGTAAGTACTACAGACCTACAGTATGAATGCCCACCCAGCTCTCTAACAATCTTTGAAGGGTGCCAACAGGCTACCTGTGCACAGATACTGGACTACTCAAGATCGTAGCCTTATACACACAGTCTGCACATGTATTCACATGTAACCAGCCCTGAGCTGATTACTATTGCTGGGTGGGTAGCAACAGCCTTATTTTAAAAGGAAGACACTCAGTTTGCACTTAGCCCATTTACTGCGAATGAGAGTCAGTTGGTGAAACTCACTTACAATAATAGTCCAAAAACTAGACCGTCAAAACAAAAAAGGCCAGGTGGATTGAAAGAGAGAAACCCATTTGCAAGCACAGAAAATCCCTTGACCTGAGCTAAAATACATTTGCCTTGATCCAGTTGTCAGAATATAATCAGACTATCAAATGAGATGGAATGCCTTCACCCACCCTGAAGGTGGCATGTTTCATCACTGGGCCCCCTCCTAGCACCGGTGATGTAGATCCACGTGCGTGGAACTACCTTTTAATATGGGGTTCAAGAGATATTTTTTGTCTGCCAGAGTAAGATTGTGTGCCATACACAATGCGAGGTGCCACTGATGGTGTGGGGCAGAGGGAAGGGGGAATTCTTTTTTGTTGATCTAAGCTTCATTCTGGCTCCTGATCAGCAGGGTAAAAGCATATGTAAGGGGTTAATTCGACCCATTCTGCCAGGTCTACATGTTTCTGCCGTTAAGTACCCTCTAATGAAGAGTTAGGTCTTTCTTCATGACCAGAAGTCTTTCCCTGCTTGATTAAAGAAAAAAGATTAACTACAATGGGTAAAATGGTCTAGGATCCGGTCCCTCTATGCGTATGCCTCAAGTTTAGCAAGGATAGGTGGTACATTGTGTTTGACATTTTTCTCCCTCCAACTCCTCTTGCATGATTATGAAACCCATTTTCTACAGCAATGTTCAGGAAATCTAATGAGCATCTTCTGGATCCTCTTGCCACCATTACTCTAGCTCACTCACCCACGCCATGTGTGAACCACAAATGCTACATACACAAACACACTAAACATGCACTCTGGATGGGACTGGGTGAACTCATGGAATAGGAACTTTATACAGGGCATAGTATTCCACACATGTGACACAGATAAAAAAAAGTCTGGTCACACTACTGATCCTTACAATACAGTATGCTGCAACCACTGCCCTTGCACAAAACCTAATGACGGCGACAGGAGCTCTATATCTCAAATGAGGGCATGCTTGGCTTATCATTCCAGATCACATGAAAACTCCAGGACTCCTCTTAGTGTGGGACAGGCCTGGGCCTTTGCGCACTCGCTATTTAACGTGAAGCTAAGGCCAAAAAATAAAGTCAGGATACCAGCTACAGGCAGCCCACCACTCAAGGCAGGGGAAAATGTGAGTTTACTATGCAAGGGACATTCCAATCCCAGCAGAGGTTGTCTTTTTCTACCCAGAGCTAAGGAATGACAGTTTCCATGTATGTACATTTAGTTTTGTCCCTCTTTTAAATTCAGTGTGTCAGCACATTTTGGTTGAGGTATTTGACACAGTATTTCAACAGAGTCAATTGTTCCTTTCTTCATTAATGTATATTCCCCTTTTAACTTTCTAATATTGTGAGGTATGCCTATGACTTGAGGATTATGTAGCAATGATCTGTCAAGCACTACCAGTGTTTCCAGCTATATACTATCTTAGGTCAAGCTTGTATTTATCAAATATATATATATATATATAATTTTGATGTGAGTAAAAAAAAAATCAGCTGTTCATTCTGATTGCAGATTTTTGCTTTTTTTTTTAATGGCACTTCCTTGAATGACAAATTTTTTAGGACATAAAGAATTATAAATTGGTAACAGTGCATGACAAGGATGTATTTAATCAAGGATTGTAGAGTGAAAACAACTAGTCAATGAGAACAAAATAATGAGGAACGAGATACCAATGGTGTCACTTGTACTTTTGAGGTGAAATACATCCCCATTATTCACTTTTACACCTCCACATTTTGGTTATTCATGGCCTCCCCAAATCATATGCCCCCACTTTCACTATCTACACAGTAGTATTAGTGTAATGGGGGAGCCACAGAGAACACCACCCTCTGCAAATACACTCATCCTCTCCCAAGCTAGAAACATATATTTATTCTCCCACCAACCTTCCCAATCACCCTATGTGCCTTGCCTCCCACTTCCTGCCCAAAGCTGTGCTCTCTGCTCTCCGTGAGAGCAGAGTGCCAGCGCCTTGGTGACAGTAGCTCTGTGAGAGACACTTGTCAGTGTTGTATGTTCTTCTATTTCAGCACAGGTCAGAAGACCGCAATGCTGGCAGATAATGTGGCTGATGGTAAAGACAGCACAATTACAACACTTTCCCACCTTCTTTGGGTCTGTGGAGACCTTGGACAGGTGGGAGAAAGTGAATGAGACAATCTGCCATTCCGTTGCCGTGCTCGCATCTTCAGATAGTGTGGGGCAGCACAAATAAACAGTGCTTCACCTGGTTACATAGGGTCAGTGAAAAAAAAGATTTATTTCCCTAATGTTAAATCATTGTAGTGAATAATTGGACTTCAGCTCTGGTCCTTCAAAGTAATGGCCCTCAACGAGAGCCAATCATAACAAAACTATGTGTGACTCTGATAATAATTAAATTCATAGTATACTGATTTATTTAATGTCTGCCACTTTGTTTTCGGGATACAAGGCTGAAAATATTTGTCTAGAGATGATTGCCATATTAGACTTACTTATTAGTATGTAGAGTGAGTTTCTTGTGTCCTTTCTATGTGCACAGTTGTGTAAACTATTAAAGTTAACATTAAGGACCTGATTATGACCTTGACAGACAGGATTCTCTATCACAAACATGACAGATATCCCGCCAGCCATTTTAGATTTATATTTTAGCCACTATAGGATTTAATAGAACTTGTAATACATCGGACAGGATATCCATCACGTTTGTGATGGAGTATCCTATCGCCGCCAAGGTTGTAATCAGGCCCTAAGTTGTGTAAACCAGTACAACATTGTCCTAAGTGCCACATCTCTGCACACATTTTCCTTTCTCTCATCAGACGGGCCAAAAATTAAATGTCCAAATCAAGTTTAGGGTCAATACACAATGAAGACTGATTTGAGTCTGATTTCAGTTCCATATTTCCTCTTGCATGTTGTTCACAAACAAAGCATAAAAACAGTGCATTTTTCTTGTCAGGAACAATCTGAAATGTATGCTTACTGTGCTGCTAATCATGACAATAAAACAGCATCCTAAAAATAACCCTCACTGTATGAATGTTTCACGCTTTCAATTCCGGTTTTTATTGGAACTAAACACTTTTTATTTTTTGTTGATGTAATAGATTTTTCTTGCCTTTTTCCTAGGTGTCAAATCCGGGTGAAAGTCAAGGAGGTGCGAATCTGGTGATCTCCTATGTAAGTCATGCAGAGGGAAAGGAACTGGAGAGGAGGCAAGATGTTGGCATAGCTGTTGTTATCAAACCCTGCTATGCCAATATATTGTCATCTTTCTTGTCTGTCAGCATCTAAAGCAAAGTGAAACTGGTCAAGAAGGGACACTGGATTCTCTGTTTTTAGTTTTCCTTGGCCTGCAAAACCATAATTTGCTTTTAGTTTGACAAAACGTAATACTCATTAGATTGTCAAGTGATGCTAGGCCATTCCTCGTCTTCTGCATATCTTCTCGAATGCTTAATAACCATATACTGTTGCCTGATTTGGTTATTGATTTGCTTACAGGTAAATTTATAAAGCACCTGATTGGATTCTACTATTTAAAGCTTAAATGAATGTCCAGTAACATCATGGATGAGAATAACTGGAAACTGTTTGGCATTGTTTTCGAATTATTATTTGGTTAAATGGAATGTAAGCTGTGTAATTCTGGTTGCTAGTGAATACTGCTATGGAATTGATGTATGTTCCTAATTTAACTCCTTTTTAATAACTTTTATTATTGACATATCAGAAAGTATTTTGGTTGTATATAGAATTTACACTGTCCTGATTATAGTACACCGCATTTATTAGCCTTCTGGGTCAATGCTTTTACAAGGTGTTTTGCTCCGAATGACTGAAATATTCTTTTTTTATCTTGTTTGAGTTCTATTTTTTAAAGATTGTGTTTATTTTTATATCTCATTTTACTGGCTACTAATGTGAACCCTCTGTATTCCTAGTTGCATTAAAATGATTATCCATTATCCCATAAAACCTATTTTCTCAGCAAATAGTTTGAGTATTTGTTTTGGAGCCATGAGAGGTCCACTATTTCAATGAAGATCTAATGTGACTTCATTACAAAGAAATATAAATTCTCTTTAAATGATTTACTTTTGGGAATCAACTTTTGTTGATACATTTAAACACAAATATCCCTAACTTATATCCCTAAGGAAGTCTGGGTACAAACATGCAAGATTGACATTCCCAGTTGATATTACCCACTTCACCCTCTGGATATTAAATAATGTCACATCATAATTGTAGGGACGATTTCAGAATATGCTTATTGTGGAACGAAACACACTAGATTGTTATAGAAATCATATTTTGTGTTTGGCCTGTATGAACAGGTTGATTTTCCACCTTGCTTATTAATGTTGTATTGATGTGTGGCTAACGTAAGGGGCTATTCTGCTGTTATTACATTTGATTCTGCAGCGTATTCTAAATAAACTGTGGAAATGTATTCCACTACTTTCAAGTGTTGATACAAATTTAGCACGTTTTCATTAATTTTCAAGTTTGCCAACATGTTTTATAGTTAGAATACTGAAGTCACAGAGCTCCCTCTATGTGTGATGATGATATTACTGAGGCTGCTCTGGTTCCTCTCATCCTTGCTTGTAAATTCAAGTGATTCTGTGAAAAATGAGAGGCCTCATACATGGGCATAATGACTGAGGCTAGCTTAGCATAAACTTAAATGTTTTGTTTGAACACCTCCCAGAAGGAACACATAGCAGTGCTGGTTACCACCGATGGAGGAGTGCCTTCCCCATCAATGAACTATTGTAATGAGAGACTCATGGATGGTGTATGCCATGCCCCAAAGTTTGTATCCCTTTGCTTCATGCTCAGCCATAGGTATTGCCAGCATACAAATAACCAGTCATGTTATATACCGTTTTTCATATGCCAGTCACTAGTGTTGGCTGTCTTCACATGTTCACAACTGTTACTTGTTTTGACCTGCCCATAAACTTGTATTTGTAGTTTCACATGTCCTGTGCAGAGTCTGCCATAATCTGCATGCCACATTTACTGTGTCTCTCTGAATATCCAATAATGACTGTTTAAGTTTTTCACATGCGTACAAATGTAAACTGTACTGATTCTCCTACCTACATCACCTCTTACCTATTACCAGTGAGGAGACACCAAGAAAAGTATGTCCTAAGTGTTGTACACTACTGTTGCAGGGTAAGTGTGGTGAATCTGGGCATTAGCCAGTGATTCAAACTGCATTACACCTGCCTTGTGTTTTGCTGTATTAATGGCCCTCCACCATGCTTGTCCCAATTGGTTTTACAACCCATCCTCTCATCTTGAAACAAAGGAGTATTCTGGTACACTTATTGTTGATATAGGATTGGTTAAGAGAGCTAGATTTTTTTCTTTTCACTGGATGATCCATTTAACTTAAATTACTCATGACAAATTGTCCTGGATGTGTTTTTAGCGTATATGTACCCACAACCAATTATATTCCTAGGCAAATATATATATATATATATATATATATATATATATATATATATATATATATATATATATATATATATATATATATATATAAAATATATGTTTGCCTAGGAGTATAATATATATATAATTAGTGTCTGGGTGACATAGAAACTTTTATTAAATACCTAAGTTTAACAATAATAAAGTTGCCAGTCCCCTTCCCCAGCCTCCCCATCTTGAAACCATCCCTCAAAATCATGTAAGTATATGTTTGTGGTCTTGGTAAGAACCCACACTGCTGTTAAATGCATCCCAGAACACCAAAGGTTCCTTTGGTCTTAACAGGGCGGTTCTGCTAATGGTATCTTATTTTGCTTATGGCATCAGCTGCCAGAAGTGTCCCTTCCTGATAAGATGGCTAACGTTTTTAACCATTCTTAACAGGTGAAAATGGATCTTTTCTTATCCTTAATCATGCATTGTAATCGAGGATGGTGTAATGCCCCAAGCTGAGATATATTCCCATTTGGGTGTCTTGAAAGAATTGTCACGAAGACTACAAAACTATTGATTATGATAGGCAAATAGGTCAGTGACAAATATGGGAGCAGTTGTCTTTTATTCAACTATATTGGCTTGAGCTACACTGACATTGCCATTCACTTGGAATTGTTGGTACAACAGTGCAGTAGTGACTAACAAACCTGTGGCAGATAATGAAGAAGTGTACCTGAAGGGTTTCCATAGGCGTGATTGAGGCAAACATCGGAGTACAGATCTGAAAGGAGATGACTAATTTCCATTATAGTTTGTTTTAAGGAGCAAGAAGGCTAGCTCTCCCTGGTGATGAGGTGTCGCTGTAGAGTGCTTCCAGATTTAAACTTATAGATAAACCCTTGCCGACTGGGTTGACACATACAGCTATTCTTTAGGTTACACCAGTGGTTCCCAACCTTTTGACTTCTGTGGACCCCCACTTTATCAGTACTGGAACCCGGGGACCCCCATAATGAGTCATTTCTGAAAGCTGGGGACCTAATCTGTTAATATTATTACATTTTCTAAGCAGTCACGGACCTCCTGAGGAGGCTTTGCGGACACGCCAAGGGTATCCGGACCACAGGTTAGGAACCAATGTGTGACGCAACAACTGTGCTTTGAGCAAGAGGGCAGACTACAGACAACTGACATCTTACAGTGTGGAAAAAGCCACTTTAATGAAGCAGGTGCACATCACAAACATTTATATAACCCTAGGCAAATCGCCTTACAGAATTATCGTCCTCACTGAACATTGATATTCACCTACTGCCTAGCCTACCCTAACCCCTAATTGTCCCCTGCACAACTCTCCCAGCTTGACTACCTGTCTCTCTATACCTACTCCATATCCTGAACTAACTTTACTTCATAAAATTGTAAACCTTTAAATTACTGCTTTCTGCAAATGTAAACTTGCTCCCATCCTCCCTTCAAACTGCTTCACCCAGCCACTCGCACCTATAGCAATAAAACCAATTCAGACCATGAAACCATCTCAGCAAATTGCCCTAACTGAGGATTCTTCCTGCCCCCCACCTCCACCCCCTGCTGCTTCCATAGGGCTACATCACCGTCCTCAGCCAAACTCTTAGCGGCTCCGACGATGCTTCACACAGATGCTTTAAATATAAGTCTGTCCTGAAAGTAGACAGATGAACTCCATTGTCCATGAAGAATTGTGCCACCTCAAAACTATTTAGGATGCACTAACCTGCCCATGTTAGCTTCTCTACAAAATGTATGCCAATCCCTGTTCATTTTGTGCCTTTCTTTCTCTACGGCCACCAGTCTGTCTGCCCCTCGGCACTCTATCTTAAGGACCAATTCCAACCATAAAATAAGAGATCCTACCCAGGACTTCTTTATCTATTTCATGTCCACCTTCTTAACCTTTATTAACACCAAAACTTACTCCTTCTCTAAATCATTCTCCTCTACGTTAATTGCTAACATATATGGGCAGCCTCGCCTGCCTAGAACCCTGTTCAACAACAGCAACCACTTTTGCAAAAATGTCACCTTTTCTGCGCCATCTCACTCTTCTGTTGGGTTCTTTGAAGCCTAACTAAATCCCATAATATCTACTGCTGGCTTTCTTCTCTGCCCACTTTACAAAGGAATGTCCCACAATTCAGATGGTCATAGCCTCTCAGTCTGGGTCTGGAATGGACCCTTCCATAAAAAGCAATAAAAGCATTTAAACAGACACTGCATCATGCTTCTTCCACCTCCTGATGCACATATCTCCTGTAACAATCTGATGGCCACCTCCACATCCTGTTCTTAGACTAGGACAGGAAATTTCGCTCTGTCACTGCCTCTATTCCTAATCCATGCATCCTGCAGTCAGCTGCAGGCGGCCCCAAATGTGCTAGGTCCTTACGCAACACTGCCAACAACTGAAATGCTGTCACTTCTGACCCATTTTGATGCTGAAAAAGCTTACTTGACGTTCTCCTTTCATGCTGTTGAAACCTATGACACCAATGCACAGTGTAGAAATGACGCATCAGTTACACCTCCAACTACACTCTTTTCTTATAGCCCTTTGGTTAGTTTTTAATTGTCTAAGATGAATCATTACACTGACCTCATATATCTGCATGTTAATCCAGTCAAATCCTCCACCTTCGTTTCCCTGCAGCAACTCATACCCCGAAAACTTGGAAATACATCCAGCTCATTAACAACAAAAACAAGATTGCCTCCTGTTCACTGTGAAACCTCTAGTGTAAAGCACCCACCACTCTGCACAGAACTGACTACACTAAAGGCTTTCTCATCCACCTCTTTTTCCTTTCAACCTTGCACAACCTTCCAAAAACAGTTTTCCCAGCTGCAAGCATCCTAGGTGTTTTTCCAAAGCAACTTAATGAGAAAAGCCATGCCTGTCAACTTACCCACTATTGTACCCCTTGACCAACCTTTCTCAATCATGTCCTTGATAAAGTGTGTGGAGTCTGTTCAATGTATTAGAAATCAAGCCTGTGTTAGCATAAGGCAATTTTAAGCCTTCTTCCATTTTGAATGTGACATTGTAGTACACCACATGATCACCGCTGGTATTTCCCTTGCTGTAATAAGGAATTCTGAGCTTTTACAGTGCAAGGCTGAAGCTTTCCCATTAACTCTGAATGTGATGCACTTAACCAAGGACAGCTTGCCTGTACCAGGCCGTGTTACATACTTTGCATCATCTCATGTTATCTGAATCAATCCTGAGAACTACTGAATTTAGTGTAATAGTACTATGAGAAAGTAGTTAAATGTATTGTTTAGTGTTTCTTTTCGCTCATTCCCCAAAGGGGCGCTTCCTGAAAACCATGTTTGTGTGTAGTGAATATATGGAATCCTTTTTCCAAAGTTCTGTAAAAGGCTTGCATTTTCACTGTTAGGAGCGCCGTGTTTTCCTACTTTTATTTTTAAAAGCGGAAAGATACTGACGATAGTTCTTGTTATGAGTGACTGGCCACACTGTACTTCACAAATGTCAGACCAGCTGCTAAGCAGATAGACTCCATTAGATTCCCAAAATACAGGCATATGTTAACATACATTTGTGTATAATGTTAATATTTACCTGTGGATGTTTTGCATTTGTTTATATTGCTAAAGCACAACATGCATATCATTGTAAGAGTACATGTTTATCAGTTAAATAAATATGGAAATATACCATTTTGCGACTCCATTTGGTCTCAAAGCACAAAACAAATATGGATACATACCAATAAAATGGCCCAAAAAATAAGTATGGATAAATACATAAGGAAATGTTAAATAAATACCATAACACCGGGAGCCCTAATTATGATATATTTGCCTCTCTGCTAACCTGTTAAATGTCGTGCTTGTGTAGTATGTTCTTACATTCTTTAAATAAACTTTTCAACTTTATCCTGTATCTGTCATTCTTATTGAGAAAGTTACAGCTTAATTCTAAAGCGAAAGATCTATCAAATTAGATAAGGCTCCACATTAGGAGCACCAAAGTCCAATAGGAACTACAATGTTCACAGACCAAGCAGCTGGCACACATTGGGTAAGCAAATGAGAGACACCTTCCAAACTTGTCCATTTGTCCTCCTTGAAGATCGTGCTGGGAAAACCCACTAACAACTGCAAAATTATTTCCCACCTATCTGTCATTGCTCATCTTGCATTGGCGTTTTCTTCTTGACCTTGCAAATGAGACAAAGTGTCCACTGTGTTACTATCAGTTCCTGGAACATGTTGTGCTATGAACACTTTGTTAACACTGGTACAGATGTTGGGCTGTTTGAATAGTAACAAACGGTCAGCAAGGGACTCAGTCTGAACCACTGCCATATTCTCTACATTGAACAGTACTTTCTTATTGGCAAACTCATTGCTACACAAAACCAAAGCAACCACCAACAGAAAAAACTACAGAATAGCAACATTCCTCCTTCCATGTTTCTACTCATCCGGCTACTGTTCTGCACTCCAGTTTCCTTGCCAGTATAAACCATACCTTTCACCTCCAGCAGCATCCACAAATACCTAAATACTCCACTGTGCCTGCTCCCTCAGCCCCCTCAGTGAAATACCGTTGAACTGTTCCTAAAACGAGCCCCACATCCTCTAGTCTTTTTTTACACCTATGGCTAATTTTAGCCTATGATGCGGGATTGACAAGCTGATTAATGCCAACTGAAGTCTCCTGAAATAGGTCCTACACCTCCTACCCACTCTGCATGCAAAATTCAAATGCCTTAACAGTACTTGCACATCCCACAATTTGATACAATGCTGGTGACGAAAAAGAAACTCCATTAGTATCATCATCACAATTTTTTTGTCCTTGGGCAGCCATGCCTTCATTTTAACTGTCAATTTCAATACTCAAATGTCATCACTGTGTGCAGCCCTACCATCTTCCCAGCCACCAAGGGAACATCTATGTCCTCCATGAGGTCCTTTAAAACTAGCCAGCATCAGCTTGCAGTCTGTGGAGCTAGGTTTTCTCTCAGAACAGAAGTCATCTAGGTAGTGCATCATTGTTGTGTGACCCTTCAAAATAAATCAATAAACATGAAAAGCCATTGCAAAAATGAACTAAACCTCCTAAATTGGATGCATGATACAGAATACCCATCAGCAAAGCTTTGTCCATGTATCATTGTCTGTTAAACTGTATGCCTTGTAACCTAAAATCTGTTGGCCTCAACAGAAACTGGTGGAATGCTGACTTAATATCACTATTTGCCAGGTATACCCCTCCTCCACTTTGTTTGCCATGTGAATGGCTACGTCTACATAAGACTATAAGACTGAGGACAACTCGCCTGAAATAGTCATCCACTGACTCAGGATTTATCGTGTCCTGAAGGGCAGTTAGCATGAACTGCCACTTCTCTTTCTTTCAGACCACCCTGATAGACAACTCTATCAGCCTGTCCAAACTGCCACTCTTCAAATGGGCCCTCCATTCTGCCTTCCTGCAACTCCTTCTCCATTTTCTCTCTCACCATCTGGGAATATTCTTTGACAAATGTAGGGGTCTTTGGCTACCTCCTGCACTGCGGCTCTGTATATCACAGGTTGAAACTATTCTGAAACCCCTCCTACAGTAACCTAGCGTCTTCTTGCCCCCCCCATACCATTGCAGCCAGAATGCCAACCTACGCAGTATAACTAATGTATAAGCCTTTGCCCACAGGCCTCTGCACTTCTCTGCATCCACCTCTCAGAGCCTGTTGTTGCTAAACCCCTCTTTTCATTCCCTGTGGTCCACCTGCATCCCTCCACAATATATAAGTGAGTGATTTGCTGCACACTTGGAACACTTGTATTTGAGCTTGCTGTAAAAGCCTCTGTTGAAAGCCTAATGTTCTTCTCCCTGTCCCACTTGTCCTCTACACATAGCTCCCACTCTTCCCTGGGTAGGATGCCCCTGAAAGGGCCAATGCACTATTGACAGCAGTCGTTAATCATCATAACTATGAGGGCTGATCAAGCGGACCCCATCATGTGTAACCACAGGTTATAATCTAATTCCACCATTCACCCTCTGCATTCTTTGCTAGTTGTGCCCCAAATTCCTCATCATACCTTACCCAGCCACAAGCCTCAAATAGTATTTAAACAGGGTGATGCAGCGCTCTGATAATTTCTCATAGTAGGCACTGGCTTGTATTAAAAGTGCCACTGTCCAATTCTCAGTTCTTACGGGAACTCTATGCCTTTTTGCCAATTTGTATTCCTCTTCTTTATATCTGGCCTTCACTCCTTCTTCCATGTACTCGCCCTTCCATATCCTTTCTCTCATGGATTTCATAAGATTAGACCCAAAAGACTTCATAATGCCCCATATATGGTAGCTTTTTAACTTTAAGTTCTTTACTCGTCTTAATTTCTCCTTGGCTTCATCTTTTTCTTTGTCTTTTGTGACTCCCCCCTTGTTCACCTCACTTTCCCTGTGGCTCCTTCTCCACCCCATCTTCTCCTTGTCTCCTTCTGCAACGTTTCCTTCTTTCTGTCCCTTTGTTTGCCTGTCTAAATTCTCTAACCCCATTTCTTGTCAAACATGTGTGTCCCCCTCTGTAATTGCACCGACATTTAGGCAGCATCTGATCTCTCTGTCTGCACCCCTTTAGAGACCATAACAGGTAATCCATTCTCCTTGCCCAGCTTATCTTCAACATTTACATGGACCCACTTGCGTCCATTGTCAGGAACCACGGATTGAACATTGTTTCCTATGCCACGACACCCAACTGATCATCTCACTGACCGAAAACCCTACCACTGGCAAGAAGAATTTCCACAATGGAATGAAAGCTGTCATCGCCTGGATAAAGGAGAGCTGCCTCAAGCTTAACTCTGATAAGACAGAGATTCTCATCCTGGGACCCTCCACATCAGCCTGGGACTACTCCTGGTGGCCTGCTACCCTCCACATCAGACTGGGACTACTCCTGGTGGCCTGCTACCCTCCACATCAGCCTGGGACAACTTCTGGTGGCCTGCTACCCTCAGCATCCCCCCATCCCAACAAACTACGCATGCAACCATGGCTTCATCCTGGATTCATCGCTCACCCTCTCCTTTGCATCCTCCTGTTTCCATACACTCCAAATTCTCTGTAAGATATTCAGATGGATCCCAAACGTTGCAAGATGGTAACCCACGCCCTGGTGCTCAGAAGACTCGACTATGGCAACACCCTCTACACAGGCACCACCCAGAAGAACCTGAAGAAACTACAGCACATCCAAAACGCCTCCCCCAGACTCATCCTGGCTATACCCTGCTGCAAACCCATCACAAGACACCTAGGGGACCTCCACTGGCTCCCCCTTGAGAAAGGGATTAACTTCAAACTCCTCGTCCACTTATACAAGGCTCTCCATGACCTAGGACCGACCTACCTCAACCATTGCATCACCTTCTACTTTCCCGCCAGACCTATCATCTTTGCTTAAAATGCACTAGCCACTGTACCTGCATAAGGAAGACCTTTGCCCCCAGCTGACCCCTCCCCCCCTCCTACCTCATATGGTGGCCGCTGCGCAACAGTGGTAGCGACCCTTGACCCAAGGGTATGTCGCTCCCGCTGCAGCTCCTCCAGGTTCCTGAGTTCCTGAGACCCACCTCACAGTAAGTACCCCCCACCTCCCAGCCCTTCGCCCCTGCCCCGCGCTACTCACCCTCTCTCCTGCTTCTTTTCTTCTGTTCTTCCTCCTCACTCCTCGTCTGTAATCTTCTTCTGTACTCTTCTTCTCCCCGTCTTCTCTCTTCTTCTGTGTGCTTCTCTGCCTCTCCTGTCGCCTCTCTTCTTCTTCATCTTCTTCTGAGGTCTTCTGCCTGTCTTCTGCCTTCTGTTCCTCGTCTTCCGTATCTTCATCTGTGATCTTCTGCTCTTCTGTGATCTTCTGCTCTTCTGTGTTCTTCTGGTCTCCTGCTCTTCTGTTCTTCCGGTCCTCTGTTCTCCTGTTCTTCTGTTCTTCCGGTCCTCTGTTCTCCTGTTCTTCTGTTCTTCCGGTCTTCTGTTCTTCTGTTCTTCCGGTCTTCTGTTCTTCTGTTCTTCTGTCTTCTGTTCTTCTGTTCTTCTGTCTTCTGTCTTCTATCTTCTGCCTTCGGCTCTTCTGCCTCCTCCGCCTTCTTCTCCCCGCGCCTGCCCTCCTGCTCCTGCCTCATCCCCCTCCCTCACTCGCCTCCCCCTCTCTATCACCCCTATCTAACCCGTTCGCTATCTACCTCCCTCACTCCTCCTATCTCTCTATCTCTCTATCTCACTATCTCACTATCTAACTCCCTCACTCTCCACCTCCTCCTATCTACCTATCTCTCTATCTATCTATTTCCCTATCTATCGATTTCTCTATCTATCTATTTTCTCTATCTATTTCTCTATCTCTCCCCCTTCCCGCCACCCCCTCTATTACCTATCTTCCTATCCTCTCACTCTACCTCTCACCCTCACCCACCTCTACAACCCCCCCTCCCCTATCTTCACAACCCTACTCCTATCTCTCTCCCTAATCTCCTAAACCTCCTAACCCTCCCCCCCCTCCACCCTTAAACCCCCCTCCCCCAGCTCTTCTCACTCTACCTGTCCCCCATCCCTCGCGCTTTCCCGCCGCGACCTCCTGCACGCCCCCGCCCCCCAGCTCCCATTCGCCCCCAGCTGACCCCTCCCCCCCTCCTACCTCATATGGCAGCCGCTGCGCGACCGCATCGCTGGTGCGCCGGAGGCAAGCCCGTCTGTGCCCGTCCGCGCCCGGCCCGCACCCAGCGCCACGACCCCTGGTCCCCAGCTCTCCCAAGCCCCGCTGACCCGCTACGACCCCTCCACCTTCCACGCCCTCAACCCAGGGCACTCCAACACCTGCTTCCAAGCTCACCCCAAACGCACCCATGGACTCTTCGCCTGCAACTCCTGCAAACGCATCTTCCACCACGCAACTACCACGACCACAAGCCCACGCGCCATCAACCACCTTAAGTGCATCCTGGTCAACGCTCGTTCCGTCCACAAGCACGCCGTTGAACTCTGGGACCTCCTGGACTCCACAGCACCGGACGTCGCCTTCATCACGGAGACCTGGATGAACGCCTCCTCTGCTCCAGACATCGCCACCGCCATCCCCGAAGGCTACAAGATCTCCAGAAAAGACCGCACCAACCAAGCAGGAGGAGGTATCGCCATCGTCTTCAAAGACTCCATCAGCGTCACCACCTCCACCGAAGACACCCCTCTCGCCGCTGAACACCTGCATTTTCAGATTCGCACTGACCCGAGGACCACCCTCAGAGGATCCCTCGTCTACCGTCCTCCCGGACCGCGCGCCCCTTTCAGCAACGCCATCGCCGACTTCATCTCCCCGCACGCCCTCGCCTCACCGGACTATATCCTCCTAGGCGACCTCAACTTCCATCTGGAACAAAACAACGACCCCAACACCACCACCCTGCTCGACAACCTCGCCAACCTCGGCCTCAAACAACTGGTGAACACCGCCACCCACATCGCCGGACACACGCTCGACCCTATCTTTTCCGCCAGCAGACACATCTTCTTCAGCCACACCTCTGCTCTACACTGGACCGACCACAGCTGTGTCCACTTCACATTCCGACGCGAGACCCGCCACCTCCGCACTCAACCCATCCCTCGTCGACAGTGGAACAAGATCCCTGAAGAGCAACTCTTCTCCGCAGTCGCCGCCAACCAACCCACCCTCACCACCGACCCCGACGACGCAGCCCTCAGCCTCACAAACTGGGGCCCGTATTTATACTTTTTGACGCTAAACTGCGCTAACGCAGTTTAGCGTCAAAACATTTTGCGCCGGCTAACGCCATTCTGAAGCGCCATGCGGGTGCCGTATTTATTGAATGGCGTTAGCCGGCGCAAGCAGACCGGCGCTGCCTGGTGTGCGTGGAAAAAAACCACGTACACCAGGCAGTGCCGGCGTTGGGAAAAATGGCGTTAGGGCGTCTTAAAATGGCGCAAGTCAGGTTGACGCTAAAAAATCGTCTTAACCCGATTTGGGCCATTTGAAACGACGCCCAGACGCCATTTACATGACTCCTGTCTTAGTAAAGACAGGAGTCATGCCCCCTTGCCCAATGGCCATGCCCAGGGGACTTATGTCCCCTGGGCATGGTCATTGGGCATAGTGGCATGTAGGGGGGCACAAATAAGGCCCCCCTATGCCACCCAAAAAAAAAAAAAAAACAATGTATACTTACCTGAACTTACCTGAATGTCCCTGGGATGGGTCCCTCCATCCTTGGGTGTCCTCCTGGGGTGGGCAAGGGTGGCAGGGGGGGACCCAGGCGTTAAAAAGTGGCGCAAATGCGGGGTTTTTTGACCCGACCACTCCCGGGCGTGATTTTTGCCCGGGAGTATAAATACGACGCATTTGCGTCGCCGTAATTTTTTTAGATGGGAACGCATTCCTTGCATCTCATTAACGCAAGGAAGGCGTTCACGCAAAAAAATGACGCTATTTGCCCATACTTTGGCGCTAGACGCGTCTAACGCCAAAGTATAAATATGGCGTTAGTTTTGCGCCGAAAAAAACGACGCTAATTCGGCGCAAACGGAGTATAAATATGCCCCTGGATCTCCAACTGCGCAGACAACCTTGCTCCCCTCAAACGCACGCATCGACAGACCAACACCAAAAAACCTATCTGGTTCTCTGACACCCTCAAAGAATCAAAGAAAACTTGTCGCGCCCTCGAGAAGGCCTGGCGCAAGGACCACACCGCTGACAACATGACCGCCCTCAAGAACGCTACCCACGAACACCACCACCTGATCCGAGCTGCTAAAAGGAACTTTTTCACCGAAAGACTGGACAAAAACAGCCACAACAGCAGAGAACTCTTCAGCATCGTCAAGGAGTTCTCCAACCCCAACGCCGTCACGCCCTCACAGGATTTGTGCGAATCCCTCGCCACCTTCTTCCATCGCAAGATCAGCGACCTCCACCACAGCTTCGGACACCAGACCCAACCAAACACCACCGAATCCGCACCCCCGGCCATCACCCTCAACAACTGGACCACATCAACACTGAAGAAACCAAATCCACCATGAACTCTATCCACTCTGGCGCCCCTTCGGACCCCTGCCCTCACTTCATCTTTACCAAAGCCGACGACATCATCGCCCCACACCTCCAGACCATCATCAACTCTTCTTTTTCTTCTGCTACCTTCCCCGAATGCTGGAAACACGCCGAAGTCAACGCCCTACTAAAGAAACCTACGGCTGACCCGAGCGACCTGAAAAACTTCCGCCCCTTCTCTCTTCTGCCTTTCCCAGCCAAGGTAATAGAGAAGACCGTCAACAAACAGCTGACCACCTTCCTGGAAGACAACAACCTGCTCGACCCTTCACAAACCGGATTCCGAACCAACCACAGCATGGAAACCGCCCTCATCTCAGTCACAGACGACATCAGAACCCTGATGGACAACGGTGAAACAGTCGCCCTCATTCTCCTCGACCTCTCGGCTGCCTTTGACACCGTCTGTCACCGCACCCTAATCACCCGCCTCCGCTCCACCGGGATCCAAGGCCAGGCCCTGGACTGGATCGCCTCCTTCCTCTCAAACCGTTCCCAAAGAGTTTACCTCCCTCCGTTTCGCTCAGAACCCACCGAGATCATCTGCGGCGTACCTCAAGGCTCATCGCTCAGCCCGACACTCTTCAATGTCTACATGAGCCCCCTCGCCAACATCGTATGCAAGCACGACATCATCATCACCTCCTACGCCGACGACACCCAACTTATACTCTCCCTCAGCAAGGACCCCGCCAGCGCCAAGACCAACCTACAAGAGGGTATGAAGGAAGTCGCAGACTGAATGAGGCTCAGCCGCCTAAAGCTGAACTCTGAAAAAACGGAAGTCCTCATCCTCGGCAACACCCCGTCTGCCTGGGACGACTCCTGGTGGCCCACGGCCCTCGGCACCGCACCGACCCCCACAGACCACGCCCGCAACCTCGGCTTCATCTTGGACCCTCTTCTCACCATGACCAAGCAAGTCAACGCCGTGTCCTCCGCCTGCTTCCTCACCCTCCGCATGCTCCGCAAGATCTTCCGCTGGATCCCCGCCGACACTAGAAAAACCGTGACCCACGCCCTCGTCACGAGCCGCCTGGACTACGGCAAAACCCTCTACGCTGGGACCACCGCCAAACTCCAAAAACGCCTGCAACGTATTCAAAACACCTCGGCCCGCCTCATCTTTGACGTCCCCCGCAACAGCCACATCTCCGCACACCTGAGACACCTGCATTGGCTCCCAGTCAGCAAAAGGATCAGCTTCCGACTTCTCACCCACGCACACAAAGCCCTCCACAACAAGGGACCGGAATACCTCAACCGTCGCCTCAGCTTCTACGCCCCCACCCGTCTCCTCCGTTCCTCTGGCCTCGCGCTCGCGCTCGCTGCCGTACCTCGCATCCGCCGCTCCACGGCGGGTGGGAGGTCCTTCTCCTTCCTGGCAGCCAAGACCTGGAACACCCTCCCCGCCAGCCTCAGGACCACCCAGCATTCCGGAGACTCCTCAAAACCTGGCTTTTCGAGCAGCAGTAACCCCCCCTTCCCCCTAGCGCCTTGAGACCCGCACGGGTGAGTAGCGCGCTTTATAACTGTTAATGATTTGATTTGATTTGATTTGGATGGAGGAAGATCCTTTGCCTACCTCACGGCAAAGAGCTGGAACACCTTGGTTCTTCACCTCATGCAGTCACCATCCTTACTTCAATTCAGGAAGGACCATAGGACTGGGCTCTTTGACTGCAGCACATAGGAACAACCCCCCTACCCCCCACCTTACCCCCGTGCCTTGAGACCCTTACGGGTGAGTAGTGTGCTTTTCCGGAAAGACACTAAGAGGAGTCTGCTTACTATCTTCCCCCATCTTCCTCCTGCCGTTGCCTCGTGGCACTATTGCCACTCTGAACATTATATGGATGAAGCTGTGGCAGTCAACTCTTTTTCTGCTTCACCCTTCTCATAATCCAGCACAAATTCCTCATAGCTTCGTCCCTCACTCGGGCCGGCTTTAGCGCTGGTGGCGCAATAATCATTTTTGGCACCCCCTCCTAGGATTCCCTCACTGCCACCATAGCCCCACTCTCAAATGCATATTTGTTTTAAAGCACTGGTAGAGGATGACTTTACTAATTTGTTTTCATGAATCTGTTTATTGACATTTTATCACAACATTGCATCATAATTATAAACCATCAACATTTTAACATAATGCATTGGGCAGCATCATTATCGCTAAATACCACTCTGCTGGATAATAACATGATAGTGCAATATACTATGCAACGTAGCCTGCAACAGCCCAGGTTTTTGGCTCGTCTTCTGAACCATCTGTGAATTGGGTCCAGCAGTACATTCTCGTTTGGAATACCCTACTAGTCTCAGCCTAGTTTACAGCTGCGGCCTGAAAGGATAATAATATGCCTAACACCGTTTAGTGAATGCGTCACTTGACAACACCCATTTTTGCACCATTACTCCCATCACAGATTTGCAGCTCGAGTGTCATTGCTGAGAAGGCAGATGCTATAAACTTTTTATAAACTAACTGTGGAAACAATAACAACTGCTGGTTGCTGACATCTATACAATTATTTCCCATACAATCACTTCCCGATCGAGCTGAAGACTAATCTGCATCAATCCGGCTTGCCAGTAGAGGGGCTGAGCCGGGCGCCAAGTCCAGAAAACTGTGCCTTTCCGTCTTCCAGTGTTGCGGCAAATCTCGCTAGCTCACACACATATTCCTCCAACGCAGCACACCACACCTTTAATGGACTCTCATTCGCGCTAGTCTGAACCTCCCTCCTCTGGGTCCCCGCTCATGCTCCGCAGTCGCAACATCAGCTCCTCCCAACCGGTCGACAAAGGAAATTGGCGCAGCCCCAACACCTCCTCCCTCTTCAGTGCTGTACCCTCTGCCCCTGCCCATACCTTGAGAGAGCGTCTCCAAGCCTGCACCGGCGGGGATCCGGTGATTTCCACCTACGAGTCACCAGTCGCTTTGCCACAATAAGTCCCAGGTCCATGAAGCGCACCTTTGCTCTGTGCCGCTTACTTCTAGGGAATAACCCCAGTATACAAGCCTCCCAGGTGAAAGGGACCCGCCGAGCTGTGCAGTCAGACAAATTGTCGATTACCACCCTCCAGTAGGAGCACAAACTAGGTCAGGACCACACCATGTGCGGCGGGCAAAGTATTTATTCACACGGGCTGGTGTAAGGTAGGCTCTGTGAACTATGTAGAACTGAATTAGGCGAAACCTGGAATTACGGGGTATGTTAAGGTGGCCTGAAAGCACTAACTTCCACTGCGCCTATGCGATTGGACCGCCCACATCCTCCCCCAGGCTGCACGCACCGCGTCACTCTCCAGGGTAGTGTGAGTTTGCAACGCATCTGCAAGCCAGCTAATCAAACGTTGACCCCGACCCATCACCTGTAAGTATTGAATCAGCAGATGAGTGGGGGGAGCCACCGAGATATTTCCCCATCCGGACCTCAGGGCCCGCAACAAGGAACTGTACAGTAGGAACTGACCAGGCAGCAACCCCAGTTCAGGAAGCCTAGTGAACGGGAGCAGCTGACCCTCCTCGTAAAGATCGCCCAATGTACACAGTTCCACTTCGTGCCACACGCGTAATTCTGAGTCCGACGTGACCCTAGGACCCTGTGGTATGCCTGACAGTGCCAGGGCTGGCGCAAATGGGACCACCAGCCCGTGAACCGGAGAGATCTACGGAAACATCTATAGGCTACCTTGAGGAACAGCTGTCGCGGAGTCGGCGCACGTGTAAGCGGATGGAATAAGTGCAGAATCTGCAGCAGTGACCAGGGACCCCGCTCCAATGCCGTGTCAGCGAGCTGGGCACCCGCCAGCCACCTGGATACCCATTGAAGCTGGGCTGCCAGGTAGTAGTGCTCCAAATTAGGGACTGCTAGTCTGCACCTGTCGGGCTGTAGGTACAACTTCTTTAGGGCAACTCTGCATCAGCTGCCGTTCCAGATAAAGTCTCTCAGCCCCGTCTCCAGGGCTCTAAAGAAACCAGGGGGAACATAGTGCGGAAGGTTGGGAAAAAAGTACAAAAGGCGCGGCAGGCCTACCATCTTCAAGAGTGCTATGCTGCCCGCCACTGACAGTGGCAGCGTCCTTCAAAATGACATTTGAGATCTGACCGAAGACACTGCTCTTGTGAGGTTGCCATCAATCAGATCCTCCTTGCGATGGTAGATTCGGATGCCCAGATATCGGAACGTGCATGACTGCCACGGAACAGGACTCCCAGCCAGACTAAGCTCCGGATCTGAGAGCCCTGGATCAAATGGGAAGAGGCATGACTTAGACCAATTGATCTTGAGGCCGGATATCATCGCAAAGCGTTGCAGCAGCAACCCAACCTCCGACGGGAACTGCGTGACATCTCTAAAGTACAGAAGGAGGTTGTCAGCATACAACAACACTATGTGCAGGCCGTCCCCTAGGATGATACCCCAGTCATTCCCTGCTCTATGCAGGGCCGCCACCAGAGGCTCCATGGCGAGTGAAAACAACAACGGTGAAAGAGGGCAGCCCTGCCTCGTGCCCCTGCACACTCGGATCGGCTCCGATATCACGGACCCCAGCTTCACCCGGACCTGCGGTTTGGTGTATAACAGTTTAACCAGGCGCATGAAGGATGGTCCCATACCAAACCGCTGCAACACCCTAAACAGGTAGGGCCATTCTAAGGAGTCAAAGGCCTTCTCCAAATCTAGGACAAGGCAACCCGCCCGCGGCCAATCCCGCCTCGTGTACTGCATGACCCGGAACAACCTTCTAATATTGTGTGAAGTGTCTCTCGCCGGCGCAAACCCAGGTTGGTCACTGGGCGGCTGCGAAAGTTCAGTGTCCGACTCTGACGCCAGCGGGGATGCGCTGATAACCGCAGCAGAGTGAATCGTTACCCTTCTCTCTTGTATTAATTGCTCCAAGTCTGGCGCACACGCCACAGGACCAGTACGCATTTCACCTCTCCTCCGGACACGTCTGGTCCGGCTGCGCTTGCTTTGAGGCACAATTTGCTCTACAGCGCTACCCGAGGCCAGGCCCGATGACTCAAGCCACTCCCAGGCCGCCTCAGGTGTAGCAAAGAAATGCGACTTGTTCTCCGCCACGACACGCAGCTTGGCAGGGAATAGCAAAGAGTAATTTAAGCCTAGGGATCTGAGCTTATGCTTCAAAGGCAGGTAGGAGGCCCAGTCCTTCTGTACCGCTAGGGTATAGTCCAGGAATAGTAAGATCTGCGCACCATCCACCCGAGGAGGTGAGGCGGCCCTCACAGTTTGCAGTATAACGTCTCTGTCTGCGTAGTGGAGGAGGCGGATAATAAATGGACGAGGAGCACTCCCCGGTGGTCTCAGCCGCGTGGGAATCCGATGGGCACGCTCCACAGAGAAGAAGGGAGTAAGCCCATCCGCCGGCACCAGCCCCCGCAGCCAATTCTCCGAGTATGCCACTGGATTCTGACCCTCGGCACCCTCCGGCAAGCCAACCACTCGAATATTGTTTCTCCTGGAGCGTCCCTCTGCATCCTCCACCCGATGCTCCAACTCCGCTACCCGGGCCTGCACATCCTCCATCTCCGATTTCAGTCGGGAGGCTGTCGGCATCAGTTCATCCACTTTTGCCTCGATCTCGCCAGTTTTGTCTACCAGCTTGCGATGGTCGGCATGCAGCAGGACAAGGTCCCTTGCCACCTTGTCTATCTTGGCTTCCAGCGATGTACGGGCACGCTCCAGCGAATCTCCAATGCGCTCTACTGCAGCAAGAATTGCATCTAGTTTCTGGCTGTCCTGTACCACTGAGTCCTGCGATCTCCTGGCTCCGGCACCAGAGCGCAAACGCCCCGTCCCGGCCATGCTCCAGGTCACATGGAGCCTCCACCTGCTCCCAAGACTCCACTCACCGCCCCGCCGCCCGCTGTATCCGTTCCGTACCTTTAATCAGCCTCAGTTGGGGCAAAAGGACCAAGCGGGTAACCTGCCACCGAGGGAGCACAACCTGACGCCAGTCAGGACAGCCAGCGACTGCTTCCAACTCCACGCCACCGACCCTTAGCTGCAGTTGGCTCCGCAAGGAACAGCACCTAGCGCGGTCCCCCACGTGGCGTCCTGGTTATTGACAAATAGCTGGCCGCAAAGGTCTCCACAGATCTTCCTCCCACGCAGACACCCAAGATAATGGGACAGGCCAGGCCCGCTTGCCGGGGGCACCAGCTCGCCACCACTCGGCAGCAGGAGCAGCCCGGCCAATTGTCCCCTCACCTCCAGGCTCCCGCCACTCCCTCCGGCCTTTCGGGTCCCACTAACAGCCCACGAGTTCCCGGCAGGCCAGTCAAATCCAAAGTGGGCACAGATGTAAATCGGCAGCTCCCCCCAGGCCCGACAATGCCCTGATCACCCCTCTCCAGCAACTCTTGCAATGCGCCCCAAAATGGGACGCCAGTCCACTGGGGGGTGCCTTCCCCCCACTGTCGCCGCAACCAGGTTCCATCCAGATGCCGCCGGGGCCTCGCCAGCTCCCAGGAGGGCCCGCAGGTCCAGCCTGGGCCCACCACCTGCCCCTAGGAGGCCCGCACAGACCTCTCGTCCCCGCCGCACTCTTCGTCCCACGGGGCGTCTCCTTACCTCCCCGGGGAGCATCGACCGCAGGAGGATCGCATCGCAAGGGCGCCCCGGCTCAGGGATCCGGCCCCCAGCGCACGCTGCGCCACTTCGCGCGGCCGCGCCACCCCGCAGCCCAGAACAGCAGGCCCGACACATGCGGCCGCAGCCCAGCTCCACCGCAGGCCACCACAGAAGGTCCGTTCTTGGCCCGACAGGCTTCAGGGCCACCCGGGCTCTGGTCCAACCGCCTGCAGGGCAACCCGGCTCCTCCGTCCCCTCAAATGGTGGCGGATAAGCCGGGCGCGCCGCGGAGCTCTAGCAGCTCACGTCCGCCATGTTCGACGGTTTGGCCACTCCCCCCCAGAGGATGACTTCACTAATAAGAGTGTATATCTACCCAAACTAACCATCTCAGAAATATTAGGAATAGATAATGAAAGACTGGGGGAAAAAACATCCTAACCTATTTTATGCAGTTTTTGTGCAAACTCTGACAGTTTGTAACAGTCACATTTCTGTATTAGCGTTGTATCTTATGAACTGCGTATCTTTGTGACAAAAGTAATAATCCACTCAGCTATCTACATAAAATACAGATATGTGATTCTCACAGCATGCATTCTTTCCAGCAGACATAGCAACCCTCTGCTCTAATTTATGGTGAGTCAAAACTGTCACTAGACAAAACTCGGATCTCTCTCTAGCAGAAATATTTATCACAAGACTTATCTTGACATTTTTCTTGCTGACTGAAGGCTGTATGCACAAAGAACTCTGCAGCAGGTGCTTGTAAATTGTGGGTTATTGCTAAACACATTGCCCCTCTAAAGTCAGAGCCCCTCTCCCCAGGTCAGTGCCCAGTGCAGTTGCACCAGTTGCACTGCCCCAAGGCTAGCCCTGCCCTCAAACTTTGTAGACCACTCAACCCTGCCACTTCAGCTTCAATAGATACTCTTACCCCAGCAGTCATGTGGTGGCTGCCACTCTGCTATTCTCTGTTAGGCCCCACCAAAAAAGCCCCTCACTGTCCCCAGTGAGACTCCACCATATCTTCCCTAGCTTACTTTGTTGTTGTTCACCGGCTGTCTGAGACCAAACCCTCTCTGCATCTCGGGTGTCTGAACCACACAGGACACTTCTGTGCCTCGATCGATGTCTGTTGCTGCAACTGAACCACCAGTGATAAGGTCTGATGTGCTGTGCCTCATCCCTTCCCTCTATCTACCTTCCCCCTTTACCTGACACCCAAACCCCTACCAGCCTTGTCCACCCAAGTATCCCTTTGTCCTCTGCCCACCTTTTTCCACCAGTGCTTACTCAACCATCCCTTCATAAATCCCAGCCCACTCAATCTGCTCCTCGCTGACCACCGTTCTGCTGCTATGGTACCCCAGCACAAAGGGATGGTGTCCCTACCTCCCCAATTTCTAGCATGTACCTTAAGTGGGTTCTACGCCACCTCCCTCAATGCATCCTCAACACCACCTCTTGCTCTCAGCCACCCACTGCAGTCCCTCTTCCTCTCCTTTACTTTATTCCAGCATGGGCCTTACTGTTGCTGAGGCTTCTCTTCCCATCCCTTCACCCACTTTGTTGCCTCTTGCTCATACTGCATCTGAGGAAAATGTGCAAGTCTCCCGCCCCATGCTTAATTTGAGCCAGTGGTTTCTGGTGCTCAGCACTGGCACTTAATTGTCAATGCTGGTGTGCCATAGTTGTACCCTCGCTCCTAGGCAAGCCTGCTGGTTTAGGGATAACAGCTCTTTTGTATGTAGGCGAGTAGGCCAATCCTACAACAAGTCCTAACTGTCGGCCCACCCTCCCAGATCACAAGCAGAACCTCACCAAAAACCCAAACAATAAAAGGTGATTTCTGGCAGCCTTTACACATGGCCTCTAGAGTTAGACATCTCAGGGGAGTCGTGGTGGAATGGAAGTTACCTTTTTCTCACGTTAGTTATAAGTCTCAGTTACACACAGGCAATAAAGGAGATGAAGGAAAGTTTTCAATAGGTGTATTAATAAGACTTCAAGCTACAATAAAATGCATGAGCTGCAATGATTAAAATAATGAACAATGCAAGAAGCAGAATTGTAAAGAATACTAAACCCCCCACCATTTTGCAATAAAAATGAAATGTAAAATATCCATACAACACGAGTATGGAGAACCTTATTTTTAACCTGATGAGAGCTAAGTGTGATAAACTTAATCTTCCAGTACCAGGTCCATGAGAAGCGCCCCCCAACCATTGTTACCTTGGAATGAGGTCTCTAGAGCATACTCTGTGGTGACATGAAGGCTGGGTGGTGCATCAATAGCATCTGGTAGGAATCCCTCTGATAACCTTGTCTGTGTGAGATGTATTTATACAGATCTTGTAGGACCCTGACGCAGGTATGTTTTCAAACAATAGATAAGGGGGCATGCTCGGGGTGGCAGTTATATAAACAATTCCTTCCAAAAGTGCATTATGTTCCTGTCACATGTAAGTGGGAAAGGGACATGATATGAATACCTACGTATCTAACTTAACTTTGACACTGAAAGACGCCTTCACAGAGTGGCATTGATAAAGTAAAATCTAAATAAATCACTAACTATAAAGATAGCGGCCATGATGAGAATAATTAAATAAATAGGCTAAGACCGAGCAAGCTAAGTAGGTTAAAAGTCATTAGTTGACGGGGGCCCAGGCCTGCAGGCCAGAAGGCTAAGCAAAACTCCTGATTCCCATTAAAACTAAATAGGATCCACTTCGCCCTCCCCATTGCTGGAACAAGGATGATGTTATAGTGATGACACCAGGAAAGGTCAAAGTCAAAGCTAAAATGCTCGGAGCTAAACAACAAGCTAAAATCTTATAAAACTAGTTGAAAGAGCTCAAATATACAGAGATATAAAATGTTGACCATGACAAGCACAGGAGGTCAAATGGTAATGAAATCTATAAGGCAATTTGGCATTAAGTTGTTAGCTTTTGATAAGGCCAGTGGTCAAATCATCTAACAATAGTCGTGATCTTGAAGAATGTCTCCAAAGTCATCAAAAGGAAGTGCACCGAGGAATGACTCCACATCATCAGATCGATGGAAGGATTGTCAGGCGGATCCACTGAGCAGAAGTGCGCAGGATCACCCGCAAAGGCAGTATCATCCAAAGTGCCTGAAGGAGACAAATAGTTGTCAAGAGGGGACTCATAGGTGGCCTCGCGAATCAGCCTCAGAATCATGGGGCACAACCGTGAATGATCCCTCACTGGGAACACCAGCAGTTCTCTGGACACAGGAGGCACTGGCGAAACAGAAAGACACACCGATGGTAGTCACTCGAAGAGGCACGAGGTGCAATGAAAGACAGGTTGAACGCACCACAGAACTGTTCGGAATGACAGTGACCAATCATGCTCCAATGCTTCCAGCAACGGAGCACCAAAGCTCTCCGCCATGCGATCACGGCACAGCTGGGCTGGTGTTAGTAGCTCCATCGCTCAGCTTAGCTGAGAAGGCACAACCACTGTGTATTAGGATCATCAGCAGTAGTATCCCGCCAATCAATGCCAAAGCCACCGGAAAGCCGCTAAACACACTTGAAAAGAGTGAACAAATACCCAATGGAATAACTGCGAAAACAGTCTGGAAGACTGAAACTAATCAGACCCAATAGCTTTAAACAAGTGCACAATCCCCATAGTGCTTGAAGTGTTGAATATTCTGGAAACCAGCTCTCCAAAGTGCTTGGAAGTTGATATTTAATAGGGATTGTATCTTGGTTGATGATCTTGCTATCTGGACAGTATATGTCTCTGTAGCCGATGTCAGCGCCACTTGTTTTTGGAACAGTAGCACCTATAGTCTGCTCAGCTTGTCATAATTTACATTAGTAGGATCAATGTGAGGTCACATTTCTGCCACCCTTATCTCTTGTGTGGGGGGAATAGAACATGTCCGCGATAAGTTACAATTTGAGACACCAAATTTGCATAGGTAATTCCTGGTCTCATTCCGCAACAGCTCTGTTCGTCCAGGACCACATAACTTCTATTAAAAAGTATTTGAAAGGCTGGATGAATCAAAGGGACGGACATACCCTTAGGAAAGCAGGCCAAGATTGTGACCCCCGCATTGTAAAGGCCATGAAGGGACACCTGTTTGCAAATCATTGAATGACTAACAGTAGTCTTGCATTCGCTTCCACTAAGAAAGACCTCTGTCGCCATTCAGACATTTGATTTCAAAAGGCAACTCCCACTCTTCTTTTATATAGCTATCACCTACCCATAGCAGGATGTTTCAAGCATTTTATGAAACGAAAGGTGGAAATTGGCATATTTATAGTGCCATGTCAGAAACATACTGTTGATGGACTTTCGGCAACTGTGTGAAAGGCAGCTTCTCCAACTTTTCTATGCTAAGCATGGTTGAACTTGCTTCCTTTTTAGCCATTATCAGTTGTTCCCTGGATAAATAAAAAGCAGCAAACAAGTCACTACTGTCAATGTATTTCCATGGAATGTGGCCATTTTTCAGAATCTGTAGCGTCCAACCTAACTACATGAAGGAATATAACTGAGTTTCTCCATGATGTAGAAGGGACATGTCATTCTGAATGATTTCAATCGCAGATGACACCATGTTATTAAGGGTGTATATTCTGTTGGACAGAGTATTCAAGCCATTATCAACAACAACTAAAGCCTTTTCCAAATTGTCCTTATCTATCTTCCTTAAACTTCCATTTGCGAAAGCTTCCAGATCTCATTGTATATGGTGTACAAGAATCTTTTAGAGCAGGACTTTCTGGCACCTAGCAGAAATCCTGCAAGTCTATTTCCTCTGAAAGGAGATTAAGATGTTCTTTCACTGCTGCAAAGGTGTTAGTCTGTAACCATTGTTTACCCACATACCCGAATGTTGACTGGGTAATCTTGAAACCCTCTGAGGAATTTACAAAACACACCTGACCATCACGTGTGTCCATTGGCCACAATAACCAACCGCCAGGACTCGAAAGTAGCGAATTACAGGTACCATCCTGAACCTTTGCATCGAATTCTTCCTTGGTGACATTTAGGAAGGATTGCCAATTGGTGAATTTGACTGGTGTGGGGATACTGGATGCATTGAGTTATTTTATTTTTGCTAACCCAAGACAGGTTGCCTGTTGAACTATGTCATTTAAGAAGATCATTTAAACTGGAACGGGGGATGATCTAAACAAATCTTCCCTACCCTGAACTTGCCAATCTTATGTTCCACATACTCTTTTTACATCAAAAGTGTTCTTTCAGTATTCGTATCCTTCATCTTCAAGTTGGGAACAAAGGAATCTGAATAGATCAATTTAGTATTAGCAAATTCTTTCATATTTTTGAAGATGGTAATTAGAAGTTAACTGACTCTGCCTTTGTAGTGTCATGCCCAGGAAAATATGCAAATTTGTCTGTATATGTTTTGGGGCTCCCCACAGGAGGTGTTTAACAGTGTTTCCACTATGTATTATTAAATACTGATCTGTGTCTAGTTGCTCAGTGCAGGTAGTAATGTCCCCAGATTATTATAACAGAGCATCTCCCCATACGTCTTTGTGTTAGTGTACACATCATCACTTTCAAATACAGTGTAATCCTGCAGCTCAGCAAGCATTGAATCAACTGTTTGAACATCCCAGTAATCAGAAACAACAACAGGTGTTATTACATCAGTCATTGAAATTTTGGAAAACATGGAATTTTTATAACCTCAGTAGACCCATATATATCAAAGGGAACTTTATCCCACACAATCCCTTCTGGAATTGGTACTGCTGAACTGTTCATAAGAGACAAGTCTCTTTGAACCTTATGTGAGGAAAGATAGGGAGTTAGAACATCATCCACTGGCTTGACAGAAGAGCGTTCAGGAAGATAATTACCATTTACCAGGAGGAAGAAAACAGTCACAAAACCAATTCATAGCGGAAAGGCAAGCAACATCAGAACTATCAACAGATAATTCCATGGATAAACCAAGCTTACACATCTTTGAAACTATTTCAGTTGCAGGTGCAGATGAGGTTAAAGAAAAGTTATCTTGGTCTGTTGTGTAGCCTTTTTAGTTATATGAAGTAACCAGGAGCAGTCTCTCAAAACACAGGCGCTGATGCATTACTGGTGGGTGGATCCACTTCGCGTGGAGGTTCATAGTAGACAGTGTTGTCAGTTTGTTTTGAGTTGGAGTAGAAGACAGCCACATCTTGGACAATTTCTTGCTGATGAAGTGGTAAAAGGAATTGGCAAAAGCTAATTTTCTACCACCCCCCATGCTGGAGGGGGCATTTGTAGGATTGTTATACATGCTGGTGTAGTCAGAAGAGTTGTTTCTTCTTTGAAGTAGTATGTCCTATAGGATAGTGAGAGGGAACCAGGAACTCCCCAGGGGACCTCTGGTTCTACTGTGCAGGATCGGCCACATGGTGCAATTTGATGTTGTCGATAGAGGCAAATCTGTTCTCTTTGGAACCTGGCAGTGGTGGTAGGATGATGGTTTTGGTGCCTTGTATTCCCAGGACTGGTACCAGTGCTCTGTAGGATGGGCCGAATTCCTTCTTCACAGCAATTTCCTGACAAACCACATCCCCAACTTTAGGAATCCAGCCTATAGAAGTTGTTGGCAAATCCCTTATTCCTAAGGTGGCAGCACTGGCAGATGAACTATTATTGCAAAATTACTGAAACTCCTGTAAGACTGTGAGGCGTTAATTTATGTCAAAAGGTGTTTCTGCTGCCATCATGTCAGGGCAAACTAGAGCAGGGACATACATAGATATCCCAAAGAGGACCTCATAAGGAGTGCGCCCTCCCAAGGACCATCTTGGCAGATTATTCAGTGCTCTCCAGACCCCATATAGGTAATGAAACCAACTGAGACTGAACCTAATACCCGAGCTGTTAAGGTCTGCTTTAGGTCATTATTCCTCCTCTCCACGATGGAACTTCCCTCAGGATGATATGGGGAAGAGTAATGGAGTTCAACACCCATCGTCCTCATGGTGTCCCTGAATGCTTTAGAGGCAAAGGCAGGGCCTGAATGGAGTGCTGTAACCACATATGTACCGATAAAGTATCAGCAAGTCTTTTATAACAGTTTGAGCATCGGCCGGCCACTGTGGCCATACCCACTGGAATCTAGAACAAGAATCTACAGCGACTAAGATGTATTTGTATTCACCATCAGGTGGTAAGGGACCACAATGGTTCAGGTACACACATTGTAGTGGCCTGTTGGACACTAAGAAAGATGTCTGCTGCAGGCGTTTGATATTTGTGCCCTTTATCTGCTGGCAAATGTCACTGCAAGGAACATATTGCTTGGTCTGTTTGTATAGAACCGGCCCCAGAAACATTTCTTTAAGAGTGTTATTGGGGCGGCAACACCAGCATGAGCGATTGCAACACCCTCATGTGCTGCTTTGATGAGATCTAATCTCTGGTCTTTGTTGGGGATCACTTGATGTCCAACCCCGGGAACTGTCTCAAAAGCAGCATTCTGTGCACTAATGTGCTATGACTATTTAGTAGGGTATGCTTTTGGGAGAGGATTGCCTTCTGCTGAAGCTTTCACTGCTGCCAAAATTTCACTATCCAATCTCGTATGGGAACGAGTCACTGCAGCAACAGAAGCTGTAGCTACTGTGGATTCAAATGCTTTATCAGCCAAGGTGTTACCAATAACATACACCTACATGTTGGTGGCCCTTTGTATGTACTACATGAGCACCTGGTAGCTTATCCTTAAGATCAGCGACCCTCCCCCACAAAGGTCTGTGTTTTATCGTGTTCCCCTTTGAGTCTCTGAACCTGTTCAACCGCCGATGATTTAGATAATCATTGTAGGACTAGATGCAGTAGCATGAATCACACACTGTCAATGCAATGTGTCTTGGATCTGTATGTTCCAGTGCCAGGATAAGAGCTTTCAGCTCAGCCAATTGTGCTGTGCAGTCCTCTAGGGTTTGCATGTAGGTATAGTGAGGGTGTAAAACACCATCCTTCATCACGGCTGCACAAGCGGATGAGTATTGATGTTCAAGTGGCAAGGTGTTAAGAGGTGCGGGGCATTCCTGTTCAAACACAAGAATTTCTCCAGTACGACGTTTTTGAAGTTTTGGGTCAAAAATGTGATCAACATCAGTGGCGGTCAGTGAGGTTGCCCACTGAATCCAGTGTAAAACACAATGCTTTAGCATTAGGAAAGCTTGCTTTGGTGACAGCTTTTAAGGCTGGCACCGGGGTAACAACAATAATGCTTTCAGTTGGGCAAGTAGCCTCTCATTAATGACAGCCATCTGTACAGCAGTCATAATTTTTTCTGTTCGGAAAAAGCAGTGTTCTGCATTGGAGTATAAATGTTATTTATGTTCTTTGGACACCGTGTTGCCCTTATTAAAAGTGACATTGGTTAAGGGGCGGGGCATGGTCACGCGATCCAACATGGCAGACGCGTAATTTTCCAGCTCCGCAACCTGTGCTGTGAGGAGAGAAGTTGGAGGTTCAGGCCTGCGAGGCCACTCTCCGCCTCCACGTTGTGTGGCCTCTCTGGGCCTGGGCCCGGCGCATGGCGTGAATCCTGATACCGCGGGAGAGGGGGCCGAAAACCAGAGAGTGTTGCATACTGATACTGATGCTGGTGCAGTGGGGTTCCGGAGGAGCATGGCAGAGCCACCAGTGAGAGGTTGTGGGGGACCAGACAGTGCCCCCATCCCATTGTCGCCTGTGGAAAGGAGGAGCGAGGTGCTGCAGGAGGTGAGGCAGGGGACCAGGATCTCCGAGAAGACAGGCGCCCAGGCAGCAGAGGCATAGAATGCTGGCAGCGGGGTCAGGGATTCTGGGGCCAAGAGTACTGCAATCTGATGTTGGTGCGGGGGGGACCAGAGGAGTGAGGCACAGCCCCACCGGTGGTTGGTCGCTGACAAGCCGGGAGGCAAAGCTGGGCTCGCTGACCTGATGGGGCACCAGGGACGCAGGGAGTAGCGGCCCTGCTGAAGAGCTCAGGAGCTGCCATCCTGCAGAGGACTGTGTTTCCCCTGGACACAGATGATGTTGAGTTTGGCCCCGCAGGGCTGTTGGAGTTGCGGGGAGCACTGGAATGGAGTGTCCCAGCTCCTCTCTTGCCTACTGTGAAAGGTAAACCATGGTGGGACTAACCAGACACAAGAAAGTAGATACTACTCTGATTCCTGGGACAGGGTGGAAGTGAACCCTGGATGCAGAATCGACTGGAAGTGACCTAAGGAACTTGTGTTTAGTCCCTGGAGTGGCCCTGCTACAGAGAGCGGCAGAGGCGCGTCACGCATCCTGGACATGCCCCATATGTGCTCACCATGGGTAAAACGAAGCCCAAGTCGCAGGCTCTGTGGGTCAAATATCCCTGGCCTTGCCTGACCGGATGCCTGAGGTGGCCACCCCTGTTGTGCCAGAAGAGATGAGCAACACCTTAAACAAAATACTGGGGGCTATTGAAGACCACAAACTCACCCTGCAACGAGACATTGGCAAGGTGGTGACCAAATTGGGGTTACTATGTGCGGACCATCAGAAATTGTCTGACAAAGTGCGTGAAGTAGAATCTACAGTCACGAACCTTCAAGCTTCCCACCAAGCACTGAAACTTCAAGTATCACATTTAGCTGACAAAATGAATTATCTGTAATGACGGACAGAAGATGTGGAAGGATGCAGCCGCCACAACAATATCCGAATTGTCGGACTGCCGGAAGGAGTAGAGGGGAGAAACTTAGTGGAATTCCTGGAACCATGGCTGCGTGCTCTTATGGACGGCCATAACCTTACGCCCTTCTTTGCCCTTGAGAGGGCGCACCGCGTACCGGCGCAGAGACCACAGCCCTGTATGCCGCCTCAACCTGTTGTGGCCAAACTTCTTCATTATCAGGAACGAGATCTACGGTTGTAAGGGGCACACATGGCTGAGCCTTTCAAAGTGGAAGAGGACAAGCAAGTCTGTTCTCAGACTTTACAGCAGCTGTACAAGCCAGGAGAGCCACCTATATGGCAGTAAAGAGAGCACTCAGAGAAGGAGGGATAACATATGCACTACTCTTTCCATCCTGGCTGAAACTCATGGTGGACAGAACTGCGCACTTTTGTTAAGATCCTGAGGAAACGTGGGCTTGGCTGGAACGCTACAGATCAGGCACGGCTGGATCCCCAAAAGAAAAGGAAATGGCTACGGCTACCCAGTGCCAAAAGAGACAGAGGAGATCCCAGAGCGGGCCTGCCAACCCCAGCCCATAAAACCCTCACCCACCCAGTCAGATGAGGGGAAGAAGCTGGCAGTTCAAGCTGCTGCCTCCTTAATGGAACGTAAAATTTCGGACGGGGTGGGGGCGGAAAAGATCAAGACCAAGACCATGACTAGGACGCCCGCCTGTCAGACTCTGCTTCACGAAATCATTTAAATGGACCCCACTGAACTGACTGAAGCTGCCACTGATCCCACAGACTATTCGGGGTTATAGGAGAATGGGCCAAACTAAGAAATGATGACCCAACTGTTGCCTCACCCCCCTTTTTTCCTGCCTCTTCGTCTTTGTAGAGGCGGTATCGTACAACACTCATTATTGTTATTGTGTTCTGTTTGGGCGGCCAGGTGTTGCTGGACTATCCTTGGGAGGAGAGTTGGGGTCTTGTTTAATGGTTATGTCCTCCGTGATCTCCAATGATACTGTGTCTATTGATATGCAGAATGTTGCAGAGGTAGTGGGACTGCAGGGGGTTATGACTCCCGAAGATGACTGAATATTATCCCACAATGCCAGTACCTTTGACTACACTTAATGTGATTGCCTTAAATGTTCGAGGGTTGGGATCAATGGGCAAACGGCATAAAATTCTGTCATATTTAAAATGCTGCAGGGTACATATCGCTATGCTGCAGGATACGCACCTCACACAGACAGAAGCCAAGCATCTCCGCCGGCGTTGGAGGGGGCAACTGTTTGGGACCACTTATTCTGCAAATGCCCGGGGTACACTGATCTGGATTCAGGCAGGGGTACCCATGGAGGTACCCTTGGAGGGCGGTAGTGGATGATGAAGGGCGGTTTGTCTTAGTGGGAGGGTAACTGCATGGTAGACCTATGGTGCTGGGGTCGGTAAACGCCCCTAATTACGACCAAGTGGCCTCTCTCCATACCCTGTCTGCACATATGGCTGATTTCACAGGGGAGGACATACCTCTTTGGGGGGACTTTACTGGGGTCCTGGACACTGATCTCAACCTCTCTACCCCGCCGGTGCAGGGAGCTATGTCGATTAGGATTGCTGAGGGGCTGAACGCCTGGCTGTCTAGCTGGGCTTTGGAGGAAGTGTGGTGAGCACAACACCCAATGCATTGGGACTACTCCTATTATTTTCATATCCACCAGGTACATACTAGAATTGATAGGTTTATGTGCAGTGGCCCAATCAGTGGACAGATAAGACATTTAGAGTCCACATTCTCTGACCACAGTCTGCTTCTGCTACATATGCAAGTGGTAGAGCCTCAACCCCCAACCCCGACTTGGCGCCTATAGCCGACTGCTCTCGAAGATGCCAGTTTTAGAGAAGCGCTGTCTGCGAAGGTGGCAGAGTTCTATTCCTGTAATGAGGGCTCAGCAACACAGAAGGGGATGTGAATGGGAGGCCCTCAAGGTGGTGGTATGGGGACTCTGTATGGGCCAGACAAAGGGCATTAGGCGAGTGTTGGAGGGAGACCTCATGCATCTTGAAGATCAATTGCATGCCTTGGACGATAAGCAGGGCTGCGGCCCTGAGGCTATCCGCCAGTTGTTGGAAGTCCAGGAGGAATACACAGTGGCCCTTGAGAAGCTTCAGTGTCATGACTGTGTAGGGTATATGCGCAGGGTACACGAGGAGGAAGGTAGGGTTGGACGGTTACTGGCCTGGTTGGTTCACCCCCACACAGCAGGGACCCTGATTACTGGGATTACATTGTCTGATGGTTCTTTGTTACATAAACCCCTCTGTATAAACGCAGCATTCCATGATTATTACTCAGCGCTGTATGCCCACCCGGAGACTCCGCTACCGGACACACTGGATGAACTATTGGCCAGACTGCAGTTGAGAACCCTACTGAGGAGATCGCTGCACTGCTGGGTGCGGAGATGACGGAAGAAGAAGTGAAATTGGCTATAAAGGACTTGGTGACTGGTCAGACTCCTGGGATGGGTGGCCTTCCTCCAGAGTTTTACAAATTGACTGTAGGTATCTTGGCCCCAAGGCTGGTAGCAATGTATGTGGAAGCCTATGGGTGAGTCCTTCTCCCTCTGATGCTGAGGGAGTTGCTGGTGGTACCCCTCCCTAAAACTACTGATCGACATGTGGGGGTAAAAGACTTCCAGCCCCTCTCCATGCTCAATACTGATTTTAAAATTCTGAGTAAGGTCCTAGCCACCAGGCTCCTGCTGTATATGCAGAACCTGATCCATGATGGTCATTGCGGGTTTATACCTACCAGAAACACCTCACAAAATCTCCGTAGACTGTACACAGTATTATATAGTTCCCCACACCCGACGGACTCAGACGCAGCGGTAGTGTCAGTAGACCTGGAAAAAGCCTTTGACACAGTAAAATGGGACTACCTTGAAGTTACGATGCGACGGTTGGGATTAAGAGAAGCATGGCTGAAATGGTTTTGGCTGTTATATGTTTCCCCACCTGCAAGAGTCAGAACTGGACGGCAGCTCTGGGATGAATATGACATCCATAGAGGTACCAGGTGGGGTGTCCGCTCTCCCCGTTGCTCTTCGCCTTGGCTCTGGAGCCCCGGCAGAGTGGTTCAGACAGGAGGGGCGTAGTAGAGGGATATGTCTGGGAGAAGCGGAACATATCATAAAGCTGTACACTAATGACTTGTTGATTTACCTAAGAGATGGGGAGAGAGGCTTGCCCTGGACTCTTGAGACACTGGAAAGATTTGGGACCTACTCAGGGTTACACCTTAACAGAGGGAAGACGTATGTGTTTCCGGTAGTTGCTGGCAGTTCCCCGCCTCACACCTGCCCAACGGATGTTAGATGGGCTCGTAGCACATTCAAATATCTTGGGATTCAAATCTACCATGACATAGTTGATTTGTGAGAGGGCAATCTAGGCAAAGCAATATGATCCCTTAGATCTGGGTTGGTTTTTGGCGCTCCCTCAACTTGCCCTTCATGGCGCACATTTCACTGTCCAAGATGATTATGCTCCCACGGCTTCTTTATTTCTTTGTTAATCTGCCGGTAACTGTTCTGGTACACTGGTTTAAATCATTAGATACCCTCCTCAGAGACCTGATATGGAATAGAGGGTGCCAAAGGGTTGCATTGACCCCACACTGCGTATGCCTGGAAGCGGGGGTGCTGGGGGTCCCAGATTTTGAGCTCTACTATATGGCGGCACAGCTGCAGTGGCTGGTGCAATGGCTGAATGCCCATGGGTTGTCCGAGGTGTATTGGGATGGGGCTGGACAGCGTGGAGATAAACTAATGGCTGGATTATTCCAGCTGAGACTCCTCTCCCGGCGAGATGGGGTTCTCGTGACTGCGGCTTATAGGGCCTGGTGTAGAGCACTTAGGCGCACTGGGGTCCGGACGCCCTATACACCTGAGATCCCATTGGTGGGTCTTCCACTTAGTGAACCTCCCCATTGCTTTACAGAGAGACAGATGTCCCCCTGGACGGAGGGTGGGCTGGTTTCCATGGGCGACTGTTATGCCCAGGGTGCATGGTCATCTTTTGCGGAACTACTGGACCGGACAGAACTCCTGAGGGGTCAGTTCTTGAGGTATGAGGCAGTGACCCGAGCTGTCCGTGACTTATGGGGTAGGGTACAGAGGAGCCGCCCATACATGCAGTGCTCCAGACATTATTCCAGATGGGTGGAGAACCCCACTTGGTGACCTGGCTGTTTAGGGCACTAAATGGAATGGCGAGTAGGTCACTACATTCTCTCAAGGCTCGATAGGAGGCGGATGCGGGCACGGAACTGACAGAGATTGAGTGGGGACAGGTAGTTGCATATGTATCTCAAGTCTCACGGAATACTCGCCTTAAGCTAATTCAGTTCAATCTCATACACAGGACATATCTTACCCCGCATAGGCTCCAGTCCATCTACGGTGGGTAACCCCGGGCTCGCCCTAGACTTCGGGCACATGGTTTGGGGGTGCCCTACCCTGGGAGTCTACTGGGCTGGGATGGTAGCACGTCTTAACCTTGCCCTAGATGGGTCCCTACCTGTTACACTAGAGGTCTGCTTATTGGGCCTCCTGGTGAGGAAACCTCCTAAAAAGTGGGGAACAGGTTCATAGATTTGGCTCTAGTGCTGGTGCAGCGTAGGATAGCGATAACCTGGAAAATGCCTGAGGGACCCCAGCTTACAAAATAGGTACACAAAGTCACACACTGGGGTGGTGGAGGAGAGGACTTTAAGGAGAGAGGAATCACAGAGGCCAACCTGTAGCACATCTCTGGGCGAAAATCGTGGAAGAGTGGGAAGCTATTGACCTCCCTGATGGCACCCATACAAAGTCTGGTGCTGGGGTGGGCCTGGGATAAGGCCCTGTCATTCATGCCAAAGTGGTCCATCGGAGGTTGCTGGGGCATTCCAGATAAAACTTGGGGCTACCAACCCAGCAGCAACAGATGAGCTGCTACTACTCAAATATTGTTGCAGAATCATTGGAGGTTGCACGACACGAGGACACGGTTAATTCGTTTGTAGATTCATACCTTAGTAATATAATGTCTATATTTTATATTTGTGTGGTTTGAAATGACATAGGTGTGCTCTGTATAACACAAGGACCTCACCCAAGGGCATGATATCTGGTAATAGAGACACTTGGTTGCATACACTGGTGTAGAACATGAAGACCAGAGCTTGGGCAGACTAGGTCTATATGGAAGTAAAGAATTATGCTAAGTGTATTGGAACAATTATGAATATGATATATTATGTATGCACAAAATGACACAATTATAACAATGCTCTATAATATCATGGCTACTGTCAAACTTCAAAACACCAATAACAATATATTATTTTTTAAAAGGTGACATTGGTGAAACCAATGGCACCAGCAATTATTCTGATGACCAAATTTGTTTTGTTGTCACGTGTGTAAGGGTTTTGCTTATAGCACGTCTTGCTGACATTGTCCAGTGTCTGTTTGAGAAATCTGGGTGAATTAAATCATAGAGTGGCTTGATGCATTGTGTATAATCAGGAATGTAAGGTCTGTCAAAGTAAAAAAAAAAAACAAGTAAAGCCTACAGTTTCTTGATAGTATTTGGTGGTTTGAATTGAGCACATTTTTCTAAAATGTGTGGGGCCAGGCTCTTGCCTTCTTTTGATAGCTCATATCTCAGGAACAATACGCTGAGAAAGGCTGTTTTAGGTTTCCTAGTATTGAATTTGTAGCCAAGGGCTACGAATCCTAGAACGATCCGATCAACCCTGGCTAGATGAATGTTGAGGTTGTCATCTGTGAGATAATTATCATCTACATAGGACGCCTCGGGATTAATATCATGCAATGTTGAAGTTACTCAGGCTAAGAACAACCTTGGACTATTCTTGTAACCCTGGGGCAAACAACAGAAGCATTTCTGCAAGCCAAATGAGAATGCACTCAGGTCTAGACTTTCATGCGCTACGGTCTGGCAGAGAAAAACTTTGGAAATATCCAAGGTTGTTTTGTATTTTTTATGCACTATGTTGTGAATTAGTGCAGTGCTGAGTGAATTTTGATTTGAATATGTGCGTGTGTGACTGTTTAAGTGTCTGTAGTCTAAGACTATTATATATGAATAGTCTGGTTTTGCAACAGAATAACTGGTTATTCATTGCGGAGACACAGGGCTCAGTTACTCCCTGGCACTCGAGCTGAGTGAGGATCTCCCTCACTGAAGCTTTAGCTCTTGTTTAACAGGGTATTGGGGCTTAGACAGAGGTGTAGGCCTAATTGGAATGACGCCATAGGGGAATCTCTATCCCACCCTACGTGGTTGCGGTATAGCTCAGGTGCTTGCGCCAAAGCCCAGTCAACAGCGTAGGCTTGTTTCACCGAATCCCAAACAATATCTGAGAAAGAAGGCAAAATTACATCTTTCCATTGTGAGAGTTTACGGACGTGCTCAGGTGGCCAGTCCCTTCCTGCCAATAGGATATCACAATTAAGTTAATCCCAAAACAGTACACTAATGGTTCGCTCTATGTCTCCCTCAATTTGGATACTTACATCATAAACCCTGTCCGATGGGAGAACATGCAGGTCCGCAGTCTCAACTGCAAGAAAGTTTTTAGTTACTGTCGCATCCAGATGATCTTTCAGACTCTGGTGACATATCAAGATACTGGTAAGGTTGGTACCATTGTGGTACGTTTGATATTTCATATGGGTGAAATGTATATGTTGTAGAATCTTCCTCAGGAAAGGTGACCCAGAAATAGAATGTTTCTGTTTGATAACCTTCATTTGCTTCCGCTATGAAGGTAACATCCTTGCCATCATCTTTCAAGCCATGTGCTATTAGATGTAGTGTTAATGATTGTCTAGCATTTTCTAAAGTATCTATGGTGTTAGCCATGTTGAATAATAGGTAAAGAGAAGGAACACCAAATGGAGAGAAAGTCCCTTTAAGAGTTCAAGCATGAACAACCTAAAGATTAGTTAGGTTCTACCTGCTTAGCTGAGGATTATCCCCAAGACCATGATCGTCTCCATATAATGGTACCCAGGATACCTTTTGTGTGGGAGACAGAGATAGTCAGGGCATCTGTAAATTAGTGCCAAAACACCATTGTTGGTGGCTCCATGTCATAGTTGGACTCTCGCCCCTAGGCGAGACTGCTGGTTTAAGGATGACAGCACTTTTGTTTGTAGGTGACTAGGCCAATCCTACAACTTTCAGTCCAACCCTCTTGGCTCACAAGCAGTAGCCGAACAGTAAAAGATGATTTCTGGCAGCCTTTATGCATGTACTCTAGACTGTAACATCTCAGGGAAGCCGTGGTGGAACAGAAGTTACAATTTTCTCACATTAGTAATAAGTCTCAGTCTCACACACAAGCAATAGAGGAGATGCAGGAAAGTTTTCAATAGGTTTATTAAAAAGACTGCAATCTACGATCAAATGCATGAGCAGCAATGATTAGGATAATGAACAATGCAAGAAACCGAATTGTAAATATGAGAGTTTTGAATACAAAGCCCCCGCCATCTTGCAATAAACATGAAGGGGGTCATTCTGACCTCGGCAGTAAAAGGCCCTTACCGCCGGTCAGAAGTCCGCCATTATACCGCCGCGGCCGTGGTAAACCGCCACAGTCATTCTGACCTCCAACTGGCAAACCGCCAAAAACCCGACATCCACGGAAGGCCGCCTCATCAGCGGGCAGCGATAAACTGGAGATGACCAAACCTCCACCGTCACGCCAACAGAAATACGCCCATGCCATTACGACCCACGAATCCACGCGGCGGTCTTTCAACCGCAGTATTCCATTGGCGGTACACACCGCCGCGGTCAAAATACACACACCCTTACAAAACACAGCCACATTGGACAATTCAAAATACACACACCTGAGACACATACACCCAACACTCCCACACACCCATCACCATATAAAACACACACCCACATCACCCACAAACCCCTACAAATCGAAATTCAGAGACAAGGCGCAATACACAGAGAGAGAGCACAGGGAACGCAAACCACAACACACACAGGAACCCAACATCATCACCCACACCACATATACGCACACATTACCACACACCACCACTCACACCACCCCACACCTCATCCACACCACCCCATGGCACCCCAAAGACACCCCAGGTTCTCGGACCAAGAACTCAGGGTCATGGTGGAGGAAATAATAAGGGTAGAGCCCCAGCTCTTCGGCACACAGGTGCAGCACACCACAATAGCCAGGAAGGCGGAGCTATGGCAAAGGATCGTCGACAGGGTCAACGCTGTGGGACAGCATCCCAGAAATCGGGAAGACATCCGAAAGCGCTAGAACGACCTACGGGGGAAGGTGCGCTCAATGGTGTCAAGATACAACATCGCTGTGCAGAAGACTGGCGGCGGACCCCCACCCACTCCACCCGACTTCACATCATGGGAGCAAGAGGTCTTTAACATCCTGCATCCTGACGGCCTCGCTGGAGTAGCCGGAGGAATGGACTCTGGTAAGTCTAATCTCAACTACTTCACCCCCCCCAACCACCAGCATGCCAACCCACAACCCCACCCTCACCCCCAACCCCCAGCACACATCCTCCCTGCCAATGTCTCACCAGCACAACCCACCCAACCCAACACCAAACCCTGAATGCCAACACAAACCATGGACACCCATCACCTATGCATGACCACTGCACATACCCATCCCCCCCCACAAACCACCCTCACATCTCCTCCCACAAGGGAATGCCAGCACTGGGGGACAAGGGCACCCACAAATCGCACGCCATGGCACACACAGAAGCAATAACCATACTCTTTTACCCCTGCAGGGCCCGAACGCCAACACACCGGCCAGGAGGGTCCAGATTTGTCCATCCCACCCCCAGAACAGGACCCCAGTGATGACAGCAGCTCTGTCGACCTAGAACCTGATGACCAGCCCGGACCATCGGGGACCTCTGGACAGTCGGTTCCCCACACACAGACACAGGCCACAGCAGACCTAACCCCCTCTGGGAATATCAGCACAGCTCCCACCCAGCGGGCCCATACCTCTGTCTCCAGGACGCGTCAATCAGCGGTGTGTCCGCCACTACAGGGCACCCAGGCTGACCCACCACCCCAACAACAATAGGGACCTGGGGGCAGTGGTAGTGGGCACACCATCCAGGGGACAGAGGCCCGGGGAAACAGGGGAACTGGGAGGGCTGCTGTGCGACAGGGGGGGGAGGACAGGCCCAGGGAACCCACTCTCCAAGAGGCCCTCACCACCATCATGGGAGCATACCACCACTCCCAGGAGACGATGGCGACGGTACTGGCCAGGTTCCAGGAGATCCAGGCACAGCAGGAGGAACGGTACATGGGGTTCAGAGACGAACTCAGGAACATCGGTTCCGCAATGGGGACCATAGTCCTGGCCCTCAACAGGATAGACACCACATTGCGGGACCATGTGGCACTCCAAAGGGCCCCTGTCACTAGCCTGGACCTGGAACAGCCTACCACCTCCACCGGCGCTAGTGGACAGGAGGCCCCCACACAACGACAGGCCACCAGACCCCCACCTCCTGCTGAAGAACAACCACCCCGCAAGAGGAACCTGAGATCACAAAAGAAGACAGAGTAGGATGCCAAGACCCCCGCCAGCATAAGATACCCCCTGATGTCATCCCACTGTCCCACATTGTCACCCTGTCAAACCTTAAACAGCCCCTGCTCCATCCTTCCACAGGCATATGGACAATGCACCTGTGAAACTGAGAACTGGACTCTGCCATGGACATTACTCCACCCCCACCCATCACTGTTTTACTATAATGGACCTATATGTAGCACTAAAAATAAATCACTAAGTGCACTTCAAAAATCTGGAGTCTGCTTGTATTCTTAACAAATGTATTACACATAACGGTTCAATAATGTTCAGTTACAGTGTGATGACAACATGCCAATGTCAATGAGCTTTAGTCCATGGGCAAACAAAGCAGAAGTCACGCAGTGGGTCATACAGCTCTGAAAAGGGAAGGGAAAGTCAAAAATCTGTTAAAAGGAACTGGGGGGAAACACAGAAAGTAGAGATGCAGGAGACTGTAAGTAAATGTAAAATGGCGTGGGTGATTCTTACCTGTGTGCTACTGAAAGTACTGTTGTATAACTGTGTCCCTGTTGTCCGTGTCGTCCCCGTCGTCTTCCTCCTCTTCACTCTCCACAGGCTCCACAGCTGCTACAACACCACCATCTGGACCATCCTCCTGCAGGAAAGGCACCTGGCGTCGCAATGCAAGATTGTGAAGCATACAGCAGGCCACGATGATCTGGCACACCTTCTTTGGTGAGTACATTAGGGATCCACCTGTCATATGCAGGCACCTGAACCTGGCCTTCAGGAGGCCGAAGGTCCTTTCTATGATCCTCCTAGTTCGCCCATGGGCCTCATTGAGCCGTTCCTCTGCCCTGGTCCGGGGATTCCTCACTGGGGTCAATAGCCAAGGCAGGTTGGGGTAACCAGAGTCACCTATTAGCCACACACGGTGTCTCTGTAGCTGTTCCATCACATAAGGGATGCTGCTATTTCGCATAACATACGCGTCATGCACTGACCCAGGGAACTTGGCATTTAGATGGGAGATGTACTGGTCAGCCAAACAGACCACCTGCACATTCATCGAATGGTAATTTTTTCTGTTTCTGTACACCTGCTCATTGTCTTTTGGGGGTACTAAAGCCACATGGGTCCCATCAATGGCACCAATGATGTTGGGAATATGTCCAAGGGCATAGAAATCACCCTTCACTGTAGCCAATTCATCCACCTCAGGGAAAACAATGTAGCTCCGCATGTATTTCATCAGGGCAGACAACACTCTGGACAAAACCTTGGAAAACATAGGCTGAGACATCCCTGATGACATGGCCACTGTTGTCTGAAAAGACCCACTTGCTAAAAAATGGAGGACTGACAGAACCTGCACCAGAGGGGGAATTCCTGTGGGTTGGCGGATGGGGGACATCAGGGCTGGCTCCAGCTGGGCGCACAGTTCATGTATAGTGGCTCGGTCAAGTCGGTATCGAAGTATAATATGTCGTTCTTCCATTGTCGACAGGTCCACCAGCGGTCGGTACACGGGAGGATTCCTCCTTCTCCTCGCAAGTCCCAGCGGACGGTGCCTAGGAAGGACAACATGGAGTACAGAGTCAAGCAACCCACAGGTACGTAACCACAGCTTGCACAGTACACGAATCGCTATGCATTGAATGGCTTGTATGAGTGGCAATGCAAGGCCTAGGCCTGTGTGACGCAGTAGAAATTAAGCCATGTGGGCCATTGAAATGGCGGCTGCCTGACCTGAGAAGTGTGACAGTGGGATGTGAGGTCAATGCGCTGGCGTGGCACACCGTGGCGGTAGGCGGTCGAAGACCGCGGCGCAAAGCAGCATTGGTTAACATTGAACCCTATGGGTCTCAGGAGCCAATGACGATGTGCACCGGTGGTCGCGGTACGCACCGCCGCGGGCGTGACCGCCATTTTCTATCTGCTTAATCACTCGAGACCTGATCATCCACAGGAGAGGACCTATACTGCAAGTGCTGCTGTGACCTCGGTCTGGAAGAGACAATGGCTGCTGCGACTGGGGAAAGGGCCCCTGCCTTCACTTCTGAAGAGTTGGAGAAACTTGTGGATGGGGTCCTCCCCCAGTATGCGCTACTCTACGGTCCTCCAGACCAACAGGTAAGTACACTGGGTGCACGTTGAATGGGCTATGCCTGGGTTGTGTATGGTGGATGTAAGATGGTGGGGTGGGGAGAGAATGAGTAGTGCAAGGCACGACAGATGAGAGCATGTGCCACATGGCAAGGTTGGGGAGGGGGGGCAATCACACCTAACATGCAGACAAATGATGATATTTCCTATTCCACCCTGTACATGTCAAATAGGTCAGCGCCCATCAGAAAGTCGACATTTGGCGTGCCATCGCCAAGGAAGTCCGGGCCCTGGGGATCCACAACAGACGGGGCACCCACTGCCGAAAGAGGTGGGAGGACATCCGCTGCGGGACCAGGAAGACCGCCGAGTCACTGCTGGGGATGGCCTCCCAACCTAGGAGGGGTGCCAGTCGTACCCTGACCCCCCTGATGTCCCGGATCCTGGCGGTGGCCTACCCCGATTTGGATGGGCGCGTGAGGACATCACAGCAGACACAAGGGGGTGAGTAACAGCACATTCTGCTATCTTTACGCGCAGTGGAGGCGTCTGGGTGGGGGAGGAGGGCTGTGGGTGACATTAGGCCAGGGCGCTTTCTGTAGTGTAGACCCCTCCTTTAGGCATGGCCCTGTGCCCCCGCCCCCCACCTCTGTAGGGTGCCAAGTACAGCAATCGATGGTCCAGCATCACCCATGTGCGCATTTGTTGTCCATAGACCTGTTGGCCTAGTCAGAAGTACGGAGTAATGTACCCCGATTGCGCGGCGTAGTGCATGAGGCTCCTGTGTCTGTCCTCTCCGCCAACGGTGTTGACAATGCATGCACTCAACCTGTTTTTATTTCTCCCCCCACCCTTTTTCTTTATCTTCTTGTGCATGTGTGCATTAGCATCATCAGGCGGAGGAGAATTGGCATCGGAGCACGAGGGAGCTGCAACTCACAAGGCCCCGGTGGGCCATGGTACAGACACCGAGGTCACCAGTGATACGGAGGGCGAGGGGAGCACCACAACGGGGACCCGTGGTGACACCAGCGACACCGACACGTCCTTGGAAGGGAGCTCCCTAGCGATGGCGGCAACATCCGGGCCCCCCGCCTCTACAGGTACAGCCGCCACCCAGCGCACCAGCTCCACCCTCCCAGCAGCCCCTCAGCCTTCGCTCCGTGCCCGCTCGCCCAAGAAGGCGGGCATCTCCTTCGCCCCAGGCACCTCAGGCCCTGCCCCAGTTACCCCTGCTGCCCTCAGTGAGGAGGTCATTGACCTCCTACAGACCATAATTGTTGGGCAGTCTACCCTTTTGAATGCCATCCAGGGGGTAGAGAGGGAGGTGCATTGGAGCAATGCATACCTGGAGGGCATTCATTCGGGTCAGGCTGCCCATCAACGATCGTTCAATGCTCTGGCCTCAGCACTGACGGCAGCCATTGTCCCTGTTTCCAGCCTCCCTCTTCTAACTGGCTCCACCCTGTCTCTGTCTCCTGTTCCTCAGCCTATCCCATCCACACCATCAGACCAGCCTGCACACACCTCAACACCCAAGGGCAGCTCATCCAGATATAAGCACCACAGATCCCACAAGCATTCACCCAAGCAACACCCAGATGCAGACATGGCAACAGTCACTACCACCTCTGTGTCCCCCTCCTCCTCGTCTCCCTCCTCCCTCCCTGTGACGTCTCCACTCACACCTGCATGCACACCACCATCAGCCAGTACTTCCATCACCAGCACACCCTCCAGTACAGTCCGCACACGTGCAGTCACCACCCCCACTGCCATTTACACGTCCCCTGTGTCCTCTCCCACTGTGTCTGTCACCCCTCTTCCAAGACACACAAACGCAGGCAGCCACCCACCCAACAGCCAACCACATCACCACAGCCTACGTCACAAGCACCTGCACCCAAAGACAGCACACCTGACTCTCCTACAACCACATCCTCTTCCTCCACTCCCATTCCCACTACACCTACCCTTTACCTTGGTCATAAGAAAATTTACCTCTCCAAACTTAACCTCTTTGCCCCACCGGACCCACCCCCTCCTTCTGCTAAGAGTCCCAAGAGCACCTCAGCCACCACCAGCCCTGCTTCAAGTGTCACGATTGTGCACAGGTTTTGGAGTCCACCCTTTCCCAGCACTGATACATCGGCCAGCAGCAAGGGGACAGCTAGCCCCCCCCCCTGGAAAGAGGACCCGTAAAATCAAGGGCCGCCGCGAGAAGACTGACATGGCTGCCCCCAAGGAGCAAAGTCCTGGGACGTCATCTGCCACAACATCCAGGGGAGGCAAGGGCCAGAGAGCCTCATCGAAGGAGGGCAAGGGCAGCAGGGCGGAGAAGTCAGCCAGCAGGGGCGCGGACCAGGAGGGCCCCACAAGCCCCATCCCGGGTGTGAGGGAGGACACCCACGGGCCCAGGACTCCGTCACAGAAGGGTCCAGCAACTGCACGGTCGGAGGGCGACTAAGCAGGGAGCCCTGGCCAGGTCTGGCTCCCTTGAATGACTGGACAAGCACCGCTGAAGAGGGCCCCGCCGTGCAGAAAGGCACCGCTGAACAGGGCCCCGCCGTGCAGAAAGGCACCGCTAAAGAGGGCCCCGCCAAGACAGGCACCGCTGAACAGGGCCCCGCCGTGAAGAGCACCGCTGAACAGGGCCCCGCCGTGCAGAAAGGAACCGCTGAACAGGGCCCCGCCAAGACAGGCACCGCTGAACAGGGCCCTGCCGTGAAGAGCACCGCTGAAGAGGGCCCCGCCAAGACAGGCACCGCTGAACAGGGCCCCGCCGTGAAGAGCACCGCTGAACAGGGCCCCGCCGTGCAGAAAGGCACCACTGAACAGGGCCCCGCCGTGAAGAGCACCGCTGAACAGGGCCCCGCCGTGAAGAGCACCGCTGAACAGGGCCCCGCCGTGCAGAAAGGCACCGCTGAACAGGGCCCCGCCAAGACAGGCACCGCTGAACAGGGCCCCGCCGTGAAGAGCACCACTGAACAGGGCCCCGCCGTGAAGAGCACCGCTGAACAGGGCCCCGCCGTCTCAAGCACCGCTCCGCTGGGCCCCGCCGTCTCAAGCACCGCTCCGCTGGGCCCTTCCTGTCAAGCACCGCTCCGCTGGGCCCTTCATCTCAAGCACCGCTCCGCTGGGCCCTTCCTGTCAAGCACCGCTCCTCTGGGCCCTTCCTGTCAAGCACCGCTCCGCTGGGCCCCGCCATCTCAAGCACCGCTCCGCTGGGCCCCGCCGTCTCAAGCACCGCTCCGCTGGGCCCCGCCGTCTCAAGCACCGCTCCGCTGGGCCCCGCCGTCTCAAGCACCGCTCCGCTGGGCCCCGCCGTCTCAAGCACCGCTCCGCTGGGCCCTGCCTGTCAAGCACCGCTCCGCTGGGCCCTTCATCTCAAGCACCGCTCCGCTGGGCCCTTCCTGTCAAGCACCGCTCCGCTGGGCCCCGCCGGGCCCAGACGTCTAAAGCACCGCTCCGCTGGGCCCCGCCGTCTCAAGCCCCGCTCTGCTGGGCCCTGCCTGTCAAGCACCGCTCCGCTGGGCCCTTCATCTCAAGCACCGCTCCGCTGGGCCCCGCCGTCTCAAGCACCGCTCCGCTGGGCTCTGCCTGTCAAGCACCGCTCCGCTGGGCCCTTCATCTCAAGCACCGCTCCGCTGGGCCCTTCATCTCAAGCACCGCTCCGCTGGGCCCTGCCTGTCAAGCACCGCTCCGCTGGGCCCCGCCGTCTCAAGCACCGCTCCGCTGGGCCCTGCCTGTCAAGCACCGCTCCACTGGGCCCTTCATCTCAAGCACCGCTCCGCTGGGCCCTTCCTGTCAAGCACCGCTCCGCTGGGCCCCGCCGGGCCCAGACGTCTAAAGCACCGCTCCGCTGGGCCCCGCCGTTTCAAGCCCCGCTCTGCTGGGCCCTGCCTGTCAAGCACCGCTTCGCTGGGCCCTTCATCTCAAGCACCGCTCCGCTGGGCCCTTCATCTCAAGCACCGCTCCGCTGGGCCCTTCATCTCAAGCACCGCTCCGCTGGGCCCCACCGTCTCAAGCACCGCTCCGCTGGGCCCTGCCTGTCAAGCACCGCTCCGCTGGGCCCTTCATCTCAAGCACCGCTCCGCTGGGCCCTTCATCTCAAGCACCGCTCCGCTGGGCCCTGCCTGTCAAGCACCGCTCCGCTGGGCCCTGCCTGTCAAGCACCGCTCCGCTGGGCCCTTCCTGTCAAGCACCGCTCCGCTGGGCCCTGCCTGTCAAGCACCGCTCCGCTGGGCCCTTCATCTCAACCACCGCTCCGCTGGGCCCTTCCTGTCAAGCACCGCTGGCCCATTGACAGTGCCGGTTCTGTGTCGAGCTAGTGTTCACGCTGCACTCGGGGCACCCTGCCTCCTCCATTACCTATGGAGTCTGTAATCCACCTGATGGTCTGTGTCTCTGCACTCCCCAGGATGGCACAGTGGGCAGACCAGCCACTGTAGAGACTTGTGAGACTGTGGCTTTGCACTCCCCAGGATGGCACAGTGGGCAATCCACCCACTGTAGAGACTTGTGAGACTGTGGCTTTGCACTCCCCAGGATGGCACAGTGGGCAAACCACCCACTGTAGAGACTTGTGAGACTGTGGCTTTGCACTCCCCAGGATGGCACAGTGGGCATGGTGGCCCCTTCTTGGATCTGGCGTCGTGGACTCATGTGGCTGAGGTGCCCCCCTTTCCCTTCCCCCATGAGGTGCCTGTAGTTTTGTCATCTGATGCCCCAGCAGTGTTCTCTCCAACGGACTCAGGTCTCCTGTGTGGGCCCATGTGTTGATTCACTTTGGCCCACGGACAGTGGAAATTTAAGTGACTGTGCAGGACTTATTGCCTATGTTTATCGGTTTCGCAATGTTCTTACTGGATTTTTTCCAATTCATATTGCTATTTTACCTTGACTTCAAAGAACCTATTTTATACATAAATTTTGTTTCTCAGTTTAATTATGTCTTTGCATTATTCCGGGGGGTTTGGGTGGTGTCACTGTGACTTGTTGCTCTGCATTGGTGTGTAGATAGTTGGGGGGGGGGTCGCATATGTGTGTGCCCGTAACCTTTTCTCCTCCCCCCTCCCCTGTGTCGTAGGTGCAGTACTCACCGTTGTCGTCTGCGCCGGCGTTCGTACTCGTGGTAGATGAGCAGGTACACAAGAGCAGGTAGGATGTTTAATTCGGGTTCCATGCTGTCCTCCGTCCTCGTGGAGTGTGTATAGGTGAGCGTTTTCCCGTTCGTAGTCTGTTTCCGCCGTGTTTTTATCGGCGGGGCTCCCGCCCCGGAAAAGGTGGTGGATTGGTGAGTTGTGATAGTGTGGGCGGTACATTGTCTGCCGCCTGCCTGTTGGCGGTGACCGCCGCGCTGTTTGTGTGTCCCGCCGTGGCGGTCGGAGTGTTAAGGTGGCGGTGTGTGTTGGCGGTTCCCGCCAGGGTCAGAATTCAATTTTTTGGACCGCCTGCCTGTTGGCGGGTTGGCTGCTGCTTTATCACCGACCGCCAGGGTTGGAATCACCCCCGAAATGTAAAATATCCCTAAAACCCTAGCCTGGAGAACCTAATCCCTAACCTAACGAGAGCTAGGTGTGATGAACCTAATCTGCCAGTGCCAGGTCCATGAGAAGTGGCCCCCAACCCTTATTACCTTGGAATGAGGTCTCTAGGTCAGACTCTGTGGTGATACGAAGGCTGGGTCTGCATCAAATTGGCGTGCAGCATAGATTGCATCGATAGCATTTGGTAGGAATCCCTCTGATAACCTTGTCTGTGTGGGATCTGTTTATACAGATCTTGTAGGACCCCTGACAGGTATGTTCCCAAACAATAGATAAGGGGGCATGTTGAAGCGACAATTATACAAAGAATTCCCTCCAAAAGTACATTTTGTTTCTGTCCCACGTAAGTGGGGCAGGGACATGATGTGAATACCTACGTATCTCACTTTTAGACTGATAGAGATGCCTTGACAGAGTTGCACTGATAACGTAAAATCAAAGCAATTAATTAATTATAAACAGCAGCCATTTTGAAATAAATTATTAAATAAATAGGCTAAGACAGAGCACCCTAGTTAGGTTAAAAGTCACTAGGTGATGGGGGCACAGACCTGCAAGCCAGAAGGATAAGCTAAACTCTCGATTCCCATTAAAACTCAAGGTGGCACTGTCTGGCTAATGACCATAACAGTTGTTTATTACATCAATATACATTAAAAATGACTATTACGTGCTGCCCAAGCCATTCTTGTGCTGCTGTCATTCCCTCTGAAGCACAGGCCAGGCATGGCACTGGTGGTGCCTTCCCCCATGCTTCTGACTATGAGATCTCCGCGCCTGACTTCCTGCAGGAGGCACAGCACTTCCAGGATCCAGGTGTCCTCCATTATTATCACTTCCCTATGCTGACCAACTGGTGTTTCTACAGTATGGCACAAATTGCTCCAGAAATAGTTAAATATCTGCAAGTATGCTTCATGCTTAGGTGCTGCATCATCTCAGCACCATGTTTGGAGCACTTCTATGCATCTCATCCAACACCTGTGAAATAGACCAAACATGACCATTACCATTTCCATTTCCAACCTTGCACTCTAAAGTGGGGCCCTGGAATCTGTTGTAAATGACAGAATTATGCAACCTCATAAAGATATAAGCTGCAATACATGAAGCACAAGTCTGATCGTAGAGTGGAAAATGTAAGGGGCATAAGTTGCTGGGGTGCGAGTAATGTATTTCAAAGCAACAAACACTCAGAGTAAAACTTTGCAACACTGACTGACAGCCCCCTTTCAAGAGCCACATCTGTGCGTGTTCAAAGCTTGTTAAGCTTGTTGATAACTTTTAAAAACTTTAAAGCTCAGTTTGGTGTTGAATCTGCACAAGTGGTTTACTTTCTGAAAAGTATGAGTCCAGTAAAGTATGGGCCGAGAATTATAAATATTTGATCCAGCCAAAGTTGCTGTGCTGCCTTTGGTTAAAGGGAAAGAGAAAAAATTAGCCATATCTACTAAGAGATGGCAAATTTGTGTCCACCTCAGAACAGGTGCGCTTTTGGCTGCCATGAGCCAATACACAAACCTGTATATCAGAGAGCAAGGTTGTGTGTGTTCTTTAAAATATAGGTTTTCTACAGGAAGGGGACCCTCACAGTACAAACACTATCCTTTAAGACTTGCCCCACTTTGTGTGTTGCACAAGGCAGCACACATGGAAAGTTTGGAAAATAAGGAAGAATAAAAGAATTTCTCCTTGCTACTCCTGTCTCCAGGAGGCATAAGATCGTGGCAGTAATCCCTGTGTATTAATGTTAGTAGATAGGGATTTGTGACCCACAGGTGTTTGCATGAGAAAGCCAATGTACCAGCCTTAGAATGCCCCCTTGACACAAAGTAGCTCATAATGCATCTTTGTGCTAGATTGTGATAATTCCCAGTTCTGGAAAGTAAACCCCACTCCAACTCTTTGCTCCAGGTTTGAGGCACTATATATTAAATATATCAAAAATAAAATGTCTAATCTACCCCAATAATATACCACAACATAACTTAAAAGGTAAATGAATTGTCATTTAGTATACATTTCTCCATTGAAGTAATGTAGTCTATCTTGCAGACACCACATTTTTATGATCCATTGTTGTTCTATCAACCACAGCACCATAAATTAACATGCTAAGGGCATGATGCAGACCATAATATTGATATTGTTTTCTCTGTCAAGTGTTTAAGTGTACCATAATGGTTAAAGTCGGTATTTCTCTCCTCAAATTGTGCACTCATCCAGTTTTTGCAATCGCCTGCCTATGTAATGCACTGATTCTTTGCGCTTTGATTTTACATTGACATAAGACCAGAACATGCCTTTCTAAACTCCCATGTAGTAGAGACTGGTTGGCGGTGACAGCACCAGAACCCTATCACTGTTCCACTTTTGTTTGGTCAATAAAAGGAAGCCTTAAATAACTCCAAAAGCAATAAATACGTTAAAGCTTTCAGTGATACCAACCACCAATTTGTATCCAATCTTATCCACAATGGGCTTGGGCGCAGATGATTCCTACATCCAGATCAACAGTGTCAAATACAGTCATTTTAGTTGCCACTTTCTGTAGGATAACATTGAATAACTTTTTCCTACGGGTCTGTCTTTGAAATGTATAGAATAAAAGTTATAAATAAAACAATCTCTTTTTGGGATATTTTTCTTTTAAAGTATTTCATCATTTTACCTGACTTCGTTTGGACCTTATGTTTTTTTATTTTTACATGTATTGTATTTCTGTTTGGCAAATTGTTGCACATGTATTTTCTCAGAAGAAGGCCTTTCTTTTTGTGGCAGGGTATCAAAGTGAGTTGGGAATTCCTAGTAGAAACCAGTTTAAATCTGAGGGTTGGACAGTTTTGATTTTGTGGGATATCGGTCAAACTTCACATCAAGACTGTGGAATTTCCCATCAGTAGCCTTACACTCAAGTTCCCCTACATGTTAATTTCCCATGCAACATAAAGGGGGTTATTACAACTTTGGAGGAGGTGTTAATCCATCCCAAATGTGACGGATATACCACCAGCCGTATTACGAGTTCCATAGGATATAATGGACTCGTAATACGGCTGGTGGTATATCCGTCACTTTACCGTCACTTTTGGGACGGATTAACACCTCCTCCAAAGTTGTAATAACCCCGAAAATGTGCCCCTCTTAGTCATGGAACCCACTTTGAAGTCCAATTGAATCCTTTCATTCCAGGGGAGAAGTAAGCACACTTAAAATTCAAATTTCCAATAAGTGGTGTTTACTCAGGATTAACAATATGTTTACCTAAATACACCAATAGGGGTTTGGGAGGCAGTGATCTGGGAAGGTGCCCCTATGAGCTTTTTTGAGTTGGTTAGTACAGTCCAGGGGACTGTCAATTGTATGTGGGCTGGGTTTACTAGGCAGGGACTTGGGAATAGGTAGAGGGGTTTTGGATACCAACCACCATTTTGTATTAAGGCAATATCGTGGCTCGTAGCCGAGGGAGGGCCAGTTTTTTGGGGAGGCAGAATGTTGATGTGCCTCCCTTTCACCCAACCCCAGCATCCCGAAAATATACTGTAAGAAAATATACACGGAACAGTTGATGCCAAAGTCCTAGTGGCACACTTAATAAGCCCGGACAACAGTAGACTAACCTCTGAACGCACTGGTAAATAAATATACATATTTGGTGCCATAGTGGAGCAACAAAAACACAATTCCTGGAGCACACTTAAGAAACCAATGAATAAACTGAGTGGAGTCCACCACAATGGCACACATTCCTAACCTCTGGAAGCAGATTTAAGCAACCAAGGTGTATGCTAATTGGAGGCTCAATCAATCACTGAAGGCACTTGAGAATAACCTTGGAGCAGTATATGGAGCCCAACCTCTCGAGTCATTGTTAAGCCACCAGTGAATGTATTGTATGGAGTCATGCAGGTGATGTAAAGGCCCAAACCCTAGAAGCATTGTTAAGCAACAAGTGAGTGCTGTATGAGTTCCATCCGAGACATAATGTATCTGTAAATGTATTAAATGGAGTCGCCTAGGAGTGGCATAGTGAATGTGCAACCCAGGGGAATCTACTGCAGTCGAAAGTCGATGTGGTCCACTCCTTCCCTCCCTCTCCCCCACCCAGTGCAAAGACAGCTCTAGAAACCTGCTGAATGAATTAGTTTAGATTAATGAAAGGTAAAGAGGGGTGTGTCTGATAGAACAATTTAAAAAAAGGTGTGAGTGGCTAGGAGCAAGGGGGATTAGAACCCTAAGCCCTTTTATATCCTAAGTAAGATGGTTCCATAGGAAAAAGCCCTTATCCTCTCTGCCTTTTGCCTGGAAACCTAGGCTGGATGCACTAGGAGGATAATTTAAGCAAATTAATTAAATGGGTGAAAGTAAAGAAAGATATAGGCCAGGATGTCACATTGAGGGCAGGCATGACTGGAGGAGTGGACACTTGAGCCATCAGGCAGCGCAGTGCAGTAGCCAAAAAAGCGGTGCTGCTTTCTGTGACAAGGAGAGAGCACCATATTCATATAGAAATGGCACTCTGCTCTCCACAGCGCCAGAGCTGATTTCAGCTGTGGTGTGCCACGCACAAACCTTAGTGCTGTAGTGCTAGGGTGTGTGAATGAGTCTAGCATAGGTTCTGACACAGGAAGGCTACCCTTCCTGTACAAAATACTATGCCTAGACCAGTGGAAATGCTTTTCCCACTTTCCATGTGTGCTGCACTGTACGGCACACATACAAAGTTGGAAACGCAGGGAGAAATGAAAAAAACCTCTGTTTTGCACCTATATTTCAAAGATGTTAATTTTTCATGCTAAACCCTTTCTTCTCATGTTTCAGAATATAATTTAGCTTCAAAAAGCATGGGTGGTAGCAGGGGTATGCTCATGTACCACCCATGTAATGCCCCCTTGACGCAAAGTAACACAAAGCAGTGTTTCGCGCTTCTTTGTGTTAATTTGCCAGACAAACCAACTCAAATACTTATTTGCATTGGTTTTTGAATGCCCAAGAAAGTTTTTAGCTTTGGTTTAGCATAAAAAAAGCAACGCTAAACCGACGTTAACCTTTGAGAGTCTGGGCCTCAGTTTGATACTTGTGGAAAAGAAGCAAATGCAACACAATGGAAATGCACTATTCTACTAGATGAAATGCCATCCACCTTCTGAAACCAAAGACAAAGTGGCTGGTTCCCCTCAATAATCAGACCCCTTAAGCCACTAACACAAACAGGTTTTGGTAGCTCTGAAACAAACCAGCACAGCCATTTTTTTTTTATAGTGGACTGCCTTCAGTAACAGTAAATACCACTGTTAGAGGTAGTCCTTTCATTTACAATCTTGCTTTTGTAGCGTTTAGGCCTGGGCAACAATGACTATACCACACACAGAGCTGTAAATCACACTTAGGCGGTCATTAGAACATTGGCAGTAAAAGCCGCTTACCGCCGTGCAGAAGCCGGACAACACACCGCCGCAGCCGCGGAATTCCGCCACAGCTATTATGACCCACATCTCAGAATCTGACAAAACTCAGACACCCACACAAGTCCGCCACACCAAAGGTCAGTAATAAACTGGCGAAAAAAAAAACCTCCACTGTCACCCCAACAGAAATACGCCCATACTATCAAGACACGAATCCACGCGGCGGTCTTTCAACCGCGGTATTCCATTGGCGGTACACACCGCCGTGCTCAAAATACACACACATCTCCAAAACACCACTACATTGGACAATTCAAAATACACACACCTGATACACATACACACACCACTCCCACACACCCAATACAATATAAAACACACACCCACATTACCCACAAACCCGTACGATCACTATTACAGAGAGAAGGCCAGAGAGAGACACCACCATCAACAAACTAGCATCCACAGGCACACAACACCATCACCCACACAACTTCCACGCACAAAACACCACACAAAACACCACACACCACTACAGATCACCACACTTATCACCACACACACCACCCCATGGCACGGCAAAGACATCCCAGGTTCTCCAAGGAGGAGCTCAGGGTCATGGTGGAGGAAATCGTCCGGGTAGAGCCACAGCTATTTGGAGCACAGGAGCAGCACACCTCAGTTGCAAGGAAGATGGAGCTATGGTGAAGAATAGTCGACAGGGTCAACGCAGTGGGACAAAACCCAAGAAATCGGGAGGACGTCACGAAGAGGTGAAACGACCTACGGGGGAAGGTGCGTTCCTTGGTCTCAAGACACCACCAGGTAGTTCAGCGGACTGGCGGTGGACCCCCATCTCCTCCCCCACAACTAAAATCATGGGAGGAGCAGGTCTTGGCGATTCTGCATCCCGAGGGCCTCGCAGGAGTCGGTGGAGGAATGGACTCTGGTAAGTCAAACCTTTAACTACCATATCCCCCACCTTACCTGCATACTATCACATACCCCCACCCTCGCCCCCACCCCTATCACTCCAACTCCTCACAAATGTACCAATATCACTAACCACCCATCCCAACACCAAGCCCTGCATGCAACACCAACGCATGGACACCCTTCACTAAAGCATGCCCACTGCACATACCCATACACCCCCCTAAACCATCATCACACAAGGAATGCCAGCACTGGGGTACACGCTCACCCACCCATTGCACACCATGCCACACACAGATGCAATATTCATGCCTTTCCACCCCTGCAGGACCACTACCCAACGTCACCAGACAGGAGGGTCCAGACATCTCCACTCCACCCACAGAAGAGGCCCACAGTGATGACAGCACCTCTGTCCACCTGGATCTAGATGACCAGCCCGGACCATCGTGGGCCTCGGGACAGTCGGTTCCCCTCACACAGGCACAGGCCACCACAGACCTTCCCCCCTCTGGAAACACCAGCACAGCACCCACCCAGCGGGCCCATACCTCCGTCCCCAGGACACATCAATCAGCTGTGTGTCCACCACTACAGTGAACCCAGGATAACCCACCACCCCAACAACAACAGGGACCTTGGGGCAGTGGCAGTGGGCACACGGTCCAGGGGGCGGAGGCCCAGGAACACAGGGGAACTGGGAGGGCTGCTGTGCGACAGGGGGCGGACAGGCCAAGGGAACCCACTCTCCACGAGGCCCTCTCCTCCATCATGGAAGCATACCACCACTCCCAGGAGACGATGTCAACGGTACTGGCCAAGTTTCAGGAGACCCAGCGCATGCAGGAGGAACAGTATTTGGGGTTCAGGGAGGAACTCAGAACCATCAGCTCCGCCCTGGGCACCATCGTAGGAGTGCTGAAGGAAGTACTCAACACCAGGAGGGACACTGTGGCACTACAAGGGGCCCCTGACACTAGCATGGACGATGAACTGCCCACCTCCTCCGCTGGTGCTAGTCGACAGGAGGGACCGCCACAGGACCACCACACCAGCACCCCACCCCCTGCAGAGGGAGAACCACCCCACAAATGGTCCCTGAGATCCAGGAACAAGACAGAGAACAATGCCAAGACCCCTGCCAAGAAATGAGACCACCCTGATTGTCATCCCACTGTCCCACTTTGTCACCCTGTCCATATTAAAACTGCCCCAGCTCCACTTCCTATGCCCATATGGGCAATGCACCTGTGAGACTAATAGACTGGACTCTGCCATGGACATTCCTCCGCCATCACTCCTCACCATTTAACTTCCCCCTCCAATATTTTGTATTTAAATAAATACACCTAAAGCACCAAAAGATCAGGAGTCTGTCTGTGATTTCGAAATAGTGTATTGGCAATTACAGTGACAAAATGTTCAGGAAATAGTAATGTTAACATACCTATGTCACATAGCTCTAGTCCCTGAGGAATCTAAGCAGATTACACACGTTGGGACCCACACCTGTGAAACCGTAAGGGAAAGTGACAACTCAGTGACCATACACTGGGTGAAATCGACAGACAGGATAGAGGTAGAAGTGTAAAAGTACATATAGTAGGCAGGAATGTATTCTCACCTGTGATTCACTGGAAATATTGCTGGATGACTGAGTCCCTGTTCTGCATGTCTTCTTCCTCTGCTTCCTCCTCATCACTGTCCACAGGCTCCACAGCTGCAACAACACCGCCATCTGGACCATCCTCCTGCAGAAAAGGCACCTGTCGTCGCAAAGCCAAGTTATGAAGCATACATCAGGCCACGATTATCTGGCACACCTTCTTTGGTGAGTAGAATAGGGATCCACCTGTCATATGGAGGCACCTGAACCTGGCCTTCAGGAGGCCGAAGGTTCGCTCGATCACCCTCCTAGTTCGCCCATGGGCATCATTGTAGCGTTCCTCTGCCCTTGTCCTGGGATTCCTCACCGGGGTCAGTAGCCATGACAGGTTGGGGTAACCAGAGTCACCTAATAGCTACACACGGTGCCTCTGGAGTTGACCCATCACATATGGGATGCTGCTATTCCGCATGATGTAGGTGTCATGCACTGAGCCAGGGAACATGGCATTCACATGGGAGATGTACTGGTCTGCCAAACATACCATCTGTACATTCATCGAATGATAACTCTTCCGGTTCCTGTACACCTGTTCACTCCTGTGGGGGGGGGGGGGACCAAAGCCACATGGGTCCTATCAATGGCACCTATGATGTTGGGGATATGTCCAAGGGCATAGAAGTCACCTTTCACTGTAGGCAAATCCTCCACCTGAGGGAAAACGATGTAGCTCCGCATGTGTTTCAGCAGGGCAGACAACACTCTGGACAATACGTTTGAAAACATAGGCTGGGACATCCCTGATGCCATGGCCACAGTTGTTTGAAAAGACCCACGAGCAAGGAAATTGAGCACTGATAGCACCTGCACTTGAGGGGGGATTCCTGTGGGACGGCGGATTGCTGACATCAGGTGAGGCTCCAACTGGGTACACAGTTCCTGGATTGTGGCACGGTCAAACCTGTAGGATTCCGCCATCTCCTCACATGCGGACGGTGACTATGAAGGACAACAGCAAGCACAGAGTCAAACAACTCAGAGGTATGTACCCACAGTCTACACAGAACACCATTCAATCACAAAATGTAGCCTGTATGTGTGTTGAGAGTAGGCCTAGGTATGTGTGACACAGTTGGTCATTATGCCATGTGGGCCCCTGAAATGGCGGCAACCTGACCTCTAAAGTGGGACAATGGGAAATGGGATGTGAGGTAACTGCGCTGGCGTTGTACACCATCGCAGTAGGCGGTCGAAGACCGCGGCGCAATGCTGCATTGGTTAACATTGGACCCTATGGGTCCCAGGAGCCAATGATGATGTACGCCGGCGGTGATGGTACGCACCGCCGCGGACGTGACCACCATTTTCTATCTGTTGAATCACTCGATACCTGATCTTCGACAGGAGAGGACCTATACTGCAAGTGCTGCTGTGACCTCGGTCTGAAAGAGACAATGGCTTGTGCGTCTGGGGAAAGGGCAGCGGAGGCTCAGCTGGGGATGGCCTCCCAACGTGGGAGGGGTGTCCGTCGAACCATGACCCCCCTGATGTTCCGGATCCTAGCAGTGGCCTACCCGGAGTTGGATGGGCGCTTGAGGGCATCACAGCAGACACAAGGGGGTGAGTACACTCTCATTCAGATGACTTTGCGCGCAGTGGAGTTGTCTGGGTGGGGGAGGAGGGCTGTGGGTTTCCCTAGGCCAGGGCGAGTTCCGTAGGCTAGGCCCCTTCGTAAAGCATGGCCCTGTGGCCCCCAACCCCACCTCTGTAGAGTGCCAACTACAGCTATTCATGCACCTGTGTCATCTATGTGTGCATATGTCGTCCATAGCCTTGTAGGCCATTTCCCAGGAATTGCACTGAAGAGCCCAGCAGCGCGACGTAGTGCAGGGGGCTTCTGTGTCTGTCTTGTCTGCCAACGGTAGCGGTAAGCCATGCACTCAACATGTCTTTCTTCTGTCCCCCCCCCCCTTTTTTGCGGTCTCCCTGTTCTTCTGTGCATTAGCATCATCAGGTGGAGGAGCAGTGGCACCGGTGCACGAGGGAGCTGCATCCCACATGGCCATGGAGGGCCACACTATGGACTCTGAATACACCAGTGGGACGGAGGGCGAGGGGAGCACCACGGCGGTGACAGGAGCTGAAACCAGCCACACGGACTCGTCCTCCGATGGGAGCTCCCTTGTGGTGGCGGCAACATCTGTGCCCCCCACTTCTACAGGTAGAGCCGCCACCCCCCTACCAGCGCCGCCCTCCCAGCAGCCCCTCAGCCTTCGCCCCGTGCCCGCTCACCCAGGAGGGTGGGCATCACCTTCGCACCAGGCACCTCAGCCCCTGCCCATGTCACCTCTGCTGCCCTCAGTGAGGAGGCCATTGACCTCCTCAGGTCCCTCACTGTTGGGCAGTCTACCATTTTGAATGCCATCCAGGGTGTAGAAAGGGAGTTGCAACAAACCAATGCATTCCTGGAGGGCATTCATTCTGGTCAGGCTGCCCTTCATAGAACCTTTCAAACTCTGGCCTCAGCACTGATGGCAGCCATTGTCCCTGTGTCTAGCCTCACCCCTCCAACTTCTTCCACCCAGACCCAATCCCCTGTACCTCTGCCTATCCCAAGCACACCATCAGACCAGCCTGCACACACCTCAACACACAAGGGAAGCTCCGGCAAACATAAGCACCACACATCCCACAGGCACTCACGCAAGCATCACACACATACAGACACACCAACATCCCCTGCCTCCACTGTGTCCCCCTCCTCGTCATCTCCCTCCTCCCTCCCAGTCTCGTCTACACTCACACCTGCATGCACTACCTCTACAGCCACTATGTCCCACATCAGCACACCCACCAACACACCCCGCTCACGTGCAGTCACCACCCCACTACCATTGACACGTCCCCTGTGTCCTCTCCCAGTGTGTCTGTGACACCCCCTCCTAAGATACACAAACACAGGCACACACCCACCCAACATACATCCACCTCACAACAGCCTCAAGCGCATGCACCTGCACCCAAAACCACAAAAGTTACACCTCCTACAACCACCACCTCTTCCTCCACTCCCAAACCCCCTCCAGCTACACGTCCCAGTGTCTCCAAACAACTTTTCCTGTCCACCCGTTACCTATTTCCCACCACCCCCCGTCCAACTCATAGGTCCTGAAATAGCACCTCAGCCACAAAATCTACGGGACCAGTGGTGCCTGTTGTCACTGGTATGTGGAGTGCAACGGCCACCAGGACAGCCAGTGTGGCACGGAGCCACAGCACAGCCAGTCCCCCCCCCTGTGAAGCACCAGAAGTTGGCCAGTGCCCGGCGGGAGAGGGGGAAGACTTCAGCCACCCTAGCCGCACCCAGGGGCCCCGGGGGGAGTGTGGACTCAGCTGTAACTCCTCCCAAGGTGGGGAAGGGCCAGAAGAAAGCCGGCAAGTCTGGGAGGAGCAGCACAGCGGAGAAGACCGCCATCATCCCCGCTGCCCGGGAGGCCACCGCCAGCCCCATCGTCGCTGCCCAGGAGGCCACAGCCAGCACCATCGTCGCTGCCCAGGAGGGCCCCGCCAGCCCCATCCTCACTGCCCAGGAGGGCCCCGCCAGCCCCATCCTCACTGCCCAGGAGGGCCCTGCCAGCCCCACTGTCGCTGCCCAGGAGGGCCCTGCCAGCACCATCGTCGCTGCCCAGGAGGGCCCCGCCAGCCCCATCGTCGCTGCCCAGGAGGGCCCCGCCAGCCACAGCCCAGCTGCCCAGTGAAGGACCAGCCCCAGCCCAGCTGGGCAATGAAGGACCGCCAAGTCAAGCACCGCTGAACAGGGCAAGCACCGCTGAACAGGGCAAGGACCGCCAAGTCAAGCACCGCTGAACAGGGCAAGGACTGCCAAGTCAAGCACCGCTGAACAGGGCAAGCACCGCTGAACAGGGCAAGGACCGCCAACTCAAGCACCGCTGAACAGGGCAAGGACCGCCAACTCAAGCACCGCTGAACAGGGCAAGCACCGCCAACTCAAGCACCGCTGAACAGGGCAAGCACCGCCTACTCAAGCACCGCTAGCCCATGAGCGGCAGGGGCACTGACGCAACAGGGACCGTCACGGGGTGAGTGATGCACTCTGGGCACCAGTCCCCCTCCAGAACCAGTGGAGTATCACATCCACTACCTCAGTCCTTGGCAGGATGAAGCACTCTGGGCACAAAGCCCCCTCCAGAACCAGTGGAGACATGCATCCACTACCTCAGTCCTTGGCAGGATGAAGCACTCTGGGCTCCAGTCCCCCTCCAGAACCAGTGGAGAAAGACATCCACTACATCTGTCCTTGGCAGGATGAACCACTCTGGGCACCAAGCCCCCTCCAAAACCAGTGGAGTATCACATCCACTACCTCAGTCCTTGGCAGGATGAAGCACTCTGGGCACCAGTCCCCCTCAAGAACCAGTGGAGTATCACATCCACTACCACAGTCCGTGGCAGGATGAAGCACTCTGGGAACCAGTCCCCCTCCAGAACCAGTGGAGAAAGACATCCACTACCTCAGTCCTTGGCAGGATGAAGCACTCTGGGCACAAAGCCCCCTCCAGAACCAGTGGAGACATGCATCCACAACCTCAGTCCTTGGCAGGATGAAGCACTCTGGGCACAAAGCCCCCTCCAGAACCAGTGGAGAAAGGCATCCACTTGAGAGACCGTGGCTTTGCACTCCCCAGGATGCAGCAGTGGGCAAACCATCCACTGTAGAGACGTGATAGACTGTGGCTTTGCACTCCCCAGGATTGAACAGTGTGCAAAGCACCCACTGTATAGACTTGAGAGACTGTGGCTTTGCACTCTCCAGGATACATCAATGGGTATGGAACCCCCTTGTGGATCTGGCGTCGTGCACTCATCCGGATGAGGTGCCCCCCTGTGATTGGTTCCCGTGTTGAAGGAATACTCAAACGCGTTGGTCAGGTGTGCCAGTGTTTTATTAGAACAAGAGGATAGTCGGTGAGGTATGGTGCAGGTAAGTAAAAAGGATTTTTCCTTCTTTGGGTGGGTGGTGGTTTCTTGTTGTGGTCGCTCTCACTCTTCTCTCTCTTTTATTTCCTCGGTATGCAGGTGTCCCGGGAGGTATATGTAAAAGAACAGAGGACAGAAGATAAGTGAAGGATCACTTTAGGGGTTTTCTCTTTCCTTTTCCTTTTCCTTTCTAGTATCTACCTGTCTTATTTTGGAGTTTACAATGGCTATGATCTCACTGTCTCTCTTGGTTTGTCTGGAAAATCATTCTTCTGGCCTTTTTTTTAACGTGTTACTGTTCTTCCCTTTCTTCTATAGTGTCTTCTATGTCTTTGTAGGTGCAGTGCCTTTCGAGTGCCTTAATCTCTAGATATATAGAATTAAAGTGCTTTGGTGTGCTCTATGCGGAGGAGTCTCCGTGCTCTGTTTTCCTCTTTCCCTCGTCCCTTCCCCAATCCCGTTTTCTTCTTCTCTTCCTTCCTCCTACCCCCCTCATACGTCTCTCTCACTCTCGCCCTCTTTCTCTTTGTCTTCCCCCCTCAGGTATGTGATCCCAGGCACCTGGGTTCGCCGCGCCTCTCCAGAAGCGTGGCGGACATTAGCGTTTCGTCCTCCCGGCTGCCTGCTCCCGCGGGACCTGTCGGACGTCTCCGGCCGATTCCTCCAGGTTGCAGTCAGTGGTTGCTGGGTCTCGAAGCGCCGCCCTTCGTCTGCTTTGGTGACCTCTGGTAGCTCGATCCTTTCCTCCTTGTGGTACTCGTCCGTCCGCTTCCTCCACACCATTTTCCCCCATCAGTGTTGTCGGAGGAACATTTAACTTGGCGGCGGCCCGCCGATCCTGAGCTTCCCACCAATCACGGGACGGGAGGCGGGTCATGCAACGGTCTCCAGGGGCAGAGTCAGCACAGGACCTTGAAGTGTGAGGGTGATCTCCAATCAACCCGTCACAAACACTCCCCCTAGAGAGTGGACTGTCGACACACGGAGATGCAGGATACCGAGACAGAAAATCAGCCGTCACCTCTTGGCTACCCAGGAGATGCTGGATCTGAAACTAAAAAGGCTGTAAGGAAAGGAACCAGCAGAGCACCCGGGAATTAGTGTCTTTATGACAGGCGAGCCAGGTGAGAGGGGCATGGTCAGTGACCAGGGTAAAAGTTCGACCAGACAGATAATATCGAAGAGATTCAATAGCCCATTTAATGGCTAAGCACTCCTTTTCAATAGCCGGATAGTGCCGTTCACGTGGGAGAAGTTTCCGGCTGATGTACAGAAGGGGGTGGAGAGACTCATCATCCTGAGGCTGCGTTAGCACAGCCCCAAGTCCAACCTCCGAGGCATCAGTTAAGAGCACAAAAGGTTTATCAAAATCTGGACAGCAGAGGACTGGTGCGGAAATAAGAGCGGTCTTAAGTCTGTCGAAACTACCCAACTCGATATCCGAAGGAGGTTTAAGTGTATTGGGACATGACTTCCGCAACAAGTTAGAAAGGGGTTCGGCGATAGTTGAAAAGTGGGGTATAAACCGTCTGTAATAGCCAACCAGTCCCAAAAACGCCCTAATATCTTTTTTCTTCTTTGGATAGGACATCTGTGAAATAGCGTCTAGTTTCTCTACTTGTGGGCTTATCTTACCCCCTCCTACAACGTAACCCAGATATTTAATACTAGTTTGTCCCAGTCTACACTTCTCCGGGTTGGCGGTTAACTGCGCTTTTCTAAGAGCATTTAGAACGGACTCAAGGTGGGACATGTGTTCATCCCATGTTCTGCTATAGATAACGATGTCATCCAGATAGGCAGCTGCATACTGCCTATATGGTCATAAAATGTCATCCATGAGTCTTTGGAAGGCGGCAGGAGCCCGTGTAACCCAAACGGCAAGACAGTGAATTGGTATAAACCTGAAGGGGTGGTAAAGGCTGTTTTTTCTTTATCCTCTTCTCTCAGGGGTATTTGCCAATATCCCTTCGTGAGGTCTAGTGTGGTTAGATATTTGGCTTGTCCCAACCTTTCAACTAGCTCGTCAATTCTAGGCATAGGATATGCATCAAAGTATGTTAAGTTATTGACACCCCTATAATCAACACAAAATCGGGTGCTGCCGTCGGGTTTAAGAACTAACACGACTGGCGAGCATCAGGGACTGGCTGAGGGTTCTATAATACCGGCTGCTAACATGGCCTGGACTTCCTTCTCTATAATTGTTTGTTTGGCCTCAGGGATGCGGTACGGTCTCTGTCGAGACACCATATTCTCTTTAAGGTGAATGGGATGTTGTATAAGGGAGGTTCTTCCCGGATATTTGGAAAATACTTCCTGATTTTGGGTCACCATGAGCTGCAGCTGGTTCAGATATTGCCGCGTCGGATTAGGATTGATCCAGGGTTTCCCTGGAGTGGATTCTTGGGGGGGTGTAAGGATGGGATACGGAATATCTTCATTTACTTCGGCGGTGACGTAATGGACGGTTTGTCCATCCGTGGGTTCTATCCATTTCTTAAGCAGGTTGATATGATATATCTGTTCTCTTCCGCCGTTTTGGGACATGGATAACTTATACGTGGTGGGGTTTATTTGGGCAGTTACTTCATAGGGACCTTGCCATCGGGCCAATAATTTATTATCAGTGCTGGGGAGTAAGACCAGTGCTTTATCACCTACTGCCAAGGTTCTAACAGCACTATAAGTGTCAAAAGACTGTTTCTGCTTCTGCTGGGCAGCACGCAATGCATTGTGGGCTTCTTACCATACGGTATTGAGGTTATCTCGCAATTCTCGGGTATAAGTTAACAAATCCTTGACCTCTTCTTCAGTCTCTTCCCATTGTTCAGCTAACATATCTAGCAATGTACGGGGTTGGCGGCCGAACAACAATTCAAAAGGACTATGACCTAAAGAGGATTGTATATGGGTCCGGATAGCGTATAGGACCAGAGGAAGTTTCTTTTCCCAATCCTTCCCCGCCTCAGATATACTTTTCCGTAGGAGAGACTTAATGGTTTTGTTGTATCTTTCCACTAGTCTGTCTGTTTGAGGGTGGTATACGGAAGTACGGATTTGTTTCACCCCTAGTAATCTACAGACCTCAGTCATTAGTCTGGACATAAAAGGAGTCCCCTGATCCGTTAATATTTCATTCGGGAAGCCTACCCTCGAAAAGAACTCTATCATTGCCTGGGCGACTGCTTTAGTATGCATACTGGGGAGGGCAATAGCTTCTGGATATCTCGTGGCATAATCCACTAATACCAATACATACTGTCTACCTCGGGTCGAAGAGGTGAGAGGACCAATAATATCCATTCCAACTCTGGTGAAGGGAATATCTATGACGGGAAGGGGTTGTAGGGGAACAGGTCGTGTATTAGAGGGATTGTATAGCTGGCATTTTGTACACTCTGAACAGTGTCTACGAACCTGTCCATAAATACCCGGCCAATAAAATTGTTTCAGTACAGCTTCCTCGGTTTTCTCTCTTCCCAAGTAGCCTTCCCCATGATCCCCATGTGCTAGCTGTAATACCTGTTGGCGGTGACTACGGGGCACCACTAATTGCAGGGCATTTCCTCTCGAGTTGTTGGGTTTCCTATATAATAGATTATTTTGGATCAGGAATCTGGGACCTACCCCTTGTACTGCCCCGACAGTTGCCTGTTGCCATGCATGCTTCAATGTGGGGTCTTCCTTCTGACTCTGTCGGAAATCCCCAGTGATTGTACAAACTGATCCCGCACTTCTGGGTTTCTCCGGGGAGGTGTTCCTCTGCCCGTAAGAACGCCGTTGCTCCCTTTTTTGTCTCCTACTGAGATTAGCCCGCATGGGTTTTAGGTCCTCTATCACCACCCCACTGGGTGCCTCCTTCCACCAGTCTTTAAACACATGCTCCTGTCCAGCCTTTTCTAATAAAGAAGAAAATCCCTCATAGTCAGTCCCTAGTATAATGTCTTCCTGTAACTTAGGGAGTACCCCGACCTGTAATTCCTCCGGTTGTTCACTCCATTTCAACCAGATCGTGGCAAGGGGGGTAGTATCGTCGATCACTGTGCACACAGGCGATGAGTACTTGAGTTTCCGGATCTTCTTGACCGGGTACAACCAGATTCCCTCTAATAACACTCTGGCTGCAGCCTGAATCGATTAATGCTAATCTTTCTATACCATTGACAAGGATAGGGAGGGTGTATTTGGGTGGTCTCCCTCCCGTCCAAAATACTCTCCCTTTTGTCAGGCTGATCTCCATGGGTTCTTCAGTGTCTTTTCTTTGGGGACAATACCTGGCTATGTGACCCCATTCAGAGCAGTTTTAACATTGTGGGCCTGTGCCGGGGTATCCGGAACCGACTGGACCCATGGACTGAGGTCGGTCAGATCCGTGGCTTGCCACAGGCCGAGGGGGAACCATTCTAGACACACTTGGTCGGATTGAAGGAGAAGGAGTTTTTCTTCCTGTAGCGCTGAAATCCAGACTCCTATGATAAGCACAGGCTAGATCCATAGCCGTTTCATTAGTGAGACCGGGATGCTGCCTTACCCAATTGCGAGTAGTCGAAGGTAATGCGTCTAGGTATTGCTCTAGGACTATGTTATCAAACATTTCTTCCCTAGATGTTGCAGAGGGCTGTAACCACCTGCCAGCTGCATGTTGCACGCGGTAGTATAAAGTGCGGGGGTTCTCCTAATGCTGCCATTTCATTTGTCTGAATCTGGGCCGGTAGCTTTCACTGTCGAGGCCCACTCTTTCTAGAATGGCTTTCTTGATGTCTCTATAGGGAAGAGTCCCGCTCGGATAGATTGCTTGATAGGCAGACTGCAGGTGACCAGTGAGAAGTGGGGTGATGTCCTGGCCCCATTTATCCTCGGGCCAATTAGCTGTGTTAGCTACCCTCTCAAAGTCTGTAAAAAATGAATCGGGATCTTCCTGCTCCTGATTCCGCTGTAACACACTGCTCGGTACATTAGGATGGACTTTAGTATGGGCGATAGTGTCCGTCAGTTTCCCCAATGCGGTCTCATGCACCAACTGATTATTGGCTATAATTGTGGCCTGGCTCTTAAGAGCAGTTTGTAATGCCTCCCGCTCCTCTTTTGTCTCTTTCATTTGTTGCTCCCACATTAACTGTAGGTGGCGTTGTCCATCAGCTAATTGCGCGATTACATCGGCCATGGTTGCCTTTTCTTCCATGGTGGGGATACTATCAAATCCCACTTCTGACACCACTTGTGATTGGTTCCCGTGTTGAAGGAATACTCAAACGCATTGGTCAGGTGTGCCAGTGTTTTATTAGAACAAGAGGATAGTCGGTGAGGTATGGTGCAGGTAAGTAAAAAGGATTTTTCCTTCTTTGGGTGGGTGGTGGTTTCTTGTTGTGGTCGCTCTCACTCTTCTCTCTCTTTTATTTCCTCGGTATGCAGGTGTCCCGGGAGGTACATGTAAAAGAACAGAGGACAGAAGGTAAGTGGAAGGATCACTTTAGGGGTTTTCTCTTTCCTTTTCCTTTCTAGTATCTACCTGTCTTATTTTGGAGTTTACAATGGCTATGATCCCACTGTCTCTCTTGGTTTGTCTGGAAAATCATTCTTCTGGCCTTTTTTTTAGCGTGTTACTGTTCTTCCCTTTCTTCTATAGTGTCTTCTATGTCTTTGTAGGTTCAGTGCCTTTCGAGTGCCTTAATCTCTAGATATATAGAATTAAAGTGCTTCGGTGTGCTCTATGCGGAGAAGTCTCCGTGCTCTGTTTTCCTCTTTCCCTCGTCCCTTCCCCAATCCCGTTTCCTTCTTCTCTTCCTTCCCCCTCCCCCCCTCATACGTCTCTCTCACTCTTGCTCTCTTTCTCTTTGTCTTCCCCCCTCAGGTATGTGATCCCACGCACCTGGGTTCGCCACGCTTCTCCAGAAGCGTGGCGGGCATTAGCGTTTCGTCCTCCCAGCTGCCTGCTCCCACGGGACCTGTCGGACGTCTCTGGACGATTCCTCCAGGTTGCAGTCAGCGGTTGCTGGGTCTCGAAGCGCCACCCTTCGTCTGCTTTGGTGACCTCTGGTAGCTCGATCCTTTCCTCCTGTGGTACTCGTCCGTCCGCTTCCTCCACACCATTTTCCCCCATCAGTGTTGTCGGAGGAACATTTAACTTGGCGGCGGCCCGCCGATCCTGAGCGTCCCACCAATCACAGGACGGGAGGCGGGTCATGCAACGGTCTCCAGGGGCAGAGTCAGCACAGGACCTGGAAGTGTGCGGGTCATCTCCAATCAACCCGTCACACCCACCTTCCCTTCCCCCTGAGGTACCTGTTGTATTTCTATCTGATGCTCCTGCAGTGTTCTCTCTGTTTTGATCTGGTATCATGTGTGGGCCTCGCCCATGCATTTTGGGCCCAGTGGTCCACGGACTATGAATGGTGCAATACCTGGACTACTAATCTTGGTTTATATTTTGTAAATAGTGTATATATGTATATATTTGCTTACTGAATTTTGATATATTACAATGGTTACACTCATTTCCTTTTGTGTTTGCGTTCTTCCGGGAGGGGGTTGGCGGGTGTAACTGTAATGTTTAGATATGCATTGGTGTGTGTGTTGTAGTGGGTTAGGGTGGGGGTGGGGTGGGGGTGTTGCGTGTGTGTGTCCCTGTTTTTTGCCTCCCCCCCTCCCCTGTGTCGTAGGTGCAGTACTCACCGTGGTCTTCGCAGCCGGCGTTGGTGCTCCTGGTAGAGGAGCAGGAAGACTATCGCAGGTAGGATTTGGAGTTCCGGCTCCATGGTGTCCTCGTTCCTCGTGGAGTGTGTAGAGGTGAGCGTTTCCCTTCGAGATTCCTTTTTCCGCCGTGATTTTATCCACGGTGAATCCGCCCCGGAAAAGGTGGCGGATTGGCCTGTCATAATAGTGTGGGCGGTACATTGTCCTCCGCCTGTCTGTTGGCGATGACCGCCGCGGTGTTTTTTTGTGCCGCTGTGGCGGTCTGAGTGTTAAAGTGGCTGTGTTTGTTGGCGGTTTCCGCCACGGTCGTAATTCCCAAATTTTAACCGCTGGCCTGTTGGCGGTCTTACCGCTGCTTTAACACTGTCCGCCAGGGTTGTAATGACCCCCTTAGTCTTTATTCCTCTGTGTGTACTTGTGAACTTCAACATTCTAAATCAAACTTTCATTACATTGTATTCTAGTGATTATGTCACACTAATACGAAGTCCATTTGGAGTCAGAAAGGCTCTGTCCTAAAATATGCAAGAAACTTTATCTCCTCCTTTGTTAATTAATAGTCATAATAAATATATCAGGATTTTGTGCAAACAAGGATTGATATACATAAGTTTGTACGGAAATTGAAATCAGCTAAGTACTTTACAAAAATGGGATCGACAGAGACATCAAAGGAGGTATCCAACACAGGTGATTTGAATTTAACCATAGAACAAAGTATTGATTTGAAAACATTATGGCCCATATTTATACTTTTTGACGCTAAACTGCGCTAACGCAGTTTAGCGTCAAAAAATTTAGCGCCGTCTAACGCCATTCTGAAGCGCCATGCGGGCGCCGTATTTATGGAATGGCGTTAGCCGGCGCAAGCAGACCGGCGCTGCCTGGTTTGCGTGGAAAAAAACCACGTAGACCAGGCAGCGCCGGCGTTGGGAAAAAATGACGTTAGGGCGTCTTAAAATGGGGCAAGTCAGGTTGAGGCAAAAAAATCGCCTCAACCCGATTTGCGCCATTTTTTTACGACGCCCAGGCGCCATTTCATGACTCCTGTCTTAGTAAAGACAGGAGTCATGCCCCCTTGCCCAATGGCCATGCCCAGGGGACTTGTGTGCCCTGGGCATGGTCATTGGGCATAGTGGCATGTAGGGGGGCACAAAAAAGGCCCCCCTATGCCACCAAAAAAAATTAAAAAATATGAAAAATTATACTTACCTGAACTTACCTGAATGTCCCTGGGGTGGGTCCCTCCATCCTTGGGTGTCCTCCTGGGGTGGGCAGGGGTGGCAGGGGGGGTCCCTGGGGGCAGGGGAGGGCACCTGTGGGCTCATTTTGAGCCCACAGGCCCCTTAACGCCTACCCTGACCCAGGCGTTAAATAGTGGCGCAAATGCGGGGTTTTTTGACCCGCCAACTCCCGGGCGTGATTTTTGCCCGGGAGTATAAATACGACGCATTTGCGTCGCCGTCATTTTTTTAGACGGGAACGCCTTCCTTGCATCTCATTAACGCAAGGAAGGCGTTCACGCAAAAAAATGACGCTATTTGCCAATACTTTGGCGCTAGACGCGTCTAACGCCAAAGTATAAATATGGCGTTAGTTTTGCGCCTAATTTGCGTCGAAAAAAACTACGCTAATTCGGCGCAAACAGAGTATAAATACGGGCCTATATGACTTGACACATGATTTAGAAGATGACCAGATGACGGAAACACAAATACTACCTACTTTGGGCATTGACATAGGACAAAAAGAAGTAATGAAATTTAAATCTAAATCTAAGTTTTGCCCAGTATTATCTCCAGGTAATAAAATTGTTGTGTTTCATGATCTTCTCATTAATGACTTGGAAACAATACAGGCGGACAAGAGAACTAAGGAAAACTTAACTAAGAGTCAACGAGCTGCATTAAAAGGTTTGATGGAAAATCAATCAATAATAATCAAACTGGCAGACAAAGGAGGAAATATAGTAATTTGGGACAGAGATGTCTATATAACGGAAGCATATAGTCAGTTAAATGTAGAGTCGAATTACTGTAAATTAACCAAGAATCCTATGAATGAGTTAGTGTTGGATTTGAATGAAAGATTGGAGAAATGGTATTCAGAGGGACTAATTAAGACATAAATATGAAGATTAGGGAAAACAAACAGAGATTTTTAAAGAGAAGGTACAAATTGAGAGATGTGAATCAGGGTGAGGCAAAGGCACGAGCAAAAACACGAGCAGAGGTATTGGTGAAAAACAAAAAAGTGTCGGATGAGACAATGATGGTAACTGATGAGATAAGACTTATTTTGGATTACAGCAAAGAGAATCAACAGATATTGAGATTCTAAACAGGCATTGGCATATGATTAAAAGGGATAGTGATATAGAACAAAAAGTGGGTACTCACCCATCAGTCACATATAGAAAAGTACCAGCATTGGAGGACATATTGGTGAGAAGTCATTTTGAGACCCCAATGATTTCCAGTTGGCTCGCAGATGGAAATAAAGGATTCCATTGCTGTAATAAGTGCAAAGCATGCAGAATTGGTTGCAATAAAAAGACAGTGACAGACTTTCGGGGTAAGGAGATCCTTATGAGAGATAGAATTACATATGAAACAACTTTTGTAGTGTACGTCATAGAATGCCTGTGTGGTCTAAGATACGTTGGCAGTACTATGTTCCCTTTGAAGAAGCGTATCTTGGAGCACATTAGGGCAGTACAAAATGATGATAACAACTATGCCATGACCAAGCATCTAAAAAATCATTCAGAATCAAATTGGCTACATATGAAGTATTAGGCCGTTGAAACAATAAAAAAAACATGAACCTGGAGGGGACAGAGTTCTGAAATTGAGACGGTTAAAATCCAGATACATTATTAGACTAAAAACTAAGATTCCGTTTGGATTGAATGGTGACGAGGAATTGTACTGTCACTTGTAAATATAGAGAGTACATAGGATATAATAAGGAATATTCTCTTATTAAGAATTAATAGTATCGTTAGTTGTGAATAGAGTGGTTACTAACCATAAGACTGGAGAAATATATCTGTTGCATTTCGATGGGGTACTAGACCCACAAGTAAAAATCAAAAAACAAAAAAATTTAAAATTAGAAACTAAAAAAGTTTTTAAAAAATTGAACATTGAAATATGAAAGAATTAAAATTGTTTGATAAGAGCAATAGCAATTTAAATGGCATGCAAAAACACAACCAATGATATAAGGTATTCAACATATATCTACTGTTAATCGATGGAGTGACATATAGAAATAAAAATAGCAGTTGTGACTAGAACAAGCAATAGGTAGGATGTATTTATCTTTTAATTTACCTTTTTAGTAATATGTATATAAGTATGATGTAGTTGCACGTGAGGTTTGGTTCTAAGTGGAAAAATATTTTTTTCTTTTATATTCACTATGTTAGTGTTATTAACTACATATGCCAGAAGGCCACATAAAGGCATGTTGAGACAAATAGTATATAAAGCCTTAATTTGATTGGTTTGTCACTGTGATCAAGACCTTGTAGGTTGAAACGCGTTGGTGTTTGTTGAAGGTATCATTTTGCACATTAAAAAGAATAATTGACAATCCTGTGAGTGCTGCGTCGTTGACCTAGTGTCAAAATTGTGTGGTGATTGATGCAGGGAAAAGGCCCTTCCCTGGGGTGGGCACCGATGAAGAGAGCGCGCCTCATATGGGCCTTCTGGAAGGAAAATATATACACACACACACACACACACACACACACACACACACACACGCGCACACGCACACGCACACGCACCCGCACCCGCACCCGCACCCGCACCCGCACCCGCGCCCCAACCCTGCAGGGCGGCTTCAGGAACAGAGCATCCTGTTACATTAATCCAAAACAGAACAAAATGAGAAGCCTTCCAATTCCAATCTAGCACGAGTTTATTTCAAATGGAGTGGCAGCAAATCATTCCTTCCTGATGTGTTTAGGCAAAAAGCCTTGTTCACAAGAGAGCAGTTGCATGCAATCACAGGTTCTTCAAATGTATACATGTCACGTGAGTCAATGACTACCTCAAATCCCATAATGCACCATTAATGTCATGTTACCAAATTGTGGCCCATTTACGTTATATAACTTTAATAGCATCTCTGCACCACAAATTTAAATTATTATTCATATTTTGATCAGGTACAAAATGTCTCAACTAAAGTGGTCACGTGCAGATCATTTAAAAAATAGAATGAGCTTTCAAATATCCAGCAATCCTTATTTTCATTAATGCTGCCATGCACAGTACATACATATTTCTTACTCGTAAGAGTTCGGAATGGTGAAGGAGGAGAAAATCCTTCTCTCTTCTCCCTTACTCGTCTGTGTGTTCATTAATCACAGGTTAAATCCTTCATTAGCTTTCGAAAATCCAGCAACCCTCATTTTCATAAATGCTGACACCTTTTTCTGCCCTGCAGTGTTGGGGGCCCTGCCGATGGAGTCTTGCTGTATGGATTACTTGCCTCTGTGCCAAACAAAGGGTTTAACCTGTGATTAATGAACTCACAGATGAGTAAGTGTGAAGAGAGAGGGAATTCCCCCAAAAATATATAGGGACCGCAGGGAAGCCCTTAAGGCTTCCCCCACTGTGCCAGATAGCCAGCAAACGAATTTTTATAATTTTATTTTATTTTAGACACATTATATGAAAGCCCATGAAGGGCTAGAAAAAATATATAATATACTCTGATAGCTCAGTATGAAGGTTTCAGACCTTTACCCTGAGCTATGGGGGTTTTTAGTCCAGCTGGACTCATTTCCATTTTTTTTTTAAATAAAAAACAATATTATATTTAAAAAAATACATTTTTATATAAATCGGAGACAAATAACTCATTTCAAATACATCAGACATCAAAGCCTAAAAAACTCTCTCTCCCGCTCACTTTCTTTCTCTCTCTCTCTGACTCTTTCAATCAATTCTCCCACTCACATACCCATTCAGATACTTACGCACTCACTCACTGACCAACTCAGTCACTCACAGACCTACTCAGACCCTCATGTACCCACTCAGACAGTTACACACTCACTCACACACCCACTCAGGCCGTCACACACCCACTGACACCCTGATGCACCCACTTACAGACCCTCGCACATATTGGCCCACCAACTAAAACACTGATGTATGCACTCTCACCCAGAGACAGACACTCCGACAGTCACTTTTACTCCCAGATACAGCCTCTCAAACCCACAGAGTCCGTGCCTAACTTCCGCCATGCATGCACAAAGTGTTGTGCACAACATCGGGTTGGGTGGTTAAGGGGGGTTGGCTGCAGGGACTGCCTGCAGGCCAGCCCTTGCAGGCAACCCCTACTGCACATGGGAGAAGGCAATGCACAGTGTAAGGTTGGGTGCTTATAGGGGTTTGGCCTCAGGGTGCACGGTGGTGGTTAAATTCACGTATAGCAAATTAAAATGAGTATAAGTTAATAAACATAGAAATTCACTGAAAAAAAACAACGGTAGCAAGGACATTATAGTTAGGGTATGAACTTATGAAGACCTTGGCACCATTCAGTTGCATTATTGTTAGCAATATGTTGCCCTCAATGTCGTTCCCATTCACTTGCTTTGTTTGCCTGTCGCATGTCAGCACATATGCTCACAGTTCCATTGCTGTTCTTTGTAGGCACTACTACTCTTGGAGAAACCTATGGAGTTGGACCAGTGGAACACTCAGTGGTGTCATGCTAAAGTAATGATTCAAGTTCTTTTTCAACAGCTTCTTGTAAATGAAAAGCAACTCATCTATGTCTCTGAGCAGCAGGACAGACATCCTCTTTAATATGCAGTTTCACTTTCATAGTCTTTAGGCTACCAAAACTATGGAACAATGAAGGAAATTGACTTACTATTTCATGATTAGCATTCATGTTGTAATTCACAAAAATCAGTCCCATATCAGCAGCCGAGTTGAAACTGAGCAAACAGGCACTTGAAAATGCACCTTGAAGCACATGGATCTGTGCTTGTACCTTCGTTTTCTTGTGTTTCACTGTCACTACAAATGAACCTTGACTCTTTCTGGGCCTTGATGCAACCCAAAAATACACTTTGGTCTTCAACTGCATAAGCTGTGGTAATGGAGACAGATCATTGTATTTCCCTTCATGCATTATATTTATCAATGTACTACGTTTTAGAGTGAAAGGTATACAGCAGCCATTTATTTTCAATGTTATCCTTGGACAGTGTTTGTATGATTTGGCATGTTGACTTTTCTTTGACTGACATTTTTCTTCACATGCAACCAGTTCAACATGTGTATACTTTTGTGAGGTAAACATAGGCATGGCACAATCATTTTCTTGAATTTCACTTATTATTGCGGCAGAAGAACTGTTTGACAAAGATTTAGATGGTGATCATTTAGTATCTATTTGCCTCAATTGAAGTTGCTGCTTGGCCTTATGAGCGTGTGTCGAATGTTAGTTCTGGAACATTCTTGTGACCATTGTATCTTCACACCGTGATGCACTTACTTTTTCCTTTGCTTTACACACCGTCACAAAATAGTTCTCTTGCCAAAGCCTTTACATATCTATTCAATGGCGGGACAGTTTCCTTTGTGTTAAACGAAAATCCACATCTAAAATGACTTTTTTTATGGGTAGATATCACTTTGTGTCCTTCAGACCTTTGCTTCAGATTACTTTATAGACACATATCATTGGTCTGGGCGCCTCCGGTCTCCATGCCAGCTCATCTCTCAGCATGTTCCTCGGCTCTTGCAGCCATCAATACTTGCTCCAGATTGAGTTTCTCTCAGCATTTGCCATCGGAATGAATCAAAGAAGCATCCATCAATAACACTAAAACACAAGACTTCTTCATAGTTAAATTCATTGAACTTAGTGTTTCATGAGTGCATCAAGTCTTCACAAATTCATTGATTGTTTCACCAACTCTGACATTCTTGACTGAAAACATATCATTCATAATCATCGTTAGGTCCTTTATTGAATTTGAGATTTAACACATTTTTATTTTGATGGTACATGACTTCTTCGTCAGTTCTCAGCATTTTCTTTTTTACTTCTTTCACTCTATGACCAGCAAGATTTTTTTGATACTTGATAACCTTTCTGTTATCAGTCTCTACCTAGGCAGTCCATCTATCGCCAACATTTTGCTTTTTGATGGTATCGAAAGTTGGTAGTGGTTTCAGGAAGGCAGCAGCATTGTAGACTGGTGTGGAGCTTACTGATGTTGAGAGTAGCGTGTTCCCTGATGCTGTAGGATGATCATGCTTGTGCAAATGATTTTTTAAGCCTTTTGATGTGTGAGCCTCAGGATTGTCTTTCACATTAACAGGAATGGTGTCTTTTCTTATAGCTGCCATCTTTAAATTTCACAAATCCAACAGTTGGCTTCAACTCTTTGCTCTTTGAGGACCTATGAAGATATTTTAAGCCACACACGGCAGCTTCATGAAGAACTGATTCAGGTATGGACAGCTCTGTAAGCACAACCCTGAGCACTCCTCTTTGAGCGACCCTCATCGACTGCCCACAAATTCGGCAATAGCTCTCTTTAGCGGGCTCAGTAAGTCATTTATTGAATCCTTTTCACACTTCGGTTTGCATTTTCTGACACCTAGTTGATCTCTGCCTTGCCTTTGACTGCACCTTGTAAACCTTGTTGTATCCGCCTTCAGCATTAATGCTCCATACAATGTATACATTTATTTTGTGTGGGAGTGCGGTACCTATTAGTATGGTCTATGTTGTAACTTCTCGAACAACAATGCATAGACTTCTTAGTGAAGCTTTATTTCCATTCAAACACTTCACATTGGCTGGAGTTGCACTCTGACTCCACATACACCAACCATTGAATCGGTGCTTCGACAAAGGCATACTTGGCACAAGCAAGCAGTTTGCTTAGACCACAACAAACTCTCTAGGAGAGCACTTTCTTCCTCGGGTTACTTATCCTCTATCTCGTCGCCAGTTGTAGCATCGTCACCAGCCTAAGTACCCACCAATGACAGTGCCACACATGGAGCTGTAAATCACAAAACGTTATACTTCGGCCTGTACCTGTGAGCTTCAACATTCTAAACCAAGCTTTTATTACATTCTATTCTAGTGATTGTGTCACACTGATATGGAGTCCGTTTGGAGCCTAAAAAGTTCTGACCTAAAACATGCAAAGCACCACACCTTTAACAGTAAAATACTAGCAATGTTTTTTAATGTGATAGTCTCCTTTCATTTAAACTGTTGAATTTCACTAAGGTATTTTTCAGATGTTTTTTGCTTCCATTAAAGTTGTTCAGAAGGAACTCTAGCTTATTAAATGGTGCTGTCTTGAGAGTGATGTAGGACAATTCAAATACCAAGATATCCCTTCCCGCAAGGGAGCAGTCACTTGGCACAGACCATTTGTTGGGGGCTTTAGTATGTGCCTGATGGCTTGCTCCTCAGATGGAAGAGGTAACTGGGTATTTGAGTGCTACATAAAAGCTCAAGTGCTAAAAGTCTGCATCATCTAACATGGTTGAGTTTCCATGAACAGCTTTTACAGAAGCGAAATATCATGTCAGGAAAGTACCCTAGTAAAATTTCAACTGTTTAAATGAAAGATTATCTCATTTAAAATTGGTCAGTATTTGACTGTCAAATGAAGGCTTAAAATGAAATGAAGATGCAAAGAGTACATCTGCCATAACACTGTGGGGCCTTATTGATGACAAACACCTGTGAAAGGTTTGGTGCTACTTTATACAGACGTATATCAATGCAACATTTGCATACAAGGATATGGACAAGGACAGTTTTGATGTTCAATTTGTATCCTCCAGGTGGTTCCCTTTGACCGCAGCATGGAGGCCAGTGGTTCCATTGCTATTACAAAAGTATAAGTGAGAGGGAGCACCCAGCTACATTTATGTTATGTGGGAAAATTAGAAAAACCTCTGATAGTAGTCAATTTATTGATCAATCTCACAGATGGGAGTGAAGGCGTATGGAGAGATCTAAGTGAAATGTTGTGTTAAGTGCAGCCCTTATTTGCTGAGCTAGCAGGGTGATGGGCACCTGAAAATACAACACAATCCATACACTGTTTGAAATCAATTTTCCCCAAAAAGCCTGGTGAGCCTGCACAGAGAGCAGTCCTACCCACACACAATCAGCAGAAACATTTGAATTATGAATGCAAAATGCAAGGAGAAGTCTCAGAACAGTTCTATTACTAGACCCAGTTTGCAAGCAGTTAGTGACCAAGTCAAGATTGTACACCATTAATCTAATTACAAATGATGGTGTAGTGTAATTAATATGAAAAACAGAAGCATGTAGGATTTTATTTCATTTTACAAATAAATAGCTTTTTAAAACTAGAAGTGTGATTTTGAAAACATCAAAAATGTGTAGAAAGCTTTTGTTTAATTTTAAAGGTTACAAATGCTAGCACACAATATAACGGGGCAGATTTACTAACCAGTTGTACAGGGGTTGCATCATAAAAGTAACATAAAATGGCACAAACTATTGATTTGGGATTTACTTCCCAGAAAAAAAACGTTATTTGTGCTGGAATGTAGCCTAAAGTAACGCAAAGTAGTGCTAGCACTGCTTTGTGTCAAGGGGGCATACCATAGGTGGTACATGGGTGTTCCACTACAGCCACCTATTTTGTTTGCAAAGCCCAATCTATTAACCTTTGTAGATGGGCTTTGTGCCAAGAAATAAAGCCTCTTTGAGGCTTGTGTTGATTTGGAGGATGTTTTATTACTCCAAACCTTTCCTACTTTGCATATGTACTGTACAGCATATAAAGTGAGAGAAGTGTTAAATGTCTAAACATAGCATTTAGACTGGAAGGTTACTGTTTCAGTACATAATCTGTGCCTGATATCATGCACATACCTTTGCACTATGGTGTGTGCTTTTGCGCATGGTAGCTTAAAGTGCACATATTTGTAGATATGGCTCTGTTATTTCCCTTTAATGCTGTGCAGCAACTTTGAGTGAAGCATTGTGTGAACATTTTGTAACTCTGCCTCATTGCGGGTCTCTGTGCCATTACCAAAAAGACTTCCAACAACATGCACACTACCCCTGATTGCTTGACTCATTCATTTGCATTGCTTTCAGAAAGGCAGGAGAAATAAGGTACAACTGGCAGGTTTACACTGTATGACTTGACAATGAGTTTTGAAACCCACGGACATCGTTTTACAGGGTGTGCAGTAATGCTATGGTGCCAGCTCTGCTGCAAGCTCCCCTGATAAAATGTATACCATGTGATTGGGGTGATTTCATCAGCAAAGGCAAGGTTGCTGATTTCAGCCTTGATTTGGAGCACCTGGATGACGTTCTAACGAAGCAGATACTTTTGTTTTCACCAATATGCAAAGAACACCTAATTTTACATCAAGATTGACAGCCCTTCCTGTCTAGTCTCCACCATTCTCTATAAAGGAAATCTAAACATAGATGATATATTTGAAGCTTAAGCATAACCTACAGAAGCCAGACATTTTCTTGCTCTCACCAAACAAATACTAGGAGTTACCAGTCGGATTCACTAACTAAGAGATAGAGACGTCTCACCTAATATCACCTGAAATTGGATAGCTTCAAACTTAACAAAATTCTCCATCTTGACCTTCATGTCAGGGAGATAGCCACAAATGCAAGATCACAACTGAATACTAAGGAGCCCAATGACTCCTCACTAAACAAGATTATAAGATGGCTATTCAAGCACTAGTTGTCTGGCACATTGTCTAAGGTAATGTACTAGTGGTCTAATCAGATGAAGCCTAGGATTTCTCAAAGTACCTCTTCATGTGACAGCATTTGCGGTCTCTAATACAAAGAAAAATGGGCACCTGAAGGGGAGTGGGTTGGATGCTGAAGATGGCGGTTGCTTGAGGCTACGGCTCCGCACCAGCTTGACAAGTATCCTGCTTCATCCACGCTGAAAAACCACTGTGGACAACCCCATTGTGCTTGGTGGGCTGCAGATAATCACCCCCAGCAATGGCAGATCGAGGGCCAGGAGCGACTTGGAGGAAGAGTGAAGCTGCTTCCTCGGATCAGAAAAGTATGGCCTCGGGAGATGAGAAAATGGCAGAGGTGGGCTGGGGCTGGTGTTGCCGGCTGGGAACTGAATGGCCCACAAGACATGGACTACTTGCTGGGTAGACAAACCTGTCTGGGACTGACTCACAGTCAGCAAGAGACTTGGCAACCCTCTGAGATGGAGAGAGGCCCTTTTTGCGGTGGAGGCCAGCGCTAGTTTGCACCGGAAGGGAGCAGAGAGGTTCAGGGCACAGGTTGGTGCCCAGTGTTAAAATCTCCCCAGCAGAGGCATGTTGAGCTGACCTCCTCATGTAGCGGGCTGCATGCCGCCTGGAGACTGGTGTGTGGAGCGGGTGACTTGGTCCTGTGGATCTAGACATCACTGCTGTGGCCTCATTGCACCCTTGCTGGGCGGTGGAGATCAGAAGGCAGAGACAGGTGTGAAGAGGCTGGCTGTGGCAGTGCCCCAGCCACCTGCTTCCCTCTGTTGAGACCTCGGAGACACCCCAAGCCCAGAGTGGCGATCCAAGACGGTGGGCCCAGTGCTTGTGGGTAGAAGAGGCAGTGCTCCTGGCTTGAGGGGAGAGATGAGACAGAGACCTAGTTGGTGCCTCCTGCACCACAGTGGGAGCTTTCCTTAGCTGGGCATGATCCTGAGGGGCTACAGTTGCGGCCTGCTGCAATGGCTAGAATTGAGAGGGAACTGAGGCTGGAGGAGAGAAACATCAGCTACTTGAGCCATGCAAGGCAGGGTGGAGGTGGAGGGCAGCAGAAGACACCCCCTTTTGAATTCACTGTGAAGGTGCAGGTGCAGCAGGCATTGTACTAAGAAATAAAGAAGTCACTCCGCAAGAAAGGGGTACAGTATTCGCTGATGTAGCCTGCCAAACTATGGATTACCATGGATTGGGCTACTCACTTCTACAAAACACTGGAAGAGGAATGAACGTATCTTGAGGCATATAAAGCGGGTATCCTACTCCCCGTGGCTAGACCTTGGCCTAGAGGGACCTAGACAATGACCCAGAAAGCAGATCATGGGTGCTGCTGGGGTAGTTATTTCTGAAGACACCCCCTCTCTCTCAGGCTGAGTGGGATCGAGCAGCTGCATTACAGACGGTGGTGGAAATAGCACTGACACAAAAGAAAGATGAAGGGACAGGAACCACCTCAAAGCATGGATCACTGGCCTCTGGCTCATTGAAGATGAGTTCCGGTCTCCCTGGATGGAGGTGACTTGGGCCCGAACCTGATTAGGAGTGCTAAGTACTGGGGACATGGCACTGGGACATACAGGGGAACTCGCTCTTATGGGGGCTTCAAGCATAATGGATTGTAGTAAAATACGCCTGGAGCGGAGATTCAAAGTGCACTCTTTCCTTGATTAACCCAGGATGATTACCCCTGCCATGTTATTGGAGGTGGCGATCTTCTAAAAATGATTTCTTGATGTCCTTGGGTGTGAGAGTGTGTAGTTTGAGCTGTTCATGTTGATCCAGGGGGGTTACCATGGTTCTTGCATGCTGTCGGGTTCGGGTGGGGGGCCAGGTGATACATACTTGACCTTATCGTATGTACTGTGGCAATGGCTGACTATAAAGAAGCACTAACATTTCTGTACTGTAATGTTGGGGGGAAGGGGTCTGCCTCCAAGCACCATAATATTCATAGCTACCGGAGGGGGTGTGGTGCCCAAATAGTTATGGTACAGGAGATACGTCTGCTGGGTGTGGAGATGAAACGATTATGCCATAGGAGCAGGGACACATGTACGCAACCTCTTATTCTGGTTACTTACGGGGAGTGCTATTATGGATCAGGGCAAATGCACCTTTCGAACATAATTACTCCGTGTTTGACAAAGAGGGGTGGTATGTGCTGGTCAAGGACATACTACTGGACAGAGAAGTGACCCTGGGGGGTATCTATGCTCTGAATCAGGATTAGGTGGTGTTTTCTCAGACATTTTCCACCCCCTAGCATCTATGGTGAGAGATGACCTTATTATTTGCGGGGATTTTAATTGTGCAGTGAATGTTGACTTGGGCAGGTCCACAACTCCAGTGCCTGGGGCCCCAGCCCATAAGACCTTATGGCAATGGCTGCAGCACTGGTATCAGTCAGAGATTTGGAGGGTTCAACACTGACTGACACAGGACTACTCATATTATTTACATATATATAATTTACACCCCATACTGGACATGTTTGCGTGCTTCACCACACTGGGACCACATGTTCGCCACATGGAAAATATGTAGGGCATACCTTATTTGATCATCGCCTATTGTTGTTGAAGTTCCAACCTTTTGTGGAGCACCTAGTAGTACCCTCTTGACAGCTTAACCCTTTGATGCTTGAAGACATCTGCTTCAAAGATTCATTCCTGATGCCCATTTCTAAACACATTGACCACAATCGGAGTTCGGTGACTAATGCACTTATAGAATGAGACGTGCTCAAAGTGGTGCTGCACGGACACCACTTAGAACAGTCAATTGGGACTAAAAGGGACACTGAGAGCTTAGGACACTAGAGACCCAGTTACGTGAGCTAGATAACTGGCTGGGGTTGGAGGAGGGGGAATGAGAAAGGCATACAGAGGCCAGGGTACATTATCACACTGTGCTTGAATGCATACGCTGTCATGACTACTGAGATTTTATCGCTAGGACATATGATGATGAGGGTAGACCGGGCAGACTATTGGCCTGGCTGGCCAAATTAGACACCATGGGAGTACCTATCACACAGATACTAGCAGAGGATGGTTCCCCACTTTACTACCTGAGGACCTTTATTCCTTCTGTGAGCACTATGCAAAACTTTATAAAAGACAGAGCTCCTGTCGTTGGAGGCTGCGACTGGATTCTTAACCACCATACCCCTGAGTAACTTAGATCCGGAAGCTAAGGAGGCTCTTGTGAGCCCCAGTGATGCACCAAGAGATTAGGGTTGCCATGAAGGAGATGGCTTTCGGAAGACCCCGAGCCCAGATGGGCTACCAGCAGAATTCTATGCTACCTTTTCTTCTGCTTTTGCCCATAAATTAGAGTTGCTTTATGCAGCATGCATCAACTCATGAGTAAGGTGGGATTCTGGGGCGGGACAGCAAACCCAACCCCCATATACTGACTTTCCTCAAAACCTAAGACTGCTGACCTGTCTGGACCTCCCGGGTGGGAGGGGGTGATTCTAAAGAAATTGATAACTAGACTTAAGTGGTTTCAAAACAACTCCTTGAGTGTGTCCGATATTGCTATAGCATGCTCAACCTCTGAGCTCCTTGTACTCAAAGCTGGAAAGTGACATATATTTTAAGAACCATGAGTACAAGTATTGTCACACTTGTTCAATTATGTTTTAGTTTGCTGGCAAGAAAACCTTAACCTGAGCATCCCTGTGGCATTATTAGTCACAGCAGCAAAAAAGCAAGCATAAACATAATTTTAGTTTATTGCTGCATCACAGACCTAATTGTTCTAAAAGGTTCCTATTAAATTATTTTACTGCACCTTAAGGTGTTAACTTGCTTCTACCAGTATTTATTTTGTGCTCTGCTCACGGGGTGCAAATACCTGAAACTCTAAAATCCTCATTTAGATACCGGCAGGTAGCCCATCAGGTCAGTGGAGGCTTAAGGGCTTTGCTGCACTGGTGGAGGTCCACTCAACAGATTTAGAGATTTATGCGGAGATCATTAGGCCCATATTTATACTTTTTGACGCTAAACTGCGCTAACGCAGTTTAGCGTCAAAAAGTTTTGCGCCGGCTAACGCCATTCTGAAGCGCCATGCGGGCGCCGTATTTATTGAATGGCGTTAGCCGGCGCAAGCAGACCGGCGCTGCCTGGTGTGCGCGAGAAAAACCACGTACACCAGGCAGCGCCGGCGTAGGGGGAAAATGGCGCATGGGCGTCTTAAAATGGGGGCAAGTCAGGTTACGTCGAAAAAATCATCGTAACCCGACTTGCGCCATTTATTTTCGACGCCCATCCCCCATCAACATGACTCCTATCATTGTAAAGATAGGAGTCATGCCCCCTTGCCCAATGGCCATGCCCAGGGGACTTCTGTCCCCTGGGCATGGTCATTGGGCATAGTGGCATGTAGGGGGGCACAAATCATGCCCCCCTATGCCACAAAAAATAAAAAAAAAATACTTACCTGAACTTACCTGAATGTCCCTGGGGTGGGTCCCTCCGTCCTTGGCTGTCCTCCTGGGGTGGGCAAGGGTGGCAGGGGGGGTCCCTGGGGGCAGGGGAGGGCACTCTGGGCTCATTTTGAGCCCACTTCTCCCTTAACGCCATGCCTGACCCAGGCGTTAAAAAGCGGCGCAAATGCGCCGTTTTTAGCCACGCCCACTCCCGGGCGTCTCTTTTGCCCGGGAGTATAAATACCACGTAAAGGCCTGGGAGTCATTTTTTAGACGGGAACGCCTCCCTTGCATATCATTAACGCAAGGAAGGGGTTCACGCTAAAAAATGACGCACATTCCGGGAACTTTGGCGCTAGACGCCTCTAACGCCATAGTATAAATATGGCGTTAGTTGGCGTTAGTTTAGCGTCGAATTTGCGTCGAAAAAAACGACGCAAATTCGGCGCAAACGGAGTATAAATACGGCCCTCAGTGTTTAGCTTTCAAAACAAGTGCACAGTGGAGACTATTCAAAGTTTTAGGTGCGTGGACTCCATGTTTGTTGTGCCTGCTCAGCAAACTTGAAAGTTTATTCATAAAAATAAAAAACAATGACCTTGACAGACAGAGGGTGTTCTCCATGCCCAGGGGTCCTATTGAACTATTTTAGTGCTGAGGACTGCCATGCATTGCATGGCCATACTACTTAGTCTTGCATGGAGGCTTTTGAACAACATATCTTGCCTGGCCATGCGACGCAGGGAAATACATGCCTCTGAACTGGTCGCCCAGTGGAGGACAAGTGGTCCAGTCAATATTTTCCACCAGCAGAGCTGGCTGAGGCTCTGTCATTTGAAACAGTGTGATTATCCGCAACTAAAATGGCACTGGACCGGTGCACTACCAAATTATGGTAGCTATTCTGCTCTGCCAAACTCTGAAAGACCCTTTAGGTGTCTAGTAGTAACCTTTTTTTTCTCAGTTTGGTGTACACCTAGAAAATGTGAATTAGGCATGATTTACAAAAGAAAATAGATGACAACCCACTTCCTTATAATGCACTATATGCAAGCTTGCCTTAGGGGCAACACATTTGAAGATGGGGCGGACAAGGACTTGAAACACAATGATTAATGAATAGCCTTGTGTTAGACTTTTTAAAGTATCCACTTACACTTACTGCATTTATTGATGCGGGAATCATACACCAACATCCTACAGTGTAGGGTGTGGAGAAAGTCCAGTAAAGTGCACCAATTCACAAAGCAAGTGGATGATATGTATATGAAGCGATTGAATGTCGTAAAAGTGTCATAGAAATCACTATTTTACCATCCTACTTAATTATAAGTTCCCAACGCATATGAGTACCCTCAACCTATGCAGCTAAATGGTAGACCACTAAGTGTTAAACAGGGTCTCTTCAGCATTTTACTGACAGCTGTTTATGCTGCAATTGCTTTGGCTGTGTGCTGTCTGCCATTATGTCTTGCTGAGTATGAAACAATGACTATAGTTTCCTGTTTCACTCACTCTCCCCTTCGGCCTCAACGGTTTGTCTTCCTTTATCACCTTCTTTCCATAAACCAGTTAGCAAACCTGAAGTCGGCCTATTATTTGCCTTTTACTGGTTCACCAGATAAACCTGAGTATGTTTAAATCTTGCATACTGTAGGCTCTGTTCTCCAATAGAGAAGGTGCAGATGTCAGGACCGTCATCCACTCATAAGAAGGTATGATGTGCTTTCTGGATTTGTTTCCTCAAAACCCACATTTGCTGGGCAATGTCTTCATCTTTCTATACAGTGTGTTCACCTTGTAAGCCTGGAGCTGACGTTAATGCACCAAAATGGGGAATGATTGTGCTCCTTGTGAACACCTCATAACATCTAAGACTGAACCTTTGACCCACCTTAGTACTTCACCAGAAGCTCAACAGCTCCTAAAGAGGTTGTAGTAGGCATGAAATAGAAACAGTGATTTTATGGATAAATAGATCAACTTTTTTTTCATCCAAAAGTGAAAAAGTCCCATTCTGAAGGGGGACTTAGAAAAAATTTCAACTATTAAATAAAGTCGAAAGTTCTTCGAAGTCCCATCTTATTCCTAAATGGAACATCCCCTCTCATTCTAAGATGGGACTTAGAAAATAATTAAACTTCTGTCAAAGCTGACATGTTTTCCAGCTCCTATTTCAGAATGGGACATTTTGACATTTTGGATGAGTCCCATTCTGAGTGGGGACTTAAAAAAAAAGTCGCCTATTTTCATCGAAAAAGTGCAGATTCATCCTTTTCTTCGAGAAAATGACAAACTCCAATTCTGAATGGGGATTTAGAAAAAAATTAAACTTTGTCATCCAAGAAGTGAAAAAATCGAAATTCAAATGTTTTCTCCAAAAAAGTGATAAAGTCCTATTCTGAGTCTGCACTTAGAAAAATAAATACTTTTTTCATCCAAAAAGTGAAAAAATACAAATACAAATTTTTCCTCCAAAAAAAGTGACAAAGTCTCATTCTGAGGGGGGACTTACAAAAAAAAGTAACTTTTTTTCATCCAAAACGGTAAAAAATCCAAACTCAATTTTTTTCTCCAAAAAAGTGACTGAGTGGGAACTTTGAAGAAAACTAAAAATTATTACCCAAAAAGTCAAAAAATTGAAATTCAAATGTTTTCTCCCAAAAAGTGACTAAGTCCAATTCTGAGTGGGGGCTTGGAAACAAATTCAACTGTTATTTTTATCAAAAAAGTGAAAACATCCAATTTGATTTTTTTTTTCTTCAAATAAGTGACAAAGTCCCATTCAGAGTTGGGACTTAAAAGGAAAAGTACAAAAATCTAAATTGAAATTTTTTCTTCAAAAAAGTGTCAAAGTCCTATTCTCAGTGAGGACTAAGAAAAAAAGTAACCTTTGTCATCCAAAAAACTGAAAAAAAAAATCCAAAATGTCAAACTTTTCTTATATACAGTGACAGTCTCATTCTGCTTGGGGACTTTTAACATCCAAAAAGTGGAAAAAAAATCCCAAATCAAAATTTTATTTTCAATAATGTGACAAAGTCCCATTCTGAGAGGGGACTTAGGAACAATTTCAACTTTTGGCGTCCAAAAATGAAAAAGTCTAAATTCGTAATTTTCTTCAAAAAAGTGATCAAGTCCCATTCTAATTGAGGACTTAGAAAAAAGTAACCTTTTTCCATCCAAAAAGTGAAAAACTGAAAAAGTGAAACGGTGCAAATTAATAGTTTTCTTGAAAAAAAAGTGACAAAGTCCCATTCTGAGTGGGGACTTAGAAAAAAATATCAACTTTTTCATCCAAAAAGTGAAAAACTAAAAAAGTGAAAATGTATTGTTTTCTTCAAAAAAGTGGCAAAGTCCTATTGAGAGTGGGGACTTAGAAACAAACATTTTTCATCCAAAAAGTGAAAAAGTGCAAATTCATAATTTTTTAGCAAAAAAATGACATAGTTCCATTCTGAGTAGGGACTTGGAAAAAATGTCAACTTTTTTCATCCATCGAGTGAAAAAATCCAAAATCAATTTCTTTCTCCAAAAAGGTGTCAAATTCCCATTCTGGGTGGGGACTTGGAAGAACGTTTGACTTTTTTCTAAAGTTGCATTTTTTTCTAAGTCCCATCTCATTTTGAGATGGGACTTAGACAAAAGTTGTGTTCTGTTCTAAGTAGACATGTTTGCCGGTTCCCATGTCAGAATGGGACATTTTGACTTTTTGGAAGAAAAGATCAACTCAGTGAAAAAGTGCAAATTCATAGTTTTCTTTTAAAAAGTGACAAAGTCCCTTTCTAAGTGGGGACTTAAAAAAAAAAAAAAACTTTTTTCATCCAAAAAGTGAGAAAGTGAAAATTCATAATTTTTTTGAAAAAAGTAACAATGTCCTACTGTGAGTGGGGATTTGGAAACAATTTCAACTTTATTCATTCAAAAAGTGAAAAATGCAAATGTATCATTTTTGGCAAAAAAAGTGACAAAATCCCATTGTGAGTGGGGACTTACAAAAAATGTCAACTTTTTTCATCCAAAAAGTGAAAAATTACAAATTCATCCTTTTTGGCAAAAAAAGTGACAAAGTCCACTCTCTGAGTAGGTACTTAGAAAAAATTGCAACATTTTTTGTCCAAAAGGTGAAAAAATCCAAATTAATGATTTTTGTCAAAAAATAGACAAAGTCCCATTGTGAGTGGGGACTTGGAATAACTGTTGACTTTTTTCAAAAGTTGCATTTTTTTCTAAGTTCCATCTCATTATGAGACTTTTTGGAAGAAAAGATCAACTCAGTGAAAAAGTGCAAATTCATAGTTTTCTTTAAAAAGTGACAAAGTCCCTTTCTAAGTGGGGACTTAAAAAAAAGTCAACTTTTTTCATCCAAAAAGTGAAAAAGTGCAATTTCATAATTTTTTTTAAAAAGTAACAAAGTCCCATTGTGGGTGGGGACTTGGAAAAAATTGCAACTTTTTTTATCCAAAAAGTTAAAAAATCTGAATTCAATTTGTTTCTCCAAAAAAGTGACAAAGTCCCATTCTGAGTGGAGACTTGAAAGAAGGTTTGATTTTTTTTTCTAAGTCCCATCTCATTATGAGATGAAACTAGGAAAATAATTCAACTTTTGTATAAGTTGACATGTTTGACGGTTCCCATGTCAGAAAGGGGCATTTTGACTTTTTGGATGAAATGATCACTTTAGTGAAAAAGTGTAAATTCATAGTTTTCTTCAAAAAAGTGACAAAGTCCCATTCTGAGTGGGGACTTAGAAAAAATTTCAAATTTATTCATCCAAAAAGTGAAAAATGCTAATTTATCATTTTTGGCAAAAAAGTGACAAAATCCCATTGTGAGTGGGAAATTAGAAAAACGTTCACGTTTTTTCATTCAAAAAGTGAAAAAGTACAAATTCATCATTTTTGTCAAAAAAAGTGACAAAGTCCACTCTCTGAGTAGGTACTTAGAAAAAATTGCAACTTTTTTTGTCCAAAAAGTGAAAAAAAAATCCAAATTCATGATTTTAGTAAAAAAATAGACAAAGTCCCATTCTGAGTGTGGACTTGGAATAACTGTTGACTTTTTTCAAAAGTTTAATTTTTTTCTATGTCCCATCTCATTATGAGATGGAACTTAGAAAGTAATTCAACATTTGTCTAAGCTGACATGTTTGCCGGTTCCCATGTCAGAATTGGTCATTTTGATTTTTTGAATGAAAAGATCAACTCAGTGAAAAAGTGCAAATTCATCATTTTTTCCAACAAAGCAACCAAGTCCCACTCTGAGTGGGGACTTAGTGAAAAGTTCAACTTTTTTTCATCCAAAAAGTGAAAAAATGCAAATTCATAATTTTTGGCAAAAAAATTACAAATTCCCGTTTTGACTGGGTCACTTAGAAAAAAGTCAACTGTTTTCATCCAAAAAGTGAAAAAGTGCAAATTCATCATTGTTGGCAAAAAATGACAAATTACGATTTTGACTGGGTACTTAGAAAAAAAGTCAACTTTTTTTCATCTAAAAAGTGAAAAAGTGCAAATTCATCATTTTTGGCAAAAAAGTGACAAAGTCCCATTCTGAATGGGAACTTAGAAACAATTTCATCTTTTTTCATCCAAAAAGTGAAAAATTGCAAAATCATCATTTTTGGCAAAAAAGTGACAAAGTGGAATTTTCAGTGGGGACTTAGAAAAAATGCAAACTTTTTTTATATACAAAGTTAAAAAGTGAAAATTATTTTTCTTTCTCCAAAAAAGTGACAAATTCCCATTTTGAGTGGGGGCTTAAATAAAAAAATCTACTTTTTCCATCCAAAAACCTTTTTGAAGAATACTATGAATGTACACTTTTTTCACTAAGTTGATAATTTCATCCAAAAAGTCAAAATGTCCCTTTCTGACATGGGAAACGGCAAACATGCCAACTTAAACAAAAGTTGAATTTATCCAAATTTTTGAAAAAGTCAAACAAACTTTCAAGTCCCCACTAAGAATGGGAATTTGTCACTTTAAAAAAAAAAAAAATGAATTTGCACATTTTCACTATTTGGATGAAAATAGTTGCATTTTTTTTCAATTCCCCAGTCAGAATGGGACTTTGTCACTTTTTGGAGCAAAACTATGAATTTGCACTTTTTGACTTTTTGGGTGAAAAAGTTGACATTGGTTCTAAGTCCCCACTCTGAATAGGACTTTGCCACTTTTTTAAGAAAACAGTACATTTTCACTTTTTCAGTTTTTCACTTTTTGGATGAAAAGGTTGATATTTTATTGTAAGTCCCCCTCAGAATGGGACTTAGTGCAAATTAATAGATTTCTTGAAAAAATTGACATTTTCACTTTTTGGATGAAAAAAAAGCAACATTCTTTCTACGTCTCCACTCAGAATGGGCCTTTGTTACTTTTTTTAAAAAAATGATCAATTTGCACTTTTTCGTTTTTAGATGGTAAAAGTTGATTTTTTTAGTTAAGCCCCCACTCAGAATGGGACTTTGTCACCTTTTTCCTAAAAAAATTATGAATTTGCACTTTTTCACTATTTGGATGAATAAAGTTGTAATTTTTTCCAAGTCCCCCGCTCAGAATGGGACTTTGTCACTTTTTTGAAGAAAACTATGAATTTACACTTTTTCACAAAGTTGAAAATTTCAATCAAAAAGTCAAAATATCACATTCTGACATGGGAACTGGCAAACATGTCAACTTAGACAGAAGTTGAACTATTTTCTAAGTCCCATCTCACAATGAGATGGGATTAAGAAAGATTCAACTTTTGAAAAAAGTCAAACAGCCTTCCAGGTCCCCACTCAGAATGGTAATTTGTCACTCTTTTGGAGAAAAAAATGGAATTTGGATTTTTTCACTTTTTGGATGAGAAAAAAGTTGTAATTTTTTCCAAGATCCCTCTCAGAATGGAAGTTTCCAACTTTTTTGCCCAAAGTAATGAATTTGCACTTTTTCACGTTTTGGATGAAAAAAGTTTATATTTTTTCCAGGTCCCCACTCAGAATGGGACTTTCTAAGTTTTTTGACAAAAATCATGAATTTGCATTTTTTCACTTTTTGGAAGAAAAAAGTTTACATTTTTTCTAAGCCCCCACTGAGAATGGGACTTTGTCACTCTTTTTTAGAAAAATGATGAATTTGCACTTTTTCACATTTTAGATTTAAAAAGTTAACATTTTTTTCTAAGTCCCCACTCAGAATGGGACTTTCTCACTATTTTGACAAAAAATGATGAATTTGCACTTTTTAACTTTTTGAATGAAAAAAGTTGAAATTTTTTCTAAGTTCTAACTCAGAATGTGACTTTACCATATTTTTGACAAAAATGAGGAATTTGTACTTTTTCATTTTTTAGATGAAAAAAGTTGATTTTTTATAAGTCCCCACTCAGAATGGAAATTTGTCACTTTTTTGAAGAAAACTAAGAATTTTCCGCTTTTTCACAAAGTTGATCATTTCATCCAAAAAGTCAAAATTTCTAATTCTGACATGGGAACCGGTAAATATGTCAACTTAGAGAAAAGTTGTGTTCTTTTCTAAATCCCATCTCAGAATGAGATGGAACTGAGAAAAGAATTCAACTTTTAAAAAAAGTCAAACTTTCTTCCAAGTCTCCACTCAGAATGGGAATTCGTCACTTTTTTGGAGAAACAAATTGAATTTGGATTTTTTCACTTTGTGAATGAAAAAAGTTGAATTTTGTTCCTAAGTTCCCACTCAGGATGGGATTTTGTCACTTTTTGGAAGAAAACAATGAATTTGTACATTTTAAGTTTTGGATGAAAAAAGTTGAAATTTTTTCTAAGTTCCGACTCAGAATGGGACTTTGACACTTTTTGAAAAAAAAGATGAATTTGCACTTTTTCACTTTTTATGTGAAAAAAGTTGAATTTTTTTCTAAGCCCCCACTCAAAATTCAACTTTGTCACTTTTTTGCCAAAAAGGATAAATTTGCACTTTTTCAATTTTTGGATCCAAAAAGTTGAAACTTTTTCTAAGTTCTCAATCGGAATGGGACTTTGTCACTTTTTGAAGAAAACTAGGAATTTACACTTTTTCAATAAGTTGATCATTTCATCCAAAAAGTCATAATGTCCCATTCTGACATGGAAACTGGCAAACAAGTCAAGTTAGACAAAAGTTTAATTATTTTTTAAGTCCCATCTCAGAATGAGATGGGACTTAGAAAAGAACTCAACTTTTGGAGAAAGTCAAACAGACTTCCAAATCCCCACTAAGAATGGGAATTTGTCACATTTTTAGAGAAAGAAATTGAATTTGGATTTTTTTTCACTTTTTGATGAAAAAGTTTAAAAAAAATTAAGTTCCCATTCAGAATGGGACATTGTCACTTTTTTGACAAAAATGATGAATTTGCACTTTTTCACTTTTTGGATGAAAAAGTTAAAAAAAAATTAAGTTCCCATTCAGAATGGGACATTGTCACTTTTTTGACAAAATTGATGAATTTGCACTTTTTCACTTTTTAGGTGAAAAAAGTTGCATTTTTTTCTAAGACCCCACTCAAAATTCAAATTTGTCACTTTTTTTTGCCAAAAATAATGAATTTAGATTTTTCACTTTTTGGATGAAATAAGTTGAAATTTTTTCCAACTTATGACTCAGAATGGGACTTTGTCACTTTTTTGACAAAAATTATGAATTTGCACTTTTTCACTTTTTATGTGAAAAAAGTTTACATTTTTTGTAAGTCCCCACTCAAAATTCAAAAAAATTTCAATTTTTGGATACAAAACGTTGAATTTTTTTCTAAGTCCCCAATCGGAATGGGACTTGTTCACTTTTTGAAGAAAACTATGAATTTAAATTTTTTCAATAAGTTGATCATTTCATCCAAAAAGTCATAATGTCCCATTCTGATGAGGAAACTGGCAAACAAGTCAAGTTAGACAAAAGTTGAATTATTTTCTAAGTCCCATCTCAGAATGAGATGGGACTTAGAAAAGAACTCAACTTTTGGAGAAAGTCAAACAGACTTCCAAATCCCCACTAAGAATGGGAATTTCTCACTTTTTTAGAGAAAGAAATTGAATTTGGATTTTTTTCACTTTTGGATGAAAAATTTGAAATTTTTTTTAAGTTCCCATTCAGAATAGGACTTTGTCACTTTTTTGACAAAAATGATGAATTTGCACTTTTTCACTTTTTAGGTGAGAAAAGTTGATTTTTTTTCTAAGTCCCCAATCAAAATTCAACATTGTCACTTTTTTGCCAAAAATGATGAATTTGGACTTTTTCACTTCTTCAATGAAAAAAGTTGAAATTTTTTCTAAGTTTTGACTCAGAATGTGACTTTGTCACTTTTTTGAAAAAAAGATGAATTTGCACTTTTTCACTTTTTAGGTGAAAAAAGTTGATTTTTTTCTAAGACCCCACTCAAAATTCAAATGTGTCACTTTTTTTTGCCAAAGATAATGAATTTGGACTTTTTCACTTTTTGGATGAAAAAAGTTGAAATTTTTTTCCAAGTTGTGACTCAGAATGGGACTTTGTCACTTTTTTGGGTAAAAATGATGAATTTGCACTTTTTCACTTTTTATGTGAAAAAAGTTGAAATTTTTTGTAAGTCCCCACTCAAAATTCAAACTTGTCACTTTTTTGCAAAAAAAATTATGAATTTTCAGTTTTTCAATTTTTGGATACAAAAAGTCGAAATTTTTTCTAAGTCCCCAATCGGAATGGGACTTTGTCACTTTTTGAAGAAAACTATGAATTTACACTTTTTCAATAAGTTGATCATTTCATCCAAAAAGTCATAATGTCCCATTCTGACATGGAAACCAGCAAACAAGTCAAGTTAGATAAAAGTTGAATTATTTTCTAATTCCCATCCCAGAATGAGATGGGACTTAGAAAATAATTCAACTTTTGGAGAAAGTCAAAACAGACTTCCAAATCCCCACTAAGAATTGGAATTTGTCACTTTTTTGGAGAAAGAAATTGAATATGGATTTTTTTTCACTTTTGGATTAAAAAAGTTGAATTTTTTTCTAAGTCCCCACTCAAAATTCAACTTTGTCACTTTTTTGCCAAAAATTATGAATTTAGACTTTTTCACTTTTTGGATGAAAAAAGTTGAAATTTTTTTCTATGTCCCCAATCGGAATGAGACTTTGTCACTTTTTGAAGAAAACTATGAATTTACATTTTTTCAATAAGTTGATCATTTCATCCAAAAAGTCATAATGTCCCATTCTGACATGGAAACTGGCAAACAAGTCAAGTTAGACAAAAGTTGAATTCTTTTCTAAGTCCCATCTCAGAATGAGGTGGGACTTAGAAAAGAACTCAACTTTTGGAGAAAGTCAAACAGACTTCCAAATCCCCACTAAGAATGGGAATTTCTCACCTTTTTAGAGAAAGAAATTGAATTTGGATTTTTTTCACTTTTGGATGAAAAATTTGAATTTTTTTCTAAGTTCCCATTCAGAATAGGACTTTGTCACTTTTTTGAAAAAAATGATGAATTTGCACTTTTTCACTTTTTAGGTGAGAAAAGTTGATTTTTTTTTCTAAGTCCCCAGTCAAAATTCAAATTTGTCACTTTTTTGCCAAAAATGATGAATTTGGACTTGTTCACTTTTTGGATAAAAAAAGTTGATTTTTTTTCTAAGTTCCCATTCAGAATGGGACTTTGTCACTTTTTTGACAAAAAAGATGAATTTGCACTTTTTCACTTTTTATGTGAAAAAAGTTGAATTTTTTTCGAAGATCCCACTCAAAATTCAAATTTGTCACTTTTTTTGCCAAAAATAATGAATTTGCATTTTTTCAATTTTTGGATACAAAAAGTTGAAATTTTTTTCTAAGTGCCCACTTGTGACTTTGTCACTTTTTTGAAGAAAAAAATTGAAATTTGATTTTTTCACTTTTGGGATTAAAAATGATGAAATTTAGATTTTTTCACTTTTGGATGAAAAAAGTTGAAATTTTTTCCAAGTGCCCTCTCGAATGGGACTTTGTCCGTTTTTTAAAGAAAACAATTTAAATTTGATTTTATCAGTTTTGGGACTAAAAAAGATGAAATTTAGATTTTTTCACTTTTTGGATGAAAAAATGTGAAATATGTTCAAATCCCCACTCAGAATGGGACTTTGTCACTTTTTTGACAAAAACTATGAATTTGCTCTTTTTCACTATTTGGATCAAAAAAGTTTATCTTTCCATCCAATAAGTCAAAATGTCCCATTCTGACATGGGAAGCGGCACACATGTCAACTTAGACAAAAGTTGAATATTTTTCTAAGTCCCATCTCATAATGAGATGGGACTTAGAAAAAAATTCAACTTTTGAAAAAAAGTCAAAAGAGCTTCCAGTCCCTTGTCAGAATGGGAATTTGTTACTTCTTTGAAGAAGAAAATTAAATTTGGATGTTTTCACTTTTTGGATGATAAAGGTTGAAATTTTTTCTAAGTCCCTATTCAGAATGGGACTTTGTGACTTTTTTGAAGAAAAAAATTGAAATTTGATTTTTTCACTTTTGGGACTAAAAAAGATGAAATTTGGATTTTTTCACTTTTTGGAGGAAAAAAGTTGAAATTTTTTCCAAGTGCCTATTCAAAATGGGACTTTGTCACTTTTTTGTTGAAAAAAAATTGAAATTTGATTTTTTCCCTTTTCGGACTAAAAAAGATGCAATTTGGATTATTTCACATTTTGGATGAAAAAAGTTGACTTTTTTCCAAGTGCCCACTCAGAATGGGACTTTGTCACTTTTTTGACAAAAATTATGAATTTGCACTTTTTCAATTTTTAGGTGAAAAAAGTTGAATTTTTTTCTAAGACCCCACTCAAAATTCAAATTTGTCACTTTTTTTTGCCAAAAATAATTAATTTGTACTTTTTCACTTTTTGGATGAAAAAAGATGTAATTTTTTCCAAGTTCTGACTCAGAATGGGACTTTGTCACTTTTTTGACAAAAATGATGAATTTGCACTTTTTCACTTTTTATGTGAAAAAAGTTTAAATTTTTTGTAAGTCTCCACTCAAAATTCAAACTTGTCACTTTTTTGCCCAAAATGATGAATTTGCATTTTTTCAATTTTTGGATACAAAAAGTTTAATTTTTTTCTAAGTGGCCACTCAGAATGGGACTTTGTCACTTTTTTGAAGAAAAAAGATTGAAATTTGATTTCTTCACTTTTGGGACTAAAAAAGATGACATTTTTATTTTTTCAATTTTTAGATGAAAACATCAGAAATGTTTTCAAATCCCCACTCAGAAAGGGACTTTGTCACTTTTTTGACAAAAACTATTAATTTGCACTTTTTCACTATTTGGATCAAAAAAGTTTATCTTTCCATCCAATAAGTCAAAATGTCCCATTCTGACATGGGAAGCGGCACACATGTCAACTTAGACAAAAGTTGAATATTTTTCTAAGTCCCATCTCATAATGAGATGGGAGTTAAAAAATAATCAACTTTTGAAAAAAGTCAAAAAAGCTTCCAAGTCCCTTGTCAGAATGGGAATTTGTTACTTCTTTGTAGAAGAAAATTAAATTTGGATGTTTTCACTTTTTGGACGATAAAGGTTGACATTTTTTCCAAGTCCCCATTCAGAATGGGACTTTGTGACTTTTTTGATGAAATGTATCGAATTTGGATTTTTTCACTTTTTGGATGAAAAAATGTGAATTTTTTCTAAGTGCCCACTCAAAATGGGTCTTTGTCACTTTTTTGAAGAAAAAAAATTAAATTCAATTTTTTCCCTTTTGGGACTAAAAAAGATGGAATTTAGATTTTTTCACTTTTTGGAGGAAAAAGTTGAATTTTTTTTCCAAGTGCCCACTCGAATGGGACTTTGTCAGTTTTTTAAAGAAAAAAATTGAAATTTGATTTTTTCACTTTTGGGACTAAAAAAGATGACAGTTTGATTTTTTTTCACTTTTTGGATGAAAAAGTTGAATTTTTTTTAAGTGCCCTCTGACAATGGGACTTTTTTCACTTTTATGAAGAAAAAAATAGAAATTTTATTTTTTCACTTTTGGGACTAAAAAAGATGAAATTTTGATTTTTTCACTTTTTGGGCAGAAAAAATGTGAAATGTGTTCAAATCCCCACTCAGAATGGGACTTTGTCACTTTTTTGACAAAAACTATGAATTTGCACTTTTCACTATTTGGATCAAAAAAGTTTATCTTTCTATCCAATAAGTCAAAATGTCTCATTCTGACATGGGAAGTAGCACACATGTCAACTTGGACAAAAGTTGAATATTTTTCTAAGTCCCATCTCATAATGAATGATTTTTTCACTTTTTGGATGAAAAAAGTTGAATTTTCTTCCAAGTGCCCACGGGACTTTGTCACTTTTTTGAAGAAAAAAATTGAAATTTAGATTTTTTCTCTTTTGGGACAAAAAAGATGGAATTTTGATTTTTTCACTTTTCGGATGAAAAAAGTTGAAATTTTATCCAAGTGCCCACTCAGAACGGGACTTTGTCACTTTTTTGAAGAAAAAAAAAAAAAATCGATTTTTTCCCTTTTGGGACTAAAAAAGATGAAATTTGGATTTTTTCACTTTTTGGCTGAAAAAATATGAAATGTTTTCAAATCCCCATTAAGAATGGGACTTTGTCACTTTTTTGACAAAAACTATGAATTTGCACTTTTTCACTATTTGGATCAAAAAAGTTTATCTTTCCATCCAATAAGTCAAAATGTCCCATTCTGACATGGGAAGCGGCACACATGTCAACTTGGACAAAAGTTGAATATTTTTCTAAGTCCCATCTCATAATGAATGATTTTTTCACTTTTTGGATGAAAAAAGTTGAATTTTTTTCCAAGTGCCCACTCAGAACTGGACTTTGTCACTTTTTTGAAGAATAAAATTGAAATTTAGATTTTTTCTCTTTTGGGACAAAAAAGATGAAATTTTGATTTTTTTCACTTTTTGGATGAAAAAAGTTGAAATTTTATCCAAGTGCCACTCAGAACGGGACTTTGTCACTTTTTTGAAGAAAAAAAATTAAATTCGTTTTTTTCCCTTTTGGGACTAAAAAAGATGAAAATTGGATTTTTTCACTTTTTGGATGAAAAAAGTTGAATTATTTTCCAAGTGCCCACTCGAATGGGACTTTTTTCACTTTTATGAAGAAAGAAATTGAAATTTGATTTTTTCACTTTTGGGACTAAAAAATATGAAATTTAGATTTTTTCACTTTTTGGATGAAAAAATTTGAAATGTTTTCAAATCCCCCACTCAGAATGGGACTTGGTCACTTTTTTGACAAAAACTATGAATTTGCACTTTTTCACTATTTGGATCAAAAAAGTTTATCTTTCCATCCAATAAGTCAAAATGTCCCATTCTGACACGGGAAGCGGCAAACATTTCAACTTAGACAAAAGAGCTTCCTAGTCCCTTGTCAGAATGGGAATTTGTTACCTCTTTGAAGAAGAGAATTAAATTTGGATGTTTTCACTTTTTGGACGATAAAGGATGACATTTTTTCTAAGTCCACATTCAGAATGGGACTTTCTGACTTTTTGAAGAAATGTATTGAATTTGGATTTTTTCACTTTTTGGATGAAAAAAGTAGGAATTTTTTCCAAGTACCCACTCAGAACGGGACTTTGTCACTTTTTTGATATAAAACATTGAAATTAGATTTTTTCACTTTTGGGACTAAAAAAGATGAAATGTGGATTTTTTCACTTTTTGGATAAAAAAAGTTGAAATGTTTTCCAAGTTCCCACTCAGAATGCGACTTTGTCACTTTTTTGAAGGAAAAAATTGAAATTTGATTTTTTCACTTTTGAGACTAAAAAAGATGAAATTTGGATTTTTTAAAACTTTTTGGACGATAAAGGTTGGAATTTTTGTAAGTCCCCATTCAGAATGGGACTTTGTGACATTTTTGAAGAACTGTATTGAATTTTGATTTTTTTCACTTTTTGGATGAAAAAAGTTGAAATTTGATTTTTTCACTTTTGGGACTAAAAAAGATGAAATTTAGATTTTTTCACTTTTTGGATGAAAAAATGTGAAATGTTTAAAATTCCCGCTCAGAATGGGACTTTGTCACTTTTTTGACAAAAACTATGAATTTGCACTTTTTCACTATTTGGATCAAAAAAGTTTATCTTTCCATCCAATAAGTCAAAATGTCCCATTCTGACATGGGAAGCGGCACACATGTCAACTTGGACAAAAGTTGAATATTTTTCTAAGTCCCATCTCATAATGAATGATTTTTTCACTTTTTGGATGAAAAAAGTTGAAATTTTTTCCAAGTGCCCACTCAGAACTGGACTTTGTCACTTTTTTGAAGAATAAAATTGAAATTTAGATTTTTTCTCTTTTGGGACAAAAAAAGATGAAATTTTGTTTTTTTTCACTTTTTGGATGAAAAAAGTTGAAATTTTATCCAAGTGCCACTCCGAACGGGACTTTGTCACTTTTTTGAAGAAAAAAAATTACATTCGTTTTTTTCCCTTTTGGGACTAAAAAAGATGAAAATTGGATTTTTTCACTTTTTGGATGAAAAAAGTTGAATTATTTTCCAAGTGTCCACTCGAATGGGACTTTTTTCACTTTTATGAAGAAAGAAATTGAAATTTGATTTTTTCACTTTTGGGACAAAAAAATATGAAATTTAGATTTTTTCACTTTTTGGATGAAAAAATTTGAAATGTTTTCAAATCCCCACTCAGAATGGGACTTGGTCACTTTTTTGACAAAAACTATGAATTTGCACTTTTTCACTATTTGGATCAAAAAAGTTTATCTTTCCATCCAATAAGTCAAAATGTCCATTCTGACACGGGAAGCGGCAAACATGTCAACTTAGACAAAAGAGCTTCCTAGTCCCTTGTCAGAATGGGAATTTGTTACCTCTTTGAAGAAGAAAACTAAATTTGGATGTTTTCACTTTTTGGACGATAAAGGTTGACATTTTTTCTAAGTCCACATTCAGAATGGGACTTTTTGACTTTTTTGAAAAACTGTATTGAATTTGGATTTTTTCACTTTTTGGATGAAAAAAGTAGGCATTTTTTCCAAGTGCCCACTCAGAATGGGACTTTGTCACTTTTTTGAAGAAAAAAATTGAAATTCGATTTTTTCCCTTTTGGGGCTAAAAAAGATGAAGGGCCGTATTTATACTCCGTTTGCGCCAAATTTGCGTCGTTTTTTTCGACGCAAATTCGACGCTAAACTAACGCCAACTAACGCCATATTTATACTATGGCGTTAGAGGCGAATAGCGCCAAAGTTCCCGGAATGTGCGTCATTTTTTAGCGTGAACCCCTTCCTTGCGTTAATGATATGCAAGGGAGGCGTTCCCGTCTAAAAAATGACTCCCAGGCCTTTACGTGGTATTTATACTCCCGGGCAAAAGAGACGCCCGGGAGTGGGCGTGGCTAAAAACGGTGCATTTGCGCCGCTTTTTAACGCCTGGGTCAGGCATGGCGTTAAGGGACAAGTGGGCTCAAAATGAGCCCAGAGTGCCCTCCCCTGCCCCCAGGGACCCCCCCTGCCACCCTTGCCCACCCCAGGAGTACACCCAAGGCTGGAGGGACCCACCCCAGGGACATTCAGGTAAGTATTTTTTTTATTTTTTTTTAATAATTTTTTTTGGCATAGGGGGGCCTGATTTGTGCCCCCCTACATGCCACTATGCCCAATGACCATGCCCAGGGGACAGAAGTCCCCTGGGCATGGCCATTGGGCAAGGGGGCATGACTCCTATCTTTACAATGATAGGAGTCATGTTGATGGGGGATGGGCGTCGAAAATAAATGGCGCAAGTCGGGTTACGACGATTTTTTCGACGTAACCTGACTTGCCCCATTTTAAGACGCCCATGCGCCATTTTCCCCCTACGCCGGCGCTGCCTGGTGTACGTGGTTTTTCTCGCGCACACCAGGCAGCGCCGGTCTGCTTGCGCCGGCTAACGCCATTCAATAAATACGGCGCCCGCATGGCGCTTCAGAATGGCGTTAGCCGGCGCAAAACTTTTTGACGCTAAACTGCGTTAGCGCAGTTTAGCGTCAAAAAAGTATAAATATGGGCCGAAATTTCTATTTTTTCACTTTTTGGATGAAAAAAGTTGAAATTTTTTCCAAGTGCCCACTCAGAACGGGACTTTGTCACTTTTTTGAAGAAAAAAATTGAAATTTGATTTCTTCACTTTTGGGACTAAAAAAGATGAAATTTTTATTTTTTCAATTTTTAGATGAAAACATCAGAAATGTTTTCAAATCCCCACTCAGAAAGGGACTTTGTCACTTTTTTGACAAAAACTATTAATTTGCACTTTTTCACTATTTGGATCAAAAAAGTTTATCTTTCCATCCAATAAGTCAAAATGTCCCATTCTGACATGGGAAGCAGCACACATGTCAACTTAGACAAAAGTTGAATATTTTTCTAAGTCCCATCTCATATTGAGATGGGAGTTAAAAAATAATCAACTTTTGAAAAAAGTCAAAAGAGCTTCCAAGTCCCTTGTCAGAATGGGAATTTGTTACTTCTTTGAAGAAGAAAATTAAATTTGGATGTTTTCACTTTTTGGACGATAAAGGTTGACATTTTTTCCAAGTCCCCATTCAGAATGGGACTTTGTGACTTTTTTGATGAAATGTATCGAATTTGGATTTTTTCACTTTTTGGATGAAAAAATGTGAATTTTTTCTAAGTGCCCACTCAAAATGGGTCTTTGTCACTTTTTTGAAGAAAAAAAATTAAATTCAATTTTTTCCCTTTTGGGACTAAAAAAGATGGAATTTAGATTTTTTCACTTTTTGGAGGAAAAAGTTGAATTTTTTTTCCAAGTGCCCACTCGAATGGGACTTTGTCAGTTTTTTTAAGAAAAAAATTGAAATTTGATTTTTTCACTTTTGGGACTAAAAAAGATGACAGTTTGATTTTTTTTCACTTTTTGGATGAAAAAGTTGAATTTTTTTTAAGTGCCCTCTGACAATGGGACTTTTTTCACTTTTATGAAGAAAAAAATAGAAATTTGATTTTTTCACTTTTGGGACTAAAAAAGATGAAATTTTGATTTTTTCACTTTTTGGGCTGAAAAAATGTGAAATGTGTTCAAATCCCCACTCAGAATGGGACTTTGTCACTTTTTTGACAAAAACTATGAATTTGCACTTTTCACTATTTGGATCAAAAAAGTTTATCTTTCTATCCAATAAGTCAAAATGTCTCATTCTGACATGGGAAGTAGCACACATGTCAACTTGGACAAAAGTTGAATATTTTTCTAAGTCCCATCTCATAATGAATGATTTTTTCACTTTTTGGATGAAAAAAGTTGAATTTTCTTCCAAGTGCCCACGGGACTTTGTCACTTTTTTGAAGAAAAAAATTGAAATTTAGATTTTTTCTCTTTTGGGACAAAAAAGATGGAATTTTTATTTTTTCACTTTTCGGATGAAAAAAGTTGAAATTTTATCCAAGTGCCCACTCAGAACGGGACTTTGTCACTTTTTTGAAGAAAAAAAAAAAAATCGTTTTTTTCCCTTTTGGACTAAAAAAGATGAAATTTGGATTTTTTCACTTTTTGGCTGAAAAAATATGAAATGTTTTCAAATCCCCACTCAGAATGGGACTTTGTCACTTTTTTGACAAAAACTATGAATTTGCACTTTTTCACTATTTGGATCAAAAAAGTTTATCTTTCCATCCAATAAGTCAAAATGTCCCATTCTGACATGGGAAGCGGCACACATGTCAACTTGGACAAAAGTTGAATATTTTTCTAAGTCCCATCTCATAATGAATGATTTTTTCACTTTTTGGATGAAAAAAGTTGAATTTTTTTCCAAGTGCCCACTCAGAACTGGACTTTGTCACTTTTTTGAAGAATAAAATTGAAATTTAGATTTTTTCTCTTTTGGGACAAAAAAGATGAAATTTTGATTTTTTTCACTTTTTGGATGAAAAAAGTTGAAATTTTATCCAAGTGCCACTCAGAACGGGACTTTGTCACTTTTTTGAAGAAAAAAAAATTAAATTCGTTTTTTTCCCTTTTGGGACTAAAAAAGATGAAAATTGGATTTTTTCACTTTTTGGATGAAAAAAGTTGAATTATTTTCCAAGTGCCCACTCGAATGGGACTTTTTTCACTTTTATGAAGAAAGAAATTGAAATTTGATTTTTTCACTTTTGGGACTAAAAAATATGAAATTTAGATTTTTTCACTTTTTGGATGAAAAAATTTGAAATGTTTTCAAATCCCCACTCAGAATGGGACTTGGTCACTTTTTTGACAAAAACTATGAATTTGCACTTTTTCACTATTTGGATCAAAAAAGTTTATCTTTCCATCCAATAAGTAAAAATGTCCCATTCTGACACGGGAAGCGGCAAACATGTCAACTTAGACAAAAGAGCTTCCTAGTCCCTTGTCAGAATGGGAATTTGTTACCTCTTTGAAGAAGAGAATTAAATTTGGATGTTTTCACTTTTTGGACGATAAAGGATGACATTTTTTCTAAGTCCACATTCAGAATGGGACTTTCTGACTTTTTGAAGAAATGTATTGAATTTGGATTTTTTCACTTTTTGGATGAAAAAAGTAGGAATTTTTTCCAAGTACCCACTCAGAACGGGACTTTGTCACTTTTTTGATATAAAACATTGAAATTAGATTTTTTCACTTTTGGGACTAAAAAAGATGAAATGTGGATTTTTTCACTTTTTGGATAAAAAAAGTTGAAATGTTTTCCAAGTTTCCACTCAGAATGCGACTTTGTCACTTTTTTGAAGGAAAAAATTGAAATTTGATTTTTTCACTTTTGAGACTAAAAAAGATGAAATTTGGATTTTTTTAAACTTTTTGGACGATAAAGGTTGGAATTTTTTGTAAGTCCCCATTCAGAATGGGACTTTATGACTTTTTTGAAGAATTGTATTGAATTTTGATTTTTTTCACTTTTTGGATGAAAAAAGTTGAAATTTGATTTTTTCACTTTTGGGACTAAAAAAGATGAAATTTAGATTTTTTCACTTTTTGGATGAAAAAAATGTGAAATGTTTTAAAATTCCCGCTCAGAATGGGACTTTGTCACTTTTTTTACAAAAACTATGAATTTGCACTTTTTCACTATTTGGATCAAAAAAGTTTATCTTTCCATCCAATAAGTCAAAATGTCCCATTCTGACATGGGAAGCGGCACACATGTCAACTTGGACAAAAGTTGAATATTTTTCTAAGTCCCATCTCATAATGTATGATTTTTTCACTTTTTGGATGAAAAAAGTTGAAATTTTTTCCAAGTGCCCACTCAGAACTGGACTTTGTCACTTTTTTGAAGAATAAAATTGAAATTTAGATTTTTTCTCTTTTGGGACAAAAAAGATGAAATTTTGTTTTTTTTCACTTTTTGGATGAAAAAAGTTGAAATTTTATCCAAGTGCCACTCAGAACGGGACTTTATCACTTTTTTGAAGAAAAAAAAATTACATTTGTTTTTTTCCCTTTTGGGACTAAAAAAGATGAAAATTGGATTTTTTCACTTTTTGGATGAAAAAAGTTGAATTATTTTCCAAGTGTCCACTCGAATGGGACTTTTTTCACTTTTATGAAGAAAGAAATTGAAATTTGATTTTTTCACTTTTGGGACAAAAAAATATGAAATTTAGATTTTTTCACTTTTTGGATGAAAAAATTTGAAATGTTTTCAAATCCCCACTCAGAATGGGACTTGGTTACTTTTTTGACAAAAACTATGAATTTGCACTTTTTCACTATTTGGATCAAAAAAGTTTATCTTTCTATCCAATAAGTCAAAATGTCTCATTCTGACATGGGAAGTAGCACACATGTCAACTTGGACAAAAGTTGAATATTTTTCTAAGTCCCATCTCATAATGAATGATTTTTTCACTTTTTGGATGAAAAAAGTTGAATTTTTTTCCAAGTGCCCACTCAGAACGGGACTTTGTCACTTTTTTGAAGAAAAAAAAATAAATTCGATTTTTTCCCTTTTGGGACTAAAAAAGATGAAATTTGGATTTTTTCACTTTTTGGCTGAAAAAATATGAAATGTTTTCAAATCCCCATTAAGAATGGGACTTTGTCACTTTTTTGACAAAAACTATGAATTTGCACTTTTTCACTATTTGGATCAAAAAAGTTTATCTTTCCATCCAATAAGTCAAAATGTCCCATTCTGACATGGGAAGCGGCACACATGTCAACTTGGACAAAAGTTGAATATTTTTCTAAGTCCCATCTCATAATGAATGATTTTTTCACTTTTTGGATGAAAAAAGTTGAAATTTTTTCCAAGTGCCCACTCAGAACTGGACTTTGTCACTTTTTTGAAGAATAAAATTGAAATTTAGATTTTTTCTCTTTTGGGACAAAAAAGATGAAATTTTGATTTTTTTCACTTTTTGGATGAAAAAAGTTGAAATTTTATCCAAGTGCCACTCAGAACGGGACTTTGTCACTTTTTTGAAGAAAAAAAATTAAATTCGTTTTTTTTCCCTTTTGGGACTAAAAAAGATGAAAATTGGATTTTTTCACTTTTTGGATGAAAAAAGTTGAATTATTTTCCAAGTGTCCACTCGAATGGGACTTTTTTCACTTTTATGAAGAAAGAAATTGAAATTTGATTTTTTCACTTTTGGGACAAAAAAATATGAAATTTAGATTTTTTCACTTTTTGGATGAAAAAATTTGAAATGTTTTCAAATCCCCACTCAGAATGGGACTTGGTTACTTTTTTGACAAAAACTATGAATTTGCACTTTTTCACTATTTGGATCAAAAAAGTTTATCTTTCCATCCAATAAGTCAAAATGTCCATTCTGACACGGGAAGCGGCAAACATGTCAACTTAGACAAAAGAGCTTCCTAGTCCCTTGTCAGAATGGGAATTTGTTACCTCTTTGAAGAAGAAAACTAAATTTGGATGTTTTCACTTTTTGGACGATAAAGGTTGACATTTTTTCTAAGTCCACATTCAGAATGGGACTTTTTGACTTTTTTGAAAAAACTGTATTGAATTTGGATTTTTTCACTTTTTGGATGAAAAAAGTAGACATTTTTTCCAAGTGCCCACTCAGAATGGGACTTTGTCACTTTTTTGAAGAAAAAAATTGAAATTCGATTTTTTCCCTTTTGGGGCTAAAAAAGATGAAATTTCTATTTTTTTCACTTTTTGGATGAAAAAAGTTGAAATTTTTTCCAAGTGCCCACTCGAATGGGACTTTTTTCACTTTTATGAAGAAAGAAATTGAAATTTGATTTTTCACTTTTGGGACTAAAAAATATGAAATTTAGATTTTTGGATGAAAAAATTTGAAATGTTTTCAAATCCCCACTCAGAATGGGACTTGGTCACTTTTTTGACAAAAACTATGAATTTGCACTTTTTCACTATTTGGATCAAAAAAGTTTATCTTTCCATCCAATAAGTCAAAATGTCCCATTCTGACATGGGAAGCAGCACACATGTCAACTTAGACAAAAGTTGAATATTTTTCTAAGTCCCATCTCATATTGAGATGGGAGTTAAAAAATAATCAACTTTTGAAAAAAGTCAAAAGAGCTTCCAAGTCCCTTGTCAGAATGGGAATTTGTTACTTCTTTGAAGAAGAAAATTAAATTTGGATGTTTTCACTTTTTGGACGATAAAGGTTGACATTTTTTCCAAGTCCCCATTCAGAATGGGACTTTGTGACTTTTTTGATGAAATGTATCGAATTTGGATTTTTTCACTTTTTGGATGAAAAAATGTGATTTTTTTCTAAGTGCCCACTCAAAATGGGTCTTTGTCACTTTTTTGAAGAAAAAAAATTAAATTCAATTTTTTCCCTTTTGGGACTAAAAAAGATGGAATTTAGATTTTTTCACTTTTTGGAGGAAAAAGTTGAATTTTTTTTCCAAGTGCCCACTCGAATGGGACTTTGTCAGTTTTTTTAAGAAAAAAATTGAAATTTGATTTTTTCACTTTTGGGACTAAAAAAGATGACAGTTTGATTTTTTTTCACTTTTTGGATGAAAAAGTTGAATTTTTTTTAAGTGCCCTATGACAATGGGACTTTTTTCACTTTTATGAAGAAAAAAATAGAAATTTGATTTTTTCACTTTTGGGACTAAAAAAGATGAAATTTTGATTTTTTCACTTTTTGGGCTGAAAAAATGTGAAATGTGTTCAAATCCCCACTCAGAATGGGACTTTGTCACTTTTTTGACAAAAACTATGAATTTGCACTTTTCACTATTTGGATCAAAAAAGTTTATCTTTCTATCCAATAAGTCAAAATGTCTCATTCTGACATGGGAAGTAGCACACATGTCAACTTGGACAAAAGTTGAATATTTTTCTAAGTCCCATCTCATAATGAATGATTTTTTTCACTTTTTGGATGAAAAAAGTTGAATTTTTTTCCAAGTGCCCACTCAGAACGGGACTTTGTCACTTTTTTGAAGAAAAAAAAATAAATTCGATT